>NC_143133.1:65381041-66020000 GCF_059928025.1 Delphinapterus leucas | reverse complement strand
GAAGATTTGCCGATATTATTGTCTGTCATTCAATCTAACAAAGTGAACATTTATTGCATATATATTAAAAATTATCCCGGAATCGAGTGGCGCCGGGTTGCATTTATTGGAGTCTTCCCAGGGGTGAAGTCCCCTCGGATGGGGGCTCGTGGGGAAGAGAAAAGTGCAGGAGCGCGCGTCCCAAATCTCTTTAAGCCTCTGCCCCCGTCTCTGCCCCCTCCCCGCGCCGTCCCGCCCCTCAGCCTTTGCCCTCGGCCGCGGGACTCGCGGGCCGCCGCCTGCCGCGCGGCCAAGGCCAGCCGAGCCGCTGTCAAAACAGAGGCCCGGAGCCCCGACCACTCGCAAGGGGATCGGCCCGAGGAAATTTGGGGTGTGAGTGGAGAGAGAGAAACGGGAGGGGGGACAGCTTCTCTTTGTCTTCTCTCTGGTTACATCATTTTCTAATTAGGCATAAAATTGTCTTCATACACTGGGATGGCGGCCTTCATAAACATCACCATTATGGTTCATAAGGACGCCATTGTAGGGAGGCCTTCCCAAAATAGAAAGAGCTGGGGAGGGAGAGGCCTGGAGTCCGCGAGGCCCGGCTTTGTCCTCCCCTGGGAGAAGATGGATGGCCAATGTCATGTAGATGATGACTTGGGACTATTAAACTGTCAGAGGGGGAAGAATCTTTACCAGCCCCCAGCAATGAGGGAAGATTTGGGGCAGGATCCGGAGGGCCTAGGGTAGGAAGGGAGGGCCGGGCGGCTGGCTTAGCCGGGCAGGTTGGAGGACGAAGCAGGTTCGTGGCTGGCGGAAGCAGCGGAGTGCGGGGTGGTAGGGGGCCGAAGCTTGGGTCTCCTCCCAGGCACTCTGGCTACGGCTGCGCTCTGTGCTCAGGGGACACCCGATCTCGAGCTGCCCCCTCACCCCAACCCCATCGCCAAGGCTGCGGGACAAGTGAGGCCAGAGAAAGGAGAGGGGCAGCGAGCCCCGAGCAGTTCAGGGTAGTGCCAGGCGGGGAGACAATTCTTCCCATTATTCGAAGCGGAGGGAGACCCAAGCCCGGCCTCCCACCCGGTCGGGGAGCATGTCGCTAACTGGATGGAGATGGATGGAGGCGCCCAGAGCCCCCGGCGTCGTGTCAGACCCGGGGCAATTACTGTCCCGCCAGGACGGACACACTGCCCGCCACCCTGACCCCGGCGCGCGGGCCTACTGGCTGCCTGCGCCGCCTGGGCGATTCGCTCTCTCGCCTTTACCATAACCCGACTTGACATAAATAACTCCCGTGCGCTTGTCTACATCTGCTTGACCTCCTGAACCTGAGGAAAATCTTTGCTGCATTTAGCCAAATTACATTTTTCTTTAGAATAAAAGAAAAAAAACCTTTAAAACTGTAAATTCTAGCCTCTTGTCCACCGCTAGTTCGGGTTCTGGCGTATCTTGGTATTCACACTGTTGTCAGACAAACCAATTCGCTTTTGCGAAGACAGGTTCCTCCCTGATTATGCCTCGGACATCGGTTGCTCTGTTCCAGGCATGCCGAGCTTTCCAAGGCGACCTGAAGGCACCTTGAGTTACGCCTTCAGTGGTCCCGCCTCCCAAATCCCCTCCCTTAGCCGGTCCTTGAGTGAGGGAGAGGGAGGCGTGGGTGCCGACCACCGGCTTGGTCCTGGGCTGTCTGGGGTCGCATTGGGGCCAGGCCAGCCGGCCAGAGCAGCCTGGCGCCCAGCGTGTGCTCCCGTTGACCTGATCTAGCAGGGGTGCGGGGGGCAGCCCCGGAAGTGCCCGTGCTGGCGCCACGCGCTGCGGTCACCAGGCGCCAAGACTGGAGAGGGCGGATAGTGGGGAGGGGAGGGGAATGAGTCTGAAGATTCCAGGGAATCGCCTGGCCAGGCTTGTGTCCAGCGAGGATCCCCAGCTGGAGCTGGCCTGAGGATGCCAGAGCCAGCCTTGTTCCCAGAGGCTTCCTGTGGGTGGGTTGGGTGAGGCGGGGGACGGGTGCTACTGACTTCCTGTCAGTCATCTCGGGCCTACTTAGGCCCAGCTGGCCAGGAGTCAGAGGATCAGGACAGCATCTCAGAACTTTCAAGATGGAAGAGCTCTTAGAGGTCTGGTGGTCAGAGTGCCTCCCAGTGTGAAGGTGTAGCAAGGTCTCATCTACCCCCCATCTAGGTGTGGCCTCCTGACCTTCTCTGATTTCCCCACCGGCCCAGGAATATGTGATGAGCCAAGACTGGGCTCTCCTAGCTCTAGAGCGGTGGGAAGTTGCAATTACATGAACAAGGCCTTGACTTAACAGCTGTTATGAAAACAAAACAGAACACACAAACAGTAATCTCCAGATTCTGAAGGGCAGTTTTCCTCATAATATGTTTGCTTTCCATTAAATAAGGATCACTTAGGGCTTCCCTGGTGACGCAGTGGTTGAGAGTCCGCCTGCCGATGCAGGGCACGTGGGTTCGCGCCCCAGTCCGGGAAGATCCCACATGCCGTGGAGCGGCTGGGCCCGTGAGCCATGGCCACTGAGCTTGCGCATCCGGAGCCTGTGCTCCATAACGGGAGAGGCCACAGCAGTGAGAGGCCCTCATACCGCAAAAAAAAAAAAAAAAAAAAAAAGAGGATCACTTAAATGTCCTAATTTCTGGAGTATGGTTTTCATACCATCACTGTCAATGTCATTAGAGGTAAGCCCAAGCTGGTGTCTCTTTGATTACTGTTCCTAGTCCCATCCATTCACTTACTAGTCATTAGTCATTCTTTAATAAATCCTACAAAAGCTTTGTGAGGGGATAGTTCCACACGAGACACAAGAGAAACAGAAAACAGTGCATTCAAGGAACTTGCAGTTTCCTTGGAAGAAATATCAAGTGTAGTGGATACTGAAGGGTTTCTGATGTAACCTGGTTATGGAATCTCAGGACTCAGGTTAGCCTAAATTTGCCACTTCTTGACTCTGGGACTTGGGTCGGGTACTGAAAGCCTCTGAGCTTCAATTTTCTCATGTTTGGAATGAACCTGCTTGGACACATGCTCTGGGAGTCCCCCTAAATTCTCTGGGTGCTCTAAAACACGTAAGTAATAGCCACAGTCCAGACAGGAATGAGCATCAAAGTGACTGCACAGGCTTGAGGAAGACCTCAGGTTCTCACTGTGCCTCTGAATTTTGCATTCAGTAGTGGAGGCCAAAGTACAAGGAAGGTGTGGGATACACACTAGATTAGGAATCTTGACTGTGAAAAAGGAGTTGGCTTATTTAATCTTTCTGTGTCCTCACCAAACAGTGGGAATAATAATTTCTACCCTACTCACTCCACAAAGTAGTTGTAAGGATCAACTCTGGTTAGGTATGTAAATATGTTTTGAAAACTAACAAGCATCACGGGAATGAAAGAATCGGACCAGGGAGCCGTGGATCCCTGTGTAGAAGGCACCCCCAATGATAACTGCTGGAAGGTGGGCTCCATCTTCTGGCTCTACAGGAATGGGAGGATGCTGCGTCTTGGGCAGCAGCTGTGCACGACTGGAATGGCTTACCTCTTGCTGTGTTGCTGTCAGGATAGGACTGCCCATCCTTGATTTTCATTGTCTACCTGTGGATACGAAAGAGAAGGGCTTTTCACACATAGGCAAAGTCCTAGAGATCTAGTGCGTACCGCTGAGGTACTTGCTTCAGGAAGCTTCACTGAATTTTCAAGGCTCTGCTGCTGGAAGTTTCCTTAAAAATAAGATTTATTATTGATTGGAAAAAAAGTGTGCAAAGTGAAAGATTCTTTTGAAGCTTTGCGACTGCCCCTCCCTTCTGAAGAAACACGTGCTTTCATTCTTAGCAGGAAAAATGAGACAGAACCCAAACCATTCTTTTCATAATATGCTCCTTGCTAAGAACTTTGCTAGCTCACTAAGGGAGGTAGGTGAATTTTTAAAGAAACTTCATCTCCTTGCTGAAATGAGAGGAGGACAGTCACAATGGGCTCCGAGAGAAAGAACTTTGCCTTTAGAGACAGTGTGTGCTTCTGAGACAGAAACCTAGGGAAGGAGGAGAAGTGGGGTGGGCATGAAACTTTAAGAAGGAGCAGGTCTCCTGATGGTCAGTTGATAAGGCAGTTAGTTAGCAACGTATTCATCCCTGGTGGCCTGTGGAGATCTTCCAGCAGGTTCTCAATTAAGGGAGCTGCCTTTCCTTTCATTCTCTTCACTTTTGTGTTAAATGTTAACAACCTGATGCTATCTATTACGGTGCCATTATCCCAGAATGTTGACTGAACTGGTTCTTTTATCTCTATTATGGGGCTGCCTCACTTGCAGATTTATGCATTTTTGATATTAAATTCTTTATCTCATTAAGGCTAAGCTCTTGTTGACTTTTATTGACCCCCTGCCCTGGTCCCCGATACTTTTCCATATTTAATATTGAAACATTTTTCTCAATGCCCCCCTTGGCTTTGTTGCCATCCGTTTGACGGCTGTCCCTAATGGCCTGTGCTGTTTGCTCTGTTCTTGAACTTGGTGGGGTCACACAGTCTTAAACAGTGATGTCCTCTGAATGTCCACCCTTGCTGTCCAGCTAAGTTGCCCTGTGTCACAAGCTCTGCCTTTTTCTCCGCCCCTAACTACCAACTGCTCCTAATCACTTAAATAAACACCTTCCCTCCTGGTACCCCAGGCCCCCTGAGCCTTTTGGGTTTTGTTTAGCTGAGCTGCTAATGCTCAGCCTGGCCCACCGGCGGCTTGGCCTCCCTGACCTGATACATCACAGCTCTTCTCCTTGGAGCGCCTGCCTTGTCCAGCGCCCCCTGGGCCAAAGGCCACGGTCCGGGCAGGGTTGACCAGCTGCTTGAGGTGGCCACAAAAGACACCAAAAGCCAACTTCAGCTAGGAGCAGGCAAATGAATGTATTCATTTATCTTTCTTTCCCCCAAAACCTACCCACAAACTCAATCTACTGCCCAGCTTGAAACAAGACAAAGAAAATATTGGAAAGGGGGCGGGTGTGGCGGGCGAGGCCCTCTCGCCCCAGAAATCTTAGCTCCCTTCTTGGGGCCGTCTGTTCAGTTTCACAACACTTACACGACCAATTTCCAGAATTGAAGTTGCCTGGTGTTTTGATTCTTCCTTTGCCTGTGCATTTGTGCCCTGAAGGTCCCTTCCAAATGGATACTAATTGTGAGGGCTGCACACTGCTGGCTGCTCCAATGCCCCAGGGCCCCGAGGACCTGCTTCTCAAAGCCTTAATTGACAAGGACCTGTCTGTATTTAGGAGCAGCTGGTCCACAGCATTGGCACATCAGTGCAATCTTAACGCAGCATCCCTAGCCCGGAGGAGGATGAGGGTAAATGTGGTTAAAATGAAGGAAGATTTATAGCCGGCCCCCTTGGGTAATACGACAGAAGACAGCTCCCAAGATTTTCCCCTACGAGGGGGTTCATTCATCAGCTCCCCGGCCTGGTAACCGGGTAGGAGGCGCGCTCCAGCTATTATTACTAATGGGGGAGGGGAGGAGGGCCACTTCGAACAATTAGGCAGGTGACAATATTCCACTACAATGCATCGCCCCCCGAACCGGACCGACTGCCGCGGCTGTCTCCGGCCTCCGCGGGCCTCGGCGCCGGTGCCTCCGCCTGGCTCCGGCTCTGGGTTAATAGTGGCGCCGCCGGCGGGCTGGGGAGAGAGCGGGGAGGACACTCCGGCTGCAGTGCCCGGGAACACGGAGGGCTTCTGCGGCCGCTGGGACTCCTCGTACGGGTGTCTTAAAGCCCCAAACGGCCCTTGGCAAGGGCGATTGCGTACGCTAGTTTCTCCTTTCTGCGCCGGGGCCGGCGCGCCGGGCTTCCCGGCTTCCCAGCTCCCTGTTCCACGCTGCCCTTCTGAGAGCCTTTCTGAATCCCGCTCGCTCGGTAGATACAGCCATTCAGAGGGTCACAAAGAAGGTTTATTGGTTCATGAGGAACCCGGTTTTGTTGCGATGTGTGGGAAATACTTTGATGTGCGCCCAGTTCGCACGTGTGAACAGGCATAATGGGTTTGGGGATCTTCATTGAAATTTGAAGTTTTAAAGCAGAAATTCCCTAACTTTTGCCTGTTTTTCTCAACTTTTTCTTTTTCTTTTTTTATTCCTTCAGGAACAATGCCAACATTGAAGCCCTCGGTGGGAGTCTGCACAGTTGGAGATCTTTGGTGCCATTTTAGACATCTTGGATTTCATCAATCAAACTGACTGCAATTTTCCATAAAAACCCTGAATTTGGGTCAGAAAGTGGGCAAAGTAGATAAAGATCGTTCGAGCTGTCTTATGAGATGATAAATAGATATCCTTTCAGGCCAACAATGCCAAAGTGCAGTTTTGTGATTCCCTTCCAAGGGTTCTGAATGCAGTGAGTCGAAAGGATTTATACATGTTTTCCCATGGTTTAGGAGGTGTCTTTACATACTTGTCTCTAGTAGCCCGACCTTTTCCCCTACTGAGTTGCTAAGTGTGTTGGTTTGGGTTTTTTTTTTTTTTTTCTTGGTGTGTGTGTGTGTGTTTTCACCAAAACACACAAGAAGGTTTTTTTTTTTTCTTCCATTGCTCAAATCAATAGAATATGGGTTTGATCTAGATAATTCTCTGTCAATAGACTGGCTGCAGGAGCGCATGAGCTGGTGTGGAAATTCCATTTGCTCAGTGGTTGCTCACGAGGCGCTTGAGATACCATTTTCGACACCATGCTGGGTGTAAACCCATTTTCCTAACGACAACGACACCCACTGGCACTGTGTCCTTCCTATTCTTGAACTTGACGAATGGCCTTTTATATAAGGTGAATAAAAGGAAACACTAAAAGAAACCCCAAAAGGGTATTTAATCCACTACCTCCGGAGATCTTTCAACGTGTTAGCTGAAATAACTTCTAAGTGAAGAAGAATATTTTACATTTTTCCTCTTCATTATGAAGAAAATCATCTGTTTATTCAGCATGCATTACACACCACGGCCTAATCACTGATCATTGTGGTTTAAATCCCCTTCCTTTTAAATCTTCTTGACCCTTCTCCTCAAAATGTTTTCATTTTGAGAATCCCTTCACTCAGTGTTTTTAGTTAACCAGCTATCTTAAAAGACTCTTGAAGAACAGTACTGGTTCTTCACTGAGAAACCATGCTTGACATTCTTATTTATTTATGACTTAATTATCTGGCATGAACTCATAGATCTTGTGCGGGTGTACACAATTATGCAGCAAATATATTTATAGTTCTTGTTGTAAGATTTTCCCCCCTATACTCATACGAACATCATCTCCTTTTTGTGCTTTGCTTTTCCATACTCCCTAACTAAATATCAAATGTATGTTACAAAGCATCTATAGGAGAGACTGTGGTACAGTGGGAGTTAATTACTCTTATTAACTTACTGGCTTTATTAGTTTTGAATGAAGCACATAGTTGTGGCTACAGTTATTTAAGCACTCTTTATTAGCTAAAATAATTTGCAATTTTTGAACACACTCTCACTGTAAAATTTTAAATGGCAATTGGAGATTCAGAAAAAAATTCCCACCTCTCATTTGTCTTTAATAACTCCTGCTGTCAAGTAGTAAACATTTTAACTTAATGTACAGCTATCTGATGACCCTTTATATCACTTTTTCAATGTCATTTTATTACCACTTTTACATTTTGTAAGGTAGAAAACATATCTACTAAATCTAACATCAAGTGATATTTTAAATTTAAAAGTATATTCTGGAATTCAGAAAGACCACTGCACATAGTAAATTCATGAAGGGAAAAATAATTATTTATCTTGTTTAATATTTCCCCTAATGCCCTGTCATTCTCTTCTGCTCTTAATATTTATTTTAGATATATCCGTGGTATCTATGAAATCTATTTAGTAAGAAGGGACAAGGGGAGAAGTATAGTAGAAAAACTAAAAGTTGAAATCTTGTTAGTTACTTCCAATCAGGATATCACAAAAGCATATCTGAAATTATTATCTAAATAAATGGAATGGTAGAATTTTACTATTGAACTCTGTTTTGCACATCTTCTTTCAGGAATCCACTTAACCATGCCGAACAGTCACTGGTAAAATTTTTACTTTGGAATTTTGTCAGTTTTGTTCTGTACATATACATACAGTGAAAGCATTTGATCATTGTCATTCTGGATGAGAACAGAGGCCTTACTGATGAACAGAAAAATGTCAAGCAGTTCTATGCGGTGCACTATGTTCTATAAAGTACAGTGCAAAGGACAAATGGTGAAGCAAAAACTTAAAGCTTCAGATTTGAAGGTTCATTCTGGAAACATGTGTTTGAGTTTATGACCAGGCAGAAAGTAATTTGGGCTTTCTCAGGTACTGGTTTTCCAAAGACCAGAACTGTAAACCAGAGAGGGAATGTCTGGAGCAATTTAACTTCCCATTTTTTAGATGAGAAAACTGAGGCTGTGTAGATAAGATGGTGGTCACAATGTTCACTCATGGTAGGACAAGAGCAACTGAGGTTTCTCCCCACCTCCTCTCTCTGGTCCCTTACTAAATCAGGGACACATTTCTCCAGCATTCTTTTTTTTTTTTTAAACATCTTTACTGGAGTATAATTGCTTTACACTGTTGTGTCAGTTTCTGCTGTATAACAAAGTGAATCAGCTATACACATACATATATCCCCATATCCCCTCCCTCTTGCGTCTCCCTCCCACCCTCCCTCTCCCACTCCTTTAGGTGGTCACAAAGCACCGAGCTGATCTCCCTGTGCTATGTGGCTGCTTCCCACTAGCTATCTATTTTACATTTGGTAGTGTATATATGTCCATGCCACTCCCTCATTTCATCCCAGCTTACCCTTCCCCTCCCCGTGCCCTCCAGTCCATTCTCTATGTCTGGGTCTTTATGCTTGTCCTGCCCCTAGGTTCTTCAGAACCATTTTCTTTTTTTTTTACATTCCATATATATGTGTTAGCATACGGTATTTGTTTTTCTCTTTCTGACTTACCTCACTCTGTATGACAGACACTCTGTAGGTCCATCCACCTTACTACAAATAACTCAATTTCATTTCTTTTTATGGCTGAGTAATATTCCATTGTATCTATGTGCCACATCTTCTTTATCCATTCATCTGTCGATGGACACTTAGGTTGTTTCCATGTCCTGGCTATTGTAAATAGAGCTGCAATGAACATTGTAGTACATGACTCTTTTTGAATTATGGTTTTCTCAGGGTATATGCCCAGTAGTGGGATTGCTGGGTCGTATGGTAGCTCTATTTTTAGTTTTTTAAGGAACCTCCATACTGTTCTGCATAGTGGCTGTATCAATTTACATTCCCACCAACAGTGCAAGAGGGCTCTCTTTTCTCCACACCCTCTCCAGCCTTCATTGTTTGTAGATTTTTTGATGATGGTCATTCTGACTGGTGTGAGGTGATACCTTATTGTAGTTTTGATTTGTATTTCTCTAATGATTAGTGATGTTGAGCATCCTTTCATGTGTTTGTTGGCAACCTGTATATCTTCTTTGCTCTCCAGCATTCTTTTCCATGTCCATAAAAAAGAAAGAAAAAAGAAACCCCAAAGGCATCTACATCCAGTTCAAGATCCTCCTCTCACTTGCAGTTTACCTTTAATAAGCTAATGTCTGCACAGGCCAAAGGAAGCACAAGGGCAGCTAAATCAATGCCAACAGCCCACCTGGGGAGCTGGGCTACAGGAGTTCTCCTTTCATGGAAGATTTTTGTTCTTTAGAATTATCTGGGTAGTTCCCTCGATATTCCCATTTCTGTTTCCCTACTTGCAATAAAATGAAAGAAATGAAATTGCTTCAAATAGGAAAAAAGAAAGAAAGAGAAAAAGGGCTGTGCCTTTTTTTGTACATACAAAGAGGAAAAATGCCCCCAGGTGAGTGGGAAAGAAGGTATTTGGACCCACAGTTGTCCAGTTTGCCTGTTGACAAATCCTGAATTTATTGTGTGATTCATTTCACCCTTCACTTCTCTGGATAACTACCACCACATCCTAAGCAATTATATAGAATTTACTTATTTTCCTAACACTATAATATTTTAAATCCATCATTTGACACAAATCCATAATTTGACAATTATCAATTATGTTTTTCAAAAATCTTTTAATGCTTATGTTAACATGCGCAATAAGCAGGGATAGCATTCTTCTTATTTTCAATAATGACATTCATTAACTTGCTGTCATCCCCTCTTCCATGAGGATGATTATTTTAGTGGGTATTGTCAAATCTTACAATTTCTGAAAATGATGTGGTTTGCTGAAACAGTTTTAGGGGTTTAAAAGGCAATGCCAAGTAAATAATTTAAACCAAATCTACTTCCTCTCTCATTTAGTTGGGTAATTTGAACAGTAGGTGTCATGAATTCTCTGAATGATTTGACCTTCCGATCTTAGTCTACCGTGTACATGACTTAAAAAATTGTTAAAAATAGCACTTTATTGTTTCTTTACAAGTATGTGAGACAATTTTACTTTAGGACATTTTCAAGTTTTAATAAGGATTTAATAACATCTGGATTTAACAGAGGAGGCTAACATATGGGAAGGTTTTTAAAGAGCCATTCACATTAAATCCCCAAAATGGTTTCAATCAGCAGGTATCCTGATGTTTATTTAATGAAGAAATGTATGAGCAGCTGCGGCCTCCCAGTTTTAGATGTAGTTATCTTTCCTTGTGCTGCAACAAATCAGGAAGAAGAACAGATTTTAGCTATAATTTGGGATCATTCTATTAGATATGCAGGCCTACAACAGTAGATTCATAAACAAGAGCAAGGAGGAAAAAAAATCAAATATAACAACTCTGGGGATGGGATCTATGGGTCGTGTTTTCAGATCTATTGCTTAGTTTCTAGGACGTAAGAAATATTCAAGTTTAGATTAAGCCCTAAAAGGCCTTGTGTAGATAAATAAAAATCCAATCTGACACTGATTCTTGACTGACCTTGCGGTATTATTGCAGATGGACATATGGGGCTAATTTTTGTTGTCCAGTGCATGGTGGGCATTGATAATACCATAGTATCTCTCTAACTATGCCAAGGAAAAACAGTGGACAACTGAGACTATGATATGGTCCGGAGGGTTTATGGGGCAACAGCTCCCGGGACAGACGGTCTTACAGCGGGTATATCGAGCTGTGAATGCACTGTTCATTTTACCGCTATTTAAAAAAAGAGATTTGGGGCCGGTAAATACATTTATTTCTTTGGTGCATGTCTGCCTTTTGAACAAATATGAGCTGTGGGGACAGATACTGATTGCTCTCAGTATCAATGCATATGCTTATGCTGGACCTCTTAAAAATGAATAAAGATAGTATTTGGCAAACCTAACAGTAAACTCCTTACTTTAGAGAGCAATTATGGGAACATTTTCATAACTTCAGCCTTGGGGATAGGGTTAACTACAGTCTTATAACTTATACCTAATATTTTTTGTGAACGGTTCCCAAGTTTGGCAGAAGGGTACCCTTCTTTTAAGAGGGGTAGCTTGAATCTGCTATAACGGGGCCTACTGTAATGGGTTAAGTTGGAATTGTATTTTTAAATTATCCATCCAGGGTCGTTACAAGTGATAAATTTATTTGGGAAGTTCTCTGGCAAGGCAGGGTTTTTTCCTTCATCTTTTCTCCCCCGCCCCTTTTCCCCACCAGTTTCACCACAATACATATTCATTAATTTTTAATATGTTTATTGGTGACTAAGGTGAAGTATTTGTCTGATTTAGACTTTCAGAGGCCCTAAGTATTTCATGCAAATTCCTACAGTGAGTCTGAAACGAAGAAGACAAAAGGGAGGTAACCTGAGCTATTATCTGACAGCAATGAGCTCTAATGACTGGGTGTAGGTGAGGACCAGAAATTTGGATTACTTTGTAATTGACCTGTATTGCCTGTTACAGATCTGGCAACTGGGTTTGCCCGTGAACTGACTGCCGTGGCCGAACACACAGCCAACATCAGGAAAGTAGCTTTTAGCTCACTAAAAAAGCAAGGACTCCGAGACTGGAATCTGGGCCCTCCTACTTCCCAGCTGTGTGGCCTTGGGCAAACAACTTAACCTCTCTGACGCTCGTTTTCCTCACTGGGTTGTTAGGAGGACTGAATGATCAATATTTGCTAAATGCTTAGAACAAAATAGTTCTAACCACACTCGTCACAGTGAGGAGGCTTCCGCTCCATCTCCCTGTCTTCACTAAGAAACCCCTCACACCCAGAGTCTCCTCGCTTCCAGATCCCTGCAAAAGCAGCCTCCACTGGGTGTGAAGACTGTTCCGCCCGCCCCTGACTGCTCCCGGGATCCCCTCACATCTTAACACCTTGATCTGCCCTAGGCCTGGCTGGCCGCAGGTCCGCTGGGCCGGAGCTGGAGTGTGAGCCGGGATGAGGCCAGGGACCTCGCACCCAGGCGGATGGCAGAGACTCCGAGGGGCGCAGAAAGGCCTGGAAGCGGGCGGGAGCGGGCGGGGCGCACTCGAGGTGCATGCTAATGAGCAGCGCGGGCAGCGCCCGCCGCCGCCGGCGCGCTCGCAGCCCAGGAGCCGCGCCCCGGCCGGGGCACGCGGTGCCACTCAGGCCGGCGGGGGGCGCGCAGCTCGCAGCAGCCGCGCGCCCGGGCCTCTCAAAGCCCCTTTCAGCAGCTCTGCAGGCTCCTCACCAGAGGAGTCTGGAGCGACATAAAAGCGCATTATGAAAATTATAATATCAGCCACAGAGCATGTCCACGGAGGCAGCTCTGCACCTTTGAGGCATTGAGGCTCGTTCAGCTGGGCCGAGGGGGGAAATATCCATTTGAATTCGGCCCCTGAATGGGGGCAGCGGCGGCGGCAACGGCAACAGTGCCTCCTTTATCCATCCGGCCACCTCTCCTGCTTGCTCATTCCTGGGCTGTTGCACCTTGTCTCCTTATGGGCAAGGGTGTGGAGCGGCAGGGGCACTGGGAGGACAAGGGAGCAGAAGTGGGGGGCCCCAATTCACAGTCGCGCTAGGACAAGGAGCGTTGTCACTCGGGTCCCCAGGAGAATGATAAATGAGGCTTTCTGGGGCCCAAGGAAATTGTTCTGCTGGGGATTGGAGGAGCGGGGGCCAAGGGCTGGGTGCATTTACCGGAGGCTGGAAGGGAGTGGATTCGGGGGTCATGCCCTATTTCCTTGTCTTTGTGCCAAGCCGGAGCAGCCATTTTTAGGGCATTCTCCCCATCAGAGCTCGGATTCCGGTATCTGGAATTACGGGGTGGGCAAGGGTGAACACCTCTAGGCTCGGGGACCCAGGTGCAGCCCTCTGGTCTCTGTGTGAGGACCGCACACATCTTGGACTCCAGTGGGGGAGCGGGCACCTGCAAGGTCGTCAGAGACGGAGCTGAGGTCGGAGTGGACCCCGCACGAGGGTCTCCTCCCAGCCTGCAGGGTGCGCCATTTCGGCTGTCTGACTCCCAGTCGGGCCTTATCACGCCAGCCTTCCCCTCGAGCCCCTCGGACTCCTTCGGTTCCTGGGGCGGAATTCGCACGCTGGGGCCCCGAGGCGGGTGTGATCTATTATAGCAGCTGAGTTGCCTCACCATTCAGCGCCCTGTCCATTGTCTTGTTAATCACCTTTCATTATGGACTGCTCAGGACCGTCATAAAGCTTTTAATATTAATAAGGCCCAGCGCACCAGCCCCCGCACCGCTGTGCTGAGCGACCCGGCAGACAGTGCAGGTGTCGCGCTGCAACCTGTTCAGCCAGCCAGGGCGGGAGTGGCCCGGGGTTAGCGCGCTGAGCTGGGGGAGGCAGGTGGCGCCGGGTTCCAAAAGAAGACGGGGAAGAAAAACAAAACAGAACAAAACCCCACGTCCAAAAAAAAAAAAAAAAAAGGGATTTGCTTGGCTCCAAAGTGTGCGCCCGAAGAGTTTAGGGGAGAGGGGAGGTGAGAGCTGGGGGTGGATAACGAAAGGGTCCGCTTGGGTAGGGATGTGACATTTCCTGTGGTGAAGCCTGCATTGGCTGCTAATAGAGATCTAATTGATGGGTGAAGTCCCATTTCCGCGCGCGCTCCTTTATTGCTCCATCCAGTCTGTTGCAAAATATAACCTTAATTTGATTTAGCAATTCCTCCAGGATTCGGTGCGAGCTTCCAGCCCAGGAAAAAAAAATCGTTATTAAAAAAGTTAAAGTACAGACTTGGATTCGGTGCGTTGCCTTTTAAAAATCTTGCCCCAGCTCCTGACATTTAGCACTTTCTCTTTTTGTAATCGCCCGGTCTTTTATGATTATTAATACCCGCAGTGCTCCGGGATCCGCGCAGTGCGCGGTTATCGGGGATGCAAACTGGCGCGGAGGCGCAGAAGCCAGTGGGTGCGTGGGCTGCGGCCTGGAGCTACAGGCCCGTTGGGATTCGCGCCGCCCGGACGGTTTAGAGTTTCCGTAATCCCATCCCTAGCCCAGGATTCCCGCAGAGGCCGCCCAGGGACAGCGAGTCTTGCAGCAGGGGCTGCCTGGTGCCAGGTGGTGGCGCGCAGGTGGGAGGGGCCCGGGTGTTTTCACTCTCCCACCTTAGCTTCCCAACAAGGTTTAAAAGTAATAGCACAGCGCGTAAAGGTGCCTGGTCCATAACATAGCTGTTTGCGTGCATGAGGTGGTCCAGAGGCTATGACTCTGGGTGCTGTCCGGAGATGAAACTTAGCTCTTGTTTGTGATACAAATTGGATGTGAAGAGGCCGTTCTAAGGTTATGGCTTCCTTCCTCACTTCTTCCCTGCCTCTGTCCCCAGCCCCCAACCCACCCCTACTTCTGTCTCCTACAAGTCAAATGTATATCCTCCTCAACTCCTAGTCGGTTCCAAGAGACTGCAGAGCAATAACATGTCTATCTTTTTTGTTTATTTCTTCCTTCTCTTCTTTCTCCCAGTAGGCTGGGGAAGCCCCTTAGGGAAATCCATTTGTATCTAGACATCCGAAGTCATATCGAAGACATTGTTACAAAAAATACCCACAAACAATAGCGCCTTCCTGAATTGCTCTTTACCATGTCAACAAAGTTGTGTAAGAGAAATGATGGGGTTTAAACCCACCCGTTACCAGCCATATGATCTTGGTTTAATTCAGTATCTTACACTTGGCTTTTTCACTTTTAAAATGACATCGAAAATAAAACACTTCCAGAGGTTGTTTTGAAGTAATGTGTGAGAAAACCCCTTGTAACGTGTTTATAAAAATAAAATAATCATCATAAAAACCTAAAAATAGAAATCTGAGTCATTAGTAGACTAGAACTTCAGAAAATTGTAGAAGCCTTCTTTCCCCAAATTTAGAACTGGGTTTTGTAGAGGTTACAGCAGATGGTGCTTCATGATTCACTTTGCCTCAGAAGGCCCTAAATTTAGTGCCAGGCTTCTCTCTGGAACTTGGATCCCCCAGAATATGTTTTTTTATAACCAGCATTTGCATCTGTCAGTCTTAAAACACTTCACTGTGTTGGAGACCAGCCGTGGTCTCCAGTTGCACCAGCAAATATTAAATGAGTTCTTTAAAAACTGATCATCGAATTTCCCAAGTCCAACTCCAAGAAATCTCCTGGAACAGCAAGAAGATGAGGCCTGAGCATCTGGTGGTCACATAAGTCATCCTGTGCACCCTCTCCCCCCAACCCCCGCCCCGCGATCTTCATCCCTGAGATGTGGAGCAGTGGGAAGAGTGCTCAGGCATTCCCTGGCCGCACCGCCTCTCTGCAGCGCCCTTGATGGGTTTAATGAGGCAGAACAGCGTGAAGGGGATGTGAACTGGTCCAAATGATTGATGAAGCCAGGGGCAAAGCCCAGGCGTTTCCAGATAAAGCCCCATACAGCCCGTGATAAAGGCGGGATAGTGGCAGGGCTGGACTCCTTCAAAAGCGGTGGCCCAAATGCATTGAGAGGAAACAGGGAGGGAAGGTGCTCTGTTGTTACCTAATCAGTTCAGGCACTAAGCCACCAGCCACAGAGAGCAGAGGAGAGCTGCAGAGGAAGTGGGGAGGGTGAAAGGAGCTGATCTCTGTGCTGGTGCTCTGTCTGTCTCTCTGTCACACACACACACACACACACACACGCGCGCACACACACACACACACACACACACACACACACACCCACCTGCCTCTCACTCTTTCTCCCTTCTGGCTTAGCCAAGACCAGATCAGCCTCAGCCTCCACAGATGTCCAGGTACTCAGCGTGGGACCTTCCCCCAGTCACAGAGAGAGGGAGCAAAGGTCCCAGAGGAGCAGAAGTAGCTTGGCAGGCCTTACTCAGTGTTAGGGCACCTCCTGGTTCCCTTCCTAGGTATTAGAAAGTAATGATTACAACAAAAGATTCTAGTCTGTGAAGGGGTGGGGGAGGTCCCAAACCCACTCAGGGATTTTAATGAAAAAATTTTTTTCTATTTCTCCGTTAAAAGCAAAGAAATAAAACAAGATTCATTAGCTTAATGTAAAAAAAAAACCCTAATTTTTTCTATACATATTGTTTTTGAAAAGTTGGTGTACTATAGTTCTTAAAACAAATAAATAAAGAAGATAAGAGTCATTTGCCCAGAAATAATTTTGGAATTAGAGTGCTCAGTGACTGGGAAAGCAGTAATGCCAAATGAACATAAATATAGCGGGTGACACCCTGCAGTTAAGCTGCTTCTGCTCCCTAAGAAATCGAGTGAGAATAAGGCGAAATGTTACCTTTTTTTCCTCCTGGGCCTCAGGGCCTGGTGGATAAACACAGTCCCTTTTTTCCCCACAATCCAAAATCAACTCATAAGTACTTACTTATAGGTATGGTAGGATTAAGGAACATTTCCATCCATGGAAGGGAAGTTTTGGGTTTTAGTAGGGGTATATTTTTTTACACAGTCCATTATATATAACTTCTACCTGTAAGTTTTAGTCATTGACTAGAACTCATCTTTAGTTTCTCTTTCATGGATGTAGAAGCTATATCTTATGTTCTATGTTTCAAAGGGCAGGTATGATAATGTTGCTGGTACCCATGAAGATTTGAGAGCTCTGTAGATGAATGAGGTGGTAAGAACCCTCCCCCTCTGCAACTTCTGATTTTTTAAAAGGAACTTGCCTGGACATTAGCCTTCTACTTTTCCAAACAGCATTTGTATAATATAATGATTTATTCTGTCCATTTTTACTATTCACGCCTGTCAAGTGCAGGTCATTCTTCTTCTTTGGTCCCTGAGTTTTTAACTTAGAACGCAAGCTCCTGGAGTATAGGTATCCTGTCTATTGAATGATTGTGTATTGTATTAGAAGCAAGTAGAACTTAATAAACAAATCATATGAGCTTATCATTTAAAAGGGACAAGATGGAAAATTATCTTCTAGCACCTTCAGATGCGGAAAGATATGTCAAAAATAATCTTTATCTCTGATTGCAAAGCAATATATCTTATTCTTTAGAAAAGAAAATTTTATGATCACAACGTTTCTTAACAACATTCCCTTGAAAACATTTCTCAATTTATTGTATTAAAGTGAATCCTATTCTTTCTTTCTGGAGCTCCTAAATATTATATGTTTACAGAAATCTTTCAAGGAAGGAGATGAGAGCAGGACCGAAAATTTAATCTTGAACACAACTAGGGGCTTGTTTGAGACTAGAGGGAAATCATAATCTTTTAAAAACAACATTTAACTACAGTCCGTATCGTCTACATAAAATCTTTCTGGCCACATCATTTGCCAAACTGGGTTGTAGAACTGAGATAATTCTCTATATAATTTGGCTGAATGGACATTTGGTGAATGTAAAAACTTTTCCCTAAAAGTATATTTATAATGACTAGATATTGTAAAGTACGTATCTGCATGCACATTATTGAGAAAAAAAAAAGAGATTTTGATCCCAAACTCTCTCATTTATTCAAGTAAATTGATTTTGTTGATTAAATAACTGCTTAGCTCTCAACTTCTTGTCTATGAACAAAATAAACTGCAAGGTTTTTGGAAAAGAAGGCTGCTTTGTGTCTCTGGGTCCCTAATATTAAGTAGAAGTATCTAGTATTGTTACTTTAAAGATAGAGCAAATCCATTTCCCCCAAAGTTGGCCTGAATTTCTGATTGAGGGTCCCAGGAACTTCTACAGCTGTAACGGGAACCCTGCAGGCTGTGTGCTTACAGAAACTACTCAAGACAAAACACAGTTAACTTTTTACGCAATTATTTTCTAATATGTATTGGAGATAAATGCACCTGCAAGGTAGACTTTAATTAGCTGCTATATAGGAAAAGCTCTTGTTGTCTTCTTAATAGTTTTAAGTTCCTATTGTTTAACTGGATTTTAAGAAAAATTGTAAAGGAGGTTTGTGCAGATGAGTGAATCAGCACTTTTGTACCTTAAACGTTAAAGAGTGAAATGGTTTTATACTAAAAGATACAGGAAAAGATCCCAGCATTAACATAAGTAGATATGATTATTTGTATTTGGGGAATATTTTCGTAGTCGTAATAAAGATGTTAATCATGAGAAAAATTTCCTGAAAGTGAGTTTTAAAAAAAAAAACCTCTACTAGACATTGTAAAATGTCTCTTTCTATTCCCTTCCTCTCCCACTTTAATTCAAGTTTTGTTTTTTCATTAAAAAAGAAAATAGTTGATTATTACCTCCTCATTTACTTTCTTTTAAGGAAGGTCAAGGAAATGAGATTAAAATTGCATTTAAATTTTGCAGGGGCTGAATTTTTACTTAATTTTCTTTTCATGATAAATATTATTTTATTAGCTTGTCCGAGTATCATTACTAAGGCTATGCACATATTTGCATAGCTATTTCTTTACGCTTATAGTTTTCCAGAAACATTTTATTTGCTTAAAAGTGCAGGGTGAAAAATTTTGCTCTTCCTCTGAAAACTGGCTGATTGTGGAATAAAAATGATGAAACTTTTTATGTGCTTAGGCCTCACTGGATCTCTAGGGAAATCTGGAGAGAAATGACAAAATAACTAGCTATAGTGACTGAAAAATTGCATTTGTTCAAGTGTAGGATGGAATTTCATAAACATTGGAATTTACATAACTATTTATATGACTATAGAGTTTCATAAGCAGGAAGTATTGATGTTTGATACTTACATGGCTATAGTTTTAGTACATTTGTTTGATAGTGATGTGGGTGGATTTTGTTTGTGTATTTAAGTGAGGCTGAATGCATAGTCTTTTGATTTTTATTTCTTCTATCTTCTATGGTAAAAGCAAATCAGAACAAAGGAACTGCATGGCCTTAAGTCCAAATTCCTTGGACCTCTTGATAGATCTTTAAGGTCACTAAGTTAAACACACCAGGAAGATATAAAATTTTGGCTCTTAAAAGTCAAATATCTTTATCCATATTGTGAATAACAAGATATCTTCCCAGCTTTTACGATGTATTTTCAAATTAATTTATAAAAGTGGTTGGTGATTAGTAATGTTTCACAAAGACCTTAGCTATGCAATTGTCTAAATACATCATTCATTCAAACTTGGAAGCTTAATGTTCACGAGATTCATCTTCCTTTGCACATAGAGAACATACTCCATATTTTCAAAGACCATCCATCTATTTATTGTTTTGAAAATAAATGTCACTCACAATCTAGCTTCCACATTCTAGATACCCTTCTGTGAGACTCTTTTTATTATATAATTTCTCCACAGGTCATTATAAGAAATGCCATTTACCTCATTTTTTCCATAAAATATGTTTTCTCAGTAGGTCCTACTCTATCAACGAAAAATGTTTGTATATTCTCAGTCTTTCCTGTGATTTTTCATTATATATTCTGGTTTAGGAATGGGTCTTTAAAATTTTTAAACAGTTTTTAAGGAAAAAAAAAAGCCCACTGGAAGTGAATAAAATGCACAACAAAGATTAGCTGGGAAGTGTTCAATGTGCCTTGTTTGCCTTGCTTTTTTCAGAAGCCACTCCTGTCAGTGGTCAGTTATAATAAAGGAAGAACAAAGTTCCTTGATGTACAACTGAAAAAAAAGCTGCCTGCAGTTCCTTTCAATTGCCCCGTTGCCCAGGCAGGCCGGCCTCCAGCCAGAAGCCAGCAGGCAAAATTTAACAGCCACGCTCCAAAACGTTAGTAGCAACTATCAATGCATCCATAACTCTTAGCCCTCTAGATATGGGGTCATCTTTCAATACTACCCCACTGTCATATACAACATTTGTCTTGTCCCACATTCAACTGATTGTGTCAAACTATGGAGGGACTATATAATACACATATACAATAGCACAATGAAAGCAATAATCTCCAACCCAGTTTCTTTATTTATTTGAGTGCTATTACAAAGTTTCCTGCAGTAAGGAGAAGCTGGGGAGGCCGTGACATGTTCCAGCCCCGCAGTGGATCTTAGAGGAGTGGAGGCTCTGGAGGGCTGAAGTACAGAATGCAGTTGCTTTGGTGTTATGCAAGAATCCAGCTTTTCCATTGCTTTGATAACCCGCTTTGTTTTCCTAAATTCTGGTAGTCACGGCTTATGTAGAATCTGTTTTCTGTTTTTACTTAAAAACGTATATTATGCTAATATTTATGGATAGCTAGCAAAATAATTGGTTATTTACTCACCTTGATGTTTAAGTACTACTGATTCTTCGACCAAAACGAATCCTATACGGAAAAGTACATCTTATTTTCTTGAACTGAATCGTATATACAAAATCATAGTGAGAGATTAAAGGTATAGTCGCCTTAGAGTTTTTTCAAGTTGTTTTATCCACGTATCAAAGACTTCAAGAAAATAAAAGTTGGCTTTGGAGAATGATTGCATTTTTCTTTTGAATCTATACCTGCTATAAGGAGTGAAATGTCAACAAGTCAATGGAGAACATTTAATTATTTAGTCATTGGAAAGGTTGGCGAGGCATTTAGACAGAAGCCTGAATGACTGGGTAAAATAATATTGAGAAGTACTGCACTAAATTTAGAAATATTACCTCAAGCAGAGATTTATTAGGCTAAACAATAGTAATAATTTAAAAGCTGTGATACAAATACTCTTGTAATTAGGATTTGTATGAAACTAGTTAATTGTTTTTAGACAATTATTTAATTGTATGATTATATTGCAATGTTTCTGAGCAATAGAGCTCACTTTTGCTATGCAACATGATGAGAAAAATGACAAAGAAAGGAATGAGTTTCAAGAGAGCGGTGTTCTTTTTAGCAATCAGAAGAAATGCCTTGTTCAAGAATATACGTCAGGATAAGATTAATAGGAAAATGACCATCAAAAACCAAATTGCATGGGGAGGGAGAACAGGATCCTAACCCAGGTGTAACAAATAATTTGTAGTTCTTATCCATCACAGAGCAGAGGAAGAGTCACTGAAAGCAGAGTCAGCCTCCTTCCGAGGATGTTCAAAAAGAAAAGGAATCTTGTAAATATCTTCGCAAAAGTCAATTCTCTTTCAACAGTCAAACAATGCTCTTGCTTACATAGCTGCAAAGTACATGGGGTTTTCCGCCACACGGTAATATTTTTATAGCCCCGCAGTCACCATCTATTCCGTATACACAAACATCCGCGCACCCAGAAAATAATTGCGGATAATTCAATGTTCAGATTCGATAATGGATGCTCAAATAAATATGAGAATTCCAAGCAAATTTGTGCAAATGAAAAAAGATTTCCTCTGACATAATGGCATGGTGCAAGGCTGTGTGTAATGAGCTGTAATTTGTCTGGAAGAGCATTTTAAAGGGGTTGATCCATCCACTGGAAGGCCAGCAGCCGCTCCGAGTCTTGCAGCAGTGAGCTGGCCTGCCTCGTCTCAGAGGAAATTACACCACAAGCAGGCCAAATTTCTGACAACTTCCATAAATTATTTCAGATTTTCATATTTCAAATTTCATCTGCATTCATCATGTGAGTTTGACTGGGGAAAAATGTCTAGGAGGAGTTCTGCTAGCATTCAATGCAGCAGTCCCAGGAGCCTGCCCTGGGACTAGATAATTTAATTTCATTTTGATTAGATTATTCTTGCTGCAGTCTACTGCCAATCTGAAGTATTGTGCCTTCTCTTCTACTTAACCTTCCTGCCCCATGCCTGCTCCAGCCTGCATGCAGCTCTCTGTATTGCAGAATATATTTGAACAATCAAAGTTAGGAGTTATTATTTTGCTTTCCATTGTCCATCCTTATAAAAGCACACATCTTTCACTGGGCTCCCTCTTCCCAGAAATCAGATTACTTCTTTTTTTTTTTTTGGTTTGTAATATTGTTTACCATTTTCAGTGGAAAGTGCCCTGTAATTTAGGTGGAAAATCTAAAATCATTACTAAATCTCAGGATGATGCAATAGACCAGAAATGAGGATCATCTTTAAAACAACTATAATCATCACTAGGTGGTACACAAGAGACTGAAAACAGGTAAATAATGAATACACCCATCCATTAAAGTAAAAATCTATTGTAAACCAAAGTTATTTTTCAACCCTTTACCTAATGGTCAATGAAGAAAACCCTCTGTAATCGGTCTTCAAAAGCAGGACATTAGAGATTCAGAATACAAAATCTTGTAAACATGCAAAACCATAAACATGATTAACTTACGAAAAATATTGGCACAATAGCAAAATAACATGGGAAACAGACTCAGAAAGGTTTTAAAATATTCTCTTAAATTGAATTTGAATACATGAAATGATGATTAACAGTAAATATGGACTATGGTTACCTCAAAATGCATAATCACAATTTTTTCCTTATTTTAAGAAAATGACTGTGCTTATATGAGATTCAATAACCCAGGAACACCAAAAATGTTTGTCACTTACTAAGTTAGAGGCAAGATTATTAGAAACATAGATAAATAAACAAAGCTAATGTTGTTCTTTAAGTAATATCTATAACTTCCTCCTTATTGAGTTATTTCTTTAAACAATATAAGTTTTTTTGATGCTATGTGTCTGAACTGAGGACTTTCGGTTCTTTATTGTTCTCCATTTCGATGAAAAAAATTGAATTGGGGTCTGTTATATTGAATTTTGTTCAGTAAATATACTGAAATCATATTTTTGTTAGAAACTATCAATAAATCCAGTATAAGAAAAGTAATAAGATACAAATATGAACAGGACCTTTTGCAAAGGAAATATTACAAAGAGAGTGCGCCCAGAAAATATATTAGGGAATGTGTTTTTTTCCTTGTGCTAGGAGAAAATACAGAAAGAAGGACACGAAACTGTGGGTTTTTTTGGTTTTTTTTTTTTTGCGGTACGCGGGTCTCTCACTGTTGTGGCCTCTTCCGTTGCAGAGCACAGGCTCCGGACGCGCAGGCTCAGCGGCCATGACTCACAGGCCCAGCCGCTCCACGGCATGTGGGATCTTCCCGGACCGGGGCACGAACCCGTGTCCCTGCATCGGCAGGCGGACTCAACCACTGCGCCACCAGGGAAGCTCCTGAAACTGTGTTGTTTTTAATGCAGATTCCATGCTTGAAATAAAAACAATTCTAACTACTATTTCACATGGTTCAATAAAATAATTCTTCCAGTGCTGAAGTTAAAAAAAATACATTAGAAGCACACCTAAATCTTTTTTCTACATCAAAATAGCTTAGTAAAAAGACATCACACTTGATAAATAATTGACTTCCCAGATTATGAAAATTCTGAAACTTTTTTGCTGTCCATGTTCTAATAGAGGTTATATAACAGTCTCAATTCTTAAAATCAATTTCAATGGCATATGTGGCTAAATCATCCATATTTAGAACCCCATTATATTCTATCAGTAATATCCTAGGAAAAAGGGAACAAGGACTTAACAAAATCTAATATATTATGGATACATGTTTTGAAGCAGTAGATCGTGTTTATTTCCTCTAGTTTTGGAGATGTTGGGGTCAAGAGAAAAAGAATTGAACGTGTTGATTGTTATTTTTTCCCCCTACTTGTTTAACTGACTTAATCCTCTGGGAAAGGAATGACATTGTAAACTAAACTGACTTGAGGCAACTTCATTCTGTGAAGAGTCATAATTTGCTTAGTGACCCCTTGCCCTGTCATATGAAGTCAGACACAAGGCATTGGTCACTAGGGGTACTAAAAACTTCCGTGGTGTTTTCACTTTTATATGTCATCACGGAAACCAGCACCTTAAACCCAGAAAACTTTAATGACATTTCCTATTAGTTGAGCCCTTTGAACAGTTATATATCCACTTGGATATAGTGGCAGTTGTTAAATAACTTTCCAATAAATAAAATATGAAAAGGAAAAAAATTGTAGTTTGGTATTTGCAGCTTGTCTTAAGATTCTAAAACTTGTTCTAATAAAATTAAAGGCATGCACTTTTAAACTCCTATCTAATTACTCTCTTGAAAATCTCTGTGACTTAATGTTGGAGCCACTGTGCCGTTTGGCATGGAAAACTGGCAATTAAGCTTTTTGTACCCAGTATTCAAATTTGAGAATGTCACTTTATTACTTTGATTTTTAATTATGGACCATGTCAGCAGAAAAACTTCCACTGAGTGCAGTAAAAGAGAAAAGAAAAACCCTTTCCTGGAAATGGCAGTCAATGAAGAGAAAAGCAGCATTCCTAGAAATGTATAATTTATGATCAAAGCAAGAGGCTCCTGTGGGCTATCATCAAGGCAGTTTCAAACAAGGACGGAGACTTGTGGGAGTGTTCATGTAGCCGGGTGCCTTTGGCAGCAGAGTTTTGGCTTCTGATGCTGGGGAGTAGCCTAACCGCTTCAAACTTTGTAAGCTGAGCTCTGGAAGAAATGCAATTCATTTTGTGTCTACACTGTAGAAGTGTCTACACTCATCTTTTTTTTTTTTTTTTTTTTGTCGTACGCGGGCCTCTCACTGTTGTGGCCTCTCCCGTTGAGGAGCACAGGCTCCGGACGCGCAGGCTCAGTGGCCATGGCTCACGGGCCCAGCCGCTCCGCGGCATGTGGGATCTTCCCGGACCGGGGCACGAACCCGTGTCTCCTGCATCGGCAGGCGGACTCTCAACCACTGCGCCACAGGGAAGCCCCCTACACTCATCTTTTTTAATAGAGCAAGGATTTTGTTGCTATCGAGAAGAAAAATTAAAGTCTTGGTATGGTGGGCCATTTTCCCAAAGTAGGAGCATTCTAGCTTTCAGTTAAAAACTTTAATCTCCTGCTCCCATAATTTAGAGGCTGCTATGTTGCCTGGATTGTGTAACTCCAGGGACGCCATTTATATTATTTGCTATGGAGTTGTGCTCTTGGGGGTCATTGTCATAAAATACAGTGCGAATTGTGCCCCCTAGTGTTGTGGAACTCAGAGGCTCCTGTGAAAGCCATTATTGAATGGCCTCTGTTAGGTTTCTTTCTGCAAAGGAGAGAAGACAGAAATGGGAAGAGCGGAAAGGACCATTGCGTTCCATTTCTTCCCTCCCTCACCACAAGCACAACCCCTAATTTTCTTTCCACTCCATGTAGATTTTCCAAACAACTACGAAGAGGAACTTATTACAGGTTCAGATCTGCCTAAATGAAGGAGTGGGAGAATGGAACCTTAGCCTGCATTCTGAAGTTCTCTCTCATTTTGACCTCTTTCACAGAGTCAGAGAACCTTAGGTTGCTAAATCAGACAGGCATCTCTCCATGAGTCTGAGTGGCAGCACTGCATTAGAAATGAGATCGAGAAGCCAAGTTGACCCAAATGTACCCTCTCAAGATGGCGCTTTGGGAGTCAAATGTAGGCTTTCTTACTCTTAGAGAGACATATTCAGGCCAGGAAAATCTAGTTCTTATCATGGAGATTTGGATTGCTGATAGAATTAGTTCATTATTTGAAAAGATCGCTACTTAAGGAAATGTGACAACTGGCTTAAAACCCAAATCCATTATGTTTAAATCTTTGGTTGAGGAAAGAGTCCATAGGGCAAGGAGCATAGGAGGCAGATAAAAAGAATCAACCTTCTTGGCCTTCACTTTCCTCACCTGTAAAATGGAGTGACTGGATTAGATTATGTCTTCAGTTGTGAAATATGTTGAAAGTAATTGGAAATGAATAATAAAGTACAGAAGTTTGTGAATTTTAACCTTATCTTAAAAATAAATTAGAACAATTTTGCATTCATGTACTCTCAACTATGATTGTTTTGAGTGAGGGAGACATAATGCTCTTTACAGTCAATATCTTGGGAACGGAAGTGCGTCAGCCGTGAGAGTATCATCTGCTAAGACAGAGTTAACTGCTGAACCAGGAGACCTATCAAGAGCTTCCATCTGTGACAGTGAGCATGGTTCCATTCCTAGATGCACCTGTAAATTAGGTAAATTCATCTTTGGCATTTCTCTGCTTTTTGCTTTTTTGGCATTTTATCTGCCCTTTCCACATTATATCTATGCTCTCTCTTCTGTCTCTACCCTCAGCCCTCACTTTGCCCTTGCCTTTTTCTTTCCTCAAAATTAAATCCACCGATTCCAAGTGGTCTACTCCAGCCCAGTTTTGTAAGCTGTTGTTCATGTAACCCTGGTAGTGCTCAAGATTATTTTGGACAGTATCTACACAAATGTTTGCAGTGTAATAGTTAAATATTTATTTATTTAGTTTTGCAAAGCTATGTTCATTATTATTATTTTTTTTAACATCTTTATTGGAGTATCATTGCTTTACATTGTTGTGTTAGTTTCTGCTGTATAACAAAGTGAATCAGCTATACGTACACATATATCCCCATATCTTCTCCCTCTTGCGTCTCCCTCCATCCTCCCTATCCCACCCCTCTAGGTGGTCACAAAGCACCGAGCTGATCTCCCTGTGCTATGCGGCTGCTTCCCACTAGCTATCTATTTTACATTTGGTAGTGTATATATGTCCATGCCACTCTCTCACTTCATCCCAGCTTACCCTTCCCCTCCCCATGCCCTCCAGTCCATTCTCTACAGCTAGGTCTTTATTCCTGTCCTGCCCCTAGGTTCTTCAGAACCATTTTCTTTTTTTGTAGATTCCATATATATGTGTTAGCATATGGTATTTGTTTTTCTCTTTCTGACTTACTTCACTATGTATGACAGTCTCTAGGTCCAACCACCTCACTACAAATAGCTGAATTTCGTTTCTTTTTATGGCCGAGTAATATTCCATTGTATATATGTGTCACATTTTCTTTATCCATTCATCTGTCGATGGACTCAGGTTGCTTCCACGTCCTGTAAATAATGTTGCAATGAACATTGTGGTACATGACTCTTTTTGAATTATGGTTTTCTCAGGGTATCACAATTGTGATTCTGGGGTATGATTGCTTAGGGTTAGGCTAAGGTAGAAGTATGCATTTTCTCAAAATAAGTCAATTTAAATAAAATATTGAGTCTATAATCATATAATGGTACCACAATATGGAAGAAATCATGGAAGGTGGTCCATCAGTGAAATTTGGAAACTTTGGATAGATTAATTTTTGCTAAAGAAATACAAAATCATTTAGTGAGCTTTCCTCGCATTTCAAGTGACTGAAAATCACAAAATAACAGTGACCTTAAGTGATAGAAATGGAAATAATTTGCTACGGAAATTCCAATGATATTAAGGATATCCTATTTGTCTTTGTGTGATAATTCCACTGTTGCTGTCCATTGTTTATGCTCTCTTTTGCTCATGGTGTCTTGATTTCTTGTGTGTTCTGTGGTTTTTTTATTTAACTGTGTGCTCTTACTCTTTGGGAATTTCTTTGACGTATTGTTTGAAGGATGATTTTTTTTTTTTCTTTCTCAACGCTTCTTGGGTGAACTACCCATTCAGAACTACTTTAAATTCTAGGCTTGAGGTGCTGGGTTTTTTTTTTTTTTTAATATTTATTTATTTATTTTGTCGTGCTGGGTCTTAGTTGCAGCAGGCCGGCTCCTTAGTTGCGACATGTGAACTCTTAGTTGTGGCATGCATGTGGGATCTAGTTCCCTGACCAGGGATCGAGCCTGGGCCCCCTGCATTGGGAGCGCAGAGTCTTATCCACTGCACCACAAGGGAAGTCCCTAGGCTTGAGGTTCTTTAGACCTCTAAGGTAATATGAATTTGGGCTACAAACCTTTGTGAGGGCCAGCTTTTGGTTATGAATTATCAGGGCGGATTTCTCTTTTCCCCCTGCCACTCCATGCCAAGGTTCAAGAAAGGCAATTTTCTAGTTATCTGCTTCAGGAATAAGTTTATTTCTGGCTCACCCTTACTCAGGCACTTTCTCTCTTATCGCCTATGTCCCTTAAGGCCATAAAATGTTCAAGCCCCAAATATTTCAAGCAGATGTTTCCTGGAGGAGGTTGACTTCAAGGCCCTAAGCATTTTCCTGGATTTATGCTTTATTTGTTAATTTTTGGCCTCTGAATATTCCTTATTCATTTTAATTACTTATTGATGTGTTAAAAAATTGCTTGATACAAGAACTCTCATAGATGGTTGGAGGAATGAAAATTGGCATAACCACTTTGGAAAACTGTTTGGCAGCATATACTAAGGCTAAACCTATGTGCAACTTATGTATGATGTAATAATGGTTTTCTTAACTATATAGCAAAGAGAAATACATACACAAATTCTCCAAAAGACACTATAGGAATGTTCATAGCAGCCTGTTCACAGTGGCCTTAAAACTAGAAATACACAAATTCACATCAGTAGAATGACTATATAAATTGTGGCATATTTATACCATGCGTAGTATATACGCTACCACAGAGAGACTGGGAATGGACAAATGGCAATTATATGCAACAATATGACTGTATTTCACAAGCATAACTAAAGACTCCAGATACAAAAGAGAACATATTATGTGATTTCATTTATATAAATTAATTCAAAATCAGCAAACTAATCAGTGTTGTTAGAAGTCAGGGTGACTTGGGATAGACATATATACACTACTATATATAAAATGGATAACTAATGAGAACCTACTGTTTAGCACAGAGAACTCTACTCAGTGCTCTGTGGTGACCTAGATGGGAAGGGAATCTAAAAAGGAGGGGATATATGTATACGTATGACTGATCCACTTTGCTGTACAGCAGAAACTAACACAACATTGTAAAGCAACTATGCTCCAATATCAATTAATAAAAAAAATTTTTTTTAATTAAAATGTGTCTAAAAATTTTTTAAAAATTAAAAAAAAGAATTTGGGGTGATGCTGTTGGTGAGAATGTAAATTGGTATAGCCACTATGGAAAACAGTATGGAGGCTCCTCATAAAACAAAAAATAGAGGTGCCATATGATCCAGCAATTCCACCCCTGGGCATATATTTGGACAAAACTATAATTTGAAAAGATACATGCACCCCTATGTTCATAGTGGCACTATTTACAATAGCCAAGACATGGAAAGGACAGACAAATGGATAAAGAAGATGTGGTACATATATACAATGGAATACCACTCAGCCATAAAAAAGGATGAAATAATGCCATTTGCAGCAACATGGACAGACCTACAGATTATCATACTAAGTAAAGTCAGTCAGACAGAGAAAGACAGATATCATATGATATCACTTATATGTGAAATCTAAAATACAACACAAAGGACCATATCTATGAAACAGAGATTCACAGATATAGAGAACAGGCTTGTGGTTGCCAAGGGGGATGGGGATGGGGGAGGGATGGAGTGGGAGTTTAGGGTTAGCAGATGCCAACTATTATATATAGAGTACATAAACAACAAGGTCCTACTGTATAGCACAGGGAACTATATTCAATATCCTGTGGTAAACCATAATGGAAAAGAATATGAAAAAGAATATATATATGTACAACTGAATCACTTTGTTGTACAGCAGAAATTAACACAACATTGTAAATCAACTATACTTCAACAAAGTTTAAAAAAAAAGAGTAAAGAAGTAGGGTGATGATTACTCTTGGAGGGTTAGTAATTGGGATGAAGCAGAGAGAGGCCTCCACGGAGCTGATCATTTGTTATTTCTTATTCTGGCTACTGGTTCCACAGGTCTGTCCAGTGTGTGAAAATTCGTTGAGCTGTACACCTGAGATATCTGCATTTTTCCGAATATATGCTTTTTTGAAAAAGGGAAAAAGTACTTTTCCTTTTGAATTCTTTCTCGTGAGGAGTGGTCAGAGTACGTGGTCTGCCATGCCGTAGGAAAGGAAAGAAGTTAGTGCTTGTTTGGCTTGCCATTATACCTCTAGCATCTAGCACAGTATTTGGCCCAGAGTAAGGGCTCAGTAAATATTTGTAGGTGCCATACACTTGGAATCCAATTTTTTAAAACACATAATTACCAACTGACAAGTTTTCTTCATTAAAAATCAACCTATCAGGGCTTCCCTGGTGGCGCAGCTGTTGAGAGTCCGCCTGCCGATGCAGGGGACACGGGTTCGTGCCCCAGTCCGGGAAGATCCCACATGCCGCGGAGCGGCTGGGCCCGTGAGCCACGGCCACTGAGCCTGCGCGTCCGCAGCCTGTGCTCTGCAACGGGAGAGGCCACAACAGTGAGAGGCCCGCGTACTGCAAAAAAAAAAAAAAAAAAAATCAACCAACCAAACCAACCAAACAGGAAATAACTGATATATACATTTAGTAATACAGTCACCGTACTCTAAAAAATGTGGGCTGAACAGATTATACTAGTTCATTCACTCCCAGAAAGCTACAAGTGAGGGAGGCTCAAAATGTTTCTCAGTTTAAAAGAGAACAGAATGATCTTAGGATTCATGTATGGATCAAAGCAATTCTTAAGTGAGTTCTTTTTATTTTGGATGTTTTGCCCTTTGAGATATCAATTCCTTGAACAAAGAGTAAAAGTAATTTCCCTAATGGGTAGAAATGGGAAAAAAAAGTCTTTAGAAAAGTTGAAATTATATTTAGACGTGAAGGACATTTTACTTGAGGAAGTTAAAAAAAACTTATAACAAAAATGTTATAGCTCTGCAGGGAAACCTCAGTAAGTAGCTGTGTGACCTTGACCAAGCCTCCCGGCCTTCTCTGTTTCCAGTTTTCTCATTTGCAAGATGAGAAACAAGCACTAGGTTTCTTTCAAAACTAAAATTCTGTAATTGTGCAATTTCATCTAATGCTAGGAAACATTGACTTCAATTACTTTAAACATATGAATTATAAATCATTAAAAAGGAAAGGTGGTTTTGTTTAAAGTAACAAAATACAGTATGATTTACAATAAAGTTTATGTTCTTTAGTGGAGGTCTTTTTTTTTTTTTTTCTGTCCGGCCATGGCTCACGGGCCCAGACGCTCCGCGGCATGTGGGATCCTCCCGGACTGGGGCACGAGCCCGTGTCCCCTGCATCGTCAGGCGGACTCTCAACCACTGCTCCACCAGGGAAGCCCTAGTGGAGGTCTTTTAATGGGGCTTGATTAAGTATTAAAGAGGATCTAAAAAGTAGTTAGAGTATTCATTGTTTAGAATTTTTTCTGCATTTTGCTAAGTACCACTGTGGCAGGGACTGGCCCCAGAGGCTGAGCCTGTTTCCTCTTCTTCCTGGGCACATAGCTAGACTCTAGTTCTCTCCTTCACAGTGAGCTGTGGTCGTGTGTTCTGGCCGATGCAGCATTAGCAGAAGTGATACACGTCTCTTCCAGGCCTGGCCCAATAACACCTCTGACCCAGGATCGTCCCAGCCTTCCCTTAGGCCACAGCATTAGAAGCCACACATAGAAGATGGCAGGGCCACAAGGTGAAGGGATTCTGGCCCTGAATTATCACTCGGAGGAGAGCTGCTGATAATCAGGAACACCTGTTTTGGTCTTTCCATGAACAGGAAATAAATATCTAGTATTTGTTCGATTACATGGTTTGAGTTTACAACTATTAGTGCATATTTAACTAAACAAACCCTCACAAAATGTTTCTTAAAAAGAGAAACTGCAGATTGAAGAGAATGCTAATTCTCAGTTTGTGAAAATTCATTGAGCTGTATACTTAAGATACCTGCATTTTTCTGAATGTATATTAAAGTTTTCCTAAAAAGAAAAAATGCTTTAACATTCTGCAAGCAAAGCAAATAATAAGAAAATAGCAGAGCTGACATTTCTCCTACTAATAATTTTTTTTTTTATAAAGAAGAGTTTTCGTAATAAGATAAAGTATTACCCTCTCAATATTCTCCAGGGACTGGACCAATCATTACAATATTAGCATTAGGAAGGCAGCAGGGTATGGTGGAGATGATAGAGACTGAGGATTCAGTCAGGCTGAGTTGAAGTCCTGATTTTACTACCCGGGGCTTCACTTTTCTCATCTATACAATGAAGCTAATAATATACACCTAGTTAGGCTGTTAGCAGTAAAACAGAGTGGCTAAAAGCATGAAATTGGGGTTAGGCTACCCAGAATTGAATCCTGGCTCTGCCATCACTGGCTTGGGCGAGATGCTTAAGTTCCCTGTGCTCTGTGTCTTCATCTGGAAGGCGGGGATAATGGTATAGATGTTGGAGAATTAATATGAGAATGAAGTGAGTTAATTCACACAGAGTACTTAGAATAGTGCCTGCCACCAAGACGTATGTAAATGTTTATTTTACTGTTATTGTTGTAAGGATTCACTAGAATCTGGACAAAAATTCACCCACATTGTAGACACTCATTAGATGGCAACAGTGCACTATTCAAAGATGTCTGGCAATACTTGTTTGTACATAAAGATGACAGAATCTTGGTTTGATACCTTCTATATGCACAATACCCTATCGTCCAGAAATTTCATTTTAACCCATTTCAGTATATCCAATATGTGCTGGTATCCGATGAGAAATAATTTAATTCCATGATTTAACAGGTTATTGCATTGAGAAAAAATAGAGCATATAGAAAGAAATCTGTCTTCTCTAAGACCAAGAGTTGTGGGCTTCTGTATCATGTTTCCCTACTCATATTTAGCTGGACATCAAGCCCTGTGCACCAAACTCTTAAGATTAAGGCCAGACGTGCTTGTCCCCTTAGCTGAGAAAGTTTATGGAATCATCTTTCAGCTAGGATAAACTTTCCTTTCTGGTAGTGTCCTTTATTAGTAAAAGGTTTTAAAGCATACACTCTCAAAATTAGTATTATATATTCACTTATAAATGACATACACTTAGTATTCATATATATGAGTATACATATTTATCTACTATACATCACTATAATACACAAAAGCAAAAGTTTTAGCACGATGGAATAAAGGACATTACCTATAGTTTAAAACATATTCCTAATTGTGATGACTTAATGCAATCATTAACCAATACCTCAAGGCTCAATATATACTTGGGGTGGGTTCCATTGTTAATGACAGTGTATGTTAACCTATTTTAAATAAGATAATTTCTTAATAATTTCAAAATTGTTTATCTGACTTATGCCAGATTCAATTAGATCTTTTTTTTTTTAAACTCATTATAGCTGATGAAGAATCTTTCTAGAAGTATAAATTCTGCCATTTTCAAATTGTTTGTACTTGCTTTATTAGGATGATCTTCAGTTCACAGTTTCTCCTTTTAAGCTACATTTCCACTTTCCTAGTTTGGTTAAAACTAGAAAATATAGGGCTTCCCTGGTGGCGCAGTGGTTGAGAGTCCGCCTGCCGATGCAGGGGACACGGGTTCGTGCCCCGGTCCGGGAAGATCCCACGTGCCGCGGAGCGGCTAGGCCCGTGAACCATGGCTGCTGAGCCTGTGCTCCACAACGGGAGAGGCCACGACAGTGAGAGGCCTGCGTACCGCAAAAAAAAAAAAAAAAAAAAAAAACGAGAAAATATAACTCTTAATCCACTAAACTGGGCACACTCTAAATTATAATGCGTTTCACTATGCCACCAGCAAACAGTTCTGTTAAGAACCCTAAGGGTGCTCCTGCCATTCTCTGGGAGAGACTATTGGACACATGAATCTCTGTTGGAGTTACTGAATGAAGGCAGCAATGTCCATACTGCACATATTTTACATATTACTTAAGTTACATGTCTGACTTTTAAAGCTAAAACTATAAATACAAGCAGAAGTTGTAATGTTTTCTTCCTGCGCATCAAAAGGATCACATGGGGCCCTCACCTCACTTTTGTCTGCACATGGTGTAGCCTGCCCTGATTCATTCTCTTGTAGTTGAATATTTTTCATCCATGCCAAAGAATATTACCTTTCCATCTCAGGCAGATCTGAAGGTTTCTTTCTTAATGGGAAAGAGAATTTTACCTTCTGAAATATAGTACTTGTAATTGAAACCTTAGCAATAGAGCAAGAGAAAACCGAGCAGAAGGTGTAAAGCCTGCCCTTGGGAGGCTGGTGAGTGTAGGGATACACAACCTGGCCTCGGGCATCATTCAGCCCTTGATCCAAGTCCTGGCTCTACTGCTTACTAATTGTGTGAAGTTGATGTAAATTAATCAATCTGAAACTCAATTTCCCCATCTGAAAAAAGTGATAATATCTACTGCATTTGGTAGGTATATGTTAGGTTGCTGTGAAAAAAACACACAGGAGGGATAGCTCAAAATACAGTGGCTTACAAAGATGCAATTTTATTTCTTTTACATGTAAATGTACACTGGGCTCCCTTCTCATGATTAAATGGGTCTTTCGGTTACTGCCATTATGTCTGATTCCAGCAAGAAGGAAGGAGGAAAAGAAAGGGAAGGCACACACTACTTTTCTTTTAAGATTCTGACTTGGAAGTGTTTTAAATCCCATTGGCCAGGCCTTAGGCACATGGACACAGCTAACTGCAAAGGAGCATGGAAAGTGTAGTATTTCCTGGTGACCAGGTGCCTAGTTCCAGGTTTCTATCACTAAAGGAAGACAGGAATCGGAAAGAGATTAAATGACACCATTTAGCATAGAACCGGGGCCTGTGGCTATACTACAAACCCAAAGATCACTATTATCGTTATTCAATCTCTAAGTCTTTTGTTTTCTCTTAAGCAAAGTGAATATTGATTGACTGTTTCATTCGGTAAACAGGCATTGAGTACTGATCTTAACATGGCAAGAGTGTCCTGCCTATCCCACTAGGTAGTAAGTATCAAACCAATAGTAACAGAAGTGGATGGGCTTTGAAAACTACATCATCTATCTATCTATCTATCTATCTATCTATCTATCTATCTATCTATCTATCTATCTATTTATCTTTCACTTGCAAGGGATCATTCTTTTTACTCTCACGTTGGGATCTTCTGAGGACCTTGTATCACAGCTAGAAAAATGATAAAAAGAAAATTTCTACAATTTTTGCAGAGAATATAAAAAATAAAAATACTAGGAAAAATAAGCTGATGGGGGAATCTCTTTGAAAGACTGGGGATGAGAAGCAATAGAGCAAAGCGGAAAAGGCCTGGAGTGTGGATCGAGACAATCTCGTGTATTAGACAACTTAGGCTGTAAGAACTCCTCAAGTCAGTGTTTTACAACAATATTTCTTACTCCCAGATCCAAGGGTTGAAAATAGCTTTGCTTGCTTCTGCCAGGCTCTTCTTGGGTTTGTTCCCTATATCTTTTCATTCTGGTACCTCGGTGTAGGGCATGTTTTTGTGGCAGATGGCAGGAGCTTAGGAAGTCAAGCTATATCATGCAAGTGCACTTGGTGCCTCTATTTTTTCTCCCCAGATTTACTGAGATATAATTGACACTTAAAATTGTGTAAGTTTAAGGTGTACAAATGTGATGGTTTGCTACACTTACATACTGCACAATGATCACCACCATAACATTACCTACTATCTCCATCCTGTCACGTAGTTACCGTTTCTTTTTGTGGTGAGAACATTTAAGATGTATTCTCTTAGCAACATTCAAGTATATGACACATTATTATTAGCTATAATAACCATGCTGTACATTAGATCCCCACATTTGTTAATCTTATAACTGGAAGTTTGTACCCTTTGACAATATCTTGTCATTTCCTATCTTGTCATTTCTCCAGCCCCTGGTAACCACCACTCTCCTATGTTTGTCCGAGCTTGACTTTTTTAGACTCCATATATAAGTGATATCATATGGTATTTGTCTTTCTCTGTCTGATTTATGTCACTTAGCATAATGCCCTCAAGTTTCATCCAAGTTGTCACAAATGGCAGGGGTTCTTTCTTTCTCACGGCTGAATAATATTACATTGTATATATACGTACTGCATCTTCTTTATCCATGCATCCATTGATGGACACATGTTATTTCCGTATCTTGACTATTGTGAGTAATGCTGCAATGAACATGGGAGTGCAGATATCTCTCTGAGATTGAAGCCTCTGGATCTGGCATATCCACTCACATTCCATTGACTAAAGCAGGTCATATGGCTAAGACCAAAGTCAATAGCGTGGAGAAGTATTTTCCATCTTACAAGTAAGCATGGCAAGGGCAGGAAAGGAATAAATAATTGTGAACAAATAATATAGGCTAAACCCCCTGAGTCTGAATTCCCAACTAGCTGTGTGATCAGGAACAAGGCTCTTAACCTTCCTGAGCCTCATTTATAAATAAGGATAATACAGATAGCCCACAAGAGTGTACTTATTAAATGATATAATCCCTTTAAAGCAGAGTTTCCCAGTGGCATGCCACAAATGGATTAAGTGTGTGGCATGATAGTGTATTTTTCAGTCCACAGACCAGCTGGGTGAGACTTGGGGCTTCCAGATTCTCAGCCAGTGGCCTCCTGCCACCAACAGCCATGCCTGTATGTTGGCTGCACAAACAGTATCATTTTCTGTGTGCCATGATATGAAAAATATTAGAAGGTGCTGGAAAGGAAAGCACCTAGATAGTGCGTGGCACTTGGTAAGTTTTAAACCAGAAGCAGCTGTCGTGACTGATGGATGGAGCAGAGACTGAGACAGCAGTTTGATGGCAATGAGGCATCAGTAGGAACCACTGACATAAGAGAATCATGCCCGCCACCCACAGCAGTTTCGAGAAAACTCTACTTGATGCTTTGCTGTTTTCCTCTCTGTGACCCTGTGGGGGTCATGACCTCACCCCACCCCCAGCCCCCAGCAATTTGAGAAATCCTGGGAAAGAGGATGCGGAAGACAATGACCAGAGCCCATGCTCTGTGTGACCAGAGTTGAAAGTTGAATCTAAAAATATGTCTTACTATAGAACACCAATTGTGGCTGTTTCTATAGTCATTCCGGAGCTTATTACAAATCTACCCCAAAAGAAATTCCTGGAATTGTACTGTCTGTGAATTGCTGGGAAGACACAGCGCCATTCTTGGTCTGGCATGTGGTCGAGGCTGACTTGCAGTGGGTCTGAGTTGGAGCTTCTCACCATCAGAGAGTGGGAAGCCAGTGTTCTGGGTCTCTCTAGATCGGAACTGCTCCTTGCTGCTGAGATATGAGATAGTCTCCTCTTACTACCATAAACATGAGTATTCTCAGCATAGACAAAAACTGAGGGCAACAGCCTAAGTCACTGGAAAATGTTGCTAATCTTTAGATAGTGATACTGCTAGGCAAAGCATGTGGCTTTTGCGCACAAGCTGTTTTCCTATTATTTTAGTCTTATGTTTCCCCACTACCCAGCACAGGGGCAGAGTCAGGGTCTAGTGTCCTAAGACAAATATAACAGTTGAGAAGATTAACATTGAGAACTGAAGTTTTAAAAATAAAGTTGGATCCAATTTTCATGTTATTTTGAAAACTCAGCTTTATCCAAAGTGATTTCCATGGCATGATCATTGGTTTCTTTGACACTGATTTAACCCTTTATTCATTACTTCAACAGACATTTACTGAAAGCCTTTTACGTGTGAGATTCTGGAGATACAATAATGAATAAGGCATAGTTTCTGGCCTCAAGGAACTTTCATAGTGGGAATAGAGCATTAACAGAAATAAACTTTATTTTGAAATTTCATCACGGTGTTAACTACGACTCCTCTAATATCTTATACAGAAGAGAAAAAAAAACTGCATGAACATTCTCTGGTAATTAAACAGTACTTTAGATACACATATGAAAAGTATTGTTAATGAAGTCCATCTCTCTCTCCAAACTTGTGTGTCATAATGAGAATTTCCTATTATCTTTCTGTGGAGGAAGAAAAAAGACTTAGCCAGCAATGTTGCTAAGGGAACAGGGAAATGGCCATTCTCATGTACTGTTGATAGGCCTGAGAGGGGTCTAAATTGGTTCATGCTTTCAGGGATGGCAATCTGGCCATATGTAAATGCCCTACAATGGGAGGGAGATGCTTTAAATAAATTACGGAACATCACACAAGGGAATGCTATGTGAACCATAAAAATGATGCTCAGATGAATAATGAAATGGAATATGTTTTTGAACAAGAAAAATACAAAACAGTAGACACAGTATGATTCCAATTATGTGTGTGTGTGTGTGTGTGTGTGTGTGTGTGTGTACATGCATAAGCAAAACTTGGAAAAAGATAATGCTGATATGTTAAAGGTGGTTATTTCTGAGTCTCGAGATTCCAAGTGATTTTTTTAAATAGTTATTTATTTATTTATGGCTGAATTAATTAATTAATTAGTTTTTGACTGTATTGGGTCTTCGTTGCTCTGCCCGGGCTTTCTCTAGTTGTGGTGAGCGGGGGCTCCACTTTTCGTTGCGGTGCATGGACTTCTCATCACGGTGACCTCTTTTGTTGTGAAGCATGGGCTCTAGGCACACGGGCTTCAGTAGCTGTGGCTCGTGGGTTCCAGAGCGCAGGCTCAGTAGTTGTGGCGCACGGGCTTAGTTGCTTCACGGCATGTGGGATCTTCCCGGACCAGGGCTCGAACCAGTGTCCCCTGCATTGCCAGGCAGATTCTTAACCACTGCGCCACCAGGGAAACCCTCCAAGTGATTTTTAATTTGAGGAGTGTTTTTCAGCACTTTTTGAATTTTCTACAAAGAACACATATTACTATCATAATCAGAGCAGGTTGGGGAGGATTGGGGATTTTTGTTTGTTGTGGTTTTTAAGAATCAAAAAAGTCTGGATCGGGTCATGTCAGCTCCAGGGGAAAAATGTTTCCAAGGAAAAACCTTATGTGGCAGAATTAAAGACATGAGCTTAGGTAGCTGGTGGGATTTCTACTGATGTAGAATTTTCCAGCTAGGCCTGTGGAAGAGGCACCTTTAGTTTTTTGGTTTGTTTGTTTGTTTTGTTTCTGTGTGTGTAAGCAATGAAATTAATGAAAATTTAGCACACTTACAAGGAGAAGATGCAGCAGCTCTCTTAGACAAATCAAGCCATCTTTGGCGGTTTTTCATTGGAAATCTGAAAAAAAGGTAGCTGGGAGAACTGCTTGCTGGAGCGCTATCCAGAACTAGGCCTGAGTAAGGGCTGGTGTGAGAGTTACTGCATGTCTCCCCTCACTTAAGTTGTTGAATTTATGGAGCTCAAGAGTGCTGATTTCTCATTTCAGGTTTTTAAATAAAAGTTGATTCTTTTAAGCTACCATATGATCCAGGAATTTTACTCCTGGGCATATAACCAGAGAAAACTCTAATTTGAAAAGATACACCCCAATGTTCATAGCAGCACTATTTGCAATAGCCAAGACATGGAAGCAACCTAAGTGTCCATCAACAGATGAATGGATAAAGAAGATGTGACACATAGATACAATGGAATATTATTCAGCCATAAAAAAGAATGAAATGATGCCATTGCCAGCAACATGGATTGATCTAGAGATTATCATACTAAGTGAAGTAAGTCAGACAGAGAAAGACAGATATCTTATGATATCATTTATATGTGGAATCTAAAACAGTGATACAAATGAACTTATTTGCAAAACAGAAACAGACTCAGACATAGAAAACAAATTTATGGTTGTCAAAGGGGAAAGGGAGCAATGAATTAGGAGTTCAGAATTAGCAGATGCAAACTACTATATATAAAACAGGTAAACAACAAGGTCCTACTGTATAGCACATGGAACTATATTCAACATTGATATTAATATCTTATAATAAACTATAATGGAAAAAGAGTTGATTCTTTTAAACACTGTATTAAAAATCGTTATTATTTTAAACATACTTGAAAAAATAGGAAATTATAGGAAGAACACCATTTTAAAAATTGGCCTATTTTCTTGACATTTTTCTCCTCCCCCCACTATAAATATTACAGATACAATGAAGCCATCTCTGAACCCTCTCCCCAATCCCATTCCCCTATGTGATTAGTGTGGTTAACCTTCTCCTTAAGTTAACCACACTAATTATTTCAGTGCTCTTCATTCCTATGCATGTTTCAGTAATTTTTCTACATATTTTGCATCATAAACATCGAAACTTTTTTTTCCTAAACTTTTGCTAAACTTCTTTTGGGTATTTTTCCTAGACTCCTCCAATTTGCTTTTTTTGGTTCTTGTTGTTGTGGCTAAGATTTATCTGTGTTGTTAGATGTCACTCTAATTTATTCATTTTGACTGCTGTATAGTAATCCACTGTAGAAATATGCAACAACATATTTATCCATTCTTCCACTGACAGACACTTGGGCTGTTTACAATTTTGTTTTTGTTTTTGCTATTTCCAACAATGCAACAGTGAACATTTGTGAACTTGTGTCCCTGTCTAGCATGTATACCTTAGAAGTGGGATTACTGGATCATAGGGTAAGTGTATCTTCTGCCTAACTATGTATAGCCAACGGCTCTTCCAGGTGATTATACCAGCTTACAGTCCCACCATAAGTGTATGAAGGTTCTTGACAATGTTTGGAATTGCCATTCTTTAAATTTTTGCCAATCTGAAGACTGTGAGATGATTTCTCAGTGTCATTTGATTTCCCTAATTGATCCTGAGGCTGACCATCCTTCCATACATTTATTGGCCATCAGTCTTTTCTTCTTCTTAGCGACTTTTTCTATACGCTGATCACTTTTTAAAAAATATTCTTTTCTATTATGGTTTATCACAGGATATTGAATATAGCTCCCTGTGCTCTACAGTAGGACCTTGTTGTTATCTATTCTATATGTAATAGTTTGCATCTGCTAACCCCAAACTCCAAATCCATCCCTTCTCCACCCCTCTCCCCCTTGGCAACCACAAGTATTCTCTATGTCTGTCGATCACTTTCTTAATGGGTTTTTAGCCTTTCCCTGTTTGGTTTATTCTCAGCTTTAAAAAAAATTAGAAAAAGAAATCCATTCACCTATCCATTCAGCATTTTTTTTTTTTAGTGAAAATTGATGCTATGACAGGATTATGAAAAAAGTAGTCTTTTACATGCAGATACTCAATTTATACTATTTTTGATGGTAAGAAGAGGACACTCTTCTTCAATATATTATATAAGTGTTGTATTAGGATTCATCTTTACTTCATTTATATTTTGTTCATAAGGTTTATTTCAGACTATTCCTGACAAAAATAAAAAATGATGTGGTAACAAATATTGCCGTATTGCCCTTAATCGTCCAAATAAAGCATCGACTCTAGACTCTAGAGTCAGAAAATGAAGGAAGATGGCCATGCTCCCCCAAGGTTATCTTGTCCTCCTTATGCAGCGGCACATGTGGGATGGTCAGGGGTACACAGAGAATGACTAATGTATTAATAAGGCTTACATGTACCTCTCACCCCCCTATAATTGCATTCCTTTCATTAGCTTTTACCCAGCTGGTCTGAGTTGCACAAACAAAATATTGTATAAGATCAGCCCACTGATGGTAAATTCAGAAAAATTTTTGTAAAACCCTTGCCAAGTTACATACTGACCCCAGGGTCTTTAAACCAGCCAAAAAATGTTGAGCAAAAACTGAATTAAATCTATTATCACAAATTTGTGCCCCATAATCTGATGCGACTTCCAGATGTCCAGCCCAAGACCATCTGCTGAATGTCTGTGGGCACGCACTCCCAAAACACGTGCCTGGGTAAGAGCAACAGACCGACAGCTTGCAGCTCCGAAACTCTGAGCAGTTGCTGCTTAGACATAAAAGCGACAAAGAATAAACCAGTAAGCGAGGTTATTTTTGAGAGTTCTTTTCTTTTTAACCACCATTTGCTTTCTGTTTAATTGACCAGTTGCTTTGTTCTTAGAGTCAAATGGCACATCTCTCTCAAAGACAGCAGACTGCGTGATTTCAAATATTTTAAAAAGCAGCAACAAAACCTTTGAGAGTTAGCTGCTAACTTAGACTTGGTAATCATTCTGAGTAGCATGTTTTGTTTATTACAGTATGTCTTACGGCAGGTTTCTGAGAAAACAGACTCTCAGAAGGCGCTGTATGGGCAGTACGTTTACTGGAGGGTGCTCTCGGGAACAATTTGCATGAGAGAGTGAGGGAAGTAGGATTGGGCAGAAAGAGAAGCTGGACTGAGAGGCAGTGACAACAGAGGCCTCGTGCATTCTTCTGGCGGGGGTGGGGGGGGTGTACTTTAGAGCTTGGATGCTGTGGCAATTAATCTTTTTTGTCAACTTGGCCAGGCTCTGATGCCCATTTGTTTGGTCAAACACCAGGCTAGATGCCGCTGTGAAGGTATATTTTGTTGTATTTTTTGTTGTTGTTGTTAGATGTGAGTAACATTTAAATCAGTACACTTTCAGTGAAACAGATTACCCTCTATAATGTGGGTGGGCCTCATACAAAAATGGTAAACAGGGCTTCCCTGGTGGCGCAGTGGTTGAGAGTCCGCCTGCCGATGCAGGGGACACGGGTTCATGCCCCGGTCCGGGAGGATCCCACGTGCTGCGGAGCGGCTGGGCCCGTGAGCCATGGCCGCTGAGCCTGCGTGTCCGGAGCCTCTGCTCTGCAACGGGAGAGGCCACAACAGTGAGAGGCCCGCGTACCGCAAAACAAACAAACAAACAAAAACAAACAAAAAAATTAAACAATTATAATTTTAGGCTCTGTAGTTGGTACTAAGAATATGTCGATTAATAATAATAATGGTACCAATGAAAGATCAAATGGAAAAGAATGGTCTTCTTTTTCAAAAGACCGCCTTTAGTAGATCCAACGTATTCCAATTGGGCAATTCCTCTACTGTTAGAGGAATAAGTCTTCTAACTTACCTTTGCTCTTCAAAGAGCCAGAGACTGGGGTTTCTTGAAAGAGGAGGAATTCTCCTTAAGACTGCAATGTAAAAACCCTGCCTGAGTTTCCATTCGGCTGGAAATTCGGCCTCAGAACGGCAGTATCAACTCTCACCTGATTTTCCAGCCTTTCCTGCAGATTTCAGACTTGACAGCCCCCCGCAATCATGTGAGTCACTTCCTCAGCCTAGGGGGTAAACCCTAGGGGTCTATGTTATGACCCTTCTATTGGGGTTTGCCATAAAGCGCACGTGGCGTCAGCTGCCATCACAGTGTCAAGAACTGTGAAGGGTCTGAGATTTTATCCTACTTGCAAGCTAACAAGTTAGCTTGCCACCGTTTCATGGATGCTGCTAGAAGACATGAGGCTCCTGGGTCAGTTTATTACTCACAGCTCTAGCCATAGCCAGAGTATCAGCATTTTTATACTGATTCCCTGAGCCCCAATGCCCATAAGGAGGATCATATCACACCTGCACCCACAGTGGATTGCATTACAATAGAGGGACCCTGAGTTTAGGGAATACAAATCTTTTATAACGGGCAGTAAGTATGCCTGCCCTTCGCTCCAGAAGAAGGTACTACCTCCATCTTCCATGGCTGTAAGAAAACCTGCCCTAAGCTTTGGAGGAAGACACTATATCTTCCAAGTCTATTTGCTATACAAACATCCTTGAAATCATAGTGCAGAACAAAGGACAGACAGTCCCTCAATCATAGGACATGCAGAAAAGACTCATGGAGAATTGTCTCTCAACACAAGAAATCTCTAGCATATGGTCTGCCAGGTCACATGGTCCAAAGGGCAGTGCTTTTAAGAAGTTGCTTTTTAGTGAAACTCTAAGAATTTGGTGTCTATGTTAAACTGTGCTGTCTTTATTTGGCAACTTTTGACCAGTAGCTCAAGAGTCAGACTGCCTGGGTTTGTGTGGGCTCTGCCAAACATTTGCTGTGCGACCCTGGGAAAGTCACTTAACCTCTCTGTGTCTTAAAGTCTTATCTGTATCATGATGATAATAAAAGCACCCCCCATGTAGGGTTGTTGTGAAGATTCAATGAATTAATATGGATAAAGTATTTAGAACAGTGTCTGGCACACAGTAACACTGTTTTTATTCAATGCCTTGGCATTTGTGCTTAAGGAAACCATTTGCCTCTTCCTCTTCTACTGCAGACAGGTCTATGGAGGCTAGATGGAAGGATCAAGGCATTTTCCTTTCCAAACTCTATTGCAGAGTGTTTGCTAATGTGGCAGATATGGCTATTGCCTAAGCCGATATCCATTCGCCCTCGTTTCCTTAGTGCTGGAGCTTGAATTCCAGGAGTGAACAAAAGACCACATTTCCAAGTCTCTCTTGCAGCTATGTGTGGCTTTATGACTACATTTTAGATGATAAGCTTCCAATCTGCTGAAATGTAGCTGCCCCACCTTACAGGGGCTCCCTTTTCATCCTTCTGCCTCCCTATCTTCTAGATTTTAATTAGGATGTGATGGTGGCAACTCCAGCAGCCATCCTAAATCGTGAAGGTACAAGCCACACTCTATGAATAGCTGCAGAGAGAGAGGAGCCCGTGTCTCTGTAGACGGCATAGAATTGCTATCTATATCAGCCTTGTACGGCTTGACTCCAGAATTCTTTAACGTAATAGTGAAATCAACTTTTTCATGGTTAAGCCATCGGAATTTTGCTTATTTGATACCAGCTATTGGCAGTCAACCTCTCCTGACTCATAACTGCTAGTTGCTCTATTCATTCATTCATTAACTGATTCTTTATACATTCACACGTTTATTGAGTCCTACTCTGTGGTAGGCCCTGAAGAGTTAAAACAACCTCTTGGAATATTTCCTTCCCCAGGTTACTGGGTCTCATGGAAATGAGTTATGGCTCCAATAAAACCAAATGGAAAATTATAAAAAATGACTGTGTTTGTGTTAGAATATCATCCTGTTTTTGAAAATGGAGCTGTTTAATGATCTGCAAATTCACACAAGTTCAAAGAAAAGAATGAAGCTGCACTAAAAAGACCTTGGTAATTGTGGGGTTCAGAGAGTTCTGGAAACTTGTTTTGATTTTCCTTTCTGCTCCTGGGCTCTGAATTCTTCCCTGCTTCCATCTTTGGTTGGAAATGACATCATCTCTCACTCTCACCAGCCTGAAATGAGTTGTCCTTTATCTCTGCGACTACGAATGTTCCTGTAAAGCCTTCTATTAAGATGCAGGGGAAGCAGATACGAAAGTATATGAGGGAATTGTGATAACAATAATCATACACTCTCCATCTTTAAAAATTTCCACATAGTCCACAAGGCACATAAATCCTTTAGTTATCTCTTGACAGGTCAGGCTGCTATTAGTAGACATATTTAGGTTAGGTCTATCTATGCAAAAGGAAACTGAGTGTAGAAGTTCTAAAGCTTCAGGTACTCATTCGATAAATATTTATTGAGTATCAGCTGCAGACTTGGCACCAGGGATGGGGGTAAGCTGCAAAATCAGAATGGTCCTTGCCCTCTTGCTTCTTAGAATTTTCGACAGCTCTCTTCCTTTTCCTGACAAAAAATTTTCAAGTTCCCACCCATCATTATTCCCAACATGCATGTATTGTGTGGAATTAGTCCCTTTAAACTGGAGCCAAGTGTAAAACTGCCTCAATTCAACCTTTGACCCAGGGTAGACTCATTCAGATTTCTTTTTCCAAAGAATCCCACCCCCCCCATTTTACATGAGTCATGGTATATGTATTCTTACAGCAATATGGCATAGATTTGAGCTTCCCTAGGAGAGTGCTATACAATTAACATTTATTTACCTCTCCAGGAAACTACTCCCTCCTCTCATAAAAATTAAACCTAACACGCAAATACTCAGTAATCCTTTTTCTTCCACTTACCTTCAGAGCATCCTCACCTACTCAATGTAAATCATATCTACAAGGTAGGTTTTGTTGTTGTTGATTATTTTGTGTTTCAATATCTGGAGTATAATTGAGATAAAATGTAGGTCACTGAATAAAAGGCCTGGGACTTGTATTTTTCCTTCAACAAGCAGCCTTTTGATCTATTTAAATTCATCAATAATAGATTAAGCACATTACCATTTTATCTATTTTCTACAACCTCAGATTGGTTTGAAACTTAACAAAAAGTAAAACTATATTTGTATGTTTGTATGTCTTTCACACAGTATGAACTTGACAGGTTGGCATGGCTTTAGAATTCTGATATGGGGGAAATTGTGTTTAATTGATGTGATAAAAACAAAGGGAAGTAACATAGACTTGAATAGCCAAAGAAAAAGGTTTGGCTTTTTTTTGAACGAAAGAAGTCTGGAAGTTAGATCAACAGTTGTATTTTTCAGTTCACTTTGTTTCACATTCTCCCTCCCTGACTCCAATCTAATTTATTTTTGCATTAAATAATTCAGCTCCTTTCCTTTTGTAACGGGTTGGATTTGGGGAGATGAAGACAAACTGCTTAGACCTTGAAAAACACATGGGCTCCTCGGGTAGATGGCATCTGGGAGGACTCAGAACTCCCTCCACATTCTATAGGGAAAAAACAGAGCCAGGTGCATTTCTTCCCAAATCAAATTAGCTGCAAGATGCCACATCCAATTGTGGCAAATTGATGTGAGAGTTTGTGATGTCTGCAGCAGCTCTTCCAGCAAAGGTCACCACGAAAAGACACAGGCACCAGGCGGGGGGTGCAGCAACTTGTGCTAGAGCCGCTCCGACAATAGCAGGGAAGATGTAAAATGCAATCAGCTTTTGGAAAATTGCAGGAGAATCCAGTTGTAAGTATGTATTCTAATTGGATTTACTGTGCCATCATTTACCTCTTTAAGGATGTTAACATAACATTATGTTTAATTGAAAAAATGGGTAGTTAACTATTCAGAGGAGATTCTCCAGCCCCCCATATAAGCCACAGTCTAATCAGACACAAAATATAGGATGCCCTAATCACATCGCCAGACAGTTTTCGCATTTCTTAAATAAAATTTGCTTATTTACCACCGAAAATTAACTCAAAATGTTGACATGTGACAAATTTGCCCATCTTGATAGTTGTTTTTAAAGCTCTCCCCTGACATTAACAAGTTTATATCATGCTTTATGACATTTAATTAGTCATATTTTATTTAATTAGCATGGTAAGACATCCAAATGTTTTCTGAAATGCCCAAACAGGAGGTGGCAGTTCCATACATTGTGAGAGACCAGGCAAATGTCTCTTCAGACCGATTCCCAGGCGGTTTGCATTTTTGGCTACATCTAGCAGACTGTTCTTGCTGAGAAATGGGAATATTTTAAGGTTTCAACAACCATTTCAGGACCCCCCTCAAAATCTGTCTGTAAAGTGCATATACTTTTCCATGCTAACTTAACCCAGGACGTCTCTGCTTGAAGGTAAAAATAAAGCTATGTACCTGGTAGGCTTGTGATCTAACTGTATTTATTAAATAATGAATGGATAAGTAAGTACGTAATCTTGGAGGAGATGGTTTTATGCGATTGAAATCCTTTCTTCTCACAACTTTCTTCGAGACTTCTCACATACTTTCTTTTCACAACTACTGATGAGTTTCAGGGTGCCAAGTCTCTGCTATAAATGCAAGTCTTGAATACACTGAACGTTTATTGAGTGCTTATTATGTGCCAGGCAACTTGCCAACCACTCATGCATTATCGCTGCCATTTGTTAGATGATGAAACGGAGGCTTAGAGACGGTTACTAACAGTTGGCAAAAAAGTGACAAAGTTAAGGGTCAAGCCTAGAGTTTCTCACAGCAGGTCAGGGCCCCTGCCAAAAACCACCACGCCCCTCAGAGGGCAGATCTGTGCTCATAAGTAACTCCTCAGCCTTGTTCACACCCAGGCTGCTCTATTCTGAATCCAAAGCTCGAGCACATAACCTGTCCACATCACAGCCTAACTCTTTTGTGGCTAATGGTGGCTGGTCCTACTCCTTTAAAAATACAGATAACTCTAAACAATTCAACACGATTGTGGAATATCCATAATAAAGTACCAAAAAACCATGATGGAAACTTTATTTCTAATTCTAGCATGTAAATTCTGCTCCTCTCATACTGTAGCCTAGTAATAAAGCTGAGTCACCTATCCTGCCCTAGTTCTCCTAGTTCTAAGATTGCATTTCATTTTATTTATTTTTTTTTAAAAAAATTTATTTATTTATTTGGCTGCACTGGGTCTTAGCTGCAGCATGCGGGATCTTCTTTGCGGCCTGCGAATTCTTAGTTGCGACAGGCAGACGGGATCTAGTTCCCCAACCAGGGATCAAACCAGGGCCCCCTGCACTGGGAGCGTGGAGTCAGCCACTGGACCACCAGGGAAGTCCCTATAGGACTTCATTTTAAATGCTACTGTAAACCCGAATGGTGCCTCCAAACTTAATATATATTTTTCTGTACAGATATAAGTTAGTTCAACTTTTTAAACTGCAACAGGGCAAAGAATGACCTTTGTTCCATGCAGGTGAGTAAACTAAGATGTCCAAAGGGAGGGGGCAGTGATAGGAGAGGAATCAGAAATCTACTGTCTGCCTTCACCTTGACAATATAAAAAACTTGGGGGAGAGTTTTAAAAACACCCATACAAATCTGTTTCAGATTTGGACTGCTTGTATTGGAAAGTGAGATAAGTGTAACTTTAAAGCATTTACTTAAATATTCCAATGGATATGACCCCCCCACCCCACAATATCTGTGGTTACTCCAACCACTTCCAAACTCCCCCTCCCCTACATAGGGAATGCAGATGTAGGTTTTCTGCTAAAATAGCACAGCTCTAAGTGCATTAAGAAAATCATTTCAATAGAGCTTTTACTAATGCAGACGATTTTTAAAATGAAACACGGCAGATACAATAGCAGAGGCGCCACAGATTGAATAAATATCACTTAACCAATTACCAATTATCCATGCTAATGAAGGATGAGACAGAGCTCTGATAAATTAAAACCCCAAATAAACCGAATGTTGGTTTAACCAGTGATTCTCCCCCTTTTGCAAAAGCGTCTAAGGAGCAGCTATAAAATGACTGATCTGAATTTCACTTCCTCGCCCTTCCTCCACCTGCCCACCCTCTGACTGTGGCCCTGATGGGCAGGAAAACGGTCAAAGGGCAGACAGCTGGAGGGAACTCAAAGGGAGTAGGAGGGACCCACAGAGTAGAGAAGCTGCCTCTGGATAATTGAGAGTTGATTGGATGCACAATGGCCTCCTTTTGTCCACTTTTTATTTTGGATAAGGGGCCACAGCCAAGCCTGATAAGTAGCTCTTTCCTAGACCTTCCTCTCCTGGGCCAGCTGTGAGCATTCATGGGTGACAGCCGTGTTTGGTACATTCCTTGCTTCGCTTCTCTCCTCTCCGAGTAGTCAGGGATTGAGCTAGAAAACTCCAGCCATACCGGAAGTCTGGTTCTTGTCATTTTGCAAAACCTCAGCCTAGGTCAAAGACTGGAAAGGACCGGAGGGGCTGCAGAGAAATATCTTCAAATGATCTGACACCAGGAGCTTCAGGCTACAGCATTCATAAGCCTCTGTCTTGCCCCCTGGCATCCTCACGTTCTTCCTTTCTTCCGTTACTCTCACCTTACATTCCCTCATATGGATTCCTTCCCTCACTCCCCTAATACTTGAGTGTTCCGTCTTGCCATGTGGGTCCTTTGCCTTATCTCTATTTTGTCGGCGGCCTCCCTCCTCTCAGCATCACATATCCTGCACGTGACTGGAGTAATAGCTGGCTTTCTGATGCTCCATGGGGCACCTTTCCCAGGACTAACACAAAGCTACGTGCAACTGTAAGGTCGTATCCTTTACTAAAATATCTGAGCCCCTAGAGTGCATCTCTGCTAACCTGGCCTTCTCGGTCCAAACCTTAGGACTCCCCTCCCACCTTTCAATGTTTTAGCAACTAAAGGGTTAAAGCTGAGCACAGCAGGGAATCTACTTGACCTCCATTCTATTTGGTTGGTACTCTTGCAGTGCAGTGCTCTTCAAAAGACACAAGGTACCCCCAGGAACCTACCAGTGTTTATACACAGTAGTAGGAGAATAAGTATAAAATGTTAAATATTTAGTCATTAGCAGAGTGGAAGTTGCTTTCCGGTCCTATGAGCAGGACTCTGGCTGATCTATGGCTGCGTGTGTTAGAGCCTAGAATAATTTAGGGAAAAGATTTTGACTTATTTTAGAATTCCAAAAATCGTTCACAGATCCATGCTCTTGTACACACTCCTTACTCTACCTGGAATGCCCTTCCCAACCGTGCTCACCTGGCAAACTTCCACTGGTCTTCTAAGACTGCTCACATGTCTCCTCTTGTGCAGTTCTGATGGCCCTTGTCTATTTAAGGAGTCACAGGCTTCCCTGTGTTCCCACAGAGGTTTGTACCATTCTCTTTCAGAGCGCCTAATGCCTAGTGCTGGAGCTGTTTGTTAACCCTTCTCTTTCTTCCACTAAACCAGTACTTCTCAACCTTGGCAGCACGTTGGAAGCCCCTGGGGAGTTCTAAGACACACCAATAGTTGGGTTCCACCGTCAGAGATTCTGATTTAATTGGGAAGAGGGGAGACCTGAGGGCCGAGAGATTTAATGTCTCCCCAGTGACTCTAACGTGGAGCCCAGTTTGAGCTCCACTGAGCTAGACTGAGCTACCTGAGGGAGTTATTGTATCTCACTCCTCTTTATAACCTCGGCCGCTGGCACAGCTCACGGCATCCGGTAAGTGCTCATTGAATGAATGTATATCTGCATTAGTTGGCCTGCTCTAGGTGGTCAAGAGCCCTGTGGCAGAGACTGCCAACTTTCCACCAGTATTCATTCTCCCCTCTATGGGAGAGGTGGTAGCATTTTAGCTGCAGGTGTAGGGCTGCTTAGGAGAAAGACCACGTTTCCCAGCTTCCTTTGTAGCTAGGAGAGGCCAAGAAAGTAATTCTGGTCCACGGGATGTGAGCAGAAATAGTGTGTGCAATTTCTAGGTTATGCCCTTAGAAAGAAAGGTCATCGCCTTCGATGCCCTCTTTCCTCTGTCCCTGCTGGCTGGAGTGCCAACATGGTGGTGGTTGGCCATCTTGGACATGCGGATGAGAGAAACGTAATAGAAGGGACCCGATCCCTGACTTGTGGAGCCATCTTGCTGGCCCTAGAGAAAGACATAAACTGAAGTCACTATTATTCTTGGTCTCTGTTACAGCACCCAAGTGTTTGTGACTAATTTGGAAAAACATTTGTACCGTACTATCACAAAGCCTGATACTTGAGTTTGATAACTCTAGCAAAACTTGTACTAGCTTCACTCCAGTCTGGTAGCCAGCTCTGTGGCTTTACAAGAGTGACACTACTTGTGTTTCTGATGGCTTGCCATCACTCTTAGGCTGAAGGCCAGAATCCAGGTCACAGACCACAGGGCCTCACCTCACCAGGCCATGTCTGCCTATCCAACATCATCCTGCCCTCTGCTCCCCTTGGTCTCTCTGCCGCAGTCTCACCAGCCTGCTCTTGTTTCCTCAAAGGAGCCTCATTCTCTTCCACCACAGGGCCATTGTATGGGCTGTTCCTTCCGTCTGGAAGGATCGTGCCCCATGTTTTCACCCAGTTAACCCTAAGTCGTCCTGCTGGTCTTCAGATCTCAACTTGATTGGCACTTCCTCACGTCTCCCCTGACCTCTCTGACTAGGTAATCCCCATATTATACATCTTGAAACTCTCCACATTTATCACAGCTGTAATTTTGTAGTAATTGGAGGTGATTACAGTTAGCAATTGTCTATATTACAAGACTCTTAGCCACACAAGAGCAAGGCCTGTGGCTGCTTTTGTTCACCACTGACTCCCCAGTGCCCAGCAGACCGTCAAGCATGTACTAGGAGCTCAGTAGATATTTACTGAATGAACAGATGAATAAATGAGTGAGCCAAAGAGGTAGTCTTTCCCTTCCATTGCAGAACCCGGAAGAGGCAGGGAAGATGGAAATCATATGGGGTTCGATCCCTGGCCAGGGAGCTAAGATCCCACATGCCTCGGGGCCAAGAAACCAAGACATGGAACAGAAACAGTGTTGTAATAAACTCAATAAAGACTTTAAAAAATGGTCCACATAAAAAAAAAAATCTTAAAAAAAAAAAGTCATGTGCTCTTATCCAATATGTTTCCCCCTTCCAAAGAATCTAAGTCCTACACTCCCTTCAAAGCCAGCTTGTTCTATCTCCCGTCAGGAAGACTCGATGAGCTACACTAACTTGTGAGTACTCCTCCCACTACCCCAGACTTCAGGAGTTTTGTCAGGAGCATTCAATAGGCTTTTATGATAAATTGCTTAGCAACATTATTTGTTTTTATGTAACTATACTATCTCCCCACATAGAATATAAGTTCTTTGAGGACAGCAATATGAATCTTTTTTCTTAGTACCCAATATAGGGGGTGCTTCCTAGTAAGCAGCTAGTGGAGTATGAAGTGTTTGTTTAGGACAGTGATGGTGATGACGACATAAGGAAGTGTATATTCTCTCCCGAAAGGCTGTTGCTAACCTGTAATCCTGTACCTCAGAATTAGTGCACATGGGTCTTGAGAAAATATTTCACTCTAGGATTGAAAGTCAAGTCCCTTCCAGCACAACACATCATGAGGGCTCTAATTTACTCAAGCCAGAGTGAAATAGCTGAGATCTGAATCTCAAAATTGCCCAGGGCAATGAAAACTCTAAATGAATTGAAGAAGTCTCTTTTAACTTTGGTTGTAGTGAAAGAAAAAATAAATGAAAAAGTTAGGTTAGAAGGGCATTAATCTTGGGTGCTAGCCCTGTGTTTTGTTATATTCACCTGGTGTCGAAAAGCCACCCACATCTGTCTACCTGATTTATTCATCAGAGAGAAACTTATGGTTTCTTTTCTGAGAAAATACCAAAGTATTTTTTCAAGACATGAATTATCTATTTTTGCTTTTGTCTGTCCGTTCATCCATGCTTCCTCCCTTCCTTCCTCCCTTCCTTCCTTTCTTCTTTCCTTCCTCCCTCCCTCCCTCCCTCCCTCCCTCCCACCCTCCCTCCCTCCCTCCCTCCCTCCCATCCTTCCTTCCTCCCTTCCTTCCATCCTTTTAGCCAGCCAGCAAAGATATATTGAGAGCTGGCCATATGCTAGGCACTATGCTAGGCAAGGGATATAAGAACAGGTATTAGTAATAGCAGAAATGAAAAAAGTAGCTAGTGTTTTTTTGAGTGATTACCATGTGATAGATATGCACATAGCTGCATTTAATCCTTCCAACAACCTCTAATGTGCAGGACCATTGTATGCCTCACCTCGTATCTTCTTGACTCTTCTTTTTAATTCCAGCTGCTGCCATGACAACCAGTTTCCTACAGGTATAACCTGGCAATACCTTGCTTCAGCTGTACCACTTACCTCTCACTTTCTGCTCTGGGGCTTCACTGCTGCCGCCAAGAACTCTACCTGTGGAACTGCTCAGCCGTTCTGATGTGAGCTCAGATATGAGAGTGTGAGGGAGTCACCAACGGGGCTAACAGGAGGTAGATGGTGGTGGACAAGTGCTCCCTCTTCTACCTCTCAACAGGACGGTTCTGAGGTCTACACGGTTCCTCAGAGGGTCCCAGCAAGATGGAGCCCCAGCGGACAGGGTGACCGGCTCAAGAATGTGTGTATGTACTGATTTTTGCCCTTGCCCTGTTTCACTCTTCCTAGTTCCCTCTTGTTCCCTGAGATCACATCCCCCAAAAGACCACTTGCATAAGTCCTTGGTCTCAGTCTTGCTTTCCAGGAGGGACATCAAACAAAAACAACTAGTATGCACATTTCAAGACTTGGGAATATATCGGTGACCCCACAGATGTTAAGTCCTAATCCCTAGAACCTGTAAACATTACCTTATTTGGGAAAGGGGTCTTTGCAGTTGTGATTAAGTTAAGGATGTTTATTTATTTATTTATTTTTGGCTGTGTTGGGTCTTCCTTTCTGTGCGAGGGCTTTCTCTAGTTGCGGTGAGTGGGGACCACTCTTCATCGCGGTGCGCGGGCCTCTCACTGTCGCGGCCTCTCTTGTTGTGGGGCACAGGCTCCAGACGCGCAGGCTCAGTAGCTGTGGCTCACGGGCCTAGTTGCTCTGCAGCATGTGGGATCCTCCCAGACCAGGGCTCGAACCCGTGTCCCCTGCATTGGCAGGCAGATTCTCAACCACTGAGCCACCAGGGAAGCCCCAGTTAAGGATGTTTAGATGAGAGATTATCCTGGCTTATCGGATGGGCCCCTCATATTTGTCATCAGATACTATTCATGTGATGAGGTACAGGGAGAGCTGATACACACAGAATAGGAGGAAGCAATGTGACCACAGCAGCAGAGATCGGAGTGATGTGATCACCAGTCAAAGAATGACTGCAGCCACCAGAAGCTGGAAGAGGCGAAGAGAAAATTCTCCCGTGGAGGCTCCAGAGGGATTGGGGACCTGCTGATACCTTGATTTCAGCCTCTGGACACTGATTTCTGGCTTCTGCCCTCCAGAATTGTGAGGGAATGAACGTTCATTGTTTCAAGCCACCAGGTTTGTGGTAATCTGTTACAACACCCACGGGAAACGAATACAAGGAAACTGAGGTTCACGAAGCTCAAATAATTTGCCAAAGGTCCTAGTTAATAAGTGGCAGAGTCAGGATTCAAACTCAGTTCTGTCTGACGCCAGTGCCCAAGTTCTCAATACTTTGCTTCTTCTCCAGAGGAAACAAGCTTCCTGCTCTGGAGAGTAGGCAGAATCAGTGCTGATATTGTTAAGTCTACAATGGAAGGAGATGGGTGTCTGGAAGTTGCAGGGAGAGGAAGGCTTCCCTGGACAGAGGTCATTACCTAGTGGCAACCAGGAAACACTGTGTGAGATGGGACCACACGAAGCGGCACACCTGATAGAGTCCTGTCTGCCCATTTCAACCCGCTAACTTCCTTCTTTAATTTCCTCTGATGTTGGCTGAAAGCCAAGTCCCTACCCAACCAGTCCAAAATATTTGCTTTGATTCTCCCACCCTGTTGTCCAGGGTGGACTGAGATGAATTCTCCACAGGAAGGGCTCCCTCTGTTCTGGAGAATTTTCTAGGTTCCCACTAAAGTAAGACATTCTGTCTCTGAAGCCTTGGGAGGGAATTTATTGTGGACTCAAGTGTTCATTGAAGGCATGCCCTACCTCAAAATACAGGGTTCGCCAAATGGGACAGAAGACCCACTAGCAGTATGTGTTTCTCCACTCTGGAAAGACAGATAAACAGACAACAGGAAGTGGAAATGTACACAGGAACAAGCAAGGAATTTTTCAGGGTTTGTTTGATGGTGGGTGTTAACTCCTTAACTATGACCTTTCTAGTATGGTCATTAAGTCGTAATAAAGCCATAAAACATTCTAACCATTACCACTTAGCCTTAAATATTTCACTCCTCCAATACTTCTGGGGCTACTTCCTCCTTTCACCCAACAGTTTAACCCTGAAGACCTTCTCTGGGTAAGATTATGAGATAGCCTTGCCTAATCCTTCTCAGGGTACTGGGTTGGCACTTCTGATGCTCTTTTATTTCATAAAATTAATCAAGAACTTTCTACCAAACCCTGGGCAAAGTTCCGGGTGTAAGAAGATGATACAATCACTGACCTCAGGAAATTCACAATCTAGGTGGCAAGACAGATGAATATACAACACTTACCAAATAATATTAAAGGCATGTACACAGTGGGATGGGAGAATAGAGGAGGCATGCCTACTGGTGGCGCAGTGGTTGAGAATCTGCCTGCCAATGCAGGGGACAAGGGTTCGAGCCCTGGTCTGGGAAGATCCCACATGCCGCCGAGCAACTAGGCCCGTGGAAACCAGGGACGGACACTTGCAACAGGAAACACTGTGCTGAATCTTAAAGGAAATGGCTGGAGTTACCCAGGTGCAAAAGGAAGATAGAGAGAGAGCATGTGGAGGGAAGGCAGAGGGAAACATGTTTTAGTCCACCTGGGCTGCCATAATAAACATCAGTAATTGGGTGGCCTAAACAACAAACATTTATTTCTCATGGTTCCGGAGTCTAAGAAGTCCAAGGTGAAGGTGCCAGCAGATTCGATGTCTTCCTGGTTTGAACACAGCTGCCATCTTCCAGTATCCTCATGCTGGGGAGAGGGAGAAGTCTCTGGTCTTTCCTCTTCTTATAACGGCACTAATCCCATCATGGGGGCTACCCTCATGACCTCATCTAACTCTGCCTCCCAAAGGTCCCACCTCCAAATACCATGACATCAGGGATTAGGGCTTCAACATATGAATTTGAGGGGGACATGAATATTCAGTGCAGAGCACACGTACAAAGGTAAAGATGTGAGAGCAATAACAAGAGAGTGAGAGAAACATCCGGGGAATTGGTAGGCACTTGGTACTGTTGGAGCCCAGTATGCATGTGCATGCAGCGGGAGGGGTAAGCATGAAAGCCTTGACTGCCGTGATGAAGTTAGACTTTATTATGAATGTAATGGGGAGTCACTGAAGTATTTAAGTCAGGAGTGACATGATCAGATTTACCTTTTAAATGATCACTGTGACATCAGTGTGCAGAATATATTGGAGCAAGGCCTGACTGGAGACAGAGGGGCCAGTTAAGGAAATATGGCAGTGGTCCAGGTGAGAGATGATGAAATGGGGATGGCAATAGGGGACAGATGCAAGAGCAATTTAGGATATAGAATCAACAGGAGAAGTTGGCCACTGGAAGCTGAGGGAGGGGTTGAGGATGACTTCTAGATCTCCAGCTTGTGCAAGTTTGTAAATGAGTGAGAAGATTTAGGGGAGAAGGGAAATAATGAATTAAGTTGAGGATATTATGAATTTGAGAATATTCCCCATCATCCCAAGTGAAGATGTTTGGTAGGCAGTTTTTTGAAAGTAGTTCTCGTCCTGGGCAATAATACTCTCTTCCTGACTAGTTTCATATGCTCACACATATCAGCTACCATCTAACTGCTGATAACTCTCAAGTCTTTAAACTCTGTCTGAACCTTTCTTCTGAGCTCCAGCTTTCTGGATCCAACCACCCATTAGGTATTTCTTCTTGGATATCCCATCTCAGAGGTTAAGTGACTGCATCCCATTGCTAGGGTAATCTATTGAAAGCTGTGCTTGTCTAATACAGTACAGTAACCGTTAAGACTCTTGAGTACTATTTCTACTGAGTGCTACTGAGAACTGAAAATGTGGCTAGTCCATCAAGAAAATGAGAAGACGAGCCACAGACCAGGAGAAAATATTTGCAAAAGGCATATCTGGATAAAGGACTCTTATTCAAAACATACAGAGAACACTTAAAACTCAACAGTAAGCAAATGAACAACTCAACTAAAAAATGAGCAAAAGACGTGAACAGACACCTCACCAAAGAAGATATACAGAGACAAATAAGCATATGAATAGTTGCTTAACATCATATGTCATTAGGGAATTGTAAATTAAAACAACAATGAGATACCACTACATGTCTATTAAAATGGCTAAAATTCAAAACACTGACAACAGCAAATGCTGACGAGGTTGTGGAGCAACAGAAGCTCTCATTCATTACTGGTGGGAATGAAAAACGGTAAGACACTTTGGGAAGATAGTTTGGTAGTTTCTTCAAAACAAACCCATATTATCCAGCAATTGTGCTTCTTGGTATTTACCCAGATGAGCTGAAAAATTATGTCCACACAAACACCTGTACAAACGTTTATAGCAGTGATAGTCATAATTGCCCAAACATGGAAGCAACCAAGAAGTCCTTCATTAGGTGAGCGGATATACAAACGGTGGTATGTCCAGACAATGGAATATTATTCATCGCTAAAAAGAAATGAGCTATTAAGCCATGAAAAGATGTGGAGAAAACTTAAATGCATATTACTAAGTGAAAAAGCCAATCTGAAAAGTCTTCACACTGTATTATTCCAACCATATGGCATTCTGGGAAAGGCAAAAGTATGGAGACAGTAAATGGATCGGTGGTTGCCAGGGGTTACCAGGGATGAGCAGGCAGAGCACAGAGGATTTTTAAGATAGTGAAGCCACTCTGTATGATACCATAATGGTGGATGTCATTACATATTTTTCAAAATCCATAGAATGTACAACACCAACAGTGAACCCCAATGTAAACTATGGACTTTGGATGGTAATGGTATGTCACTGTCGGTTCATCAGTTCTAACAAATGTACCACTCTGATGAGGGATGTTGATAGTAAGGGAAGCTGGGGGAGGGAGGGGCAAGAGTTATATGAGACATCTCCATACATTCTGCTTGATTTTGCTGTGAACCTAAAACTGCTCTAAAAATAAAGTCTATTTTTTTATTATTTATTTTTAAAAATATTTATTTATTTATTTATGGCTGCATTGGGTCTTTGTTGCTGCCCACGGGCTTATGGCAGTGGCTTCTCCTGCTGCGGAGCATGGGCTCTGGGCACGCAGACTTCAGTAGTTGTGGCTCACAGGCTCTAGAGTACAGGCTCAGTAGTTGTGGCGCACGGGCTTAGTTGCTCTGCGGCATGTGGAATCATCCTGGACCAGGGCTTGAATCTGTGTTCCCTGCATTGGCAGGTGGATTCCTAACCACTGTGCCACCAGGGAATTCCCTAAAGTCTATTTTGAAAAAATGTGGTTAGTCCAAATTGAGATGTGCTGTAACTATAAAATAGACCCCAAGTTACAAAGACCTGTATGAAGAAAAGGAGGAAATATTTTAATAATTTTATTGATTACCTGTTAGGAAGACAATATTTGGGATATATTAAGTAAAAGGTATTATTAAAATGTATTTACTTTTTTTTTTTTACTTAAAAAATGTGGCTACTAGAGAGTTTAAAAGAGTATGTGGCTTGCATTCTAGTTTTATTTTATTTTTATTTATTTATTTATTTATTTTATTTTAATTTTAAATTAAAAAAATTTTTTTGGCCGTGCAGCTTGCAGGATCTTAGTTCCCCGACCAGGGATCGAACCCATGCCCCCTACAGTGGAAGCATGGAGCTCTAACCACTGGACAACCAGGGAATTCCCTTGCATTCTATTTCTGTTGGACAGTGCTGACTTAGACTATACACAAGCCAGCAATAAAACCAAGACTCTTGGTTTCTATTCCAAGATGAATCATTCATTCAACCAACATATTTGAAGTACCTACTCTGTGATGAATAAAATAGAGATGGTCCCTGCCCTTGGGAAGCCTACACTCTTTTTCTGCCTTATTATTGAGATCAGTATAAGAAACAGTTTTGAAAAGTACAAAGCACCTTAACAATACAAAGAATAATGAGTATAGTTTCCAAGCGGAAAGAAGACCTGCTCTGATTTCCAGAGGAGAGTTAGAGATATTTGGAGTCCTCGTGTGGGAAGAAAACCATGCAATCAGTCCAATAATTGTGACCAATTAAGTGACTTTGAAATGGCATTGGTGTTTTACCAGAGGGTAAAAAGGAAAGCTATGAAGTCTATAAAAATTGTAATTTCTGGCAAAAGAAGTTCAAGTTGGGATCCCCTGAAATGTACATAACCAAAGGAGCTCTGCAGAGAGATTTGTGTATCGACCAATCTTTGCCTTGGTAGTAAAAGGAGAGGTTAGATTTTAAACAACTTTTCCTTGGTCAGTGCTATTGGGAAATCACGTCAGGAAGGAGTAGGGCAGAAGAAACAGTCAAACAAGGCCTCAAGGGAAGCTTAGATCACTCACAATTGCCAAGAAATGGTGGCAGAGTGGTGACCTAGCAGAGGCACCTATGTTTTGAAGGGAAGCTCAGTTTGAACCAAGCCTTTGGGGGGTCAAGGAGCTAAGAGGCCGGTGACCAGCAGCCCGGTCTCTGAATGGATGGAGGGGTGGAGAAAGTGGAGGCCAGGACCAAACTTCATGGTGCGCTCAGCAAATGCTCACTGCAGGGTCAGGGACCATGCGCCCGGGAAGGAGACCTTCAAGACCACGCCTCTCATTTTGTAGATGAAAGGGAGGGAGGAGCCGGAAGGGAGAAGCAGGCACTGGCTGAGATCTTGCTTTGTGTCAGGGCCTGGGCTACCCGTGGGAGCCCAAAGGGAATAAGCTGGTCCCTCCTTCCAGGGAGCAATTCCCGACTGGGAGCAGATCCCATTTATTTGGCAAAGTTTCTCCCACATCAGAAGCAGTCTGTAAAATGATTAGTTTTAAAATGTACATTGTACTATTTAAAAACTAATGTTCATAAAATACTCCAAACTTCTTTGTATGAGTCTGTAAAATTGGGATGGTTTGAAGAATTAATTATAAGAGAACATTCTGTACTTCAAAACAAAACCAAAAAAAAAAAAGAAAGAAAAGGAAAAAACCCATTTTGCTACCACAGGAATTGTAATTTGCAAATTCTTCCCCAGTTCAGGTACATGCTGGAGCTGGTGTATGTATAACGATAAAATATTTAAGACAAGATTTAGAGTCACGGGCCTGGGTTCTGACACCAGTCCCACAACTTGCTAGTTGTGCGCCTTGGAGCAAGTTTTTCTTAAGGCCTTGACCTCGTGTGTAAAACGGGGCAATGGCACCTACCATAAAAGGCTGTAAAGAGGATTGAATTAAATAATTGAGCTTGCTGAAACTCATAACATATTGTCGGGAAGCTAGTAATGCTCAATGAAAAGTAGCTGTTATTGTTGCTGTCATTTTTAATACGTAAACAAGCCTAAAATCTGGAGTTTTCAAAAATCTCCCCTCCTCTCTTGCACGCATTCACAGACACATACTCATACGGTGAATGTAAGTGTCAGAACCAGAACTGGGGCTGGAAAACCTAAGACCTGGGCCAGTTCTCTCTGTCTCTTTCTTTTCATGTTATTCTCTGACAAAGATCAGATCCTATTATTGAGAACTCCAAGAGATTAAATACTTTTTTACACTTGAAATCATTGCATTGAATATTACTTGAAATATAGTTGTTATTGTACCTGGCTAGAAACATTTTTTTTCATTTATTGGACAAATATTTCCTAAGCAGTGACTATGTGTGAGACACAGTTATGAGCCCTGGCGATACAGTTTTGAAGACCCAAATCCTTGCTCTGAGGATCTTCCATTCTAAACAAATAAGCATGGAGTGTGATGTCAGGTGCTCTGAGAAAACAAATAAAGCAGGGACTTCTGCAGCCTTACACAATCTACCTGCCACGGTTGGCCTTTCTGTGGGAAATACTTATAGGCGGCAGGCGTGATCCTGGTGTTGCAAGGAGTTTATTTTTGTTTGCAGAAAAGGCTCTTAGAGAAAGAGAAGGGCCTGGCTAGAATCATCATGAAGTCTGTTTTTAGTTCTAGATAAAACTTGCCTAAGAGCCAAAATAAAGCTCTGACATCGACTTACTCTACTTCACTCTGCAAGGCAGATGTCCTTAGTGCCATGTAGCCCTTTGCCAGTCTTCTTGAGTTCAATCTGGGCAGCCCCACTGTGGCTTTGGTTGGCATGTATTTTTGCTTCCTGCATTATCAGCTCACTACTTTAACAACCTGCCCTGGCAGGAGATGCAGGGAGGACGGGTAGGTGCGTGGTACCCATGAGAACATGGTACCCCATCCCAAACAGGAGGAAGAGCTCATAGTTCTTGTTTATTTTATTTTTTTAATTGAAGTATAGTTGATTTACAATGTTGTGTTAATGCCTGCTGTACAGCAAAGTGATTCAGTTATACATATATACATTCTTTTTTTATATTCTTTCTGATTATCACAGGATACTGAATTTAGTTCCCTGTGCTATACAGTAGGACCTTGTTGTGTATCCATTCTGTATATAATAGCTTACATCTGCTAACCCCAGCCTCCCACTCCATCCCTCTTCCAACTCCCTCCCCTTTGGCAACCACCAGTCTGTTCTCTGTGTCCATGAGTCTGTTTCTGTTTCATAGATAGGTTCATAGTTCTTATTGATTATTCCATTGAGATCAATTTCTGAGGTCCAGAGCAGACTCTCATTTTGGAAGCATGACTCCTCAGGTGTTTCTACCTCTGGCTATCAATATTCAGGACATATGTATTGAGCACCTCCTTTGTGCCAGATACTGTTCTAGACACTGGGTTTATAGCAGTGAACAAAACAAAAAATTCCCCTTCCTATATGGAACTTGCCTGTTAGTGGGAAGAGATAGACACAAAAGATAATAAGTAAAATATATAGGATGACAGATGGGATACACGCTATGGAGAAAAATACAGTAGGGAAAAGAGTTAGGGAGTGCAGGTGAGGTGGCAATTTGAAATAGAGTGTTCAGGGATGGTTTCATCGAGTAAAAACCTAAGGAGAGTAAGATAAAGAGCCATTTGGATATCTGGGAGGATCTGCATTCCAGGTAGAGGAACAGCAAGTGCAAAGGCCCAAGCAGGTAGCAGGAACAGCAAGGAGGCTGGAGGGGCTAGAGTGGAGAGAATAATGTGGAGAGGGGTAGGAGGTGAGGTCAGAGAGGTTGCAGGGGCACTAGAGCACGTAGGACCCTGAAGGCCTCTGTAAGGATTTGACTGCTGTTTGAGCGAGATGAGAAGCCATTGGGCAGAGAATTGACATAAATGATCACTCTGGTTTCTGTATTGAGAAAAGATTATAGAGGTGTGTGAGGGTTTTAAAATATGTACCCACAGATGCTTCAATACTCCTGTCTTCAAAGAGGGGAGGCTGATTTCCTCTCCTTGCGTGTGGACTGCATTCGGTGACTCACTTCTCACAAATAGAAACAGTGGAAGAGGGGTGCGGGACTTTAGAGATTAAACATAAGGAGAAATGCAGCCTCCTCCTTGCCCTCTCATTCTGTCTCAGTTCACTTGCTCTGGGGGAAGCCAGCTGTCGAGTCAGGAGGACACTCAAGCAGCCTATGGACAGCCCATGGGGTGAGGAACTGAGAACTGCTGCCAGTGGCCAGAGAGGAGCTGAGGTCCTCTGTGGACAGCCATGCCGGTGAGGCATCTTGGATCCTCCAGCCAAGCCCTTGGAGGACATCTTAATGCTCACCTCATGAGAGACGCTGAGCCGGAACAACCTTGCTAATAAGCCTCCCCTGGGTTCCTGACCCACAGAAACTGTGAGGTAATAAATGCTTATTTTAAGCTGCTAACTTGCTATGCAGCAATAGTAATACAGGGAGCCAGGGCAGAAGCCAGGAGTCCAGTTAAGGGGCTGTTTCAGTTACACACATGAGGAGGTGACTTGGAAGTGGTGAAAAACAGCTTTGCAGTCAGGATACGGTGAATGAGAGAAGGAAGAGTCGGGCTTTCATCCTGAAAAATGGGAAGGTCAGCCCCCACTTGAGCTCTTAAAATTATTCAACACATTCAGTCTTTCCCTCTCTAGAAGAATATTTTCTCCTGGCTTCCGTGACACCACACTCTGACTCTGGTTTCCCTTCTATGTCACCGACTGATCCTTTTCATTCTTCGCTGACGCGTCCTCTACTCACGCCCTTGATGTTGGAGTAAGCCAGGGCTGGATTTTTGGCTTTATTCTCTTTTCTGTTTACAGTGTCTCACTGGGAATTCTCATCCTCTGTAAAGACTTTAAATACCATCCATATGACCAGTGATTTCTATTCTTCCAGCTGTGTCCTTCCCATTGAATCCCAGACTCAAAGATCCCTTTGCTTCTTGACATTTTCATGTCTCTCTCTAATGAGTTCTCAATTTTATCATGACCAAAACAGAACTCTTGATTTCCTACACCAGCCCTACTCTCACGGCAACGGTCTCCATCTCAGTGAGTGGAGCCACCATCATCCCAGTTGTTCAAGCCAAAAGTAGAGGGGTCATTCTTGATTTCGCTCTTTCCTTCAAGCCTCACGTTCAGCAAGTCTGACTGATTCTACGTCCAAAACATATTCCAAACATGTATACTTCCGCTATGGCCACGGATACCACCCTACTTGAAACTCTCATCATTTTTCACTTGTCCTCCTTCTTCCCCACTGTAGCCAGCGTGATATTCAAAGAACACAAATCAGATTGAGAAGCTCTTACTCTTAAAACCCTTCAAAGACTCTCCATCGCAGTCAAAATCGAATCCAGGCTTGTCAGGGCTAACAAGTTCCTACATGAAGTTGGCCCCTGTCTATCTCTGACTGCGACTGCTTTATTTTTCCTCAGTCACTCTGACCTTCTCTCTGTTTCTTGATGATGCTAAATTCATTCCTGGATTAAGACATTTGCATTCGTTGTTCCCTCTGCCTAGAATACTCTTCAGATATCTGCGTGGCTATAACCTTCTTGTCATTTTGGTCTCATACAAATGTCATTTTCTTGGACAGCCCTTCCCTGGGTTCTAAGTCTCCTTCCAGTCCCTTCTTGTCATTTCATCCTTTTCGGTTTTCTTCATAGCACTTGCCTATCCGAAAGTATCTTGTCCATTTATTCATTTACTTATTTATTTTCAGTCTTCTGGACACCTAGACCCTAACCTTAATCCTAACCCTCATCTCCCTTATTCATGACCATATGTATCCTCAGCCCCTATCACAATACCTAGCACATTGCAGGTATTTGATAAATGACTGTTGAATGTATGCATGCATGAATAAATAAATGATCTGACAAAGAAGAAAAATCCCAATCTGCTTTTCCATCACCATCTGAACTCAAGGTAGCACAGGTAAAGGGGAACCCTTCTCAGCTTTACCAAGCCCTCACTTGCCTCTTGGACTTTTCATTTTCTAACTTCACATACTTGATTCTCTCCTTTCCTCAGATGTCTGCTCAAATGTCACCTTATCAGAGAGGCCTACCCTAACCACTCTTAATCAAATAGATCCCTCTGTCATTTATTTCTAGAGATTCAGGGAGATAATTCATCTCCATTTTCTCCTCCTCTTAAAATATTGGACTGTTTTTTTTCACTAAGTTGATGAAGTTGTTAATTACTATGAAGCCTCTTTAAACTTAATGCTTGAGTGAGCTTTGACTGCTCCATAACAAGCTGCCCCAAAACGTAAGGGTTTAAAACAGCAACTTATTTTCTCATGATTCTACAGTCTGAACTGAGCGCTCTGAGGGCTCCTCTGAGGGGCTGGCAGTGGGTGTGATTATAAGCTGGGAGCTCAGCTAGGGCTGTCAACAAGAGTGCCTTGGTTCTCCTCCACTGGCCTCTTCACGTGGATCAGGTTTTTCATGGCTTTGCGGCTGGCTTCCAAGAGGGAGTGTTCTGAGCCTGTAAACTCAGAAGCTGCAGATGGCTTGACACCCAGCTTTGGAAGTTGTACTGGGTCACTCGAAGTCAGTCACAGGGCCACACCAGAATCAAAGGGAGAAGATACGACTCTGCCTCCCAATGGGGGAGTAGGAAGGAATTTATGACCATCTTCAACCCATCATCTTTAATCAACTCAGAAAGGCAATCATTTTGATTTCTGTCTTTGCTGATGAAAATGTTTTTAAAAATACATTAGTCCTGCAAGTAGATTATAATGGACATAGTCTCCTCAATGATTAAAAGTCTTTCAGAAACTCAGGGTCATTCCCATTATTGTCAAGTTTGGGTCCTAGCCCCAGCTCTGTCACAAGTTACCTAATTTTGTTATCTTGGGAATATCACAGAGGATTTTGGTGTTTGTTTTCTTTCTTTTCTCTTTTTAAAAATTTTTAAATTTTTTGGCAGCATTGGGTCTTTGTTGTTGTGTGTGGGATTCTCATTCCGGTGGCTTCTCTTGTTGCAGAGCATGGGCCCTAGAGTGCATGGGTTCAGTAGTTGTGGCACGCAGGCTCAGCAGTTGTGGCGCACAGGCTTATTTGCTCCGCGGCATGTGGGATCTTCCTGGACCAGGGATCGAACCCTTGTCTCCTGCACTGGCAGGCAGATTTTTAACCACTGTGCCCCCAGGGAAGTCCCCTGGTGTTTGTTTTCTCATCCACAAAATGAAGGGATAGAGTTACATGATTTCTATTTTCATTTCCAGCTCTGAGACACTATGATTTCATAGTTTCATTTAGAAAGTACAGGAATGGGACTTCCCTGATGGCACAGTCGTTGTGAGTCTGCCTGCCGATGCAGGGAACACGGGTTCGTGCCCCGGTCCGGGAAGATCCCACATGCCGTGGAGCGGCTGGGCCCGTGAGCCATGGCCGCTGAGCCTGCACGTCCGGAGCCTGTGCTCCGCAATGGGAGAGGCCACAGCAGTGAGAGGCCCGCGTACCGAAAAAAAACAAAAAAGAACTAAATTCTTTTCTATCTGTTGAGACATCTTCAATACTAAGATGATATCCATAATGTCCTATGTGTCTCAGACCCTAAACTATCCTCAGAGTATGCCCTGAAGGTTCTCTTTATACCCATCCTCATCTCTGCCCATAGACTTCCCATCAGCCTTTGGTTATTTATTAAACAAATACCACTTTGGGCATCAATTATGTACCACCAGTGTTACAGGCATCGCTGAAAAGCAGTGAACAAAACAGAGAAAACCCTGCCCTCACGCAGCTTAGGGGAAGTTAGTGGCCTCAGGCGGTCCCTTGGTCAGCCACAGTAACTATCACTGCAGTCCGGAACCCCACACAGACAATAAACTTGTTCTGATGATTGAGTTTACCATATAATGGAGATATCCCACTGAAAGTTTTTTAAAAAATATTTCTAAAATGGGCCACACATTTCCATTTTTTTCTAGACTCAAGGTACAGAACACAGTTTTACCTCATTATCATTATAGCTGCATTATGCGGTAATGTAGCAGTAAGTCAAGGGCCAGTGAAGTGCAGAGAACAATTTGCCTATACAACACGGCCTCAGATTGCTATGCCTTTTGAATTCTCACATCTACCTTTGATGGTTTTTCTATTTCCTTCATCCCAGTTGGGCTGTTTCTACTCTCCTACCAGAATCCATTTTCACCTTGCAATTTGCTCCTTGTAGCTAAGAGAACTGAGAAATCAGGTTTTCTCGAATAGGGTTCTAATAAGGATGAAGTGAGAGGGCACAAGGCCACTGGAACCTTGGTTTTGCAATGCAGCTTTGACTGCTAGAAACTTTCCTGATCATCTGTTGCTTCCTTGCTGAGCTGTAGGTAGCTGCGGTCGATGGATATTTGATTTTTGTACCTGAGCCAAAATTTTGCCTCATGTTTGCTTGATAATTCTGCTTTTGTCCTTTTGTAGAAATGTTCACACTTTGCAAGAGGGAAATAAAGAGATTAATTGCCAGAAACTCTGTTAGCCATTGGACTTTTAATAAAAACAGATTTTGGAGAAATTTGAAGAGGTTTTATTGCGGGGAGAGAATAAGAGTTCTGTGCTCCATGAAAGCTGGTGACCAGGGAGCTGGCCTGGAGAAGGAGGTCTAGAGGGAGAAGCCCTGGGGCCCAAACAGAAGGGTTCCAGGGAGTGAGTCTCAGATGACCCTGAGGAGGGCAGGTTTGCCTTAAAATCTTAAGTGGGCCTGCAGTTCAGACAGAAAGGATTTTGCCTTCTCCCAGGGAATTGTGGTAAATAACCATGGCGTTGACTTAGGGGAGACACTGGTAGTTAAACTAGAAAGTAGAACTGCGGTTGACTCTAAAAATCTAATTTATGGATTAACTAGTGCCCAGTCAAAATAACTAATAATTCTGAGACTATAATTACCCGCCTGTAGGCTTTCTATTTTTCCTCCAACTTTCTACTTTTCTGCATTTTACAAATGTTTAATAATGAACATGCATTCCTTTCATAATAAAAAAAAATCCAATTAACTTAATTAGAAAAAAATTACCCACCATGTGATGGGAGGTTTCTCATTAATTTATCATTGGCTGTCATAGTCTGGCTTCCAGATCTCTGCCCGCTGAGGAACAGTTACTCGTGTGCTCTCAATGGCTGAATCCAGGTGTGTGTTGTAGGGGGCGTGAGGGAGGGGAGGGAGGTGATAGGAAGAGTGAAGGGGAAAACAGTCCCCCAGAGCACCATCTTTGGAAAAGAGAGCCACTGCAACTCCCTCTAAGTGGGAGCAGTGTCCATGGCTTTGGTGATTTCAAAAGGAGAGGGGAGGGAAGGAAACAGAATTTCTGCTGGGGGTGGGAGGAGCTCTCTGCGTGTCTGATTTAGTTACACTATGTCCACTATCACTGATGGCGTTACATTCGGAAAGCTGGGTTTGGTCCAAACGGGAGCCTGGAAGAGAAGTCTGCCTCTATGCTGTGTGGTTCCTGTGAGGGTGCCAGAGATGGAGGAGCCAGCTAGCTTCTCTCCCACCCGGGACCATATTCTATCTCCCACTGATGGGCTAGTTAGGTAGGCTTGTTGGGTAGATATGCTTTGATACTGCCCGAAAGGTTATAAAATCATCAGCATTTCTCTAGGTAAGACCTGATGTTGGTGTTTGGGTGACCTGAATGAAAACTTGGGAAGACCTGAAGTGGTTTACTCAATGCAAATGGAACCGTTAATTTTACTTTCATCTGAGGAATTCAACATCATCTAGTGAGCAGCCGCTCTGAGCTCATTAAGGAAATAAAGGATGCAATCTTTGCCAGCCCAGGCTCCAGATGGAAGAGTCTCCCATTTCTCTGAAGTGCAGTGCCATCCTGGGATTCCAACGTCATACCCCTCACGTGGGGGAAGGAGGAATTTAGTCACAGTTCGCACTGAGGGTCAGAGGACTGCAGATGAGAATTAAGGACACAATGGAAAATGAAAATGTGTCATCACAAAGGAAAAAAATATATATCTGGAATTGGAAAGGATGTTCATACTCTGAAAGAAGCACTCACGCACTAGGTATGGTTCATGCATGACAGCTTCGTAATCATCATTCCATTATTGATTAACTTCACATTGTGGTGTCGGTAGTTAATTGTAGCCTTTTCCTGTTTTTGGCTCTGGTGTTTAAAGGCAAAATAGGCCCTTTGTTATGCTCTCAGAAGAACTATTTACACATTTTGATTTGGCAAAGAACAGCTCATTTTTTTTCTGGGCCCTTCTGGCTTTTTTATTCCATATGGAACATGCAAGCAAAACTGGCTGAACTTTCAAACATCAGCTAAATCCTAATAATCACTACAGTGTTCCTTACCTTGCTATTCTCAGATGGCTGTATTTATTATAAACCAAGTCAACATTCTGCCACAGAAAGGTCAGTCTAACGGGGCGTCAGTCTGCTGCACTAATGCTTCAGAGCCAGAGGCCCTCTGACGCTGCTCGTTCAGCTTTGCAGGCAGCCTGATCTGGAATGTGGTTCTCTCCCCAGGGAAGGGTCCCCAGGCCCCATGTGGAGGAGGGGAGGTTGTGAGCAAAGTCATCAGCCCCTGAGAAGACATCCTGACCTCCCCAGGACTGAACTTTCAACCTCTTGAGCTGACAGTTAGTGGTGGATGCACAAATTTTGTTTGCAACTAATTGCAGCTTATAAATGGAGCATTGTGGCCCTGGAAAAGAGTCTCTCTCCCCAGGGTCACCCAAGTGGAATCTGGACACAAGAGAGCCTGTCCCCTAATGGGCCTCCTCCGTGAGCCCTTCCCACCCTCTTGGGCTCTGGGCTTGCCTCCTTCATCAAGTTGAGAGCTGGAGGGCACAGCAGGAGACTCCTCTGCGAATCTTCTCTTCCAAATGCCAGGCTATTCATAGCAGCTTGCAGCTCCCTCAGGAATTCCCACAGACTGACTGCCCAGAGCTGACTATTGTCTCGCCACCCAGCAGCAGTGGGGCCTCTCACAGACCCAAGGACACACGCCATCTCAAAGCACAAAATGCTTTGCAGACCATCCATTGGGGGTTCATCAAGGAAACTCTGGGAGGTTGAGAGGAAGCAGAGGCAAGTTGGGAGGGTAGAGCGTGGATAAGATTTTCCATCAGATCGACTGCTTCTTGTTAGTTTCTCAAAGCAGATACAGTTTGTAAATGATGAGGAAGCAATGGAATGGTTTAGGACAAGAAGCCACATTTCCACCTATTGGAGGTGGCACGAGGGATGTGTCCAGCCTCTCTCTGATAGCACAGCTGGCTGCATGTGTGAATCACAGACCCCACGGACAGAAACCTTCAGCTGTAAGACGAAAGGGGTAGCCAAGGGTGACTCTCTTTGTTTTCTCCGAGAGTCTCATTGGACTGAGGAGATAGCTAATATCACCCTGTATCCTCAGACCATGAAAAGAACATAAGGAACTCTGTGAAAGTGTAGAGTGAGCTTCCCAGACCAGCGTCATATTGTTCTCAGTTAATCAAATTTGTCAAATTGTTCCCAGTGCCTTAGAGCCAAAGCGTGATACTTAGGACCACGGTAAACAAATCCCCAGCCATCTGCTCTGACAGCTGTTGGACCTTGAGCAAGAACTTGTACCCGTGGAGTCTTCTGAGAGCCCCAGGCGCAGGGATGGACTAGAACGGTTCAATCATCAAGCGGCCAAAGGTTAAAACTACTAATGGCCCCTGGGATATCTGCACCCAGCCAGTGGCGCTCCCAGGAAGGAGCTACAAGAGGAAAATTTCTGCTCTGCCGGTCAGCCTCCCAACACCCCAGTTTCTGTGTCCGCTGGATATTTTCTCAATACCTTTAGCCTAGCCTTAAAAATCAATGCAGTTAGTGAACAGCTTAGTTGAAACTGAACGCATCTATTGATGCTGAAACGAGAGCTGTGCACTTCCAGCCAATTTAAAGAAATCTGCTCTGATGATCTATTCGATTCTGTGGCTTTCAGTGTGAGGGCTCAGAGAATTAGCTTGCAGTTACAGGAAATTATTTCTATGAAAGTTGTTTGCTTCTAACAAGTTAGTTTTTGTGTGCCGATTTCATTAGGCCAACTGGGTTTCATAAATGATGTTAGAATAAGATGACCAACCATCCCAGTTATCCTGAGACTGTCCTTGTTTTAAAACTGAAAACCCCACATCCTGGGAAAATCCCTCATTCCTGGACAAACTGGGATGGTTTGTCATTATACCAAGTCCTTTGTCTTCCAACGAGTCAGGTTGTCCTGCTGAGTTTGAAAGTGTAGCAATGTAATAAATTCTGAGTTTCTGCGTTTAAAATCTTAGCGGGGGTCATCTTAGATTGAATGGGTCTAATCTAAGATTGAAAGGGGGTCATCTGAAAGTGGGGAGGGGCTTCTCTGCTGGAGATCTGTTTATTTTGTAATTATCCAAGAGTAAGGGGACCCTTTCTGACATGTGACAATTTTAAAAGGTTACTTTAAGGGCTTCCCTGGTGGCGCAGTGGTTGGGAGTCCACCTGCCAGTGCGGGGGACATGGGTTCGGGCCCTGGTCCAGGAGGATCCCACATGCCGTGGAGCGGCTGAGCCCATGCGCCACATCTACTGAGCCCGCGAGCCACAACGGCTGAGGCCCGAGCGTCTGGAGTTCCGCAACGGGAGGGGCCGCTGCAGTGAGAGGCCTGCGCACCGCAGCGGGGAGTGGCCTCTGCTTGCCGCAGCTAGGGAGAGCCCGCGCGCAGCAACGGGGACCCAACACAGCCAAAAGTAAATTAAAAAAAAAAAAAAAGGTTACTTTACATTTACAGTTGCTGCAAAATACTGGCTATATTCCCTGTGTTATACAATACATCCTTGAGCATGTCTTATACCCAATAGTTTGACCTTCCACTCCCCCATCTCTATATGCCTCCCCCCAACTGGTAACCACTAGTTTGTTCTCTTTATCTGTGAGTCTGCTTCTTTTTTGTTATATTGACTAATTTGTTTTATTTTTTAGATTCCACATGTAAGTGATATCATCCAGTATTTGTCTTTTTCTAAGTCAGTGGTTTTTTTTGTTTTGTTTTTGTTTTTGTTTTTTTGTGGTACGCGGGCCTCTCACTGTTGTGGCCTCTCCCATTGTGGAGCACAGGCTCCGGACGCGCAGGCTCAGCGGCCATGGCTCACGGACCCAGCCCCTCTGCGGCATGTGGAATCTTCCCGGACCGGGGCACGAACCCGTGTCCCCTGCATCAGCAGGCGGACCATCAACCACTGTGCCACCAGGGAAGCCCTAAGTCACTGCTTTTTAAACTTGAATGTGTCAACGAATCACCTTGGGGATCTTGTTAAAAATGCAGGTTCTGGTTCAGTAGATCTGGGGTGAAGCCTGAGATTCTGCATTTCTAACAAGTTCCGGGTGCTGCTGGCGGTCTGAGGCCCACATTTTAAGTAGCAAGGTCCCGGGTGACTGTACCTAAGTTTTCTTTACCTTTAGGACATTTCTAAAGAGAGACAGAGGAAAAAAAATAATTTAAAGGGAGTAGAGGAAGAAAATTGTACTTTATACCCTCAAAAATAATGTCTGTTGAGAAAGAATCCTGTGAGCTTTAGTGTGCAACACAAATGCGATTAGAATTGAACCAAAACATCAGCGTACCTAGGAAAGGAAGGCAGATGGGAGGAAGTAAAGGAAATAAGGAGCGGGGTGGCAATTACAGTGTCTGTGGCTGGAGGGGAGCCACTCTTCTTCAAAGTACCAGCGCTTGCCTTTTCTTCCATCACTCTCTCTGCTGAACTTAATAGCAGTCAGGCGTTTCCCTTCCAAAGGTTGCTCCAAGTGTAAGCGGTACTTTGGGTGCGAGGCAGGGAAATGTTTCATTCTCTTTCAACTGGTTGCAAGAACCCTACAAAAAGACCCATTAAAGATGAAAAATGAAATATGCTCTGAAAAATGTACCAGCCTTTTCCTGTTGGTTGTCGTTTATGGTGTTTCTGAAGACACAAAAACAGATAATGAAGTACATAAGTAGAAGAGGAAATATCATTAAGTCAAATGCCTGACAGGAAATGGATTATGCTAAATCACATACAGTTCTGATATTGTTTTTTTTTGTTTTGTTTGTTTTTATTGTGATTATTGGTTTATTTATTTAATTTTTTTTACATCTTTATTGGAGTATAATTGCTTTACAATGGTGTGTTAGTTTCTGCTTTATAACAAAGTGAATCAGTTATACATATACATATGTTCCCATATCTCTTCCCTCTTGCGTCTCCCTCCCTCCCACCCTCCCTATCCCACCCCTCTAGGTGGTCACAAAGCTCCGAGCTGATCTCCCTGTGCTATGCGGCTGCTTCCCACTAGCTATCTACCTTACGTTTGGTAGTGTATATATGTCCATGGCACTCTCTCGCTTTGTCACAGCTTACACTTCCCCCTCCCCATATCCTCAAGTCCATTCTCTAGTAGGCCTGTGTCTTTATTCTTGTCTTACCCCTAGGTTCTTCATGAAATTTTTTCCCTTAAATTCCATATATATGTGTTAGCATACGGTATTTGTCTTTCTCTTTCTGACTTACTTCACTCTGTATGACAGACTCTAGGTCCATCCACCTCACTACAAATAACTCAGTTTTGTTCCTTTTTATGGCTGAGTAATATTCCATTGTATATATGTGCCACATCTTTATCCATTCATCCGATGTTGGGCACTTAGGTTGTTTCCATCTCCAGGCTATTGTAAATAGAGCTGCAATGAACATTTTGGTACATGACTCTTTTTGAATTCTGGTTTTCTCAGGGTATATGCCCAGTAGTGGGATTGCTGGGTCATATGGTAGTTCTATTTGTAGTTTTTTAAGGAACCTCCATACTGTTCTCCATAGTGGCTGTATCAATTCACGTCCCCACCATCTGATATTGTTTTACAATAACGGTTGTTAACGCAATTCAGTGAACCGCTATTGTTCACACAGCCCTGGTTAATGAGATGACACATTTAGGAGCAGAAGAGGAATTCTGGGATGAAATGTTTTAATTATTTAAGAACAAAATATACGTGCCTCAGAAATGGATAAGATGTTGTTGTTCCCCAGATTGCCTCAGTTAGTTATGACCCTGGGAGAGTTCACATCCCTTTCCCTGAAGAGAAGCATCAAATGTGGATGATTAAATTGTCACTAAGCACCAAAAAAACCCTCCAATGTATGTTTATGTTCCATGAAAAAATGTGCTCTACCCAGTATGACTTTTACTTACTGCTCTTTCAGGGGCTTTTGACGCAAATAGAAAACACTTTTGGGCTTCCCTGGTGGTGCAGTGGTTGAGAGTCCGCCTGCCGATGCAGGGGGCGCGGGTTCGTTCCCTGGTCCGGGAAGATCCCACATGCCGCGGAGCGGCTGGGCCCGTGAGCCATGGCCACTGAGCCTGCGCGTCCGGAGCCTGTGCTCCACAACGGGAGAGGCCACAACAGTGAGAGGCCCGCGCACCGCAAAGAAAAAAAAAAAAAGAAAACACTTTTTTCCTGACAGGTCATCAACACAGAAGTAGCCCAAACTATGCTCCAGATTTCTTTGCATTTCCACAAAGGAGGAATACGGAATTGGAATACGCAGATTTCACAGTTTTCCCTTACCTAGGAGTCTGCCTCTGTTCAATTGTCTGTCATGTTTTTGTTTTGAACAGCCAGCTGCTCATAAATGTTCCTTTTGATCTGATGTCCTCAGATGCCCTCTCAGACTGTGCCAGGCTGGTGAGTGGAGCTGTTGATTGACTCAGCACCAACACAGGTGGTTGCTCAGCCCAGCACACACTGCTCCAGTTCTTTAGAGAACACTGGTCCTGCTCCTTTGTCTTCACATGGATGAAAATTGCCCCATTACATCTTAGGTGTGCTTCCCTCTCTTTTTCCTCGATATGGGTATGCGGGGGCTGGTGGAGGGAGGGACAGTGAAAGAGGGCCGGTTTTATTCTTCTGCCTCTGCAGCCCCCGTGTTCACAACCTCCAGTGGGGACCATACACACACGTCTAGACACCATCCTGGCTCCTCAGGTGTCCACACCTTGGACTTTGCCGCTGGTGGCGAGCCACAGCTCACAGGCAACGGTCTGTTTAAAATGTCCCTCCTTGCCTCCTTTCCTTTAATTTGCTCAGTCACTTGCACAGATTTACACACTCATTCCTTTCATATACAGTTTGGGCATTTAACCTTATAACTGTCTTCCTCTCTCTCTCATATACGTGTGTATAGTTATATGTGTTCCGTAACAGCTTATGGAAAAACCTGAACGAACTTTTGGCCAGCCCAGTATGCGTATCTGGCCGAGCTGCGGGCGGCTCGCGAGATCTTAGTTCTCTATTTAAAGTCATAATTTCCCCCTCCACTCCCCCACCCACCCCTGCTTCTTTCTATTCTCTACAACTGCTTTGTTACATCTGACTCTGCACTTTCTGCTCCTGAGGGCATCAGGTCGTTCAGTCTTTCAGTCATGGAACAAATATTTTTGGAGTGCCTCCAATGTGGCAGTCACAGTTGTAGGTACTGGGGTACCACACTGACCAAAACAAAGCCCTGGCTCCTTTCATTCTAGTGGCGGGGCGGAGAGCCAGTCAACAAACACAGAACCAAATAGGTAAGCGCTACATTAGATGGTAATGAGTACTAGGGAGGAGAATGTATAAGGTCAGGAGGATGGGAGTACAGCAGGGGACGTGGGGTGGTGCTCTTGTGCAAGGAATGGACGGCGGACGCCACATCCGGGGCTACTCCTGAGGGGTGGGTTTCATACAACTCCAGGCAGTGCCTTTCTCCTCATGGCTATTACACATCCACGTGGTTATGAAAATATTCCGGCAGATGGGATCAAATTGAGAAAGAGAGGAACTTTCTTCTGATTTGTCCGTTTGGACTAATGCTGGGGCTTGATAAGGTGACATTTTAGCAGAGACCTGGAGGAAGGGAGGGAGGGAGTCACACAGGTGTCAGGCAGATGAACAGCAAAGGTGAGGCCCTGAAGAAGGGGCTTCTTGGTGGGTCGGGGTCACAAGGCCAGCGGCTGGAGCAGAGGGAGTAACGGGCAGGTGGTAGGAGGTGAGGCTGGGGGGGAGGAGGGCAGATCACAGAGGGCTTGGGAGACCACTGGAGAGCCTTTGTCTTTCATTTTAATGGGAACAGAAAGTAGCTGGAGAGCTCTGAACTAAGGAGGACTGTGACCTGATTTACATATTTTATGAATCACTCGGAAATATGGCGATCTGATACTGGGGACAAGAGTACCAGAAGATAATAATGAGGTTATTGCGATTCTCCAGGTGAAAGAAGACAATGGTGTGGCCCAAGGTGGTGACGGTGGAAGTAGTAGAGAATATTAATTCTGGATATGTTTTTGGGAGAAGCCTTTCATGTGATTCCTGAGATCCACGGGCTTCTTGTGCAAAGTGCCTTTCTTGCACACCAGGTCTATTTCACCAATCAATATCCTGCAGAAGGTATGGCGGAACCTTAGCATTGGAAGGGCTCTTAGAGGCAGGACATCTAGTGGAAAAAGAGTGAGAACAGAGATACTTGGTTTGGTCTTCATGTTGTGGAGTCTTGGATTTTGATGGAGGTGGGTAAGAATGAGATTGATGCCTCATAATAAACGTTGGTTTATCTGAAATTCACAGTGGTCCCATACTAGTAAACTAAAGGTGGAGGCTGGATCTTATTGTAAGAAAGCACAAGATCTGAAAGCTCCCAGTCTCACCAAATTCTCCTCTGAGAGGGTCTATTCTAACCTCTCACACAACGCAGGGGGTCCTGGCCCAGCATCCCAGAACGTGTAAACCTGACTGTGACTACACGTCCTGGCAGAGTTCTCATTATTTCAAGGGCATTCACCATTCTCTTGGACACTTCCAAGCTTCTGGAAATTTCTTCTTGGACAGGATTGAAATCCTTCTCTTTTCTACCCTTCTGCCCTCTGGAGCTATGCTGGCCAAGGAGAGACAATACAGCTGTATTGGTTAAGAGCATGGGCTCTGGAGCCAGACGGTCTAGGTCAGAATTCAAGTTCTTTGTGAACTTGAGCAAGTTACCTAACTCGTCTGTGTCTCAGTTTCCTCATCAACAAGGTAGCAAATCTAAAGCACTTATAAGAGGACACGATACAGATTAAGTGCCCAAAAAGGGTAACTATAATGATTTATCCTGCATATTGATATGAATGTGAGAACCGGTTCCATATGTGAACACAGATCTCAAGAAGCTATACTTTCCCTGTCCTTTACCAATTCTCATTAAGTTGTGTAACCCCACATGATTCCTGATAGCAACTGTCAATGAAATCTTACAAAAGCAAAGCACCTGGGTTTGCCTTGGGGGGCAGCAAGGAAAGGGGATTTACTCTTTACTGGTCTGAGGTTCAAGTAGCAAGAAACATGCTGTTGGGTCTCCAGCATTTAGAGGTTGACTCCATCTCAAATATTGATTCCCAAACCCCATTTCACTTAGGAAGCAGTTTTTCAGGATGCAGTGAAATGGTGTTAGACTAGGTTTTAGACTCTGATTTTGGGCATTTGAATCTGGCCCCAGCATTTCTTATGCTATAATCATGGGCAACTTATTTAGTGATAATTATAATAACGCTACATATTCCTTAAGTTTGTTGTGAAGAGTAAAGGAGACAATGCATATAAAGTGCTTAGCACAATCTAGCTGATCCAGAAATACTAGCAATAATTTTAAGTTCTAGAAATAAATTTCTAAGATGAAGTCAATTCTTAAAAATGACCGTGTTTGAAAGGAACCAAAACTACATTCTCTGGGCTTCTTAGGGCATTTTATGTAGAGAGGAAGACAGGAAAATCAAGACTTGCTGCTGCTACCTTCCTGCCAAGTGTAGGCTCCCAGGGCTCAGGGAGGTTCATGATTGGAACCTCGTGGAGCTGACCTCACCATCAAAGAACTGCAGGAGACTCTGAAGTCAGCTTACCTGACTGATACCTACCCAGCAACTGAACATTAGAAATTTGCTTGAACTGGTTATTTGGTAGCAGGTAGTTTTTTTGGGGGTAGGAGATACATATATATATAGTTGAGGTATCATTGATTTACAATATTATATTAATTTTAAGTGTGCAACATAGAGATTCAAAATCTGTGTAGATTATACTCCATTTATAGTTATTATAAAATATTGGCTATATTCCCTATGCTTGACAATATATCCTTGCAGTTTATTTACTTTATACATAGTAGTTTGTATCTCTTAATCCCCTGCCCCTATCTTGCCCCTCCCCCTTTCCTTCTCCCCACTGGTAACCACTAGTTCGTTCTCTATATCTGAGTCAGTTTCTTTTTTGTTGTATTTGCTAGTTTTATTTTTTATATTGGGCATGTAGATTTTTTAACAACATTTTTTTTCCTGAAAACAAACATAATACGTTTTTGTAGTAGAAATATAGGAAAGTATAGAATAACCCAGAGAAGCAAACCATGTTTATTTCCACTGCTCAGGAGTTTTCTGCACAGCACTCCAGGTGGGTAAGCAGCATAAGGCAGGGTGAGCCTGTCTGGTCCACTTCCAAGACCCTAGCAAGTACAGCTCCTGGTACAGAAGAGTCCTTGGTAATAAGTTGTTGGACGAATGACATATAATCAGGTGTATAAATATATTTCTGTCCCCACTGGGAGTCATAATTGTCAGGTAGATTTCTTTTCATGTTTCTTTCACTTAATTGGGCCCTCTGAAATATTGAATTTAAAGCCAGCAGTGAGTATAAGTAGATCCTAAATGAGTCAAGAATCACAGGCTCCTGTTTTGCCCATCTGTTGCTCCACAACCCAGGAAGTGCTCATATGAATGGATACTGATGGCTGAGTTTGCTGATCTTAAGGGAATGGACCCTGCCTTGGCTTCTCCTCTCTAGGCTCCAAGGGTCAGTTGGTTCTTTAGCCTGGCCTCACCCAGAAATCTTTCCTCCTGAGAGTTTTTAAATTGTACTTTCGATTATTTGGAGGAGTTTTGCAAACATTTTAGAGGATTTCCTCCCCCATCCCAGTTCAGCATTCCTTCTAATTATGATAGATACCACTTATTAAATACTTACAATAGGCATGGTCCTCTGCTAAGCCTCAAACAGGTATTATCTCATTTGATTCTCATAACAACTCTTTGCGTTGGGCCTTACCACTTTTATTTTATAGCTGAAAGAATTAGAGACTTAGGAAGGTGAAATGACTTTCCCAAAGTCACACAGCTTGTAAGTGGGAGATTCTAGTCAAGGTCTGCCTGACTCTGAATTCCATGCTTCAACCCCCTTGATTGCTGTCATCAGAGTTTATGTGTAATTTTGCGTATTGTTCTTTATATTTAGCTTTATTTGATGAACATTTACCCAAACTATTCTATTACCTTCAGCAGCCTCATTCGAAATGTCGAAATAGTATTCTGAGTAGAATGTCAGAGCAGAAATGACCAACATAGGAAATTCAGAGAGTCAAGAAGAGCATCCTGTTGTGGAGCCCCGGGAGTGAGATGGGGACAAACTAAAATCCTACCAGCATAAAGGGACCAGGTGCTAGGAGACCTGCAGCTTGGCAGACTCAACATTTGGCTCTCGGGAAATGAGAGGAACACTGAACAAAGGGGCTACAGAAGGGGGAAAGGGAGATTCTAGATTTTTACATTTTCCTATATCTGTTTTTTGCCTATCGGCCCTATTTTTCATTGGGCTGAACTCTTCTTATTACCCAGATTACATGGCATATTACGAGGGTTTGACCATCAGAGGTCTGGGGGGCATAGGTGAGAAATACCGTCAAATGCAGATCTGCTGCTACGATCTCTCTCTCTCTCATCTGAAGAATCTGGAGGATGACTAGCAAGGGGTAAAAGAAGCTCTTCTTCCTCTCCCCCGCCCTCCCCCCTCTGGGGGCTGGGTCTTTCTGTCCTCAGAAACCTTGGCTCTGTCCGTCAACAAGGCTGTGAGGGTTGCTGCTGCTTCAGACACTGCCCGGGGGCAGATTGCTGGACCTCCAGCCCAGCCCTGCCTTCCACACAATGAAGCCCCTTCAGCTTCTCCTCCAGCTGTCTTGGGACCACCCCTGGTAGGATGGGGGTGGGCGATTGAGTGGACCCCAGTGCAGGAGGGCAAAAGAGAGGGAGGTAGAAGGGCACGGTTAAGATCAGAGATTTTTTGAACGCCGGGTTAAAATCCCACCTCTGCCATTTATCTATGTAACTTTGATTTGTGTCACTTCACCTGGCAGAACCTCAGCTTTTCCATCTATAAAATGGTGATGGTAGTTCCTAACTTACAGAATTGCTGAAAGGATTAATAAAATTCAAGGATTGTGCCTGCTGTTCCGTACACGTTCACTGATACTCATGTTGTCAGCCTTAACAGCCTGAGGAGCTACTTTCTTCTATTTTGAAAACAGTCCTATTTTGGTGTAATCTTCTTCTACTTAGTTAAACTGGTTCATTTATGCCTGGGTGAATTAATTTACTAACCTTCCCTTCCCTCCCCCAAAGTTTTTGTTCTTCTAGGTTCATGGCTTGGGGAAAGGAGGTGTAGGTCCTTTTCCTTTGAAGGATACTGGGGCCCGAGGCGACCCTCAGGTGACCTTCTGTTCTTGTCAGAGAATCTAGCTGGAGAGACGTGTGCAGGAGGCACAGGAACCATCTGTGGTTTTTTTGTTCGGGAGTATTTAAAGGCATGTGTTGTTCTTTGTAGGTCGTGTACAGAAGCTATCCTAACGTTTGCAGGTGAGAGAGTGAAATATTCCTTTCTCAGGACAAGACATTCTGTTGGCATTATCTGTTTTTTCTTTAAGTCTTGGGAACCCAGAAGAAGAAAGTGTGTGACCCTGAGAAGAAAGTGTGACCAATAATTGCTGATGGGAATTAACACTACTCTGTGATCTGTGTGGTTGTCATTAGTAACACAGTGAGGTTGCAGGGGGTTTAGAACAATGAGAAGAAAGAAGGAAAGAAAGAAAGAAAGAAAGAAAAAAAAAAGAAAGAAAGAGAGGGAGGGAGGGAGGGAGGGAGGGAGGGAGGAAGGAAGAAAGAAAGGAGGAAAGAAAGAAAGGGGGAAAGAGAGAAAGGAAGGAAGAGTGTCATATTTTAGTAAAACAAGAAGAAGGAAACTTATGTCCCAATAGTAGGAAGGGATTTTAGGGTTAAATGGTGCCAGTTTGCTAAGAGTCTGCTTCTTCTTTATATTCCTCTAAGCAGTTCCTCAGTTCCTAGGCAGTCACCCTATTTCTGCTTTCAAGGGTAAACATTGTCATTTCTCCTGTGACTATAGCAAGTCATCATTTCTCTTTCTAGAACGTGGGTTCAGAAAACTGCAATTGTTAACAATTTTAGCATTGAATCTTAGGACAAAACTGAGAAAAAAAATTAAGCGTTGGATTGTTTCTAGAAACTACTCGATTTAGGGGATTTTAAATCACCAGGAAGAGTCACGGTTGATTATTCTAGAAACGATTGCATTTACCCAAATCTCAAAATTAATCATGAATATTTGCTTGGATTGACATATTGATGCTGTTTACCACAAATAATCCCTCAAAGCTCAGGATCCGTTTTTAATTTTTACCCCAAATTAGAATTTAGCTTTTGAACAAAACTTGTGTACAGTTACTTAAACTTCCATGTAAATATATAAACTCCAACTTGTTCTCATTTAATTTCTCTGCCATTTTCACAGGCAATTTTTGCATGAAAATCACGTCACCCTTAACAACCTAGACTTATTTCCTCATTTCCCTTTAAGGGTTTTGTGTTCCGAGTTTCATTTAAGAATGGATTGCTTACATTTCACTGACGAATCTCCCTTCTAATCATGGTTATTAATATCACAATTTTGTTATAATATCTGTAAGAGCACAAAATGTGTCCTCTTAAAGATGCATTTGCCAACCCCTGACTTGCATACATTTCAATTACAACCCTCCCTCATAATTATTATTATTAGTATCACAATTACCATCATAATATCCATAAGACTGCAGAAGGTGTCCTGTCATGGGTGCCTTTACAAACAGCTTGTCCAGTTTCCTCTTAAGAAAAATGTGGCAGACTTTATCTAAATTCGACTTCCCCCTATAATTTACATTAGACAACACACTCCATCAATAAAACCATCAAAATGATCTACTGCATTGTAGACAAAAGTTATTGTGTCAAGTTGACACTAATCAGTTAATTCCAGTAAACCTTCAGATAAACAAAAGCTTGTTGTCTATTACTGATGTGTGTGATGGGCCCCTTGTATGTCCTATGGTTCTGCCCATCTATAGAGATGTATCTGGCAGACACTTGCCCTGAGGCGTCTATATGGAAACCGAGACAAGATCTATAGTTAATGATGTTGACCCTGACTCCCCCAACAGAGATTGAATTCAAATCCTCATAATATCTCGACAGCTGATATGTATACTGTGCTAATAATATTAACAATTACTCTGCCACTGGGATTCCCCAGGCTCTGACTTAAGCGATTTTAAAGCTTCTTCCCTAATATGAACTGATTTCCTTGTTTATACCCAACATCAGCACCGTCTCCCCATTAAGACAAGGATGTGTTTCTGAATGGGGAAAGGCTTTTCTTAATGTAGGTGTCTTATATTTCTAAGAAATTCTGTGGGACTTAAACAACTTCTGGACAAACTGATAGTATAGGTGATGGTGTGAGAAAGTGTTTCTAGTCACTATTTCCCTGGCAGGCTGGGCTAGCAGGACTGGGGAGAGAGCTAGCTTCACATTGTTACCGTTGACGCGGATCAGAGAGCATTCCGAATGCCAACAGACCTTGTCCCCTTTGGACATGACGGGGCAGCCTGTCAATCCCTGCTTGGTGTGGTCGGGTGGCTGAGGAATCAGAAATCGCCCTTGGGTCTCCTCAGCTCGCTGCTGAGCCTTAGAGGAAAGTGAAAGAGCTGAACCAGGCCTCTTTTCCTCACCTGTTCTCTCTTTCCCTTCCTGCTTCTCTTTCCTCTGCAAAGACTGAGTGGGAAAGGCCACTGCCGACTCACAGGCCACAGAGAAGCTGAGGATGAAATGTTGACAGGGGGCACTGTTAGAAATTAAATTCTGCCCTATTTTGTGTACCATTCTTGTGAGTCACATTCGTGAATAGTAGCGAGAGATTTAATGATCGCATATTTTTTATCTTATTTCCCTTCGGTCGATGGCAATTTTTTTCTGTTAATGTCAACTTAGAGCTCAAAGTAATTTAGTAATTGATTCTAAGCACAGCAGTTCGCCAATGGCAGCTCTCCATTTGTGGGGAATATCTTTGCTAATTTTATCCATCAGAATGAGATTACCATGCTAATCTCTCCTATCCTCCTCTCTTGGTCATTTGGGACATGCTGATGCAAATGACTTATTAGACACAAGGCCTTCGTCCAGCCCCGGGATCAGGGAAAGATGAAAGGAAGCCAAAATAAGGACGTTATAATGCCCTAACACACACAGATACTACACACACAGATACACACACACACACACACGCTGACACACTAATACTAAAAGGATAAGACCCTAAACTGGAAACCAGTATAAAAACTAGTTTTAACAAATGAAAAATGCAGTGTATCAAAATATATTAAATACCTGGAAAGGAAAGAACAAAAAGAATGAAGGCAGAACAAATGCATCTGGAGACACGTAACTGGAAACCCAAACATTCATTGGCTCAGGAAATCTAGAAAGTCGTAAGTCAGGTGGAGGGAGGCAGATGCCCTTAATGAGATTAAGTGAAGAAAACCAAAATGGCTGTGTTAACAAAAAGACTGAGGCTATATCTACAGACACAATCTGTCTGACTGTTTTCAGGGAATGGTTACTGACTAACTTAGTGATTGGTTGTTTGTCTGATTTAATTAAAATGCTCAAACCAGTGTGAGCGTGTGTGGTAAAAATAGCCTGAAACTAGTTTGGGTTACACACACACAATAGGGTATTGTATCACACAATGGGTTGAAAGGGCTTCCAAAGACATTTCTAGTAAATGGACACATTCTAAAATGCTTTGCCTTATGAAATAGCAAAATACTTAGAATGAGTTCAGAAAAGATCCGTTTAAATAATTCAGGTAAGAGTGGATTTCAAGAAAGAAAAATTAGCTAATATAGTAGCTGGGCGAGTGTTTATGAAGGCAGAAAACCCCCCAGAGAGAGAAAAGATATTTAGCATTTAATATGCCTGATGTGAGATCAAAAGAGGAAAATCTAGATATTAAGCAAATAAATAAATCCTGTCTTTATTTTCCTCAACAGAAGGGGGGAGAGACTGAAATTATGGCCATTTTATCTTCAAAAAGCCAAAGCCTTATTACCAAAATAACAAAACTATGTCATGAAAAATCTAAAACAAAACTATTTTCAAGTTCAAATGTTTTGTAGTCTAACGCTGTTACACAACAGCGTCAATAGCCTAACAATAGGACAAAAACTCCAAGGCTCGCTGTCTGTCACATACCCCTAACCTGAGATTGCCATCATCCCCCCCAAACCAGGATTTTCTCTAGACCTCCCAGTGCTGACTAAAGAGGCACAGTTCTGATAATTCAGAGTTAACTCTAAATTATCTAAATAACTCCTCTAAATCGTGGCACTGTCTTGAGGTCCTGGCCATTGTTCTTCTCACCAGGCAGTCAGTTGCCAAGTCACATAGACTAACTCTGAAAATTCTCACCATGTTTTCTATCTTCACTCCCAGTTCCCTCATTTGGGTCTTGATTTTTTTTGTTGTTGTTGGGGGAGGGGATAATTCAAATAATTTTCTTCATGGTTACTTATAGCAGTGGGTAAAGACCAGGGTGGAAGATACAGAATTAGAAGCTAGATTTCTCCAACTATATATTGTCGTATAGATTTGACTTTGAAACCATATAAATATTTTACATAATTATAAAACAGGTTTAAAAAGAAAACTAAGATTCAAAAGCAAAATGAACCAAATGGATCTAAGTATGTATTGGCTTGATGACATAAGCACAAAGAAGGGAACTGGGGGCCTCCCTGGTGGCGCAGTGGTTAAGAATCCACCTGCCAATGCAGGGGACATGGGTTCGAGCCCTGGTCCAGGAAGATCCCACATGCCACGGAGCAACTAAGCCCGTGTGCCACAACTACTGAGCCTGCACTCTAGAGCCTGCGGGCCATGACAACTGAGCCCACGTGCCACAACTACTGAAGCCCACACGCCTACAGCCCAAGCTCTGCAACAAGAGAAGTCACTGCAATGAGAAGTCTGTGCACCGCAATGAAGAGTAGCCCCCGCTCACCGCAACTAGAGAAAGCCGCACGCAGCAACAAAGACCCAATGCAGTCAAAAATAAATAAATAAATTTATAAAAAAAAAAAAAAAAAAAAAAAGAAGGGAACTGTTTCATAAAACTTTAAAACAGTAATTTGACAGCTTTCGATTCATTCTTGTCTATATTTTTGCTCTAGCCTGCTCTTCTCAGCACCCCACTCTGAATCATCATGTGTTAGGGCCAGATGACTCTTAATGAAAGCAAAGTCAGGCTGGGCTGGGACTAGGGTAAGACAAGCAAAGTGCTCACCTCGGGTATAAAATTTAAGGGGATGCCAAAACCCTCAGTAATTAAGATAAATATTATTTTAATGCAATATTTTTTTAAAAAATCAAAATTAATCCCAAAGAAATCCATGAGGAGCAAAATATCAAAATTTAAAATAAAGAACAGGATTCAACCCTGTGCTTGCATAACCCTGCCTCCCCCTAATCCTGTCCCTGGTTTCAATCAAACTTTACTTACAAAAAGAGCAAAAAAAGGAGCTGGGCGCCAAGTTTGCTGATTTTATGTTTTATAAATATTGCATTATAATATTATTTATCTTGATTACTAAGTTCTTTGGCACCCCCTTAAATTTTGAGCCCAAGATGAGTGCTCTGCTAGCCTCACCCTAGCCTCAGCCTTGCTCTGTGGTTCATCAAATCAAGTACAAATTCCTCAGCCTGGCATTTTAGGATTTTTGACTTTGGGGAGGTAGTACGGTTTTGTGGTGAACTTGGTGGGCTTTGAGCTAGGCAGTGCTAAGTACAAAACCTGGCTCTGCTGCTCTCCAGCTGTGGCCAGCTTGGGTAAGTGACTTCACCCTTTGCCTCTTAGTTTCCTCATCTGTAAATGAGGATTAAATAATGTTTACAGAAGGCATCATCCTATTTTTCCAGTCTTACCAGTCCACTGTTACAAAAATGCACAACTCTTTACAAAGTGTTTCATATACATGATTTAAGCGTGATGATAACCATGTTAGGGAGATTTGATGCTGCTTCCTCCAACCTGAATCTCCTTCCCCCTCAACTCCGCAGTTTAAAAGTAGCCAACTTTCAGGGCTTCGCTGGTGGCGCAGTGGTGGAGGGTCCGCCTGCCGATGCAGGGGACACGGGTTCGAGCCCCGGTCTGGGAAGATCCCACATGCCACGGAGCGGCTGGGCCCGTGAGCCGTGGCCGCTGAGCCTGCGCGCCCGGAGCCTGTGCTCCGCAATGGGAGAGGCCACAACAGTGAGAGGCCCGCGTACAGCAAAAAATAAATAAATAAAAGTAGCCAACTTTCAAAGCCAGCCTCAAAATGACCACTTGCAGGAATGCTTTCTAAGTTTCCTGCAACCATGCAACAATAACAAACACGAATTGAGGGCCTGCAGTGTGTCAGTCATCAGGACTCAGTGCTGTACATGACAGAGGTGAGCCCCACCTTCATGGATCTGGAATCTAATGGCGAAAATGAACAAATAAACTACTAAACAAGCACGTAAAATGACTTTAATTAATAAATGTGTTAAGTATTATGATTAACAAAATCAATATGATTATATTTTTAATTAAATTAAAGTAATTAAATTAATTCTAATATACTTAAAATTAATTCCAGGCAGAGGAGACAGTAATGCAAAGGTCCTGAGCCACAAGAGGTCGGTTTTTGTGTTCAGGGTGCTTGAAGAACTGGAAGAAAGCTAATCCAAGCTGAAGGAAGATGGCAAGATGCAGTTCTCTATGAACATTCAGGTAACTTTCATGTATATTTCTTATGACTATTATCTCTCCCCACTTTGTGTTCTGGTCAACTGTACCCTCCTCTGGTTCCAGTATTGGAGAAAGTTAAGAGCTTGGGTTTCTTAACTAGATTGTCTGGCTGAAATCCTGACTCAATTGCTTATTAGCTGGAAGACCATGGACAAGTTGTAATAACTCTAAACATTTTTTCCTTGAGTTGTAAAATGGGAGTGGTAGTAACAGAACATACCTTATAGGGTTGTTGTGAGGATTAAATGATGCATCCATGGAAAGCATTTAGAACAACACCAGTACATAGCAAGTGCCATGTAGGGGTTAGTTCTTGTGATTGTCATAACTAGCCTGTAAGATCCTTTAAGAGTTCTTGTTTTTGCATTAAAGCAGCACCTTGGACACTGCTTCGCAAATAATAGGCTCTCAAAATATATGTATTGAATCTAGTCATATATGAAAAACTGATAAATTTTTTATAAACACCAGTGATGAGATGTTTATAATTGAGGCATAGATTCTTTACTTGGTATCTTCTTTTCTGTGCTTTGACTTCTTACTGACTGAAAGAAACTGTCTGTAAGGAGGGTTCAGGCTGAAACAGCATTTAACAAGGACCACTAGCATATAAGCTTTTTTTTTTTTCTAAGCATATAAGCTTTTAATATGCACCTGAAACCAACACTGTTCAATGTTAATATTATTCTTTCTTTCTTCATTTGGGACTGTTTTACAGTTTAGGCTATGCCAAGTGACGATTTTTCAAAAAATTCTACGTTCAGTAACACTGCTGATGGATATAGCCTGAGCTTTCGTGTTCATTTCCTTTAGGAGGTTGTAGAAATTTCCCACCATCAGGGGTGGGTTTTACTTGGTCAGGAGGGCTAATTGTTACAGAGCATTTCTTACCATGGCCTTTGCTGTAGGAGTGTAGGTGTATGTGATACACTGTAGACTAACTTCTCAGATAATTTGGGATCTTAAAGAATATACTTACTAGTGTTTTGAAATTCCTTTTATAAATAAAACTCCAACAATCCTCCTGTACTTATTCCGAGATGCTTACCCAAACTCACTTTAAGTGTATTAATGACTAGTCAGGGAGGGGGAAGGAGTATAGAGCAGGACTCAAACCCCAGTTCTGCCATATAATTGCTGTGTGATTTTAATCTCCGTAGGCAGCCTCTTTAAGCTTCTCTTCCTTCATCTGTAAACATAAAATACTTATTTCATAGCATTAGTGTGAGGACCAGAGAATACACACACACATACACACTATGCACAGGGCATGACACGTGAGTTAGTTTCTTAGGGCTGCTGTAACAAACTATCACAAACTTGGTGACTTAAAACAACAGAAATTCATTCTCTTTCGGTTCTGGAGGCCAGAAGTTGAAAAACATTAACACTGGGTCAAAATCAAGGTTGCAGCAGGGTTGCACTATTTCTAGAGGCTCTGGAGGAGAATCAGTTCCTTGCCTTTTCCAGCTCCTTGTGGCTGCCAGCATTCTCACTGGCTTGTGGCCACATCACCCTAATCTCTCCCTACACAATCATGTCCCCTTCTCTTCTGCCTAATCTCCTCTGCCTCCCTCTTATAGGAATCCATGTGATTCAGACAGAGAGAGCAAACTAGTGGTTACCAGTGGGAAGAGGGCAGGGGGGAGGGGCTATATAGGGGTAGAGACTTAAACAGCACAAACTATTAGGTATAAAATAAGCTACATGGATATATTGTATAACATGGGGGATATAACAAATATTTCACAATAACTATAAATGGAGTATAACCTTTAAAAATTGTGAATCACTATATTGTACTTGTGTAACTTACATAATATTGTACATCAGCTATACTTTAATAAAAAAAAGAATCCATGTGATTGAATTTAGGGCCTGTCTGGATAATTCAATATAATTTCCCCATCTCAAGATTCTTATCTTAATCATATCTTCAAAGATCCTTTTTCCATATAAATTAAAATTTACAGGTTGCAGGGATTAAGATCTGCTATCTTCAAAAGGCCATTATTTTATTTTATTTTAATTTATTTTTTAATAGGTTTGTTTTTTTTTTTGCGGTATGCAGGCCTCTCACTGTTGTGGCCTCTCCCGTTGTGGAGCACAGGCTCCGGACACGCAGGCTCAGCGGCCATGGCTCACGGGCCCGCCGCTCCGCGGCATGTGGGATCTTCCCGGACTGGGGCACGAACCCGCGTCCCCTGCATTGGCCGGCGGACTCTCAACCACTGCGCCACCAGGGAAGCCCCTATTTTTTAATAGTTTTTATTGGAGTATAGTTGATTTACAATGTTGTGTTAGTTTCAGGAGTACAGCAAAGTGAATCAGTTATACATATACATTTATCCACTCTTTCTTAGATTCTTTTCCCATAGAGCAAAGGCCATTTTTTTTAGCCAACTACAGTACATAGTGTATATTTAATAAATTGTCTATTATTGTGATAATTATTAGTCATTCTTGAATTTTTAAAAATCAGAATTAGGAGTCTGGTAAAAATACATATTAGTGGCACAATATTAAAAATATAGTTCAAAATATATTTAGAATTTCTCTTTTTTGTTTATCTCAAAAGGTGATTAATAGGTTAATTAAAATGGAAAATATTTTATTCTTCTTTGTAGAGTAAGATGTAGTAGTGAAGTACAAGGGTATTAAATGCTCCCCCATATGACTTTGGGCATATTACATAGTCTTCTGAGCCTCAGTTTCTTTTTTTGTTACCTGGGGACAACCATAGGCATAGGGTTGTCACAAGGATTAAATGAAATAAGCCTGGCACAGAGGAAATACTCTCTAAATGGCAGGTCTTATCGATTCCAAAAATAAATGTGCAAGCAAAAATCTGGCCCAATCTCTCTCACTTTTTCCCTGTGTCACTATGAGGATGTATTAGAAGACATAAATGTCAGCTGCCTGAGGAATCATTTCAGTTTGCATCTATACTGACCACACTTTTTATCTCAGTTTGACCAAGTTTCTTCCAGAGTTAAAATCTCAGATCCTGTTTTTCATTTGCTTGAGGACTGCTGAGCTTTCAGGAGTGGAAGTGCAGCTTCCTATTTATGTGAACTATTTCAGCCTCAAACCCTTAGGGAGCCTGAGTATGATCTCAGTTCTTACAGCGAAGTGGACATCAGTTGAATGCTGTGCTCTGTAATTGACTTCTGCATGCACCTGATGATGAAATAATTGGCCAATTCAAAATCAGATCGCTAACTATTGCAACAAGGAGTCTCAGGGATTCATTTGTGTGTAGACGTTGTAAGTTTCCCATTGTAAGAAGGCTTCCTGAACCAATTCACGTCTTACAAAGGAGAGCTATTAGAAATGACTGGTCCAGGGCATGCAGCGTGTTGGGGGTACCCTGCTTTTGTTCACTTCCAGGATAGGGCATATTCTACTCTCTGGGGAGCTGCTTCTAATACTTTCTTTTCTTTTTTTGTTCTTATATATCATCTTTCTTTGTCAGCTGCTGGCCATGGGCGAGATATGCTATGGCCTCAGCAGTCAGGTAATGGGAGCATGAATTCTCCTTCCACTATGTCATCATACACCTAATATATAAAAGAGGGAAAGTGGGAACAAAGCAGGGTTTTAGTAGTTTAATTATATTGACATCTCTTGGGTTTAGTAACATTGTTTGTACAGAGTAGTCCATGTGGTGTGATTAGATGTTTTTATCTCCTTTTACAAAATACTATTATGGGGTTGAATTTTTGCTCAATCCTGACCCAGTGCATATAAGAGGACTCCTAAGTGGATTATTTTTATATCATGCCTACTGGGTGTAAAATTTCAGAAATTCTTGGCATGAGATTTTGGAGAATATTACAACAATAAAATGTAGCCATTAAGTAGTCCACAGTATTATGTGTGCAAACATGCTTGTGCATACATTTAATTTAATCTACAAGATTAAATTCCATTTATAGTTTTACCCACTAACATCCTCTGAGCAGGGGCTTAAAATCAAAACAACGACAATAACAAATAGCTACAATTTATTAAGCACTGACCATATGCTAAGGCCTTGATGACTTGTATCTTGTTTATTCTCACAGTAATCTATGAGGCCATTTCTTTATTTTTAAGATATTTTTAGCTCCATTTTGCAGGTGAAGAAACTGAGGCTTAGAGGGATAGTAACTTACTAAAATCCCTGGCGGGACTGGAGTTTGAACCTGAGTCTGGCTTTAAAACCATGTTCTTGACACTGCTCAGGACATTATCCTCCTGTGACCCCATAACCAGTGTCCTCAACTCCCTCTGTTAGCCGTACCTGAGTCATTCAATGTTCAGTGTTGCAGGCATTTCTAATATACATTTCCCAAAGTGTGTAGTGAAAACACAGCATGCGTTTCATGACGTCGTGATGGAGCATCCTGTCAGATAGGAAGTGTTCCATGGCCCATGTCAGAAGAGCAGTTTTGTTTGAAGCTATGCGATCCTTGCACACGGGTCACCTAAGGCCTTTTCTGCATCTGACTGGCCAGACCACATCTGCTGTCACCAACTTGCCACCCTGCATAGTTCTTTCATTAAGTCTTAAAGAGCTGAGAAATCAGGGAAATTACCGATAAATATAGAAGAGGGCAGGAGGACATTTTTATTGTTATTTTTAAATGCTTTATTGAGTTCATACCAACAGAGGAATATTTTATTTATGAATTTAATATGAATGCCATGAAATATATGCAAAACTACCCGAAACCTATGAACAAAACATTAACACTACTCAAGTTTAATTTTACCAAATATCCTCTGGGTCCCATGGGAAGAATTTCAGCATAACATGATTATTTTCAGTTTGATGCAAAAAAATATTGGCTGAGCTTCGACTATGTACTCGGCACTGAACCTACAGGTGTGCAGAAGGCTGACACCTGCCCTCTCTTTTCTCAAACTACACATGATAGAGTCCTTATAAACCTCTCTAATATGGATTGAAAACCTATATGTAATTCTATATTTTAATAACTCTCCAACCCAAAGTTAAGTAAAAGAGCTTTCTAAGTAGCCTTATGTACTAGGTTTTATTATAGAAGAGAGAACTCGAGGGCCTAACGGCATTCCTAATAAGCATGTCACTAACTCCTGATGGGCTGAGACTTAGCCTCAGAATCCTTCTCAACACAGCACTCCAAGCAGTCACAATTGGACTTGGCATGTGAGCTGCCACCCCTCTTCTAAGGTTTTTCACTGAATATGTGAAATGCCATCCACTTAGAGTGGCTACTATTGAACCTTTGCTAATATTCAACATTCATTCCACAAAGATGTATTGAGGAATATAATAGCTAATATAATAGTTAATGCTATGGAGTGCTTGCAATGTGCCAGGCCCTGCTCCAAGTGCTCTCCTTGCATTATTATTTAATTCTCATAAAAACCCAATGAGGGGGCTTCCCTGGTGGCTCAGTGGTTGAGAGTCTGCCTGCCGATTCAGGGGACACGGGTTCGTGCCCCGGTCCGGGAAGATCCCACATGCCGCGGAGCGGCTGGGCCCGTGAGCCACGGCCGCTGAGCCTGCGCGTCCGGAGCCTGTGCTCCGCAACGGGAGAGGCCACAACAGTGAGAGGCCCGCGAACCGAAAAAAAAAAAAAAAAAAAAATTGGTGCTTTAAATTAGCATGCTCTTCTATTCTAGCCCTGTCATAGAATTCTCTCTCAGTACTCAAGACTGAAGAATAAGGCCTCAGAAGTGTACTGTTCGTATTGAACATGACAGCTGATGCTGGGTTTGAGGGCTAGTGTCCAGACAGTGAAAGTTTAGCTGCAACATTCAAAATTGACCACAGTGAGGGGGAATGCTGGCTGGAAGGAGATCGGCTCTGAATACCCAGGGCCTGAACAAAGATCTTTGTCATGCTAAGGGAGAGAAGGTATATATTTCCATATTTGATGGTGGCAGAGCTCTGAAAACAGAAACACTTTGCCTTTGTTTGTGGCTTTTGGGCCAGAGCTTAATTTATAGGCTATCAAAGAAGGAATTATTCTGTAGGTTTCAGGGCAGGTGGAGAGCTCACCAAAGCATTATTTTATTATTTTGAGAGTCCTCGATAACACAGGAACTACGTTTTAAGAAAAATCTCATAAAACCAAAATTCAAGGACATCATCTGACATGCCATCATTTGACTTTTTCTCACAAATCATTTAATCCTAAGCATAACAAGATATTCTTCAACCCTACATAAATCTTTGATCATTCTAGTGATTTCCCAGATAAGTATCAGCTAGCTTATACAGTCTTTTCAAATCCCCAAACTGTTCAATGCATCAGAACACATTTAACTCCTAGTAGAACTAGGAGGAAAATGCCCAATTAATCATTTATTACAATTTGGTTGTTACCAAAATAAAATCCTTTAACCCAGCCCTGGAACAACAACTTAGATCATATTCAGTATGTGTAGACTCAGCAGGTCTTACATGTAAAGTATACTCACTGCCTCATTTATAGAAAAAACGAGATCCATGAAATACCTTCCTTCGAACAAGTTTCTCAGCATCTTGATCTTTTTGAATGTTTCCTAAAATAACTTGAATTAATTACCTTTGTTTTCTGGACTAGGATATCTGAAAAGATATAAAGAAGGTGGGAAGAAGTAACCCAATGCAGAACACATTTTTTGACATCGTTTCTGCTGAGAATCCATGGGATGATAACCCATGCCTGAAGGCAGAGGGATGGGGGGGATGACTCCTTGAGGTCCTTGGCAACTGAATATGTCCAGGACTATGATTATGATTATGTTTACTTATTAACATTTATACTGGCCCATTTTAGTTGATTAGCACAATGCAATTACTAAAAATCCGCAGCTAAAAGTTCTGGGAAACGTCCACATTGCTAGGAAGGTCTAGATATGATATCATTTCTGATTTTCAATAATTTAATTAAATAAACAAGCATATTACCTCCATGTTACCACTGTCTCTCAGCATAGTTTCCAACGTGATGAAGAACTCAGTCTAATTGCTTCAAGTGGGGGCAATGAGAGTTAGTCATCTTCAATTCTTTGCTAATCACTCATTAACCCCTCTCTGTCTATAAAACAAGAAAGATAGTATCTAAAAGTGAAGAAGCCATGGATGACCTGAACATGACTGCATGTTTGCTCTCTTCTTGTCTCTGATGGGTCTAGTCTTGTGGCCACAGCTTCTGGCCAGGGCCAGACTCAGTGGAGGCTGAGAGGGCAGAGACCTGTGAAGTGGACTGGAACAGGGGACCCTTAACCAAAGACCTCTCTGTGTTTTTGAAATGCAGCCATTAGAGATTGATCCTTCTGAGGAAGACTTCATTCCTTGTTAAAACACAAATTCCTCTAAAATTTGAAATTGTTAAGTGTTATCAGCCACAAGTGAATGAATAAGGATTAATTTTCCACATCATTTCTTTAGAGCAGTGTGTCTCAAAGTATGGTCTGGTGACCCCTGGAAATCCCCAACATTCATTCAGGGGAGTGTCTGTGAGGTCAAAACTCTTCTCATAGAAATATAAATACATTGTTTACCTCGAGCAGGCTCATTCTCCCTCAAGTGTGCAGTGAAGTTTTCTAGAGGTTACAGAGCATGTGATACTGAAACACCTCAGTGCAGAAGCAGATACGAGAACCCGGTTGTCTTCTATCAAGCTAGGTATTAAAAAAAAAATCGCAAAAATGTTAAACCATGCCACTCTTCTAATAATTTTTTTGTTTTGGAAAATATTTTCATCAAAAGTATTTTGTTTGTGTTAATATTTAATAGGTTTTTATTATTTTTGTGTAAAATAATGAGTAAATATTTTGTATTTTTCTTATTTTAATTTCCAATGTGGCAAATATCAACAGGTTTAACCCACATACACAAAAGTTCTTTGAGATCCTCAATGATTTTAAAGAGTACAAAGGGTATGTCAATTATATCTCAATAAAACTGGAAGAAAAATAAATAAGTGGTTATTAAAAAGGTGTGTAAAGGAATGCTGGAACCACAAATGTTAGCCATAGAGAGTGTCAAAGTGGAAGAGGACCTTAGAAAGTATCAGATTCTTTCACCCCATTTACACATTGAAAATTGAGTCCCAAAGAGTTAGGATGACTTACCTGATACTCTGGTTACCTATCGCTGTGCTATACACCACGCCAAAACTTAGTGTTTGAAAATACAATAATCATTCCTTTTTCTCTCCAATATGAAATTTGGACTGGGCTTGGAGGGATGACATCTCTGCCCCACGTGATGTCTGGGGCTTCAGCTGGGGTGCAGAGACTGGGGCTCACTAGGCATCTCTCTCTCTCTCCCTGGTCTTCGCTAGTGGCTACTGGGGCTTCCTCACACAGTGAGCATTCCAAGAAGCTGGGGTGACAACAGCTAGGCTTCCTGTGACCTAGCCTCGGAAGCCCCATAGCTCCTACCACATTCTATTGGTTAAGCAAGTCACTGAGACCAGCCCAGATTCAAGGGGAGGAAAGTTAGACTCCATCTCTCAGCGGGAGGAACATCAAAGACTTTTCGGCCATCTTTAACCTACCACACCTGAGGTCCTAGAAATACTATCAGAAGAACTAAAACTGGAATCCATCTCTCTTGAGTCTTTGTGCAGTATGGCAACGTTGACAGTGGTGCACAGGAGGGGGATGAAAAGAAAAGACCAAGGTGTGAGGGCACTGTGTGAATGAAGAACGTTTCAGGGTGGGGTCTAAGCAGTCATGTGAGCAGCATGTGACTTTGGGAGCCTGAAAGGGAGGCTGCTAAGGAGAACAGGGGTCATGGACTCTCTGATACAGAAGAGAACTTAATTCTTTCTAATGATGGCTGACTCTCCTCAACGACTTCCCTGCTGGTTGTCTCTAATGGTCAGTTTGATTTGCGGGGCCACCTACTCTGCCTCTGGGAAGCTTTGATTATTACAACACTTTCCCACAGAGCAGAAATCTGTTTCCCTCTAACTTCTACCCAGTGGTTCCAGTTGTACGCTTATATTGGCTTAGGGTAATATTGCGAAAGGCTTCTACATGCAGCTCTATAGTTATTGTAGCTCTTATAGTCCCTGCGAATTCTTTGATTCCAGGTTTCTGACTCTTCATTATAAATTTAAAAATTCCCCTCCCAGTCAGGACACTCTCCTATAACCTACCCCAGTTTGCCAATTGCTCTTTCAAAGTATTCTCCAAGAGGGAGCTGAACAGCTCACTGTCGACAAGCACCGCCATCACACACTGTGCACCCTGCCATTATCCGTGCACATTAATAATATGTGATGCACAGCCAAACTCCTACATTTTTTCATGTGTGCTTTACCAACTGTGCTTCTCCCAGGTGGCTGTGTGCATGTGTGTGTCTGTGTGTGCTTGTTTTTGTTTTACTCAGCTGTGGAAATTTACATTTATCCCTAGAAAATTTTATCTCAATAAGTCCAACTTGACAGTATCTTTTTGGATCCAGACTCTGTCACTAAGACTACTCATTGTCTCATTTAGCTTCATATAATCTGCAGATTTGTTAAGTATTTTTTCTATACTTTTATCTAAATCATTGATTAAAATGTTGAACTAGACAGAGCCCTGTGTCACTCCACTAGAGACCATTCTCTATGCTGATGTCAATCTACTGATCAGCATCCTTTGGGTTCATTTATTCACCTATAACTGTTGTTAATTCATCTAATCGTCCTATCGTTTAGTCCATATTTCTCCATCTTGTCCAAAATAATACCATGATAGGCCTGGACAAATGCCCTGCTGAAGTCCAGATACATTATGTCGACTGCAATTGGATGTTCTCTACATCCACTATCCCTGTCAGAGGAAATGAAGCAAATCCGACTCTTCTTCAAGCACACCACGCACTTTGATGATTCCAGGGCTTTGCTCGTGTTCTTTTCTCTGTCCAGATTTTCTTCCGTTCCACCTCACCTGCCTGCCTATTTCCATTGCTCAGATATCACCTCCTTGCTGTAGCTTTATTCGTTAACTCCGGGCATAATTATTTCCCCAAAGCTCTTTATACACAGTACCATGTCCTAGTTGTCCAAACAACTAGGACAAGTTGTTTGTTTATGCCTATTCTCTTCTCTCTCATCTAGAATGAGCTATGTCTTATTTAATAAATGTATGATGACTTTAACTAGTCCCTGGTGTCTAGTGACCATCACTTCCTTTCCAAAATACTCGTATATCACTCATGCCAAAATCCAATCTAAGACCTGCAATGTGGTCTCTAAATACCAATTCCCACTAAAAAGAACCAGGGCTCCTTGGAGAAATGGTTGACTCCAGGTCTAGGCAAAAAGTATAAAAGAGGAGCCTGGGCCATCTTGTACCAGCTACAAGGATGCTATCAAAGACAATTAGTGTCCTGTCAAAAGAACTGAGAAGCCAAATGGAAGAGGCTTCCACTGGTCACAGTTTGGATAATTTGAGCATAAGTAAGAATAAATATTGCAATAAAAGAAAATAACATAAAGTATATTTAGACCCATGAGTACATAACGCTGCAAAACAAAACAAAACACAAAAAATCCACTGATGGTCTTTGAAGGACACCAGGGAACAAACTCACTATTCTGAAAACTGGCACATAAAGAGAAAGATTTCAGCATTTTCCTTAACTTGTCATACCTTACCATATCTTAGATATCCACTAATTGATAAGGGAAGGTTTTTTTTCTCTTTATAGAAGTATTCTAGCTAATAAAATAACAAAAATGATATAATTAGAATATTACCATTTGCATACCCTAAACGAATAAAATCATTTAATCTAGGCAATGCTAATCAATAACTCCTAAAATCATTGGGTAAAAAGCTCATGGGGAACTTTATAATGGATAGTTCCAGCTGATGATACCCCAACCTTGCAGATCAAACCTGACATCGTAAAGAGAGAGATAAGGATAAGGTGCAAGAGGAAGTACACAGCACCGCCTGTGAAGTATCCTCGTTGAAAAATCGAACCTGAACCTGATGAAGCCTCTAAATTCAACTCCCAATTTACAGAAATAAAAAGGGTTAGGATTAAACAATGCCACGGGGAGGCTATCAGTCAAATCTAGAATGTGGGTAATTCCACAGCACCTATGACCCATTTTCCTTTAAAATAAAATGTGAGGAGGAAAAAAAGGGGAGGGGGGGGACCTGAAGATCAGAAGAGACTTCGGAGATGTGAAAACAAATGCAATGGGCAGGACTTGATTGGATTCCGATTCAAACAAAACAACTCAAAAAATACTTTTTTTTGTGACACCATCAGGAAAATGGAACACCAGATATTTGAAGATATTAAGAAATTATAGTTGATACTTTTGGTGTGATGATGGCACTGTGATGATTTATTTTTAGGGGAAAACATTCCTTATCTTTTAGGGATAATACTGAAATATTTAAGGAGGAAATCATATGATGTCATAGAATTGGCTCAAAACCACCAAGTCAGGGAGGCAGTGGGGTTTCAGAATGGCAGGGTGGAGGCGGGGTGGGGATGGAGAGACAAGGTTGGCCATGAGTGGGTAATTGTTGTGTCTGGATAAAGGTTCATGATGCTTTCTTTATATTGTTCTCTTTCCTTCATATGTGGGAAATTTTCATAATACTTTTAAAATTCAATCTAGCATTTTACCTGAATTTGTTGTTGAGTTCATCAGTCTGTCATCTTCAGAACCCATGTTCTTTCCTTTTCTGAAAAGTTACGGATTTGCCAGAAGAGCAGTCTTTTCGTTTCTCTTTCATCCTTCACGATTCCACGGAAACCACCAACCATCGTTTGGTGATCTCACTGGTGTGTTCTCTCTGGCCCCTGGGACAGAGACTTTGCAGAAGGCATTAAAGTGGGCAGGACCCTTCACAATCACCAATGGGGCTCTGGTCCCTGTCACTAGTGTTCATACTAATCCTTTCCTTTCCGAAGCTTATTCTCTTTGACAGAAAAGACAGAATTAAAATTGGAGTTTTCTTTATAATTTGGTCTCAGCGTTAAAATAAAACCAGTCCCAAGTAGTGAATTTATCTTTTTTTATCATCTAGTTCTAAAGATAAGAAGAAGACCCCTTTGTCCATCATTAGATATTTATATTTAAAAATAAAGCTGGACTTTGGCATTTTGACTCTATTCTTACAGGTCTCTGTTATCCTTGGAATTTACCTATTTCTGCTTTCCTTCTTTTCCGTAGAAAATAGCACAGTAAGAAGAGGGTGGGCAAAACTTCTTTTACGGATACTATACAATGCTGGTGAGTATTGGAAGGCAGATACTATCATATTCTGCTCTGCAAATAGAAACCAGTTCCACCTTCCTGGAAGGCAGTTTCGCAACATGTGTCCAAAGCTTTTTAAACAGTGTATACTCTTTGATCCAGGAATTCCACTTTTAGGGTTTAATTCTAAGCAAGAATATCATGTGGATATGCACAGAGATTTAGCTAACAGGGTGTCCAGAGCCGTGCTTTTAATATAGTTTAATAATTAGAAGCAAACTAAATGTCCAACAGAACAGAGTCGACTACATAAACTATGGTTTATCATGCAGTGTAATACCACATTGCCATAAAAGTGTGTTAGAAGAATATTTCATGAAATGGGAAGATGTTCATGACACATGATTTAGGGGGGAAGGAGATTACAAAGCAGTATGCAGAGAATGCTTCCCATTTTAAAAAAATCATGTTTACACATGGAACAAAAAGGCTGAAAAGTTATATTAAAAAGTTAAAGTATTGATATTTATCACTTTTTAAGGAATACATTCCAACATTTTCTATAATGGATACTAAGCACTTTGAAATAAGAAAAAAGTAATTTACAATAAAAATGGGAAGAGGGCACCCAGGGCCAGCTCTGACCACTAGGCAGTGCTTCCTTTGTGGGGTGCAGTCTGCTCTGGCCTGACCATCCCCCAAGAACAGTCGTGAACCTCCCTTGAAGGGTTTTTGCTGTCCCCTCCTGGTGCGCAGAGAAGAGGGGGCAGAATCAATTACTCCCTCGGTTATAAGGGAGCTTCAGCAGCTGGTGCGAGGCTTCCTGCACAACAGCTGCTAAATAAGGCGTCTGCCCCAGGAACACAGGCCTGGCCAAGGCAAGCCCGAGAAACCCCTTCTGGCTTCAGTTCAGTCTCCGGAAGGGCACGGTCTGGCTCCACCCTGGGGTTGTTTGGTGCTTTGTGGCTCACCTCTCAGCGGTTAGCACTGTTCATTCAAGAGGTTTCCCTGGGGTTTGGGTTAAAGCTGTTGGCCTCTGCTCTGTAGTCTCTTGTGTGACTCACTGTGCTGTTTTGTCCATTATTATGTCCCATTTCCCTGCTAGCAGCCTCCCTGCCTCTTCTTTAAAAATCTCTCTTCCTCCTCTTTTCCCCCAAGTCCAGTCTCAAATGGTGAAGGTTTAACACAAGCAACAGAGTTAGCAGTGAGCTTGTGATTGTAACCCTCAACTCATAATTCTCTAGGCAGCAGTTGGACTTACCCCAGCAAACAAGGGGGAGAGAGAGAGAAAGAGAGGGAGAGAGAGAGAGAGAGAGAGAGAGAGAGAGAGAGAGAGAGAGAAATGTTGTGTGTTTAAAAAGAAAATTAATATTCTCCATTATATCTAACTGGGGAAATACTACACACATGCCTATTGTATTCTGGGTCCTGAGGTCTAGCACACGTGGTGCCTGTCCCTGAGTACTGGATTACATTTGCTTCTAAATTCTGAATCAGCTGAAATTCACATTAAAATGCATGAAGCTGCAGCCTATTACTGGCAAACTCCACAAACTTCCCAAATAAAACAAAGTAATATAAACAAACAATAGGATCTTTTGAAAACCCAGAAAGAAGAATACGTTTTAGAAGTTTCAGGATTCTCAAGCATTTTTATATGTATTTCAAGGCTCAGCAGTTTAAGTTAGTGAATGACTCCAGAGCTCCTGACACGGCTCTCACTTGGCTCCCTGGGCTGACTCAGATGTAAGATGGTGTTATGGACATGAATTCTGTGTATGCCAGAGGCAGCATAGAGCCCTCAGCTATCAGGAGCTAGGCAAGCTTTCCTTGTGGGTGGAGGATACGGACATCTACTAGGTGCGACAGGAGTCACACTGGGAGGCGCCACCTAAAAGAGCTACCTCCGCTTCTAGAATGCCTGTTATTCCACCATCCATGATTCTTTCCTCTGTGATACTTGGCTCTTGGCATCTTCATTTGAAAATACTCCCAGAAGGGAAATACACACAAAGTCCTAAGACCTTAACAAAAAGGATGAGGGACGCGGGACGATCACCCTCCTCTCTCCTGGTTTCCGCGTTGTGCTCGTCCCTAAACTCCTTTGATTTCGCACTAAATACACTGCCCCTTGTGTTCTCTCTTTCACAGAGAAATACTCGAGGGGGAGGTTCTCAGGCAAAAGAACCAAACCAAACCAAAACCAGAATGTTAGGACTTAAAAGGACCACACAAATTCTTATCCCAATTCCTGAGGTAACTAAGGTCTTTCTCCGGATTGAGCAGTGACAGTCCAGCGTGCAGTCTCGACCCTGCAAACTCAGAGCCCGTGTTTTGCCACACTGCACCATGCATGGGGGTCTCCACCTTCAGCCCACTGACTCCCACCTCCACTCAGAAACCTGCAGACCTCGGGTTTGCTCCATCTCAAAAGTTAGCTTTTCAGACACTATCTGAACCACTTCTACTCTAAAGTGCTGATTTCCAGAATATAGTAGGTATTTGATAAATACGGGTTGAATGAGTGAATGAATGAATGGTTGACTGTACCACGTGCTACCAAACCCAGAGAAGTAAGTGTGCTAATGAGGATCTCTAGGCCCAAGTTACAGAAGTGAAGATCTTGCTAGCAGATATGGGGGAGAGTTTTTGTTCTGAGGTGTCCTCTTGGACCCTCTGAGATCCTAGCACAGGGCAGTATAATGTCCTCTGCCTGCCCTAAGACTCCACTTCTGTAACCTCTCTTGAATTCCCTTACTTCTCTTTGTCCTACGTTGCTATTCTCTTGCCTTAGATACCCATCATTTCTTGCCTAGAGTAGGGCTACAGCCTCCTAATTTGTCTCCCAGCTCCCCTGCTCCCACATTCCCTCCCTCCCAACTCATACTTCACTGCATCCCCAGTCCTGCAGGACCTGATTCCAGTCTATCTCTCCTATCTTCTCTCATCACGCCCTTCTTTGTGCGCCCCTCCCCCATCTCTCCTGTTCTAACAGAAAACTGAAGTGAAATATTTCTAGATTCCCAAACACTCCATGCTCTCTCTGGCTTTGGAGTCTGACCAGCACTGATTCCTCTACCTGCAACTTCCTCCTGTTCCACACCACCACCATTTTCTTTGCTCCCTCCTATTCACCCTTTAGTAGGAGGATGGGTCACCTCCTAGGGGAGGATAGAGGATGCCACCTCCTCCAGAATCCTTCTCTGATGCTCTAAGAAACTACATGTCCATTATGGGTCTTCTGGGACCTCTTCTCCAGGTCATCCTCACATCAGAACTCAGGCTGACAAAGCAGCCACATCTGGAGCTCTCTCAGCTACTATTAAACAGGGCAAAAGGGAGAAGGTAGAGACTTGGACACCAGCCCTTAAGGCTCACCTGGAAGTCACACTTTAAACTTCCATTCAGTCTTCATTGGCCAAAGTCACATGGCCATATCTAACTTCTAGGGGACAGGGAAGTGAAGTCCTACTGTGTGCCCAGAAACGGGGAGAACTGGAAGCATTTGTTCAACAGCGCTAGCAACTTAAACATTCAAGGAAGTTAAAGCCCAGCAAATCCCCAATGGATTTGGTTGACCTTAATGAGAAATGTTTAATTTGTGTGAGGGTGGTGGAAGCCATATTACAGGAGGCTATGGAGTGATTGAGAAGTAAAGAAATAGAGACAATGAGAAGAGACAACTCCTTCAAGATGTTTGGCATCAAGGGGAGAAGGGAGATAAAAGTGGTGGGGTGGGGAAGTGTAGCCAAGGAAGAAAGTGGTGTTCATTGTTTGGTTATTAGTGTAAGTGTAGTTTCAGCGTGGTTAGATGACAACAGGATACATCCAGATGAGCATGAGAGTGTGAAGATCCATGAAAGGAAGAACTGGGTAAGGTCCTGAGTCAGTGGAAGAGATTGGACTCCAAAGCACCGTGGAGGGATTGGCTTTAGATTGGAATAGGCCTTCCTCCTGCACGCAGCAGGGACAAGAAAGGAGCAAGTGGCTGCAGATGTCAACTGGTTACGGATTGGGAAGTAGAAAGTTGAGGGAATCTTGTCCAGCGGTTTCTGTTACCACTGTGAAATTCATTTATATAAAGCTATCATAATCTTTTCCACTTGGAGAAATTTAGGAAGTCATTATGGTGGGAGGAGGGATGCCCCTTTGTATCGCTGTGGTTTACTAGCACCATGGTTGGGAGGGTGTTGAACATTCTCTTTCTATACCACCCTCCCCTTCTAACTGAGCCTTATTTCAGGCATGGAGGTTTTAACTGCCAAATACAATCCTCTAAGCCCAGTAAGAAGTGGCTCATTCTTAGTTGTTGGCAGTAGGAGTTTTAACATAGCTATGAAATAAAAATCTGTTTCTGTCCAAACTCATCTCAAAATATTCTGTGCTATTATCCACCCAAGAGGCTTTGTCTTTACCTTCTTCCTGTCTTCAACCTGAAAGTGATTTCTCAACCCATACGATACTGACACAGGTCAAGACATTCTCAGCCGAGAAGGACGATCTTACCTGACTCTATTCTTTGGAGCATGAAAAGATGCCTTTAAGGTTTCAGGACCTGCTACGTTTGGATGTTGCTACTCCAGTTATTCTGGCAGCCGCTGGTCCAGAAACTCATGATCCTCTCTGCAAGTGCTCTTCTGCACCCTGTGAGCTTGGTCAGGGCTCATGATTATTTTTTCCCTCCTTTTTCAAATAGATTTTTTTGGGGGGGTTCAGAGAGGCCTCCCTGCCTAATTTAATTTTGTCTCTCCTTTCTTTGTTGCAAGCAGATGTCACTTTTACATCTGTGACTCCGATCAAATACCCCATGTCTCCTCCACCACCAGCCCAGCAGATGTTACTACTATTAGCTAAACTCCAGCAAAAAAGGTAACAGGCAGTCGCTTCTGCTAATCATAGCATGCGGGAGGTGTGGAGGAGAGGAGAGGAGCAGAGCTGGCCTCTTCCATGATGACGTCCTTAAAAGGATGGATACTGGGGATCTGTACCCCACCGCCTATTTAGAGAATAGCACTTACACATGGAGTGCCTCCGAAGTTCATTCAAATACAGAGACACCATCTATGACTTACTCATCAAGCTTTAACCCAAACTCACACAGCTCACCCAGGGCAAGTGCCTTTTAAAGTGACATGACCCTGAACACATAATATTTACATATGGGAGTAAAGCACCACCTTAATCATGCATAAATGCTGTGCATAATGTAAGATAAAACATAGAATTAATTTGTATACATACATGCTTTCGGGTGAATTCCTAAAAGATGGAAGTTTTCTGCCTGGTTGCCTTATTTTCTCCCATCTGATGTCCTGGAACATGCTCTATGATTTGTCCACCCTCTTCCACATGCATTATAAATATACAATAGAAAAGACGTTGTCCGTACACCATCCAAATCACAAAGCCAAGTATTTAGTATGCAATTCAAGGAGACTCTACCAACATCATTATCACCATCACCATCACAGTACTGGTGGCTAACATTCACTGGATTCTTTCCAGGTGCCAAGCACTGTGTTAATTGCTTTGCATATGCTATTGTTTATTAGTTAATAACTGTCTCACAGTGCCAGAAATACAAAGAGTTTCTATTATGAAACATGTGTATTAAAATATGGAAAGTATGTTAAAATTCTAAAGTGCTAGGAGAATGTCTATATCAGTGGATCTTCACACTTGGGGATGCTGTGGCTGGTTTCCTTTTATGTTCTGGGGAAGTAAATCCTGTCTGTGTTATTTTCTTAGTGCAGGTGAGTGGGAAAGACTGCTGCCTGCAGCAATCTTTTGGAGAAACCCAAGGACAAATTTATTTTTTAATTCTCTGGTTGAGAGAACTGTTGGTTCTGAGTTGAGCCTCTGGTGGACAGTGGCTTTCCTGTGCTGGGGTAATTTGGACGCAGCATTAAATAAAGCAATCAAAAAGAAAATTCCTCTGAAACTCTCACTGGTATTTAATATTTTATTCATTCCCATGTTATTGTGCTTTGCCTGTGGTAAAACAGCCTCCAAGGAGTGAGGCATTAGGAGGCTGACAAACGTTTTCCCATGAATTGCTACTACAATACAATGGCATTTTGTTTGCTGTTTTGTTTCCTTGTCTTCTAACATTCTTTCTGACTTTCAAGGAAAAAAAGAAGAAGAAAAAGAAACCCTCCTATGAATGGCAAAGAAAAGGAAAGAAAAGTTTCTTTTAAACTTTCAACCTTTTTCATTTGGTACTTGGTAGCATGTAAACATTTTTTTTCTCATGGTATATATGCTGGTAGTCTCTTCCCTTTTTTGTGCTCTAAATGGCCTTCCCCCCCCCCCCCCGCTTTTACCACATAGCATTGCCTTTCCATTATTGATTCAGAAAATCAGCAGGGGAAAAAAAAATCAACCGTGTACACATATTAAGAAAGAGAAGTCATAGGAAGATAGATCAAACCATCCATCTATCCATGTGGCCATTTATCTATCAATCCATCTCGCTACCCACCGCCTCTATTAAAATAAATAGCGGGCACTGTACACATTGCTGGTTGGCTGAAGTTGTGATCTGGACAAAAGGTCTGTTTGGGAAAAGGATGCTGAAGCTCTAATTCTATTTGTGCCGGTTGAAAATCAGGAGGGGTTTTTCTACACTTCACTTTTATTAGATTATTTCTTATAGATGGTTTCTTTTTTCCTCCCAGACGCGTGGTGGAGGCTGCTGAAGCAGTTGGTCTATAGTTGGAATAATTAAATTAACCATTTGGTACAACTTTTAGGGGACAGCTCGCGTGTAGAAAGCACAACTGGGAACAAAACAGGGCGCTGGGGCTGGGGCTCCGGCCTGGCCCAGCCCCTCACGCCTTTCATCTTCGGGTCAGAATCAGGATCACGGGGCACAAAAGACCCGCACAGGGGACGATGGGCCAGGGATGATGGGGGGGTGGGGCGAAGAGAGGGACAGTAACACGGAACAAACTAAACCTACAAGGCCTACAAAGGGGAAAATGAAGTCAAGCTCATTCGTTCATCGGACCGTGCGGTGCCGGTGCCGAAAGGTCTCCTGGTACAAAGAGAAGGAGGCGCACAGCATCCTGAGCCAGCGAGACCAGGCACCAGGGGGCGCCTGCAGACAGGCCGGGGCCGGGCCCGGCACCTGGGAGAGGGTGGGCGCGGTGGGTCGGAGGAGGCTGGGATTCGAGGCCGGTGGGAGCCTCGGACCGTAGGGCGGGGAGAGACCCGGCGCCGGGCGGGCCCGGGGGCAGCGGAGAGCGCGAGCCGGTGCCCTGCACTGGCAGCTGCTGGGCCTGCCCCTCGGCGGCTCCCCCGGGCGCCCCCGCGGCCTCGCACTTCCCTCGCCCTCGCCCCTTGGCGGGCTCCTCCCCCCGGTCCTCGTCTTCTCCAGGAGTCACCCTCCGACGCCTCTTCAACACCCAGCTCCCCTGAGCTGCACACCTCACTCCCCACGCCAATCTCCTCTGCGCACAGGAACTGCCTCCAGGCACCGACTAAACACCAAAGTTCTACATCTTCACCGAAGACTCATCCTCAAAAGAGGCCGAAATAAACCCCGCTCCTCCCAGCTCCCCGTACACTCCAGGTTCGCGGTCCGCCTCCGCCCCAATGGGGTCTGGGAACTGTCTGCAAATTAGGACCCTAAGGGGGATTGGCCGGCACTCATTTCGGGTGTAGGGCCGGGCCCGGGCGCGGAGCAGCGGCGCGGGGCGCGTGCGCTCTATACCCAGTTGAGACACAACCCCGGGTGCGCCCAGGCGCGGGCACCAAGAGAGGTGTGAGCCTGATTATTGACAAGCGTGGGCCTTGGAGCCAAAACGCATCCCCTCCAGGACACTTTCTCTTCTCTGCAGAAGCGCTTAAACCCCTAATAAGCGGGAGGAGCGGGCTAGCGGGGTGCCACGCAGGCCTGTGCTCCCAGCATCCACATCCCGCGAGTGTGCGCCTGGGGCGGCGGTGTCGCGTTGGGAGAGCCAGGAAGCTCCCCTGAAAAGTCCAAGAGAAACCTGGACAATTGCAGCCTTGTGCTTGACAACCTATCCCCCACCTCCCGGGGCGGGGGTCGGGGTCGGGGGGGGCAGGGGGGGTAAGTCAGGGTGGGGAAAGTCTATGTGCAGCGTCCGAAGGGGCACAGCCGCCTCCCGATCCAAAGGCAGATTCATATTCATGAGAGCGAGATAAAAAAAGACAAATCCCCACAGTAATAACACTTGGATTCGCATCCGTCTTTGCTGGCCTTTAGGTTTAGGGGACTGAAGACAGATGTTTGCATCTCTTTTCTCCTCTTGTCTGGTGACCATAAAGAAGAACCATTTAGAGCGCTGCAATTTGTTTCCCGCCGCGGTACAACCTTGTACACATTTATTTTCATTTCACCCCGTGCACAAAAAAGTGCACAGTGGTCACCAAGGGCCCTTCTTTATCAAATACGCATTGTACAACATACAACTGCAATAAAACTATCAGCCCTCCCCATAAAACTATCACCAAGCTCCTCGGCGGGTCCCACCGCCTGCACTCCCGACTTCAGTGCTTCCTCATGTCCAGAGGACGAGCCATCACCTGAAATCAGCCTGAAACTCACCCAGCGGAGAAGCACGAGGTTGGGGGGCCGCTGTCCCTCTTTAATCCATTACGGCGTCCGCTGCAGTTTAGTGCGCAATAAAACACAGTGGCAGTGGAGAGCGGGCGCCCATCCACTCCCCGGCACTAGCATCGAATTAAATCACTTAGTTCGGCAAACACTGAACGCCTAAATGCCCCTATAAAGACTTTATGAGTTTGTTACTTTAATTACTGACTTGTTACAGAGCACATAAAGGGGGTAATGAATGCAATAAAACTAATTATGTGCACATTTAATTCATATAAAATATCCAGGGTTTGTTTACACCACACGGCGATTCAACTAAGCATTCCTCCTCTTGTCCACCGAGAGGAAGGATTTAATGAAATAGTTTCCCTTATTCTGCTAGAGCCTAACGAACCAAATGAAAATTACCCTCCGCTTAAATCATGGGGCCACCGAGGTCCACAAATCGCTCGTTTCTTTGTCTGTGCCTCGCTGCCAGCACCCAAGGGCCTGGGGTGTTGGACAAGAAAAGTCCCCGACCTGGAGCCTGTGCATTTAAAGAGCAAGGATTTCATTCACTGCAGTCAGCAAACCTAAAGGGCAAGCAGACAGCAATCCTCTTTCGAAGGTTCGGGTCTTTGGAGAATTGTGGGTACCTGAAAAACTGAAGGCGGAAAAAAAAAAAGAAAGAAAGGAGAGCACCCGAGAGGAATGGAAGAGGAGGCACATTTGGGGACACTTCATGCCCGCTTGCCGGTTAAACAGAGTAATTAAAAGCAACTACCACACAAGCCAACAAAATGCAAACCTCACGCTAATGGAGAAAAACCCAGAACTGAGCGCAAAGAAGCCATTGGTTGAGAGTCCAGATGTTTTATGTTCAAGAGCTTTACCTGGATGTTCTTTCATTTTTTAAATGGCTGGGTAAGCGGAGTCTCTAGAAAAGCACATTAAGCCAAGACAAGAAATGCAATTTATAAGATGCTTTTTTTAAAAAAAAAAAACCCTCTACCAGGTGTATTTTAAAGAAATCCACTTATCGTTCACATACTTGGCCCACTTACTCTATGTTACAGGGCGCCTGAGTCTTGCCAATGTCCTAGTGCTTTATAACATTTCATGCACTTCAGGGGGTAGGCTTGTTGTTAAATTGAGCGTGTAACGCTCTTACAAAACAGGTTTTCTATGACATCAAGGTTTGTTCTCCCTAACTGAGAAAAAGAGAGAGAAAGAGAGAGAGAGAGAGACAGAGAGAGAGAGAGAGAGAGAGAGAAGAAGGGGGAAAACACACACACTATCTCAATTTATGCCTAAGGTATATGATCAGTTAAAAAGGCTTAAAAGCTCAGGGAAATTGGATCAGGGAGAATCGTCACCCAACTTTCATTATTTCCAAGTAGTGTGATTGAATTAAAGGGCAGGGAGCTGGTTAGAAGGGAGGATCAGGGGCTCAGTGCGTAATGGTGTGGTATTAAATTCTAATTAGAGATGCAGGAATCAATGATAGGGAGGTTGGACAGCTCAGTTCCCCAGTGCCAGCCCAATAGACGGATGAGTTATTGTCATGTAAAAAGCGCCAGCAATAAGACCAACCGCTTTGCTATTGTCCAAGTGGAAAGAGCCAAGTTTATTATGAGGACTATATGCTCTAGAGACCTCAGACAAGGCATCTCATAGGAGGCTTTTTCATAAAACTAGGCTCTGCTGGTAGTAAGGAGGCCAGTTTGGAGGCAGGCGTTGAGCTGTGCACATCTCCCCACTCCAGCCACCTTCTCCATACTCATCTTTTATTTCATTTTTCCACTTGGCTGAGCCATCCAGAGCCTTTTCAATGTATAAAATGGAATATTCTTACCTCAATTCCTCTGCCTACGAGTCCTGTATGGCCGGGATGGACACCTCGAGCCTGGCTTCAGCCTATGCTGACTTCAGTTCCTGCAGCCAGGCCAGTGGCTTCCAGTATAACCCGATAAGGACCACTTTTGGGGCCACGTCCGGCTGCCCGTCCCTCACGCCAGGATCCTGCAGCCTCGGCACCCTCAGGGACCACCAGAGCAGTCCGTACGCCGCAGGTAAGGACCGCCAGCTTTCTCAGCTGAGGAAGCCGCCTTTCCGCTTGTATATAGGAAGCCTTGATTGCATTTGAAAATGGAAATGTGTTTAGTATTTACCAAACGAAATTTGCTTACACAAATGAAAGAATTTATCACGTTAGAAGCGATTGCAGGGAGGGGTAATTCACTTACAGGGTTACACTATCCTAGTCACACCCGAACCGCCAACAAAATTATCTTAAGCTGCCAAAATGATAGGCATAATTTATTTACTTTGCGATGAGACGTAAAGCTTAGAAAATAATTAAATAACAAAGAGTAAAGCTCATTACTGGCAGTGTCTCTTTTTTTAAGATCCGACAGCGGCTCACACCTCTTTGGCGGGTCATTTTTCTGATTCTTTCTTTCTTTTCTTTTCTTTTCTTTTTGCAGCGCTATCCCCCAACTTTTGGGCCGGGTCAACTTTTGAGAAATAAAAAGTTTCAACTGTGGGAGGGTTTGGTAACTTCATCCCTGGCTTCCTGATATTCCGACTGAGGTTTTCGGAACCTTTTCCTCTCTCGTTCTTCCTCATCAAAGCATTCCCGTGTCCCCGGCCTTCAGCCGTCTCCAGCGCGCTATTTCAACCCATCCAAAGGCGCTTGTGCCCGGAGGGACCCCACCACAGCCCGAAGTCTGCGCTCCTGTTTCCGTGTATAGCTAATTTGCTCGGGTTTTTCTCGCCAGCTCCTCTCGGCCACTCTCCCGCGCCGGTGTCGGCGGCGGCGGCTCCAGCACCACCTGACCTCTGGAGTCCCCACATTCCGGCTCTGCGGCTCGCGCGCTCCAGACCATTTTGCTCATACTCTGTCCCCTCTGTTGTCCTCCAGTTCCTTACAAGCTCTTCACGGATCACGGCGGCCTCAACGAGAAGCGCAAGCAGCGGCGCATCCGCACCACTTTCACTAGTGCGCAGCTGAAAGAGCTGGAGAGGGTCTTCGCGGAGACGCACTACCCCGACATCTACACCCGGGAGGAGCTGGCCCTGAAGATCGACCTCACCGAGGCGCGAGTCCAGGTACGCGCGCCCGGAAGCCGATCCGGCTTTGCAGCATCGCGCGGGGCAGGGGTTCAGGGCGGGTGATTCTACTGAAGGTCCGAGCTCTCCGGCCTCTCCTGAGAGGCCAGGTCCGGAGGGGCCGTGCGCGCGAGTAAGGTTTAGGGAGCGCGTTCTTGGCTATAAATTCGCAGCTGCAAAGTGCTCCCACCCCAGCTAGCGCCGCAGAGGCATTCAGGGGCCATGGGAGAGCCATTTCGGGGACAGGGAGTGAGTGCCCTGGGGGAGGAGTGCAGACTTTGCCTCCGTAGTACAAGTAGTTTTGCCAAATCCCTCCTAACTCAAGAGCTTTTAACTCGGAGCTAATGGCGTAGAGGTACAGGTGCATTTTCCCGGGAACTGTGACTTGCAGCAGATTTGCAAAGGGTCTGGGATTCTATGTAGGTCAAGATCCGCGCGGTACTCTAACCTTTTAGGGACACAGGTGCGCTCAAGAGCTGGCCGTGACGGCTCTGCCCGTGAGCCCCCCAATGGAGGGGCGGTACGCACCAACGCTAGCTCTTCCAGGTCCAAAGGCCAAGAAGGGCAGTAGGCCCCAAGCCCAGAGCCCACCCCCCCACCCCCGCCTTCTGTCTACCACTCAGAGTTTAACTTGAGACCTGAGGCCTAGAGGCTATGGCGAGTTTGGAGTGGCTCAGGAAGTAGACTGAGCAAAGGTCCGTCCAAATAAGGGCTTCCATTTTAGGGCCTTTCTGGGAGCTGCAGCCTTTTCACCTCTCCTGCAAGCCACCATTTCCGGGACATGCTCAAGTCGCCCTAAGAAAGTTTCTCAAAGGATGCACCAGCCACAGGCGCGGGAGTATCCGCGGCGCGTGGAGTTTAAAACAAGCTGAAATGGAACGTGGGCCGCCCTAACCGCTTTTCTTTCCCGTTTGCTTCTTTCTCTTGCTGCTTCGCCGCCTCTCTTCTCCTCTCGGGCCAGGTGTGGTTCCAGAACCGCCGCGCCAAGTTCCGCAAGCAGGAGCGCGCGGCCGCGGCCGCAGCGGCCGCGGCCAAGAACGGCTCTTCGGGAAAGAAGTCCGACTCCTCCCGGGACGACGAGAGCAAAGAGGCCAAGAGCACTGATCCGGACAGCACTGGGGGCCCGGGACCCAACCCCAACCCCACTCCCAGCTGCGGGGCGACTGGCGGCGGCGGCGGCGGGCCCAGCCCCGCAGGAGCCCCAGGGGCGGCGGGGCCGGGAGGCGAACCCGGCAAGAGCGGCGCTGCGGCGGCGGCGGCGGCGGCTGCAGCGGCGGCAGCGGCGGCGGCGGCGGCGGCGGCCGGAGGCCTGGCTGCGGCCGGGGGCCCTGGACAAGGCTGGGCTCCCGGCCCCGGGCCCATCACCTCCATTCCGGATTCGCTCGGGGGCCCGTTCGCCAGCGTCCTATCTTCGCTCCAAAGACCCAACGGTGCCAAAGCCGCCTTAGTGAAGAGCAGTATGTTCTGATCTGGGATCCTGCGGCGGCGGCGGCGGCGGCGGCGGCGGCAGCGGGCGAGCCGGGGCCTGGCGGGCGAGTGGGCGAGCGGGTAGGCCCAAGGCTGTTGTCGCTGCTGCCGTGGCTTTTTCCTTGAGAGCCTAAAGTAATCGCGATAAGAATAAAGAGAAAACGGCGTCGCCTCCATTTCAACCCCACTCCTACCCCCTTCCTTAACCCCAAACCAAACCAAACCAAACAACACACCTCCCTGGCTTCGCACCTGCCTCAGGGCCGCGCAGACGGGCCAGGGCTCCGCTTGCCGCCGGGGAGGTGTGAGCGGCGCGGCCTGGACTCGGGGGGAATCTCAGGGGGCTGTGTCTGCGTGTCGGTGTATGTCTGTCTCGGGGAATGTGTGTCTGTGGCCCGAGAAGGGTGACAGGGAGAGAGGGGTGGGAGGCCACAACCAACTCAGTGACTTGCTTAGAAAAAGAAAAAAGTAATCAAAACTCCCCCAAATTAAAAAAAAAAAAGGAAGTAACAATTTTTTAAAAAACCGAAAGTTTTTAAAATCTAAGAAAAAAAATTAAAGTAAGGGGGGGAAGAAGGAAGCTGCGGCTGGCACTGTCTGAGGGATCCATGTTGCGAATCCCTAAATTCATCCGCGCCCCCACCCCACCTCCACCCCGGACAGCACAGACTCCCTTGGGGCTCCTCTTCAGGGAGAGTAGGAAGGCCTTCCAGACGCCCCGCTTCCCCTCTTGTCCTTGGATTCGGGCCGCTGCGGCGACGATTCGTGCAGATGGTCCCCGCGGCCAAGGTGACTTCCTCGCGCCCGCTTGCCAGCCCCACTTCGTCGAACAGCATCCCGCCATCTGCGCATCCGAACCGCGCACAGTTGCAGCTCGCAACCTGAATCTGTGCAGCCACTCGGCCCTGAAAGATGCCCTATACATGAAATGCCTTTTCATCCTCAAACTCTGCAAACGATGTCACATATCTCGCAGCTCTTCCCTTTTTTTCTCTCCTGACACCCCAACCGGCATTTTCTTCCACCAGCTTTTACTGAACTTTTTGGCACTGCTTTGGATTGGAGTCAATTGCAGTCCACGCAAATGGCTGCAGAGAAAATCTACCCAGCAAGGAAAAGAGGCGCACACAAGTTTGCAGAAGTGTGTCTGCATTTCTGTTTGATCCGAAATGGACGCACATCCTGTATGGTGGATGGACTGTATATTGATGATTCCATTCTTCTCGCAGTTTAGACATCTCTGTTGGGATTTTTTGTTTATTTGTTTTTTATTTTAAAAGGCACAAACTATAGATATTAGTTGAATGTTGAGGCTTTAACTTTTTTGGTGTCTTTCTACAACTGTGTTCTGTGACCCAATTGTATCGTGTTAATATCAGTACAGACCGTCTCCTCTACGTGACCGTATAATGTTTTTCTCTTCTTGTAGTCTCTATGGTGTGTCTTTATGGAATAATAAGGTTCTCACGGGTTCAATTCCTTTGTGTTTAGAGAGACCACGGTTCAGACAATGGTATATATTTTTGTTATCAGGTGCATGTCTGTCTGATTTCTTTTTTATTTTTTCCTTCTTGTTGGACTATGTTTGTGAACATAAGCGTCATAAGTTATGTTTCAGATTTTCGAATTTATTTATATGTGTTAAATGAATGCTTCTATTTAAAAGGGAAATATTTCTACATGTGCATATAGTTTTCCAAGAGTGTACCATTAACTTGATTGTTGATAATAAAAACAAAAAGCAAGTCTAGCAACTGAACTATTCCGACTTTTTCTTGACTCATTTTTGCTTGACTTTTTAAAAAAAGTTAATTTAAAAACGATAACGGAGGACAGAGGAAATTGTACAGAATATCTAGAAGCCGCTGCGGCTCTGGAAACCTAGGTGGGTTGGGGAGAATCTAAGTTCATGCGGCTAAATCCAGCCAATATAAAATTTAGTGCTTGGGACAGCAGGCAGGATTCTTCTGGTCCATTTTTATTTCTTTCCCAGTCACAGAGCACAAAAGAAGACGAGGGTGTTGATAAAAGTGCTCAGATCCGTGCCTAGGCTGCGGCTCCGAGGACTCGGTAACCGAGGAAGCAGGGTTAGGCAGCCTTCTAATTCCCAGCTTTGACAAGCACTCGAAAGTGCAGCGTGCAGGCGCCTTCAGGACCGATGGCGTCCGGGGAGGGCCAGGCGGTCCAGCCTCCTTAAGCCCCCAAAACTGCTGGCACCCAGAGACACCGGGGTGGGTGGGTGGGGTCTCTGCGTGGACGGGTGCATCTGGAAGGCACCAGCCAGAAAGCAGCTCTGCCATGTTGGTGTGTTTGGAGAAATAACATCTACAACAACTGGAATTAGCGAGCACTTGCCTGTACTAGGTTGTGTTCTCCATACATTATCTCATCTATCCCTCAAAACAACCTCAGGAAGCAGGTGCAATTCCTATCCCTATTTTCTTTTAAACAGATGAGGAAGCTGAGGCAACAGAGAGGTTAACTTGCCCAAGAGGTTCTCGTGTATGAGGGATGGGGCCAGTCTTTGAGTCCAAGAAATCTGATTCCAGAGCCTGCCCTTTAACTATTCCGGTGGTTCCCAAAGTGTGGTCCCTGGACCAGCGGCCTCAGCATCACCTGGGAACTTGTTAGACCCACGAATTCTTAGACCCCATCTGAGACCTACTGAATCAGAAACTCTGGGAGTGAGGCCCAGCCATCTGTGTTTCACAAGCCCTATAGAGGATATGAGAACCACTGAACTACACTATAATAAACCCAAATGGGAAGGTTCCAGCATTGGAACTGCATTGGGAACAGGTGTGTTTGTGCATGATGGGGATGGGAGCAGTTCTGGAAGCTTCAGTGACACCCTTTTGGAAAGAAGGAATCATCACCACAGACCCAAGATGGAATTCTGCCTCTTCCTTGGACTGTTCGGCTTGGTCAACTTCTTCAAGCAGTTGCCCGTGTGGACTCTTGGTACTTACCTTGGTACCTTTCTGGTTGGGCTCTATCAATGGAGGAGCCAGCTTCCCTCATTTGAGTGGAGGCCACAGTCTGCCAACTCTGGTCTAAGGATTAGCAGCTGATCTGGTTTGAATTTATCAGGGCTTCTCGCTTTAAGAATCCAAACATAGTGTGCATCAGATTAGGCAGGGTTCACCAAAAAATTTGAAACCTTTGGGTCTTATCAAACTTCCAGTCGTTTTTCTAAAAAGCTTTTAAATAGTCTTTAAAAAATCTGTCTCTAAATGGCCTTCAGTAAATTCTCCAAGACAGTATTCCATAAACAAGGGCATTAATTGTGCTGGTCTAAAATGCCAGCAATTTCCAGATCCCTGAGACCTCAGTCTTCAGTTGTAAATATAACTTAGAAGGTCTGGAAGAGGCAAAAAGAAGGGCAGGAGCGTATTGACAAAAAGGGCATTCAAGGCCCAGGTAACCCAGTCCTGGGCTTGGCTGGAGGAAAATTAGCCTTCCTCTAGGCATTGAGGGCCGCCAAGTAAGCCTCTGTGAGCTGCTATCAGGACAGTGGGACAGGCATTCTGGAGAAGGCAAGACCAGGAGAGAGAAAGAAAACAATAAGGAGAGAGAGGGAAGAAGAGAGATGGAGAAAGAAGAGGAGAAACAAATAGCCAATGAAGAGTTTTTGGAAACCCCAGGGAGGGCCCTAGAAATCCTTTCAGCTTTGGCTAAACTCGATAAGCTTCCCCAAATTCCCTTCTCCTGGCCGTGACCTGCTTTGAGCAACTTATCTCCAGGACAAGGGAAACTTTGGAATATGGTGAGGAAAACACGCTTCCCTCTCTCCACCCCCCCCTCCCCACCAGCTTCCCAGAAGACTGTATTTTAAATATCTGGAAGCATCCAGCTCTAGTATTTCAAATATCAACTTCTTTTTACTTTGGGTCACCTCTGCCTCTGGTCAAAAAGCGAACTGTCGGGAGGCAAGCTTATGATCAAATGCAGAATAATGCTCCTGAAATATGATGGAATCTAGTGGCAGGACACTATGTCTCTTGTGTTGTGTCATTTCCTTGGAGCCCTGCACAGTGTGAACAAGCTCACTTTCACTTTTCCTCTCCTAAGGAATTTGCATTTTGGCTCATCAAGGCATCCCTTTTCCTGGCAACTCCGGGACCACATGTGACTTCACAAAACCTGCATGAGTTACTGCCAGACAGCCCTCTCTAGGCCAAGTCTCCTTCACCATGGCCGAGTACAGGGAACCAGAGAGTGGTTTCAGAGGGGAGCCCATAACCCAGCAAGCAGTAGCTGTCTGCTACTCACCTCATGTCCTTAGAAAGACGGCCTCTGACTAGATAGAGATGGCCCTCAATTCAGGCAAAGGAACTCTGTGACCTTGGACAGCAAATAATTAATCCCTCTGAGCCTGATTCATTAACCATGAATGTGAATAATAGTACGGACTTGTGAGGTTGTTGGGGGGATTACATAAGATGTCCAGTAAGTACCTGGCAGAGCAGGGAGTTTTCAGCAAATGTCAAATATTATTTTTAACATTATTTTATTATGTAACTCCTGGATTCTGTCTTAATCTCCCTAGCTCAAGCCTCAGAAGATTAAGAAGATCCCTCAGTTGTCACTTATGTCAATGGCCCAGGAACAGAGTGTGAGAGAATATGCAAAGTGGAATTGGAGAACTTTGCTGAGGGTGACAGTTAACAGCCTAGAATCAGCCAAAGGCTGACAAGTAATAACTACTAATATTTATTGAGTGCTTATTATATGCCAGGCACTTTTAAGCTGACAAGCTTTAAAGCATTCAATCCTCACAACTACCCTACTGGAAAAGTGCTATTCCCACTTTTTTTTTTTCCTTAGGAGGAAACTGAGGCATAGAGGGGTAAGGTAACATGCCCAGGTCACACGGCTCGTAGTAATGCAGCAGGGATCCAACCCCAACTGGTTTGTCTCCCAAGCCCATGCACCTTAACAACTGTTCTTTACAGTCTCTGCAAAGGGATGAATTCATTTTAGCCCATGAGGTCCTATACTGCCAGACCTGGGAAGAGATCTCCCCTTGCAAAAAGGACTCTGAAAGGTAGGTGAGAGTTAGAAAGGGCATCAGAAGGAGCAGGACTGGGATGGGAATCCCAACCAGATTCAGAATGAAGTCCAGGGCCTGAAAGGGGGCGGGCTTTGGGATCCCCACAAGGAGGGAGAATGTTTTCTGCAAGGCAACACATCTACGGTTCATAGTCCCTCTCTGGTAAGTGAACAAGGCAAGGAGTGGCCGGAGGCATGGCACATGAAAGGGGAAAGAACAGTTACGCTGATGAACCGTGGAATGTTGGTAGGTAGACAGGAATGGATGTCAGGAATAGATGTCAACCTCTAGGCTCATTTATCACCACCATGACAGACAAACCAAATGACGCAAATGACAAAGCCCACCTGAATCCTTCATTGTTCAGCCTTAATTTCAGAGTGGCCGCTCACAAATCTCTGTAGATAATAAAACCAAATGTCGTCACTCACTAGTACTTCCATATTGGAAAGCAAAGTACAGAGGTCAGACCAATAGGCAGGTTATCTGAAGATGGTCTATGACTATGTCCCCATCACCACAGTAGACATCTTGGGTAGTGCTAGACTTGGCTTAACTCAGGAGTTCTTAACCTTGGGTTCATGGATTGAATTCAAGGAGGAGAGAAAAAAATACATATATATATATTTTTTTTCACTAATCTCTACCTGAAATTTGGCATTTTTTCAATGATGAATGTAGGCAACGGAGCCACAGTAGCAGTATTAGTACCTATGACTGTCACCAGTGAAATCACAGATACTTTCATTTCATGGTAGAGGTTTTGAAATTATCTCAGTAGGTCATTTGCATTCATCATTAATTTGAAATTATGGTAATTATTAAACCAGCTACTAGATCTTGTTACTTAATACATTAATAAAGATGCACATACATGATTACAGCACCAATTTGTTTTAAAACGTTTTTCATAATTTTATTTTAATTGGCTTCTTTTGTAATCCTATGCATTTTATTTTTTTACATTTAAAAACGTTATCTTGAGAGGGGTTCATGGGCATCACAGGCTGCCAAGGGTTCTGTGGTGCGTGCACACGTGTGCTCGCATGCACACACACACACACACACACACACACACATACACACACAAGCTAGGAGCTCCTGGCTAATTGATGAGAGCAGGGTATTCCACCCCACTGCAAAGCTCTGACTTTAAGAATCTCTCATCAAGACCAGAGCATGTAATCATTTTACTCTACAGGTGGAAGAAATATTAGCCAAGTCCTATAACATGCTCCTTTAAAGGACAAAATAAAATAAAACAAGCCCCCAAAGCTGGACAAAGAAAATTCCAGGATTTTAAAGACCACTGCTGCGTGGAGGTGACAGACAACACAGGAGAGCAGGTGGTGATTAAAAGGTTTCAAGGCGATTTGAACATCCTCATCATATTTGTTGAGTACCTGCATGGGCCGGGCACTGTGCTGGGTGCACCACGGAGCAGCCCCTACGATGAAGGTGGTGCTTTCCTTCTATTACACTACTGAAATCCAAAGCCATTGAGTCACATGTCCAAGTCACACCACTAATAATAATGGTAGAGCCAGGATGCAACCCACAGCCCTGAGTCTTAGCCAATAGGCTAAAAAGCTTAAAAACAATGAGAAAAGGAATTCTTCATCTTCTGGGCTGTCACTCACTTTATCTTTTGTCTGAACCTGAAGCTATTTAGTTTGTTAAAATACCCCGAGGCCAAGTGATTGAACAACGATGTTACTTTAGCCTTGCATTTGATGTCAAAGACCTCCCTCTGGGGAGAGTCAGACATCAAGGGGCAAATAAAGTCTTCTTACCTGGACATAATTTCATTAGGGAACCAAGTGGATGACTGTTTGCTATTTGCTATCCAATGATTTAAGGGGCGATTTTCAGAACAGGAAGAGCCTGAGTGTAAAATTTAATTTCTTTAAGGCCCTAGAGGCATGGCTGCCTCGTTCAAAAGTGAAGTGTAAACCTGCTTTGTCTGAGGCATACGATATGTGCTTTTGGAGTATCTACTGTGTTAGGTGCTTGGCTAACCGTTTAGCATTTGTTACGCATTACGACCTTTCAAAATTCCTAAGGTAGATAATATTGTTCTCATTTTTAAAAATCCAAGTAACAGAGAGGCCGAGCAAATTGCTTAAGACCCCAGAGCTGGTAAGTGCCAGAGCTGAGCTCCAAATCAATGTCCCTTTGATTCCAAAGCCCTGATCAATCTCCGAGAGGTCCCAGAGTCCAGAGGAATCACTGAGGCAATAGCCTAGAGCCCAGCACTGCCCTTAGCCTGCCTGCTGACACCTTAAGCCAATGTTAAAAAGGATAGAGAGCGTTAGGAAAATGTTCTGGAATTTATAGTGATGATGGCTATACAACTTTGTGAATACACTAAAACCCACCTAATTGTACACGTTAAAAGAGTGAATTTTATGTTATGTGAATCATATCTCGAATTTTTAATTGAACAAATTTGACATGTAATGTATAAATTTAAGGTGTATAGCTGTGTTACTTTGATACATTTATATATTGTAATATGATTGCTGATATAGTGATATTTATCACATTATATATAGTACAGTATTATTGTCTGTATTCATTACATGTGCATTAGATCTCTATGGTTCATTTTCTTTACAAATTTGTACCCTTAAACACCATTGCTCTTAACCTCCTCCCCGCCGAGTCCCTGGTAACCACAATTTTACTCTGTTTTTAAGGTTTCACTTTTTTATATTCCACATTAAGTGATATCATATGGTACTTGCCTTTCTCTGTCTGACATCTTGCTTAGCTTAACGTGTTCAAGGTCCAACCATGTTGTCACAAATGGCAGGATGCCCTGCTTTCTCATGGCTGAATAATATTCCATTGCAGGGCTTCCCTGGTGGCACAGTGGTTAAGAATCCGCCTGCCAATGCAGGGGACAAGGGTTCAAGCCCTGATCAGGGAAGATCCCACGTGCCGCGGGGCAACTAAGCCCGTGCGCCACAACTACAGAGCCTGCGCTCTAGAACCCGTGAGCCACAACTACTGAGCCCTCGAGCCACAACTACTGGAGCCCATGCTCTGCAACAAGAGAAGCCCCCGCAATGAGAATCCCGCACACCACAACCAAGAGTAGCCCCCACTCACTGCAACTAGAGAAAGCCCACATGTAGCAACGAAGACCGAAAGCAGCCAAAAAAAAAAAAATTTTTTTTTTAAAGCAGAGACTAATACAGGAAACCCATGTCTTGTCTTCCTCTGTAATATCCTTGATTTCTTGCAGGTATAATTCATATACACCTTCATCTTAGTCTTAAGTCAGAGCAACATAAATTAACAAAGGGGAGAGAGAGTGAAAAATATGACCATTTTCTTAAGCAATTATCCTTTTTTTTTTAAAAATCTGGTGAATGTATGTTCTCTAGTATTGATTTTAAAACAAAATGGGCAAAAAATTCTTAAGCTGAAACCTTACACTGTAGTAATTTTTTCAATCTAATCATTGAAAGTCCAGAGAGCTGTTAAAATAATCAGATATTTAACCATCCCTATACCTGACCATATATTCAAAAAGTCATGCATGGAAACTTCTTTCTAGGGGCACTCTTGCCTTCTATTGAAGGAAAAGAAGTCAAATTTAAAGGATATTTGAAAATGTCTGTGGGCATTCATTCACTTATGCTGAGATTTTCTACAGGTTCATTGAAACATTTTAAACAAGTCATTTCTTGAAAATTCGCAAAAGGCTAAAATTTCAGTACACGTTTATTAGCAGAAATTAGGGTATCCCACCTGAAAGGTTGTTTCGTGTTTTGTTGTAAGGTCTTTTGAGACGTATAGATGATGTTAGAATATGAGTTTGCAAGAAGACAAAAGTTGCATTTTAGGAGTTGATTTTGTGGCCTTAAGAAAATTGGGCCTTTTTGTTAACCCAGGATTCTCCTGCTCAGAAAGTTTCTACTTAGAAGGATAGAACCACATCTAGATGATAACCCTGTAGTTACTTTCTTTTTGGTGGGACGTCCTTCAGCACTGTTAGCACTAAGATTGGTTAGGACTAGTTTCCATGTCATTCACACCTGCTTGCTGAAAAAGTAGTTTGTGATAAGTAATAGAACCATATCTGAATAATTCAGTGATTTCAAAGTTTTAAAAAATTCAGTGATTTCAAAGTTTTAAAAAATAGGTAATACACGCACAAGGTAGAATTCAAATGAGTTAAAAGGGTCAATGAAAAGTATATCTTCTACCTACCTCTGCCCCCTCAAAGTAACCAGACTTAGTAGTTTCTTTTGTATCTTTCTTAAGTATAATGGAACAGCTTACCTAATTTCTGTACTTTTTAAAAAGAGTCAACATATATCCCAAAGGTCACTCCCTATCAAAATCTGTTGATCTGCCTTATTTTTAATGGCTTTGTAGTATTTGGTTTCCAAAAAGGAATGCAACCCAGTTCCTACTCTCCTAATGGCTCCTTGAATGGAAAGGAAGAACGTGACAAGAGACTGCTAATTCTTGCTAATAAGTATTCTCCTCTTCTTCCAGTTCGTGAAAGAACCCCTTGACTTTTTGACTGGCTGCGACATGGGCATCCAGATAGAGGTTACACTTCCCAACCTCCCTTGAACCTAGACATGGTCATATGCCTAGGTCTAGCCAACGGGATGAGAGCTGAAGGGATCTGTGCCACTTCTAGGTCGTGCCTTTTAAAGAAAGCTGCTTGCTGTCAACCTCTTTTCCTTTTGCTATGTGATAGAATGTAGATGTGGTGGTGAAATAGAAGGTTCCTGAGCCCATGGACCACTTCTTAGAGTAGAACCCACCCTATTATCCTCTATCAATTTTTACAGAGAAATAAATAAACTATTACACCAGCAATTGTTTGGTCTGTGTTAAACAACTGAACCACTACCTTGATAAATAAGGGTTGCCCTTGATATTTGTGCTGAATGTAGAGTAGGACTCACCAGATGGATGGGGGTGTGAGAATGACATTCCAGGCTGTTACATGTACAAGGTTGGATAGACTTAAATCCTTTTTTAAAAGAGCCAGTAAGTGGCAGATGGATTAGATAATTCAGGTCTGTTGTCATCAAAGTCCATAATCATTTCACAACACCATTAGTATGATATCCACTTAAGGTTTTTATTTTCCCCTGGAATATATTGATGGACTTGGGTATTACCCATATGAATTGCCTAATTTGTCTGTGATTCACTGGGAAATCCCAGAACAGGTTTTTCCAGTAGAATGACGTGAAAACCAGTCCTAACCAATCTTAGTGCTAACAGTGCTGAAGGACAGTCCCTCAAAGAGAAAGTAACCACAGGGTTATCATCTAGATGTGGTTCTCTCCTTCTATGTAGAAACGTTCTGAACAGGAGAATCCTGGTTAACAAAAAGACCCAATTGTCTTAAGGCCAAAAAATCAATTCCTCAAAATGCAACTTGTGTCTTCTTGCAAAAACATATATACAAGCATCATCTATACTTCTCAAAACACCTTACAAGGGAACGTGAAGCAGCCTTCCCAAAGACTTGATTAAGTGCCCAGTAAATAACCTCCTTGCAGCAGGTCTAGAAACATGTTTTACTTCATGACAAAGGAAACCCACTACTAACGGCCAGTAATAATAATCACACTTAACTTCTATGCAGGATTTATCATGCGCTAGAAACCGTGCTAAGCACTTTACATGTGTTGTCTCGTTTTATCTTTGTGGCTACCTTATGACACGGGTACTATGATTATTCCATTTTAGAGACAAGGAAACCAGGATTTAGAAGAGATTAAATAGCTTATTCAACTTCCCACAGTTGGTAAGCAGCAGAACTGGAATTTGATTTGAACTCAGGTCAGCCTGATTCCAGAGACCACTCTGCTCTACTGTACCTGGTTATACACAGCACTCTTGTGCTTACTCATGATTTTAGGGCATAAAAGCTTCCTCATGAAGGACCCTTTCCCTGTAAGGGTCATGATGGGGCACAAGGCAGTATCTGTGCACAGTTCTGTGTGTGATTAAATATTCAAGAGCATTTTGTTGCTGTGTGTATTCTAAACCACATCCTTCTGCCAGCGAATGCTTACTTAGTGTTTACCTGTGCCAGGTGCCTACTGGACCTGAGGAGTTGGAACAGGAAGGATTCCATGGTGCCCTGGAAGTGGGTGAGATCCCATGGGGTCTACTCCATCACTTCTCTTTCAGGTAGCCTTCTTCAGAGTCCAATTCACAGGAACATCACCAGAAGCAGCCATAAGGGCTTGAGGTTAGGAGGTGGCCCCCGAATGACAAGGACTACATCATTAGGTCTTCCCTCTTTATGACTTTCTCCTAGGAGCAGCGGGTCAATGCATCTTCCCCAGCTCAGAGCCCACGTCACCATCTCATTTCGGTAAACATTACAGTAGGCTGATTCAGGGCTGCTAACACTTTCCAATCTGAGCCTGGAGACATCTGTTGCAGGTGATAAATGGATTGTACTTAACCAAAGCCCAACAATGTCCCAGGAAACTAACTGATAGCTCCACAACCTGCTGTGTGGCCCAATTGAATCAGAGAATGAGTTATTTCATTTAGTTCTCACAGCAATCTTATAGATAGGTATTATTACTCCCATTTTCCAGATGTATAAACTGAGGCTTAGAGGCGGATGCAAAACTTGCAAGAGATTGCTGCAGGACTAAGTGGCGGAAACTTGCATTTAAAACCCCATGCACTTTATTCAATGTTTCTGCTGCCTCCATTGAACCTATGTTTGGAATGGAAAAAATTATAGGAATGAGTTACACATTCAGGGAACACATGACATTCTTTGCCGCAGTCCCTTTGGCTATTTTAAACAAGGAAAATACACATGAAAATACCCATGTCCCCCAGCCCCAACTACAGCTGGGTGCAGAAGCGCGTTCTGAGAGCACTGGTTGTTATTGAACAAGAGCCCTGCGGGAGTTAAACATCAGCTCTGAGCCCACTCAGACCTGGAGGAGCCAGGCCAGACCCCAGAGTGTCAGAATGATCCGTTCTTTTCCCTGCAGCAGGATCATTTCCAACCACAGCCAGGGACGGCCGAGGCATTAGCAAGCCTGCAACATCAAAACGGCCAGATCAATTCGCAGAAGCACTTCTAAGAGAAACAAATCAATAAGTTCCTTCCCTTAAAGATTGATAACATCATCAGGAAGCAACAGATGCATTTTAGGGCACCGTACACAGTGCCAGGGAGGTGAGGTCCCTGTGCTACGGTTCTGCCTCTGGAAAAGCAATTGTAAATTAGCGCCTGAACATCAGTGCCTGCTACACCTGTCACAACAATAAAAGCTAACGTTCTCAATGCACTTGGCAGGTTTCGAGGTGCCGTCACATACTTTGTCTCTTTGGATTAAGACCCTACAAGGGGGATGTTACTGTCCCCATTTCATGGATGAGATTCAGTAAAACTGAACTGCCCAACTGGTTTAAAGCCATGATTATTTATAATCAAGCTGAGACTTGAATCTTCTGCCTTGGAACCCCATGTTCTGCCCCCTTGCCTAGTGTTCCCCAAACTTCATTCACTTTTTACCACCTTCACAATTTTGCATACATCAGAGAACCTCCTGTGTAATTTTTCTTTTTCTTTTCATTAACCTAGTTTTCTTTACCTAAATAAATTGACGTTAAAAGGAAATTTCTTGTTACTATTATAAATGAAAACAGTATGATTAACTGTAACTAGAAATCATAAAAAATTGCATGATCTTTGAAAGGAAAAAACCATGTCTGCCTGTGTCTTAACCTTCACAGACCACACTCTGTGAACACAATATTATACTGCAGAACTTTATGAGGAATAAGAATGTAGCAATTTTAAGTTCTGAGGTCCTAAAACGTGAACTCTGTTTAAGTGAGCTGTGTTATATTTTTGCCAAAATCGATAGAACAAGATTCACTTTATCTCAACAATAATAAAGGATTTAGGGTTTTAGGGCAAATAAAAGAAGTTTTGTCTCCCCTCTCGCTTCCAGAGGCCTCACCCCTGGTACTGGCCCAGGGGAATGGAGGTGTTGGAAAGGGTAAATCAAGATGAGTTTCCTGAAACCTGTAGAATAGAGATGAAAAATTCCAAATTTTACTATTTAAACAAATAAAAATCAGATCGGTGTCCTATGCGTACAGAACAGGAATTAACTACCCTGCTAATTAAAATATCAGGAGAAGCAAGGATTAAATGGAAAAATGTCTAACTTCACCCCGGAGATTAACCTATCATTTAAATCTGTTTAAGACCCATTTCCATCCTATTGTCAGTCCCAACTCCTAAGTGTTCTCCACTGCCTGTCCTCAAAATGTATCAATCCCCTCCCCTCGCTTTACCTGGACCTGCCTTTAATTAGCATCCTCACTGAAGTGGTCTGAGCTCAGTATCCCGCCTCGTTCTCATCCCCCACAGTTGACCTGTGCTACTGTAATGGCCTCCTCATTCGGTGCCTCCCTTCCAGGCTAATCCCTTGCAATTCATCCTCCACAAGTTGCCTGCATCATCTTTCCAAGATATAGATCTCCGTCACCCCACACGGCACTGAACGTATTTAGTGGCTCCCTGTTGCTATAGAATCAAGTCTAAATTCCTAAATCCCACAAGGCCCTTCTTGAGGCAATACTTACATACATCTCTTTTTTGCCTAACCTTCTAAGCATTGCCCCTCAAAGCATCTAATTTAAAGGGATATGGCTTATTTGTAACATTAGAATTTAATGCTTGATTACATCCCTCCCTTTTCTCTAATGGTTTTTTGCCACCGCCTTAAACTTCTCTGACAGAGTCCAGAAGACACTCAACAAATAACTTGCTGATGGATCTGTAGAGAAGAGGGGTAGTTTGCACCTCGGGGCCAGGTGTTTTAATGTGAGCAATGATAAAGAAACACAGAAAAATCATTTGCAGATTCATGAATTATTTATAGATTTCTACTTCCCTTCCAAAAAGTAATTCTTTAAAAAAAGTTTATTTATCAGTTACTTCCTTTTAGTAAGTGAAAATGTTGAGTGAAATTTCGTTCTTGGTATGAAATGCAAGACTTTAGAAATTCAAATATACATTTAGGAAAGCATACATTTTCATCTATTAGCTGACAATGACTGAAGCAGAAGCAATTACCAGTTTGAGGAGAAGTATAAACTTCAGCATAATTCACGAGCTGGTCCATTTTTCTTTCTTCAAGCATCAGTCTGGGTTTGGTATGCAATCAGCCCACACGTACCTTAAGTACATTCTACTTTATGCTGTCTTGTCTTACAGAGTCAGTGGATTCATTATAAATCCATTCTTCTACTCAGCAAACACTGAGTGTCTACTCTGGGCCAGGCACATTCCGAAAGACGGGATCATTTGACACAAATGGTTGGCATATCTAGTATTGCAGATCTTTGCTTTAATCCAGAGGTAATCTGAAATGTTTAGTGTAGGTAGTTTTGCAAGTTCTGTTATAGAAACGATGGCAATATGCATGGTAAATTATGTAAATCTGTCACCTCCTTTTGCTCCTCTTGACCACAAACAGCAGCCCTCCACATCTGTATCCTGCTTCACATTAATAATTTCATCACACAAGAAATCCTGCATAATCCCTGCTTTTCATGTGGGAAAACTGAGACATATATATTATTAAGTGACCTGTTTGTGGTCCGACTACAAATTCCTGTGCAAGTGTGAGCTCAGGGTGGGGAATGAGGATGGGTAGGAGTAGGACAGGGTGAAGATGGAGAACAAGAGAGGAGAATGAAGTGACAAGAAACATGGACTTACTTTGATTGAGTGCCTACTGCATGCCCGGCACCCGGCACACCCTAGTTCATTCGGCCCTCATAGGGCTTTGTGGTAAATATTATTCTTTCTCGTTTTACAGCTGTAGAGACTGGTTGTACAGATTGTAATCAGGGAACCAGTCTACAAACCTGTTGTTTCTACTTTTCCAAGCTAGTACCAGGGCCTTCTGGTCCCAAATCCAGCGTTCTTCCCACTCCATCACACTCGTATCCCAGCTGGAAGAAGGATTCGGTGGTCTGAAGATGCCCTTGGGTGGCTATCTATTAGATGAATTCTGGCTTTCCCACATGTTGATTTCCTAAAGTCTTGTTTGCATTGTTTTGGACACATAACTTGAGCCTGTCTTCCTCATGAGCTCAGCCTTTTTCTCCTCTAGCAAAATAAACATCTCCCACAGGGGTCATATTCACTGATGTTAGAGGTCTTGGAAATCTGACTCAATCTCATGTTTTCTGTATCTAAAGCAAGATTTCTTTTTTTTTTGAATTTTATTTAATTTATTTTTTTATACAGCAGGTTCTTATTAGTTATCCATTTTATACATATTAGTGTATATATGTCAATCCCAATCTCCCAATTCATCACAAGCAAGATTTCAAAAGGAAAATAAAGATGAGGTTCGGTAGCTGCTGTCCATTGCACTTCTGTCTTTATTTTCGAGTGGATTCCGTCGCTGAGGAAGGCCACTGGATGTTAGACTTCTGGCCAGGGGTGATGTCCAAATTATCAACAATCAGCATCAATTAAATGGGTTATCCAGCAGAGAGGGTTCAATCTCTTGGGTCTCTCTCTGTGCCAGGCATTAATCCTTTAGCTGCTGGATCACGGAAGAAGTCTGAGGATCCCAGGTGAGGAGTTGGGATGGCCAGGCTTGCAGGCAGGCATTTAAGAGATCTTAGAGGAGGGATTCTTTCCCAAGCGCTGCAGCTATATTTTAGTATTTTAACAACCAGTGCAGCCATATTGGTGCTTACTGACCATTGGCCCTGCTTCTGGCCCTCTTCCCAACCTCAGAGCTCCTGACCGCACTGTCCTCTATACTGGGCTGGTGTTGCTTCTAAAGAGGTGGGGAGAAAAGGGGTTACAACTTGAAAAGTTGTTCAGTCTTTTTTTGGCCTCCTAGCTCATCTGCATGCCTTGGGGAATAATGGTTTACGGCAGTGACTGCTGCCATTTGCTAATATTCATTCTTCTCTTCCTACAATAACCCAACTTGGGTTTTAGCTGGGTACACGTCTGCCCAGCTTCACACTACATTTCCCACAATTCCTTGAATCTCAGTGTGATCATTTGTCTGTTGTAGCCAATAGAATTGTACTACTTTCAAAATATGACTTTAAAAGAAATGAGTGAGGGCTTCCCTGCTGGCACAGTGGTTAAGAATCTGCCTGCCAATGCAGGGGACACGAGTTTGAGCCCTGGTCCAGGATGGTCCCACATGCTGCGGAACAGCTAACCCCGTGCGCCACAACTACTGAGCCTGCGCTCTAGAGCCCGCGAGCCACAACTACTGAGCCCATGTGCCACAACTACTGAGCCCACATGCCACAACCACCGAAGCCCGCGTGCCTAGAGCCTGTGCTCCACAGCAAGAGAAGCCACTGAAATGAGAAGCCTGTGCACTGCAATGAAGAGTAGCCCCTGCTTGCCACAACTAGAGAAAGCCCGCATGCAGCAACGAAGACCCAACGCAGCCAAAAATAAATAAATAAATTTTTAAAAAATAAAAGAAATGAGTGAACTCTTCTTTTCCCTTTGTTCTTTCTAATGGCTGGGATGCATGCAAAAGAGAAGGTAGCCAGAGAGGAGCTGCACTTGAGGACGGCAGATCTGCTCTGCTAGGCAGGACTCCTTGACTCTGGACCATTACATGGGCAAGAAATATTAAGCTCTTCTTGTTTAAGCTACACTATATTGGGGGACCTTTGTTTTAGCAGCTCAGACTCTACCCTAACAAATACTGCTCATTGGTTGTATCATTAGCTGGTTGGGTTTCCATAACTTACTACCTTTGAAAACAGAGGAGGGGGAGAGTGGGTAAAAAAGGTACAACATTATACTGATGTTAAGGCTGTAAGGTAAAAAAAAAATGCAAATTGCCTTAAGAGAACTGAAAGACATTCTGTGGACAAAGGATGGATCATATGGGAAAACTGTCGAGAGAAGAGGTTGCAGAGATTAGACTTAGAGGCCATGTTCGGTGACTTTATTTTGAGTCCAGGCAGACTCACTGAAGTTTTGAGTAAGAAAGTAACACGATCCAATGTCTATTTTAGAAAGACTGCCCTGGAGCGTGGAGAATGGATTGGGGTTGTGAGGTTGGCGGTGGGGAGGCAAAATTAGAGACTGGGACACCAGGTATGAGGCTGTGGTGGTAAACTGGGTGAGAAATAATGACGGGCTAAACTAAACAAGAGAAAAGTAGGCAAAAGGAGAGACATTAGGAAGTGGAATCCTTGAGATCGGAGGTAAATGAGGGGGTGGGTTGGTAGAGGAGAGAAGGAGTTTAGGATGATGCCAGGTTTCCAGTTTGTGTGGTGGTTTGCAGTGTTCTGAAGAGGGCGTCCTGGCAAACAATAGAAATTGATAAAGCTAGTCCACAGTGTCTCCTGCTGTCCCTTTCCATTCATCTTATACCCTCTCTCCTTCACTCATTTCTTCACCATGGTCCTGGCTGTGGATCCTATCTATTTCTGCCTTTTTCCAGACATGCCTTTCAGAAGTGGTTTCCCAATCTTTTCACTAAGGACTCCTTTGAGTCAATCCCATATGTACCCCAAATTTTGAAACATTTTTTCCCACACGTTACCCGTGTCCATCCCTTTAAAATGGCCTTGGCCCATTTCCCAGGCCAATTGTAAACCAGATACCACCGTTCACATCAGAAACCACAGCTATCAGATGAGGCTGCTGGTACTGCCCACCCACTTCAAAAATGCCTTGGAATTGCTCAAAAGCCAATCAGAGCTTTGGATTCACAATATCATCGCCACAGTTGAAGCCATTCAAGTAAGAAGGGGGGAATGGGACATTTTAGAGAGTCTGTGTTGCTGGAAGTCAGGTGCATGCGGGATCCTGCTAAATGTTTTGAAATACTGAACCTTGGAGAGTGTTCATTACTAAGCTTTTAACTCCTAGGGCTCTGGGTTGCCATGGATTCTAGACTTTTTTCCTCCACAGTAAGGAATAAGAGTTTTAGGTCTCTTCTATGTCCAGTAATGGTTCCCCTTTCCAGTGCAAGCATTCTTATTCCACCTTGTGGGACTCTACTTGGGTTTTTTTTTTTTAATTAATTAATTAATGTATTTATTTTTGGCTGTGTTGGGTCTTCGTTTCTGTGCGAGGGCTTTCTCTAGCTGCGGCGAGCGGGGGCCACTCTTCATCGTGGTGCAGGGGCCTCTCACTGTTGCGGCCTCTCTTGCTGCGGAGCAGGGGCTCCAGACGCGCAGGCTCAGTAGTTGTGGCTCACGGGCCCAGTTGCCCCGTGGCATGTGGGATCTTCCCAGACCAGGGCTCGAACCCATGTCCCCTGCATTGGCAGGCAGATTCTCAACCACTGCACCACCAGGGAAGCCCTCTACTTGGGTTTTAATCATGGCGTCCTTCTCTAGCCACAGGGACAGGCACATGTCCCAGATTGAACCGATCCTAGTGCCACCGCCTCCCGACAATCGTAGTTGGTCCAAGAGGTGGGTATGTGACTCTTTGGGCCACTCATGGACTTTCCTGGGGTTGATACATGGATGCTAGAAGAAAGAAGGAATCTCTCTTTTGTTGGTGTTGCTAAGCTAGGATAACATAAATGTAGATCTGTCCATATTAATCTTCCTCAGCTGTATGGAGAAAACTCATCTTCAGTGATCGAATATTGTGTCAACACCCAGAGAGAAACTGAACTGCGAGATGAGCTGAGCAAATTCTGGTGCTGTCTGAGTTGTTGGTTCCAGACCACGTGGCCTTATTCCTGAAGCTCTCCCCTTAATCGCATGAGCCACTTTAAGTTCCTTCTCAGCTCTATGAACCAATGAGTTCCTTACTTGCTTAAGCTGGTTTGAAATGAGCTTTTGATACTTGCAGTGTTCTAATAATACACGGTCAGTTCCCAAAGCTTATTTATAACAAAATTACTACTTAAGGCCCAAGCACTCACAGATCCACATGAATTATGTTCCTCATCTGGTTTAACATTTGCATTAGAACGAATGCTTTGATGCTTTGATGCATGTTTGAACCCATGTCTCGCCCAATTATGTTTCACCCAAGGAGGGAACAGGTTTTAGGCAGTTTAGCAAGCCAAAGGGAGAGAGATTTGCTGAGGGCACCTGGGCTGTCTGCAGACTCTCAAGTCATCTGAGGCCATGAAGCAGAGTCCTTCACCTGCAACCTCTACTTCATCTCTAGATCCTCTCTGAGGTAGCTGGGGGGCAGGGGTTGGAGCTAATGGATGTCAGGAGTTTATTTTGATGAGCTCTCTTCCAGGTCCTGGTCCTCCCATGCTGGTCCCCCCTCCACTCCTCTGCAGTAAGACATGGGTCGGTATTCACCACTAAATAACAATTGCAACCAATACCGCCACCCTTCAGGGAAGGACACTTTGCAACTAATTACTTCCCATGAAAATACCCAAACATAATTTTGCTCATTATTAAAATTTTCCAATGATAGATTTATCTTCCCCATTAAGTAATACATTATTCTCCTACAAAACACATAGTGCACTAGAATTACTAGGCACTGCTTATATTAAATTGCTGTTTAATAAATTAAAACTCCTATGGTTATGAATAAACTAGGTCATCTGCACGTTTTGTAAATTAGTAGTTTCTTGTAGTTATTCTCTCTTGGTCAAAGTCTAAAAGAAGGGGAGAGGAAAAATGATTATCATTATTATTTTATTGTTTTCAAGCCAACTCCTGCTCTCTGCACTGTAGTTTAAAATAAGCCACTCAGTCTAATATGGTAGAATCAATGTTGGGTATCCATCAGTTAGGATGAATTTTAAAGGCTACGGTCTGTAAAGTTTTAAAGTCATATTAGAAGCTAAACCTACTGGATGAATAACCAACCTCAGGTCGTATTTGAAGATTCTTGAAGCAACAGGCACTGTCCAAAGTGATTTTAATTACTGGGCGAAGTGTTTTTCCTTGTTACAACTTTTGGGTGTGTTGAGAGGCTTTTCTTTCTGACTTTAGGATAAGTCAACTTCTTGTCTGACATCTTTTCAATTTGAGATGACTAATAGAGATTTTCTATAGTCATATCCAAAATGGTTGACACTATTAAAGAATCAGCTACAAGGACTTCTCAGAGTACCAAATCCTTACTTACAGAATTGTATAAGGCAAACAGATGGATGCACTTTTGTGTTTTCGTTTTTAAATTTCCCTACCCACTCAAAGGTTCACGAAGGACAGCAACCAAGCCACAATAAGACAATTGCTCCACCTTCTGGCAAAACTGTGGAATTGTTTGAACCCATGTCTCACCCAACTATGTTTCTTGAAGAGTAAACATAGTGGGCGTACACTGCCTCCTGATGCTTGTTTTTCTATAGCTATAGCTCAGTTATTTCTACCGAGATAATTTCCCCCCTCAGAGCTATACACAGATGTTCCTTACACACATTCCTCTTTTTTGTCAGTTACCTCAGGAATCTTTTTCTTTCCTGAGCGATTCCCACCTGCCCTTCCACATAACTTTCTCCACCTCCTCTCTCTTTTTCTCACCACGTGGCAAAAAACAAAACAAAAAACCAAACAACTTTATCCTGCCTAATATATGTAAGAATAGTGCTGGTAGTAATAAGGAAAACAAAAGTCAAACATTGGAACTGTAGATAACACAATAAGGAATCAGTGTCACCAGGCGCTTTGCACTAAGTTTCCTTCAGAATCTCTACAATAAATCCTAGGCTTACCTCCTTCTAAGTATGCCATTTAAAGTTATAGGGCTTCCCTGGTGGCACAGTGGTTGAGAGTCTGCCTGCCGATGCAGGAGACACGGGTTCGTGCCCCGGTCCGGGAAGATCCCACATGCCGCGGAGCGGCTGGGCCGTCTCCCTCACACGGGAGAGGCCACAACAGTGAGAGGCCCACATACCGCAAATAAAAAAAATAATAATAAAAAGTTATATTTATTTCACATTCAGTATTTTTTCCTGTTGGCTCATTAATTTTTTTTAATGGAAGTTTTTTATTTTTTTAAGATGTTGGGGGTAGGAGTTTATTAATTAATTAATTTATTTTTGCTGTGTTGGGTCTTCGTTTCTGTGCGAGGGCTTTCTCTAGTTGTGGCAAGCGGGGGCCGCTCTTCATAGCGGTGTGCGGGCCTCTCACTATCGCGGCCTCTCTTGTTGCGGAGCACAGGCTCCAGAGGCGCAGGCTCAGTAGTTGTGGCTCACGGGCCCAATTGCTCCGCGGCATGTGGGATCTTCCCAGACCAGGGCTCGAACCCGTGTCCCCTGCATTAGCAGGCAGATTCTCAACCGCTGCGCCACCAGGGAAGCCCTAGCTCATTAATTTTAAAATGAATAATTTCTTCTCTATTTATTCCCCAATATATGGTAGCTCAGCTACCTTAAATAGGTTAACATTATTTCTATGTGTGCTGTAGGTTACAGAGAACTAACTTTAGTCACAACATTCTGGAAGTTAAAGACATCTATTGAAAAAATTAGTTTTTCTTATTTATTTATTTATCTATTTATATTGAGACACAATTGACATATAACATTGTGTAAGTTTAACGTGTACAACATGTTGATTTGATACGTTTATACATTGCAATATGAGTACCATCAGAGTTCTAGCTAACACCTCTATCATGTCACATAATTATCATTTCTTTTTTGTGGTGGGAACAATTAAGATCTAAACTCTTAGCAACTTTGAAGTTTGTAATACAGTATTGTTGACTATAATGACTATGCTGTGCATTAGATCTCCAGGACTTTTTATCTACTGATTGCAAGTATGGTTTTTCTTTTAGAGATACTTCTTCACAATTCCCCTGGCCTCAACTACCATGGTTAAGTATTTGTATTTTAAAAAATTAACTTGTGCTTAAGCAATTATCAAAGTAGTAAGTATTCATAAGGAAAAGGCAAAACAAAATGAATAAAATAAAAGTCTCATCCCTTGTACCCTTCTCCATCTCTCGTCAGAAATAGTCAAGAGTTTGAAGTATTCCCTTTAGAAATTTTTTTTCTATGCAGCCACAAGCATACTTTTATTTTTTGGAGAGAGGGAATCTATCTATCTTTTATCTATCTATCCATCAATTATCTATCTATCTATCTATCTAGTAACTTTTTTTTCTACTCATTATGGCCATCTTTTGGTGTATAGACACAATGAAAAAAACTGAAATCTTTCCTTCGTGTTAACTACTTAAACAATTATTTCTGCTAAAAAAAAAATAGAAGATACATATGATACCAGTCCCTCTGAGATCAGAAAGCAGGAGGGTGGATGAAAGGAAAGTTTGTTTACCTCTGCAGGCAAGAATTCACTTGTGTAGAGCAGAAGAAAGAAACAGAAGAAATTATTTTCATTCATGGTTCAAAGAATACTGTGAAATTGGAAGGTAGTTTTCACTAAATTTTAAAGGAGTGACATCTTCTTTTAAAAAGTACTTCCTTTTAACAGTAACAGACTCACAGACGTAGAGAACAGACTTGTGGTTGCCAAGGGGAAGGGGGTCTGGGGGAGGAATGGATTGGGAGTTTGGGATTAGCAGATGCGAACTATTATATATAGAATGGATAAAAAACAAGGTTCTGGGCTTCCCTGGTGGCGCAGTGGTTGAGAGTCCGCCTGCCGATTCAGGGGACACGGGTTCGTGCCCCGGTCTGGGAGGATCCCACATGCCGCGGAGCGGCTGGGCCCGTGAGCCATGGCGGCTGAGCCTGCGTGTCTGGAGCCTGTGCTCCGCAACGGGAGAGGCCACAACAGTGAGAGGCCCGCGTACCGCAAAAAACAAAACAAGGTTCTACTGTATAGCACAGGGAAATATATTCAATATCCTGTGATAAACCATAATGGAAAAGAATATGAAAAAGAATGTGTGTATATATATATATATATATATATATATAAAACTGAATCACTTTGCTGTATGGTAGAAATTAACACAGCATTGTAAATCAACTATATGTCAATAAAGTACTTCCTTTTTTTTTTTACATATTTATTGGAGTATAATTGCTTTACAATGGTGTGTTAATTTCTGCTTTATAACAAAGTGAATCAGTTATACATATACATATGTTCCCATATCTCTTCCCTCTTGCGTCTCCCTCCCTCCCACCCTCCCTATCCCACGCCTCTAGGTGGTCACAAAGCACCGAGTTGATCTCCCTGTGCTGTGCGGCTGCTTCCCACTAGCTATCTATTTTACATTTGGTAGTGTAAAGAACATAGTCAACTATGATTAGAAACTAAGTTATAAATGCACATTTTCATGTGTACTGTGGCTTATCTTTCTGCATCCTCAGAATGTATTTTCACACTTTGCAAGCCCACATGCTTGTACTTCTATTAGAGAAAGACCAAAGTAGAGGTCACAGTTTGAGTATGTCCCTAAGCCAAACACCCATAGCCACATAACCAAAATGTAAACTCTCCTGATTTCCCTCAAATGCTGATTCTGACCTACAAATAAAACGTAAGTTTTCTTTCTGTTAGTGTGATCTTGCAGATTCCTATTCAATTAGCTCAAACAGGTAAGCTCGTGTAGTGCTACTACCCCACAAGGAGGGTGAGTTTCTAGTAACCAATCACAATTTTTAAAAAGATGCACTTCCTCATTCATGTTTATAAACTGAGCTGCCACTGCTGAGAGCCAGCTTCTTACTACTTTTGGTTTTGAAGTCTCCTTGATCATAGTTTGTTTCCTGCACAGTAAAATATTCATATCAAGTAGAGCTCTCCAGATTTTATTTTGACAACTCTTTATATTAAATGTTATCTCATTCATGGGGTCTAGAAACAATTGAGACTATAGATAACTAAAGTTAGCTATACAGTCTTTTTTATGCATAAATGACAAAGACAAATGCATTTTTCTTTTCTTTTTTTTTAGACCTCGTTGGAAGCCAAGAAAATACAACGTTAAAGAAAAACTGCACAGCCATGACTGAGTTTATTTTCCTGGGACTGACAGAGGGAGCTGAGTTGTGACCTGACTTTTTTGTTTTATTCTTAGTCATCTACCTCATTACAGAAACCGACAATGTGAGCATGATTTTGTTAATCAGAAGTGACTCAAATCTCCAATGTACTTCTTCCTCAGTCACCCCGCTTTCGTAGATCTCTGTTATACCACCGAGGTCCCTCCTAAGATGCTGGCTCATTTCGTACCCAAGAGAAAAACCATTTCCGTCATGGGCTGCTTTTTACAATTCCACTTTTTCATTGTTCTGGTAATCACAAATTATTATATGCTTACTGTGATGGTTTATTACCACTGCATGGCCACCTGCAAGCCCTTGTTATATGGTAACAAAGGGTCCAGATGTGTCTGTCTCTCCCTGGTTGGTCTTCCATATATATATATATAAAGAGAGAGAGAGAGAGAGAGAGAGAGAGAGAGAGAGAGAGAGAGGGAGAGGGAGAGAGAGCTTTGCAAATAGTCTGCACAGAGCATCCTGATGCTTCATCTGTCTTTCTGTGACCCAATGAGATCAACCACTTTTACTGTGCAGACCCGCCTCTCTTAGTCGTCGCCTGCTCAGATACTTATATCAAAGAAATTGCCAAAAAATAAAATAAAATTAAATAAATTGCCATGTTTGTGGAACCACACTGTCTTTTGAAACTTGAATATATTTTATAGGGCATTAAACAAAAATGTTGGAATTTTAACTCAAGTTTCTTCTTTGAAGATGTGTAACAAAGGCAGCAGAAGGGATTATATTGTTACTGGCAATAATTCCTAGTTGCAACAATGAAGAATTTGTCCTGTGAAAAGTTTCTCTGCATCGTGTGCTCCTATGACTTGGACATTACTCTTTCTCTAACTTAGGTTGATTTTCGCCAGAGGGAGACAAAACTATAATTTGAAGGCATCTTTTGCTCTCTACATTAATGTTTTTTAAAATAATTGATTCTTTCCGGTCATTAGGGTTTCGAAATGGTGCCTACAAGGCAATGTGATGTTTACCCACCACCCTAAAGTACTTCCTTGGACAGATTTTCTCCAGGCCTCTTTCCTTATCATTTACTGAATATCGAAATTCTTCCTCCCTGGCGAAGGGGTTGGTTCCACCCTCAGCTGGTACTAAGTGATCATTTCTTCTTGTTGTTCATTTGATGTTCATTTCTTCTTGATGATCATTTCTTGTTCATCACTACCTCACCTTGTATTAGTTTTATATTCTTGGTTAGTTAAGTCATAAGGGGGAGAGCTGGTTTAAAAAGGAGCTTTTTAGTCAGTGGCAATCCAACATTCCCAGGACTACCCTCTGAAAAACCGAGAAGAGGGGTTTTCATGGAATCTTTAGTCCCTCCCACTTAGCCCCTTCCTTGTGACAAAAAGTTACCCTGAAATCTGGAAAATTGTTCCTTTTTGGCCACTTTCTCCAATAATTAGTGTATTTTTAATAATACCACCGTCTTGCAATGCCAAGCAACCAGTGAATGTTAAAGGGAAATAATCATCTTGTAATTCAGACTGGTAGGAAACAGTCATTTCTAATTACTTGTCATAAGAGAATACAATGCAATTAAAGATTCTGGCTTAGACTAGAGCCTCCACACAGCCACTGTCTCCACTTGAATCAGAATATTTTTGACTGTCTGAAAAGGCAAAGTCAGAGAGATGGACCATACACTCATTCAAATTGGCTTTTACCATGATGGACGACATCTTACAGATGTTTTATATTTTTGATGGGTGTTATTACATAGACTGGGAGAGGTAATTATTGAAAGCCAAGGTCCTTAGGTCTAGAAGAGTTATTAGGGATTATTTCAGAATGGGTTTAGGCACATTTAAACATGCAGTAGGTGCTTAAGCATGTCAATAAACATCTTTTTGGAGGACTCATTATGGTGAGCTCCTTAGGATACAAAGATAATTTTGTTACTATATCCAAGACACTTTTCAGTCCTCACCCTACTTGATCTTTGTGGCAAAGACAATATTATGTATTCACTGGGTTCTATTTTATTTTCCTCTTCTTGGATGCACAGGAGGACTACTTTTTCTAGTCTCCCCTGTAGTTTGAAACCTACTTCTGGCCAAAACCTCTACAGGAGAGTGATGTGTGTCACTTCTGTGCCAAGACACAGAAGAGTGTGTGTGAGCCTTCCATGTTCTCTCTTACTCTATTTTGAGGACTTATCTTCAGGTGACAGAGACTCAGGGTGGAACCAGCCGGGTCACTCTTCAGAGTGGGCTTCCTCCGAGTCCTGCAGCAGATTGAGTGTGAGAAGGAAATAAATGTGTAGTGTAAAGCTACTGTGATTTGGAGGGTTAGTTTGTTACTGCAACATCACCTAGCTTATTCTGATTGACAGCCTCTTCAGAGGCATCTGACGCCCCCAACCTTACTTGGATTACGCCACTCAAAGCTCTCCTGATTTTCCTGCTACTCCTTTGACTTCACCATCTCAGATTGTCTTTAAGGTTCTTCTTCCCAGTCTCAGTCTTTAAATGTTGGAGTTTCTTGGTTTTCTAACCTGGGCTCTCCTCCTCTCAATGTATGCAGTCTTCCTGTCTCAATTACCATAAGATGAGGACTCTCAAAGTTATATCTCTAGCCCAGTCTTCCCTCCTAAGTTATAGATCCCTATACATATCTACCAACCTACTGGGTGTCTTATATGCATCTCAAGCTCAATCTACCCAAAATTTAACTTAAAAGTTCTCCTTCCCTCAAAGCTGTTCCTCCTCCAGTTTTTCTATCCACATGTTGGATAGAACATATGTTCCTCCTGCATATGTTCTATCCAACATATGGTGAATGGTATCACCATTTGTTGTAGCTGTTTACCAAAGATGGCCCCCGATGAACCATACCTTCCCATATTCATACTTGTATTTAGACTCTCGCACATTGAATCTGCCTGGCTCTGTGACCCATTTTAACCAGTAGAAGTGAGACATGGCAATGGCAGCTTCCACCTTTGCATTTTTGGGAGCCTTGAGCTACCACCTAAGATGTCCAGCTACTCTTCTGGAGGGTCCCTGTGAAGACAGAGAGGCCCTGAGTCTACATGGAAAGAAGGGAGAGGCCCAACTCTGCTAACATTCCAGCTGAGCCAGTTTCCCAGCCGTCTCCACCGAGGCCCCAGACGTGATTGAAGCCACCTTGGATGTTCTAGCCCCAGCTGCCCCCTGACTGAGAACACGTGAGAGAGCACAAGCAACAGCAGTAGAAGAACTGCTCAGCTGAGCACCGTCAACCGACAGAATTATGAGAAATGAGAAAGCAGTCGTTTGTTTAGCCATTAAATGTTAAGTGGTTGGATGATGGCCATTCTGACCGGTGTGAGGTGATACCTCATTGTAGTTGTTTTCTTTTTTTTTTTTTTGCGGTACACGGGCCTCCCACTGTTGTGGCCTCTACTGCTGTGAAGCACAGGCTCCAGACGTGCAGGCTCAGCGGCCATGGCTCATGGGCCCAGCCGCTCCGTGGCATGTGGGATCTTCCCGGACCGGGGCACGAACCTGCGTCCCCTGCATCAGCAGGCAGACTCTCAACCACTGCACCACCAGGGAAGCCCCTCATTGTAGTTTTGATTTGTATTTCTCTAATGATTAGTGATGTTGAGCATCCTTTCATGTGTTTGTTGGCAATCTGTATGTCTTCTTTGGAGAAATGTCTATTTAGGTCTTCTGCCCATTTTTGGATTGGGTTGTTTGTTTTTTTGATATTGAGCTGCATGAGCTGCTTGTAAATTTTGGAGATTAATCCTTTGTCAGTTGCTTGATTTGCAAATATTTTCTCCCATTCTGAGGGTTGTCTTTTTATCTTTTTTTTTTTTTTTTTAAATATCTTTATTGGGGTATAATTGCTTTACAATGGTGTGTTAGTTTCTGCTTTATAACAAAGTGAATCAGTTATACATATACATATGTTCCCATATGTCTTCCCTCTTGCGTCTCCCTCCCTCCCACTCTCCCTATCCCACCCCTCCAGGCTGTCACAAAGCACCGAGCTAATATCCCTGTGCCTTGCGGCTGCTTCCCCCTAGCTATCTACCTTACTACGTTTGTTAGTGTGTATATGTCCATGACTCTCTCTCGCCCTGTCAAAGCTCACCCTTCCCCCTCCCCATATCCTCAAGTCCGTTCTCCAGTAGGTCTGCGTCTTTATTCCTGTCTTACCCCTAGGTTCTTCATGACATTTTTTTTCCCCTTAAATTCCATATATATGTGTTAGCATACGGTATTTGTCTTTTTCTTTCTGACTTACTTCACTCTGTATGACAGACTCTAGGTCTATCCATCTCATTACAAATAGCTCAATTTCATTTCTTTTTAAGGCTGAGTAATATTCCATTGTATATATGTGCCACATTTTCTTTATCCATTCATCCGATGATGGGCGCTTAGGTTGTTTCCATCTCCGGGCTATTGTAAATAGAGCTGCAATGAACATTTTGGTACATGACTCTTTTTGAATTTTGGTTTTCTCAGGGTATATGCCCAGTAGTGGGATTGCTGGGTCATATGGTAATTCTATTTGTAGTTTTTTAAGGAACCTCCATACTGTTCTCCATATTGGCTGAACCAATTCACATTCCCACCAGCAGTGCAAGAGTGTTCCCTTTTCTCCACACCCTCGCCAGCATTTATTGTTTCTAGATTTTTTGATGATGGCCATTCTGACTGGTGTGAGATGATATCTCATTGTAGTTTTGATTTGCATTTCTCTAATGATTAATGATGTTGAGCATCCTTTCATGTGTTTGTTGGCAATCTGTATGTCTTCTTTGGAGAAATGTCTATTTAGGTCTTCTGCCCATTTTTGGATTGGGTTGTTTGTTTTTTTGATATTGAGCTGCATGAGCTGCTTGTAAATTTTGGAGATTAATCCTTTGTCAGTTGCTTGATTTGCAAATATTTTCTCCCATTCTGAGGGTTGTCTTTTTATCTTGTTTATGGTTTCCTTTGCTGTGAAAAAGCTTTGAAGTTTCATTAGGTCCCATTTGTTTATTTATTTATTTATTTATTTATTTCCAGTTCGCGGGCCTCTCACTGTTGTGGCCTCTCCCGTTGCGGAACACAGGCTCCGGACGCGCAGGCTCAGCGGCCATGGCTCACAGGCCCAGCCGCTCTGCGGCATGTGGGATCTTCCCAGGCCGGGGCACAAACCCGTGTCCCCTGCATCAGCAGGCGGACTCTCAACCACTGCGCCACCAGGGAAGGCCCCCATTTGTTTATTTTTGTTTTTATTTCCATTTCTCTAGGAGGTGGGTCAGAAAGGATCTTGCTGTGATTTACATCATAGAGTGTTCTGCCTATGTTTTCCTCTAAGAGTTTTATAGTGTCTGGCCTAAGATTTAGGTCTTTAATCCATTTTGAGTTTATTTTTGTGTATGGTGTTACATACACAAAATTTGATTCTTTTACATGTAGCTGTCCAGTTTTCCCAGCACCACTTACTGAAGAGACTGTCTTTTCTCCATTGTATATCCTTGCCTCCTTTATCAAAAATAAGCTGACCATATGTGCATGGATTTATCTCTGGGCTTTCTATCCTGTTCCATTGATCTATATTTCTGTTTTTGTGCCAGTACCATACTGTCTTGATTACAGTAGCTTTGTAGTGTAGTCTGAAGTCTGGAAGCCTGACTCCTCCAGCTCCATTTTTCTTTCTCAACATTGCTTTGGCTATTTGGGGTCTTTTGTGTTTCCATACAAATTGTGAAATTTTTTGTTCTTTTGCAGCTCTATTTACAATAGCCAGGACATGGAAGCAACCTAAATGTCCATTGACAGATGAATGGATAAAGAAGATGTGGCACATATATACAATGGAATATTAGCCACAAAAAGAAATGAAATTGAGTTATTTGTAGTGAGGTGGATGTCCCTAGAGACTGTCATACAGCGTGAAGTAAGAAAGAGAAAAACAAATACCATATGCTAACACATATATATGCAATCTAAAAAAAAAAAAAAGAAAGGTTCTGAAGAACCTAGGGGCAGGACAGGAATAAAGACGCAGACATAGAGAATGGACTTGAGGACAGGGGGAGGGAGAAGGGTAAGCTGGGATGAAGTGAGAGAGTGGCATGGACATATATACACTACCAAATGTAAAATAGCTAGCTAGTGGGAAGAAGCTGCATAGCACAGGGAGATCAGCTCGGTGCTTTGTGACCACCTAGAGGGGTGGGATAGGGAAGGTGGGAGGAAGACGCCAGAGGGAGTAGATATGGGGATATATGTATATGTATAGCTGATTCACTTTGCTATAAAGCAGAAACTAACACACCATTGTAAAGCAATTATACTCCAATAAAGATGTTAAAAAAATGTTAACTGGTTTGGAATACAACAGTGTAGATAACTGAAACACCGGATCCCCAGAAACCTGGAGATGATCTTTCATTTCTCTCCCTCATCCTCCACATCTAGTTCCCAGCCTCTTTGATTATACCCCCTAAATATTTTTTGAGTAGTACTCTTTTTTCCATATGCCATTTTCCGGTCCAGATTACTATCATCCTTTTACTATTAGATTCCTCCTGTAGCAAGAGGGATCATTTAAATGCAAATTTGGTTATGATCTTGGCCAGCCACCTAAAACCCTCCATGGATCCCTGCTGTTTTTAGGAGAAAATTCAATCTTCTTGACATTGCTTCCAAATCTGTGCAGGCTCTGGTCCTTGCCTATTTTCTAGACTTATGCAACTCTACGTTTCAATCATCCTAGATTTGTTTCAATTTCTCCAGGGTGCCACTGTTGTCTCTTGACTCCCTGCTTTTTTATTTGTTCTTCTTTCTACCTAAAATACTTTTTCCTGTGGTCATCCCTTCTCTTTCTCCTTTTTCAAATTTCTACTCATCCTTCGGGTCTCAGTTTAAATATAATTTCCTCCGGAAAACTTCTCTGATCCTCCAAGCCTGGATTAGTTATCCTTGCCAAGTGTTACTGTGCAATTCATTAATTCTTTCACTCATCAAATTTTTAGTGAGCTTGTATTTTGAGTCAGACACTGTCACCCTTCCCCTATAATAACCTCATCATACTCCTCTGTAATTATTTGTTTGCCTAGGTTTGTCCCTAGCCTGTAGGCTCTCCAAGGAAAAGGACCACGTTTATCTCATTTCACTTTGTATCTCCAGTGTTTAGCACATAATACTAATACATACGTAATGAACGGATGAAACTAAACTTAGTCTTTATAGGTGGTATAACCAGTGGAAGGAAATCATTATTCACTAGAGACTCAGTTCTAATAAACATACCACTTAGCATTTCAGTAAATATTTGGCAAGAGAAAAAAGTTCATGGTTTATTGGAGACAAAGCACAATTTGCGATGACAAATTATGATCAAAATTCAAGTCCAGTTTGATTTTCTGAAATCATAGTTATCCACGAATTGGAGGGCCATAGTAGCAATCATTTAGCATTAAGCCAGCAGCTTTGATCCTGAACAGCTGCAAACGTCAGGCTGAATAGGAAAGCTAACCCCCAGAAGTCACTACATCATTTATTTCACAGAGAGTTGCTAGTGGTGTCTGAGTACTCTGAAAACAGCTTGAATATATTTGCTCCAAAGAGACATGGTGCTAGGAATATCCTCATCTATTCTGGAAGGTCTAATATGCCTCAAAGATGAGTGGTTTCCAGGCTGCTCAGACCTGATAATTGTGGTCACCCCCAGCAATGACTGCCCCTGGTAGACTGCCATAGGAAGAATGGAAAATGCTAGGTAGACCGGTTTCCTTAAATAGCTTATCATCTTCAAAGGTCTTCAAATAACTGCCTCTGGCTCTTGGTCCCATTTTAGGGAAATTTCTGCAAGAAACCTGGAGTAGCCACCAAAGGATATAGAGGCACACAAACAGGCAAAATCCCGCTATCTTTGAATACTTATTGGTGATCACCCTCAGTCGTTCTTGTTAGCATCACTGTCTCTGGTTTAAGAGGTCCTTGCGTTCATTACAAAGCCCTTCTACTTTTAGCCTAATTTCAGTAGCCCTTTTGAATATTAGGCATTTATGCGAAGCCACCTCAAGTCCTTTCCGAAAGTATGTTGAATGCAAATAAACATTTCATGTATCAGTTGTTTATTGAATTAAGATGCAGGCTCTATTCCAAAGAGTGGTTTCTCTGGGTCCTGGAAATATGTTTGAGCTTTATTCTTTTAAGGTTTCTGATATTTTTTTGCATTGAGAATATTATTTTACAATAAGAAGTGACAGTATAATATTTAATAGGCCACAGAGGTAGAAGAGAACTTAATAATTTTGTCTAAGCCTGTCATTATACACTTGAGGAAGATGCCACTCACAGAAGACGTGATTTACTTGATTCCTGATGAGATATGCAAACATTAGCCACTAGTGAGGTTTTGTTCAGTATTTTCAGTTAAATGTCAATGATAGCTCTATCCGCAAGAATAGAGGAGAACTTTGGCTTTCTGGCCATACTGTTTTATTTTTTCCTCCACCCCAAACATGACAAATTGACTCATCACTAAAGATAAACATGTCTGACATCAGTATTTGAACTTGGAGTATTCATGGTTCTATTGGAGCATTTGAATAAAAGTGTTTGAATGACTCCCTATATTAAAAATTAAAACTTTTGAGCTACATAATTGCTATGAATTTAAAGCATGCTGGTGCTAGCAACGGTGGGCAGGTAAGGTTATTTTGAGGTTTTCTTCTTTTTAAGCACTTCCGATCTAATTTTAAAACTTTTTGGATCCTACAGGATCTTCTCTTGTAAAGCAGAGAATGTGTAGCTGTGATTATCCACTTAGCCCAGATCCATTCTATGGTTTAAAAAAAAATGTTATTTGCTAACACATACCAGACTTCACACAGGCACAAGGTAAACCCACAGGTCCAGTAACAAGATTTGCTGTGTTAAATGCAATTGGGTCTCAAATTTTAAGCAGTTAAATGTCTTAATTTGTCCTTTTCTTCCTACCATAATATAATGAGGATAAACTCTGACACACAGCAGCTCTGCAAAGAGAAGATTTCTCCTTGTTCATTGTTTGTCAAACCAATCTTCTCTCCTGAAATTTGATTTCCCAAGTGCCTTACAGTCCTTAAGCCAGGTGGCTGCAGTGAGTCCTCTTGGAACGTTCATAATCATCTGAAATAAAGCACACCCTAGAAGCCAGAAACACTTAAGACAATCAAATGGGGTTAGTCACCAAGCAGAAATAACTCCTTGAACCTCGTGCTAACTCTGCCCTTTAGCCTACCCACCGACTCCAGCCCAGGTTGCTGAAGGGAATCACCTTGGCTCTGAAATAAATAGTACGAATATCCCCTGGGTTAAGTACTTATGTGTCCTCTTATACACACGATTCATTTTTCTGGTGCTTGGTTCAAATACTGTCAGCTGGAAGTTTGCCTTGTGGCTTGAAGAAAGAAAACTGTAGTGTGCTTTCCGAAGGACCCTGTCTACAGTGGCCCCTCAACCCCAGGCTTCAAGATTTCAATATTAAATATTGTAATCTTTTCCCATAGCAATCAGTCTTCCATCTAGGAAAGGCCAACTGATGAGATGATATGGTTTTTAGAAAATCAAAGAAATACAGTGTTAAATTTGTGGGGGAAAAGCATGGATTTGGATTTGACTGTACCTGGACACTTCTTGTTGTTTATTTGTTTGCTTTTTAACAGAATTGTGCTGGGACACATATGTTTCCTTTTACTTGGTTAACCTGAGCAGTAACTGGACTTCATTGTGCATGTAGGCCCCTGATAAACAGGAGAGCTGCTGAACCCTGTGAATTAAGCCAACTTTCTAGAATTTTTATGAGATGATAGTAACTGCATTGACTTAAAAAGAGATATCAAACTTCTTCTACTTGTTTTTTTCCCCCAAATGGGAAAGTCAGGAGATTGGTGTTGAAGAAGAGTAAATAAGAAGAAAGGCAAATCAATGATATTAAAATCAGGGAAGTTGTTACTAGGAAAAACTATGGAACCTATTAAATTTTGACCTTAAAATAAGCATCATAATAATTTTTTAAACCTGAACTACTACCAGGGATAGAACTATAGGCACCTATGCTCATTTCAATGTGATTTTATTGCTATGTCATGGCCTAGTATGTCTGCCTGTGTTAGGAAGCTTTCCATTCCAAGGGACAGAAAAATCAACTCACGCTGGATTAAATAATAAAGGAGGAAATTCCCTAGTGGTCCAGTGGTTAAGAATCTGCCTTCCAATGCAGGGTACGTGGGTTCGATCCCTGGTTGGGGAACTAACCACATGCCGCGGGGCAACTAAGCCCTCACGCCACAACTACTGAGCCTGCGCACCTCAACTAGAGCGCCTGCGTGCCTCAACTAGAGAGCCTGCGTGCCACAAACTACAGAGCCCGCGTGCCACAAACTACAGAGCCCACGCGATCTGGACCCCCGCGCCACAACTAGAGAGAAGCCCGCGCACCATAATGAAGATCCCGCACGCGGCAACTGAGACCCTACGTGGCCAAATAGATAAATAAATAATTGTTTAAAATAAATAAAGGAATTTACAGGTATTATGAAAATGCAGTGGTGTGAGTTCCAGAACTAGTTAGTCTAGAGCTCAGTAATGTCACTGTGGACTCTGTTTCTTCTGTTTTTTTTTTTTTTTTTCTCTCTACATCTGCCATCTACAGTGTGGGCTTCACCCAGAGGCTGGGCCCTTTGATGTTACAAGAGAGCTGTTAGTATAATTAAGTCCACATGCTTCCTCTTTTTTATCCAGAGAAAGATAGAGTCTTTCCTTAGCTCTCTAACAAAAATTCTGAGATTCCTGTTGATTGGACCTTTAATTGGTTTAAGCCTAGGTCACTTTAACCAATATCTATGGTGAAGGGGTGGGATTATCCTGATGGATTATAGCAGTAAGACTTTACCCCTGAAGCTGATGGAGGGGTTCATCCCACCTAAAAACATGACTGCTGTAGAATCGATGTTGGGAAGGTGACAGATTTTCTATTATATATACTCTGGGGAGCAGTGAATTCAAGTTTCCCCATCCTTGAATTGTCTTTTATGATAGGCAGTAAAGGATACAATAGTAAATTTAAAGCTATCAGAAATCTTGGTGTTTTTACTGAGCCCCGTTTCTGAGAGCTATTAGAGAAAGTAAGATTGTGAGGTTACCCCTCAGAGTCTTCTCATTTATGTTACTCATGCTTTCCTTCTATGAATCACATAGAAATATACTGATCACATACTGGTTCAAGTCAAAGAGTCAGAGAATTCTTCAATTCTACACCAAAGGATGAAGATCAATGACACTGAAGCTGGGAACTACCACAAATGTTTTACCCAAACTACAAAAATGTTGTATTAAATGATTCATTAAAGCAAAAGATATATCCTTACCTTATTTTTTTTCCTTTTTTACAAAGATAAACTAAGAAGTTAGACAAGGGCGTGTTTATCCCATTCAAAAGATTACCCAAACAGAAGAAACAATGGTATATGTTGCATACTCTTGAATCACCAAACAATATCATCCTTGGGTCCAGAAGGGAATCTGTTTGCTGGACAAATAGACAACCAATATCAGAATCTACAGGCATCCTTGTACCGGCTTTCTGAAAGGCAGTACATTCTTAGTCTATCAGAATAGATTGTCTGATATGCTTTTTCTTTTTTTTTTTTAATTGGGGGTATAGTTTTTTACAATGTTGTGTTAGTTTCTACCGTACAGAGAAGTGAAGTAGAGTTCTTGTGCTGTACAGCAGTGATATGCTTTTTCAATACTGGGACTTCCCCGGCAGTCCGGTGGTTGGGATTCCGCATGACCACTGCAGGGGGCACAGGTTCAATCCCCGGTCAGGGACCTAGGATCCCACATGTTGCGTGGCACAGTGAAAAAAACAAAACAAAAAACCACAAAAGGTCAATACTAACTCATGTTAGTTGCCTAGTCTCCTGAATTCAGCTTAAGGTGTTTATACACTTTCTAAGATTTCAGTGGCTCTCTGGAATCTTTGCTCGTGGTGCAATGCTTGATATCTTTGGCTACTAGTTTTAGAGCTTTCCCTCCTGAGTGCTGGGAGAAGGTAGGAGAGAGAAAGACATGTTAGATATGGACATTATACTTTCCTTTAATGTTCAGTCTCTTGACACCCTACAAAAGTTTTATTTGTCCTGCCCTGAGAAATGAGTACCTCAACCATATTCTTGACAGGGTTCCTAATGACAGCATTACTTTTCATTAGAAATTTCTTAGGAGAAAACCTTGACTAAAGAGTGCTAATGAATTCCAGCCACTCCCACAGCTGCCTTGGTCCTTACCTCTCACAAGCCTCCACTTCCTACTTTCATAGTTCCAGATGTTTCCCATTTGGTTTTAATGTTGCCATTCTTGTAGCTGGGCATCACGAAATTTAAAATGGTCTAAGAATAAAAAAAAAAAAACCATGTCTGTATATTATCAAGATACTTGTGTGATTTCCCAAATGTATTAATTGTTCAATCAATACTTTCCAAAGTGCCAGAGAACGTTGAGAAGAGTATGGAATAGTTTCTTGATGAAATATATTCAGGAAAATGTGGGTTTCACAAATTCACATGGACTACTGCAGAATTGTTCAGGCCTTTAATATGCATTCTTTACCTCCAAGCAAAAGGATATCTGGTGCTTTCTACTCATGTTTGACCATGGAATCCTTTTCCTGAAGAACATTTCATATAACACATCTGAGGAACACACTTTGCAAAATGCTCATTTATGTCAAGTTACCATGTTTTCTGGGAGTCTGTTATCTGCTTTCCCTTCGTTATTAGATGTTCCTAGGATTCTATTCCATGACAAAATCCAGTAAGGAAAGCTTTGCCATTATCTTTCAAGGAGAAGTAGGATGGGAAAAGGCCCAAAATCTATTTTCTCAAGGAGAGCAGATCTGATTCAAAATCAGGAGCCTCTGATTCATCTTAATTGTTGTATTTCTGAGGGCAGAGGACATTTGCCATTAACTTCTAACAGGATCCTTTTTTCTATCTTAAAGTACATTCTGCTATGTAAATACAAGGTCATACTAAACTTGGAAAGTGCCAACGCAGCAGTTTTAGACAACTGACGTAAGTTTTATGGAAGCATTTTTTGCAACCCACTTTTAAGGATAGGGTGAATTCTCCACATGTAAACTGCAAATGGGGATGAGGCTCTGGTGTCAGCTACAAGTTCATGTTCAGATCTGAGTATGCCCCAGGGGAACAGAACTCTATCTGAGTTAAGGGGCTACAGTTGAAAAGCTCACAGGCCACTCCCAGAGCAGCAATAGGGTCACACGGTGATGGCCAGGCTTTGCCAAGACTCAATACCCAGATGAATTCTCTCTTTATTCAAGCCTAGACTACATTTCATTGTAGAATTTTGCTAACTGAATAAATTCTAATGAACTCTTATCTGGTATGGATGGCTTTCTTTCTATATTTTCTACTGTTCTTAGTTTTTCATGTTATAAAAGCAATAGATGGCCAGTGTTGGCAAAACACACAAAAGTGTGCAGTTAGGATAAAAATCATTCATAACCCCACAAATCAAAAATAACTGCTGTTGATATTCTGGTTTATCTATTTCAATATTTTATTTCTTTTTGAGTTGTTACATAGTTCCTTTGCAGGATGCTTTGAGACTATCTCTGAACTCTTTGTGGCCCTAATGCCCTATGCTGGAATTTATTTTGGGGGCAGATTCTCTTTTCTCAGAAGAGCTGCACTGGTGAGACTGTCTAGCTATAGAGAAACAAGTTCAGCAAAAGTTTTTTTTTTTTTTCCTACTGTAGCCCTGAATATCGGTAGAGTAATTCCACTCCTACAACTTGTACTGTATTCCTACTAACACATGGTAACCCCAACACTAATGGAAACTGCTAACATTTTCTATATGTTAGAATATGTCCTGTTTTAAATGCAGTATCCTATTTAGTCCTTACAATAACACTATGTGTTACATTCTATTATTATCCCCGTTGTGCAGGTGAGGAAACCAAGGCACAGAGAGGATAAACAACGTGCCCAAGGTCACAAGTATTAAGTGGTGGAGCTGGGGTTTGAACATTGCACCTCCAGAGTCTGCCTTCCTTCTTCAGACTGAGATGTTAACTGAGGTAAAGGCTGCCTTCACTGTGGGCTGAGTGTAGCGCTGAGAAATCATCGTGATATTAGCTGGCTTGATTCTGATTCCTCTAGCATGTTGGAATACAATGGTGCATTCCAAGGGGCAGGGGTGGTGGGTGAGGGGAGGAGAGAGTGAGAGAATATGAAAAAGCAAAGTCTAGTTGAGAGGAATGTGTCTCTGAACACGGCAGCAGGCCAGAGGCCGGAAGCTAGGGAGGAAAGAAGACATGGCTCCCTGTGAACAGGCGTGGCCAATGGATTTTAAGTGCAATGGTACGTGAATTCCAATTTGATGTTTTTCTTTCTTGCCTTGTAATTTGGCTGTGCTATTGTCAACTTTATTAAACTTATTTAAGTTGATTAAACCACAGGAGTCCTCTCTTAGCTGGTCTCTGAAGAATAAAGGAGTGATGGCTTGTACTCATGTTTGGGGCTTAAGTATAGAAGGAATGATGAAATGGGCAAAAGTGACAAGCTGCAGCCTGGGGCAGTAGTCAAGCATGGAAGGTGGAAAACAAAAACCAGGACATGCTGAAGATCACCATAAATAACTGCAGAGAGGACCAGACTTCTTATAGTCCTGTGGGATGGGGCAAGGATTTATATTTGGATATTATGGGGAAGCTCAATCCTGTAGGCCTTGAAAACTGCGGACACTTGAGTGACATACACAACACAAAGCATATGTTATATATTTTACTTATAAAACTTGAATCATATTTAATTTGATACATGGCTTTTTATGTAGCATTTTACTGTGGGTATTTTAATAATTTAAATTAAAATTTTTGAAAATGCTATTTTTCAGGGGCAGAAATGTCATTATAAGGAAGTACCATAATATTCACAACTTCTTCCCTATTGTTAGACATCTAGGATGTTTTCCAATTTTTTTGCCTATATAAGTAGCAGTGTGAGATAAGAATGCCCATTACCATCACTTACTAGACATCTTAACAAATAAGACATGAAAAAATGAGGACATAATTGAAAGGAGACGAACTTTTTTTTATAGACGATGATTAACTACACAGAAAATCAAAGAGAAATGATAAACAATGTATTTATTAGAACTAATAAGAGTGTCCAGCAAAGTTGCTGTGCCCCAAATTAACATTTAAAAAAATCAGTGGTATTCTTGTAACAATACCAATTAGAAAATTATAGTCTGTAAGTTCAATTTTGCTTAAAATCCCAGCAGGCATTTTACAGCTATTCCTAAAATCCATATGGAAGGGTAAAGGTCCAAAAATGGCCAAGACGATTTTGAGAAAGGAAGAAATTTGCCCTTCCAGATATCAAGGCTTGATATATAGTAATTAAAACAATGTGATACTGGTGTAGGGATAGACAAATAGATCAAAGAGATGGAATTATTGCCCAGAAACAGACTCTCAGATATTGCAAGACAGTCTCTCACAGAAGTGACGTTACAAATCAGCAGGAAAATGATGAGGTATTTAATAAGTGGATCTGGGAAAATAGACTATCCAAAGGGAAAAAAACACATTAGATCTGCAGTTCACTTGATAAAAATCTAAATGTGAATTTCAAAACTTTAAAAAATTTTAAGAGAGTATGGAGCAGAATACCTTTATAGAATTGGAGTAGGGAAGGATTTCTTAAATGAGACTCTAGAAGCACAAAACTTACACAGATGTTCATATACTTACTATGTTAAAATTTAAAATTGTTGAAAGACCAAATAAAGTTTACAAGACAAACCACAGATTGAGAAGAAACATTTGCAATGTGTGTGACTGATAAAGGATTTAGGATCTAGAATACTTACAAAATCCTTAAAAAGCAATAAAAAGAAAAGAAATTCAACAAGGCAATTTGCGAAGGAAATGAACAGGTAATTCAGGGAAGTGAAACTGGACTGTCCAATAAAGATATGAAAATATGCCCAGCTTCATCAGTAGTCAGGAGGATGCAAATGAAGGCAATGAAATACCATTTCCTTTCCACCAGAGAGGTAAAAATTAACAAGCCTGACTTAGCGAGTTTTGGGTGTGATGGGGGAAATAGGATCTTCCACACACTGTTGTCAGGCTACTTGGAACAATCACCTTTGAAAGCAGTTTGGCAATATCTGGTAAGGCTGAAGGTACTCAACAAAACAGAACTTATGAGTGGATGATAAAAAATAAAAAGGCAATCAAGTTGATACTTCTGGTGTGCCCTCCCTGACAACATTCCCCTCCTTTAACCACAAATCCTCAATTTTGTTTATATTATTTCTTTGCTTTGCTTTGCTCTTTTACCACATATTATGTACCCACAGAGACTATAATGCTTAGTTTTCTACTGCCTTTGGACTTCATATCAATGGGTATCATACTGTATGTAATCTCTGGTGTCTTGCTATTTTAACCAAACGTTATGTTTTCCGAGATTCATCCAAGTGTATATGTGCACTCCGTGGCTCACTCATTTTTCACTGCTAAAACGGAGTACTGTAATTTATATAAAGCAGTGCTGTGAGGGACATCCTTGAACCTGTCCCATGGACATCTGTGAGAGTTTCTTGAGCTTCTCTAGAGTTTAGGCTAAGGTGTTTATGTTCTAGAAGTGAAATTGCTACATCAAGGGGTATGAGCTTCGTCAACTTCACTAGATAATGCACAGTTGTTTACCAATATACATTCTCATTAGCAGTGTGTGAGTTCCCATTCTCCACATCCTCACTGACGCCTGATATCATTAAAGTTTAAATTTTTATCAATCTCATGGGTATATGATGGCGTTTCATAATTTGCATTTCATTCCTAATAAAATTGAATATATATATTTTTTGTTATGTTTTCTGTGAAGTGCCTTTTCATGTCTTTTGTCCATTTTTCTATTGACCTGTTCTTATTGATATTTTGCAGTTCTTTATATAGTTTGTATGCTAATTGTTGGCTGTATGTGTGACAAAGAACTTCTCTTGGTTTGTAGCTTTATGAAAAACTTCCTTGGGGCTTCCCTGGTGGCACAGTGGTTGAGAGTCCGCCTGCCAATGCAGGGGACACGGGTTCGTGCCCCGGTCCGGGAAGATCCCACATGCCGCGGAGCGGCTGAGCCCGTGAGCCATGGCTGCTGAGCCTGCGCGTCCGGAGCCTGTGCTCTGCAACAGGAGAGGCCACAACAGTGAGAGGCCCGCGTACCGCAAAAAAACAAAACAAAACAACTTTCTTTTTGCGATATAGAAGTTTTTAAATTCTTAATATAATTGAGGACTTTCTATTTTTTGGGGGGTCGAGATAGCCTTATCTTACTTTTAAAATTTGCATTTCTTTGATCACAAGTAAGGCTGAACTTTTTTTCATGTTTATTGGCCATTTATATTTATTTTTTGTCAGCTTTTTTATGTCCTTTTGCTCATTTTCTATTGATTTGTAAAGGACTTCATATGTTAAGGATATTAACCTTTTGTCATGTTTGTTGGGAATATTTCCCCTAGTTTCTTATTACTTGTAAATTTTGCTTAAAATTCTCTTTATCGAGTACGTTTTTAAGCATATTTAAATCCTAATTCTTCCTTTTCCTGTTTGTGTTTTTCACACTTGACAAAAATTAACTCATCTGGAATTAATTTTGTGATGAAGAGATGACATTAATCAACTGTCCCTCCTTTATCCACTGATTTGTGTTATCATTATTATACACTAACATTTTTATGCTTACTTGGGTCTGTTTCTGGGCCATATACTTTGTTGTGTTAATTATAATTATTTTATCCATTCTTGCCCAAGATACCTACTGCGTTTATTCTTCTCTTTCTAGTAAAGTTTACCATTTGGTAAGGCAAATTCCTTTGTTCTTTTCAAACTTTCTTGGATCATCTCAGAATAGGCATTCTCCATTTCTCTAATCAAATATTTCACTCGTTTCCCAGAGTGTTAGCATATAAACAAGACGCAGCTTCTCAATTTTCAAAGTGTTAGAAAACGTGAAATACTTTCATCACAACTTTTCATGAATTCAGGAGGAACTGTTGAATATTCCAAGGTCAGAGCTTGGGACAGTAATTAATATTGTACCATTGAGAGTGAGGGTGTAGCACTTGACATGATGTTTGATAGGTGCTTCCTATAGTTATACTTCAGTCACTTTCAGCCAAGGTATTTTCTTTACTTCTTCTTCTTTTTTTTTTTTTTTCTTAATTCCCCGGCCAGGGATCGAACCCGGGCCCACAGCAATGAAAGTGCCACATTCTAACCACTGGACTGTAGGGGAACTCCCCAGCCAAGGTATTTTCTAAACCAACAGGGCCTGTTATGATTATTCTCTCTCTCCTTGGTGGACCATGAAGAAAACAGGCTTTCACGGACAATGTCATTATTCCTGCTGAAAAAGTGAAACGCCTTGATTCCTGTATGAATGAATTCGTTTGTGGTGAAATGCTACTGTCCTATAGGAATCAATGAGCTGGACCCTCAGTGTCTTCTCCCCAACAGAGTGGTTAGAGAGGGACCTCTCCTTTGTTCAGGCCTTGGCTGTTGAGTTTGAGAAAGTGGAGGACCAGTTTAGCAACACAAAAGTTGGGTTATCTATCAGGCAGAACTGGTATTCCCCAGTTCTGGAGACCGGACTTGGGGTCGGGCGGGGGAGGCTTTGCAGGTGGTGTGTGTTGGGAGGGAGGTCCCTGCGGCTCTGGCCAGAGGTGTGGATGGTGTGGAGACACTCATCGGCCTCCTCTCCAGCAAACACCAAAGTGTCCAAGGTCACGCCAAAGGGGTAAAAATGGGATAATAAGTCTATTGGAGTATTTTGTACGTTTACTATAAAAAGAGTGTTCTAGTCTCCGTTTGGGTGTGGATTAAATCCTGCGAAGTCCAGCTATGCTCAGGGGTCCTTCTAGTTGGTCTCATGTGGGGTCCCAGACATGAGGACCAGGCACAGTTGAATATGAGCTTCACCTAATCCCTCCTGACTGGAGCCAGTTGAAATACACAGTTATGTAAAATCTTACACTCATTCAGAATAAGTCACTTATTCCTCGTATACCTCTATTCGTCATCTATAAAATGCGGAGGCATACATTTATCTTCTCATGTGCCAGAAATGCTTTTTGACAAATAAAACAATGCTTGCAAAAGTACAGTTGATAAAATGGTGCTAAACAAGTTCAGAAAAGATTCTGCCTTGTATATTTACACACTTTTCTGTCCTTTTGAGTCATTCAGAACAAAGAAGGAAGGGGAAGGGCATGGTTCTGCAAAATGCTGAACATGGGTGCTTGTGAAAGAGCAATTTTTGATGACAATACACAAACAATGCTGAAAAGTGTCATGAATTGTAGCGATACCACCTGCTGATCAATGGCTTTATCAGCTTCTTTCTCTGAATGACCCAAGACACTCCAAAAGCAAAAATTTGGACGCCAAATCTCGACGTATTTGTCAAATGGAAGGACTCACAGCAAGTTCGTAGCAGCTGATAGAAAAGAGATTTAGTTACAGGTTGTGGCCTGAGAACAAAATTGGACTTGTGGGTATATTTTGTGGAGCCTCACAATTTTGGTTGGCACTGTGCTGGAAAATGCTTTGAACTGTCAATATTTAAAAATCTGGGGATTTCGTATGAAAACAATTGGTTAGAGCTGGGTAGCTGCCTCCTTCTTTAGACAGGACTGCTTTTTTTTTTTGCTGTGCACCAGTGCCAATGTTTATTATTATTATTTAAAATTTTATTGAAGTATAGTTGATTTACAGTATTGTGTTAATTTCTGCTGTACAGCAAAGTGATTCAGTTATACATATACTTTTTCATATTCTTTTCCATTACGGTTTATCACAGGATACTGAATGTAGTTCCCTGTGCTATCCAGTAGGACCTTGTTGTTTATCCATCCTATATATACTAGTTTGCATCTGCTAATCCCGAACTCCCAATCCTTCTCTCTCCCACCCCTCCTCCCCCTTGGCAACCACATGTCTGTTCTCTACGTCTGTGAATCTGTTTCTGTTTCGTAGATATGTTCATTTGTTAGACAAAACTGTTCTTTTTTCAGTTTGCCATAGTCTATACCACTCTCTTAATACTGTCCTCTTCTGGTTCTCATTTACAGTACCTAGCTGGTCCCTCCAGTCATTTGAGTTTGTAACCCCTGACTTAGATAATGCCAAAGGATGGGGAGAGATCCTTTGTGGTCCAAATTCAGACCTTAAAAAGGAGTCCTTGGGTCTCGAAGAAAGTCAACGGAAGAAAAGCTAGTTCAACATTATCCCAGGTAAAATGTTCTTCTTTTAATAAAGACATTCTTCATAGATCACATGTTAGAATAACAATCTTTTCTTTGTTTTGAAATGCATTGTAGTTGAATAAACTTTCACTTAAATAACAATGGATATATTAAACTACTCCAATAGTTGCTAAAATTCTCTTACAAAAGGCAAAGAATTCACTTTTATATGGAAACAGCAGCAACTACTAACTGCATACCAAACTTTGCAAAAAAAGCAGCAGGATACAACTTGCAGTAGCAATTAGAATATTGTGTCTTAAAATGATGGAAACTTTCAAGGCATTTGATTGCTATTGCGACGACCTACAAATTTGAGACACAGTGCCAGGCAAGATACTTGTGTATTTTGCTGATACAGTATCAGCAGGATGCCACCTTTTCAAAGGATATTCCCAGACTCAACAATGGAGAGAAAGGTCCTCAGTGAACAGACTGTATGTATACAGTGAGAGGGAGCATTGGGTCAGCACTGGAAAAAGCGGCAGAATAGAGCGGCTTTAAAGGGTTTGACGTGGTTTTCTCTAGCCAGTACTGGAAGTAAACCATCATTTGGTTGTTTTAGACAATTTCCTCTGGTATTTGCATGGTCTCTCCTGGTTATTGTGATTCTCATCTCAAGGAGTTTGAATCCTTCAGTGGCAGGCAATTCCTTGGTGACTCCTACAGTCAGCTGGTAAGTTTGATTTGCCTTAAATAGCTGACCTCAGGATGCATCAATATACATATGCAAATACGCATCACTGCCATCAACTGACCCTGTAACTCTGGACCAAAAGCTGCAAGAGAGAGACAGCCTGATTCTCTCTTCCCCAAGTAAGAAAACTGGCCCCCCCACCCCTCAAAAAAAAAAAATCAATGAAATACAAAGTTGATTTGAGTATTTTATTTATAAATGTACATTTACTATAAAAGCTGTTGCATTTTAGACAACTTTTTTATGTTTATTTTTTACTATTTCTCAGAGGCATTTTAGAATAAATATTTTAAATGAAGGTTAGTGTAACTGATATAGAACATTGGCCCACCCAGAACAGTAACATCTTTTGGACGGACTCACATATGAGGTGGATCATTTCAGCCTGTTAAGTCTTACACTGTGTATAGATAACTATAATATGTATTGCATTAGTAACACTACACGGAAAGAATGAACACATGTCATGAAAGTTTGCAAGTGAAAAACAAAGAGTTACCCATTTTTTTCCTTAAGAAAGAGAAGGGACAAGCTTTTGAAGTATAAGAAAAAAAAAGATATACTTCCTCAGGAACAATAAATCACTCACTTGCCTCATCTGTTTTTTAAACAAACACATTTACATTGTAGCTCAACAGAGCAGAGCACTTTTTTTTTTTTTCCCTGGGATCTCAAAGATAATTTGAAAAGAAATAGATCATACTCACTATGCTGCATTGGAAAAAACAAGATCTAGTCTGCCCGAGCTGCCATGTAACAGACTCCAAATGAAATATAAATCAAATATAAATAGAAACAGTTGGCAATTAGAATTTAGAAAATGTTGGAGATTATTCTGTGCTGGTGACTATTGTTCATTATGGAAAAGCACATTTTGCAGTTGGAGATGGGGCTTTATTTTTCTTGATTCTAGCTTCAATACAATGTACAATGAGTCTCACTAAGAAATATGTATAAATGAGTTTGTGAAACCAGAAGAGAATGTGCAATATTCATAGAATCCTTACAGAACAGATGGAGTCCCACATGTAAAAAGTATTCTAGAAAAATCGGTTATGAAGAATCGTATTGTACATGTTTGTGCATTACTGGTGGTAAAGTACACTGCTAGTGTCATGCAAAGTGTAAACATACACATTATCAAAATACGTAACAAAACATGCAGGTGGTTAATCAAAATACGGGACTTAATCTGTACATTTTCAAAACGTTCTTTTTTTTAGTTTTTCTCTTTTTCTTTTTCTTTTTTAAGATTTTTTTCCTCCTGTAAAACAGCGAACACCTCCATGAGGAGTCTTGAGAACTTGGAGGGGACTTCATCTGTCTTCAATGTACTGCATCCTTAATTCATCAATGACTATGTGCAACAGCTTTGCATTTTCTAAGGCACAATTTTAAATGAAATGATGTGTAAATTTCAATCTAACAACAGCTTATCCAAATGACGAAATGGTCAAAATACCTCCAGTGGCTGAGGAAATTTCTGTACTTACATGGAACCCGCATGCAGAGAACCGTCTAGCGTGTAAATAAATAATTGCTAGTCATATTCAATAAGACACAGAAAAAAAATTATTGCTTACCTAACAGAAAAACATCTACTTGATTTCCTTTTATGACTACATTAACCTATTAGGAGTATATCCAGAGTCTACATTCACAAAATGTCATCTGTCATCACTTATTTGCCATCATTTTAAGGCAGAATAAATAGTCCCCCTTTCCCCAGTCTTAAAGAAAACAGCCTGGAGATCTAAAATGTGATGCTTTTTAGTAACTTGATTCCTTTCTTGGCCAGATGAAATTCATCACACAGGGCAAAAAATAAACCAGCTCTCCGCAAGAGTTTCTCGCTAAACTTCTCCATGAGCAAGGTCCAGTATTGGTAGTAAAGAGAGTTGGTGATGTAGGGCGTGAGGAGAGCAGGTAGGTATCCAGGAGGGTGGACAGGGCACGATGTGAACAGTAGGTTCTTGTTGATCGCATGCTAGTGGCTTCTCACATCATATGTCATTCAGATTCTATTAAGATGGGCTTAATGCTTTACTTTAGCCACCTGGGCTTCAGACCCCCAAGGAGAACTTGCAGGCAAGGGTGAGCGGTGGTCACACCTAATGATGGGCTGATCTCAATGAGAGCTTCCATATGTCCCACACTGAGCCTCTTATTGAATCTAGAGCCTAAAGAGAAGCAAGCAACAAAGCCCTCCTGGCTATCATTGACCCACCACTCTTTGGAAGATTAAACTTCCTCACAGATTTTGGTAATAACTTTGGAAATGATGACTGAATTATGTCCCTCTGGTTTCTTCCTACCCTTGGGCAATGTCCCAGAGTGTAAGCCTAGCCCGTATAGCAAGGGTTCTCTCTATTTGATGGGTCAGCCTACAGCAATGGCATAACTTCCAAAGGACACAGAATCTAACACTAACGGTGCAATAATTTATTGGTATGACTTCCACCTCAAAAAGTAAGTAACACAAATGTTTCAGGATTACAGTATATATTATCAGACTAGCATCTTTGCATTAAAAACAAGTTATAGCTCAGAGCTAGATGGTGTGATTTTTAGTTTCTGAAATGCATTAATTGTATGCTCCTGTCTCAGAAGACCACATGTCTCAAATTGGCATGTCCTGCATTTTCTGCAGCTCAATTCTGTAAACATAAAGTTTTTAATTCCTAGAAATGCTAAAAAAACCCCAGGTTTATTGCATCATTTATCTCATTAACTCCCAAAGAAAAGAATAACACATTTTAAACTGTAAGCCTGTTTGACCATGCTAAGACCTTTTTTGGGAACTATTCAGGATCGTTACAATTCAATATTCTTTTGTATATACTGTGCAAATGCCAAAAAAAAAAAAAAAAAAAAAAGGAAAGCAGGAAAAACACAAACACTGTGCTACAAAAGAACAGATACCATCTTTTAGAATAGCCTTTCAGAAATTAGATGAATGCTGAGGAGCCCCTGCACTTAGGGTTTTGTTAAACGATTGCCAGGGGACACCCTCAGTAAGGAAATGGTGAGTGATCTGGAAGCTCGAAAACCACGTCACAATGTTGTGGGTTGGCCAGCGCCTGGGACAAAGAACACAGAGCAACATTTGGTTAAAGTAGTCAACCATTCTGGCTTCAGATGTTTAAACATTTCCAAAATTAGCAATGCCCTTTGCCGAAGTCTCTTCCCTCTAGGGAGGGGAAACTCGTCCCACTATGCTACTCAGAGTGTGGTCCGGGGACCAGCCATATTGGCATCACCTGGAGCTTGTTAGAAATGCAGACTTTCGAGCCCCGTCCCAGAACTGAACAAGGTGATTCATATGCCCTGTCAAGTTTGGTTGAAGTCCTCTGGATTTCACCCTAAACCAAATGATCTCCACCAAGTTTTCTACCTTGTCTTCTGGGGCAAATAAGCAAGAAAATAATCTCTCTTCTTTCAGTTTCTCTAGGTTGTGGTTTCTCTAAGAATAAATACATTGCAAGAGGAGGAATTTGACATATGATCTAGATATAAGGATTGTTAGATTCAGCAAATAAAATACAGAACACCCAATAAAATTTGAATTTTAGATAAACAACAGATACATTTTTTAGCATATATCCCATGGGATATTTGGGATATACTTGTGCTACATCCTGAGCAGGTGATGTTTGGGACACACATACTAAAAAAAAATTCACTGTTATCTGAAATTCAAAAACATTTAACTGGGCATCTTGTATTTTATCTGGCAAACCTATCTAGGAAGGATGGTTTGGGTCCCATATTTCCTGCTGAAACCTTCACAAAGTTTCTCCTTCATTTTAGGCACTAGAGTTGTGATGAGGCAATCGCAACATTGGAAAAGACCCCAGGGATTTTGCGTTAAATGCATCTCACAAGAGTGAATGATGGAACAGACACAAAGACGTGGTCATCTAACACCCAAGCACAAATGGCACCAGTTAAACATGTGATGGCTTGATCCATGACAGGTAATTTGTTTTGCACTTCTATTCCCATTTACATATGAACTTAAAAACAGTTTACGTTGCTTTTAGGAATTGCATTTTAATATGCTGCTATGCTCTTTTTCCCCTCCAAGAGAAAAATTTCATTTAAACGTGGCTACTTACTTAAAGAAGATAGGCTTATATATTCAGGTTTTATTATTCTACACAATGAAATTATTTTGTTTCACTTAGAATGCTTATGATGTAAACCACCCCTCACATCTATCCATCTCCCCTCTTCTCAACTTAGATCAAAAGAAAAAAAAAAAGAAAAAACAATTTTAGCCATTTTTCCCATTCTGACTCTTTTATGCATTTGGGGTATATTCAACCAATTCAAGTGTATTTCTCTAGCCAATTATTAGCCTTTCCATCTATTCACTCTGAAGATATAGTTTTTCCTTATGACACCAAGAAAAATGAGCAGTATTCTCAGATGTACTGGTCATTCTCCCTGTCATGTGTTGACTTAATTAAAGTTTAGCCTAAAATGATATTAACATTTATCTGGAAAAATAAACATGAGAGTTAGGAAAACTCGGAAAAAATAATTGGAGAGAAGGTAGCCATTCTCTGCTTCAATATTGAAACATAATATGAAGCTATGATAATTAAAACTGATACTAGAGAATAAATAGGTTAATAAAACATAATAAAATATCCAGAAGAAGACTCAAATATATATGGGAACTTAGTTTAAGAGAAAGCTGGTATTCCAAATTAACAAGAAAAAATGGGATTATTCATTAAGTTATAGACATACAATTGGCTAATTGGAAAAAAAAATAAAGCTAGTATTTATCTTGTTTCTTGTCCCCAAATACATTTCTGATTATCACATGTTTACATGCCAAAAAAACCCAGAAAATAATTCTAGGAGAAATCTCAGCTAAATTTATTTATACCCTTGGAATAGTGAGAGTTTTTCTAAGGAGGACACAAAACCCAGAATCCAAAAAGGAGAAAAAGAGATATGTTTAACTATTTAAAATGAAAATCTTTTCTATGAAAAAAAAATCACAAAGTAGAAAGACCAATGATAACTGCCCAAAGCAGCAAATATAAAATAAAGGGAAATTTTCCTTAATTTACAAAGAACTCGTAAAAATCAACTGCCAATAGAACAATGGGCAAAAGATAAAGAAATATAAATGTCAATAGAAAAAGAAATATAAATGGTGAACAAACATATGAAAAGATGTTTAAACTAATTTATAGTTAAAGACTACAGATCAAAGCAAAGAGGTTTTTTTTCTTTTTTTTTTTTTCCTCCCCACTTAGCAGAGTGGAAATTTTAAAAGTTTGATGATATCCAGAGCTGACATAGGCATGGAGAGAGAAAGAGGCTCTCTTATATACTTTGCAGGGAGCATACACTTTTCTGGAAGATAATTAGGCAAGTTGCCTGAAAATTTAAAAAGCACATGCCTTTTTATTCAGCAGTACCACTGCTCAGAATCTACCCGGTGAAAATGCTTTCAAATGTTCATCAAGACATACATACAAGGATGTTCACTGGAGCATTTAAAAAATAATATTAAAAAACTAGAAATAACTGGAGCACTCATTCATAGAGCATTAGTTTTAAATTATGGTTAAGTCCACACAATGGAATTGTATGCAGCTATTAAAGAGCCATTAAAAAGAATGAGGAGAAAGAAAATGCTATATGGAAAAATTCCCAAGATATATCATTAGGTGAAAAACAACAGCAACAAAAACTAAGTACCACTGTGGCTATGTCATTACCTTTGTGAAATAAGAACCAATACAGGTAGATGTGTCACACACATATGCATCTGTGTGTGTGTGCGTGTGTGTGTATGCATGTGCGTGTATACAAACATACATTCTGCCCCTCTCCCCAAAAACTTATTAGAAAGTGATTACGTGGTTAAGGTTGAAGAGGTTCACTTTTAATTTGGTATCTTTCTAAACAATCTAATTTTTCTAACCTTTTACTACTTATAACTTCTATTTATTTATTCTTTTGAATATTGATATTGGTTATCTAGACAGAGAGATAATGAGCCTTTTCGCTTTCTTCTTAGTACCTTAGTATTCTAAAAAACATCCTAGTAAAATATCGCATCAAAAACATTAAAGAAAAAATCATATCTTTAATCTACCTCCAATCACCTTATTTTTCATCTTACAGGACAATTACAGGAACTCTATGGTTCTTGTCTTTAGATTTGGAATCAAAAGCAGTTAGTGGCCTTTATATTTGTATACACAACAGAAAAATTGCTGGCCTAGATCTGAAAAGCTAACTTCCAAAGAAAGGACAACGAAACACCCAGCTTCTCAATTAAAATGTAAATCTGGATGAAAGCAGGTCACTGTTATCCAGAGGTGAGTTCAGGTTTGTTCTCTGCTGGCATTCTTCAAGCACTTCAAATTATGAAAGAAATTCAGATTTACAGCACTTTTCAAATCTGGTTCAAGAGGCCATCAACCTAACAGCGCCCTCTTCTGGTTCCATGACTCACATTCAGCAGGTCATTGAGGTTGCAGGGAAAACTCCAATTTATGTTAGATGATAGGAAAAAAATCACTTTGAATCCTGAGACAAAAGGGTTTAGTTTTCCTTTTTAATGACTAATAAGAACGTTCTGTATAAAAAAATAAATAAAATAAAATTCAAAAATTAAATAAAGAGGGCTTCCCTGGTGGCGCAGTGGTCGAGAGTCTGCCTGCCGATGCAGGGGACACGGGTTCGTGCCCCGGTCCGGGAGGATCCCACATGCCGCGGAGCGGCTGGGCCTGTGGGCCATGGCCGCTGAGCCTGCGTGTCTGGAGCCTGTGCTCCGCGATGGGAGAGGCCACAACAGTGAGAGGCCCACGTACCACAAAAAAAAAAAAAATTAAATAAAGAGAAGAGCATTGGCACAAGAAGAGAAAATCAAAGAATATTCTTCTTCAAAAGTAAAAAAAAAAAAAAAGAAAAAGAGGAAGCTCCCAATTTCTCCTAACATTATCATTTTTTTTAATTTGCCAGAAATGTTGGGTACATGTATATCTATAACTGATTCACTTTGCTGTACACCTGAAACTAACACAACATTGTAAATCAACTATACTCCAATAAATTAAAAAATAAATAAATAACTAAATAAAATAGATAGCTAGTGCAAAGCCACATAGCACAGGGAGATCAGCTCGGTGCTTTGTGACCATCTAGAGGGGTGCGATAGGGAGGGCGGGAGGGATAAAGAAGAAAAAAACCCAAACAAAAAAACAAAACAAACAAATACAAATATAGTTTAAGTACAATATAATTATTATATATTATACATGTATATATATATTTGTATATAACTGTATATATATTTATGGTATATATATGGTATACTATTATCCCATATTTTATATGTATAATACATAGTATAAAAATTAATATCAATATTTTGTATATACATATAAAATACATATAAAATAGTCCAGGTTGATGGCAGCAGCTCTAAGTTGGAACCGTTTTGACCTCAAGTCAAATGTTTATCATAGATCAAAACCACCTGGGTTTAATTTTTATTTCCCATCATTTTGTTAAAATAGGCATATATTTCTCTGAATTTACAAAATCTATAGCAATAAAACAACTTAATTTCAATTTTCACTCTTAAAATCTTCAGTCTTGCAGATTTAGAAACCCACATGAAAAGACTGTAAAAATGCCACTTCACTTACTTTGAGAAATAATAAAAAATTCTTGAATTTCAAACACCAGATCTTCGCTCATATTTTTTTTTTAAAAAGAGTTTTTGACTGACAAATTTGCATAGAAGAGTCACCTGCTGTCTAGGTCATGCACCAGAAGGACTATACTTAGGATGGAGAGTGAGGAAGGATTCAGAGGCTAGCCACTGGCTAGTTTCAGATTTTATAAACAGCAGCTGGGCAACAGCACCCCCTGGTGGTCCCCCCAAAATAACATTAACTTTCTGTGGCAGGAGACCCAGACATGAGATGCGAGGCATTGATTTGATGAGCAGTGGAGAGCTATTCTTCATATGTGAAACACCCTCCAAATGCTACTGGTCTTCTAAAGAGATGCCTCAACAAATAAATAGTTTCAGACTTTATAGCATCCCTGCATCTCACTGAAATCTCTATGGTGAGCTCAGGCAACGTCTCAAACTCGGTTTACATTTTTACCTGCTGGTGTATTAATGCACTTCTGGATAAAAAGAATTAGTCCATGTTATAGCAGTAACTTCCAGTAAGAAACAAGTGGTAAATACAGGATTATTTCATTATCATTTCTTTTACCTGGATGCTAATGTATCTTTCCTTCAGTGTAGGAGTATCAACTGATGGAGAGTAGCTGAATTCCTAAGCTAGGTCTATGAAAGGCATATATGGTTGCACTCATTCATCTCAAGGTATTTCCCCTCAGGACTTACTTCTGGATCGCATGTAGCAGTCATTACAGTTTAGAAGACCATTTCGAATCCTAACATCCGTCCCACTCACTGCATCTCCAAGCTGTCCTTTACAAATTCCACACTATTGGGTAGAAAGAACAGAAGGTTATAAGGTGCGTAAGGAATTGTTTCCTTATAATGTTTAGTTATTGTTCACATGAATAGTACAGTAATCACTTCTCCAACCTCCACATTTGTTGCATATCTACTATGTATTAGATGCTGCACCACGACTTGACTTCCAGCAACAATATACTTTTAGCATTTTATCCTAACTCCTGGCATTTTTCAGAGAAGGACACCAGTTCAGAGAGGTTAGCTGACTCGTCCAAGGTTGTGAAGTTGGTAAGTGGTATCAGGTTGATCCCAAAGCCTATGCACACCGATTCTCAATCAAGACGGAAGAACCGTTTTAAACAGGTTAAATCCTAGTGGTTTTAAATAAAAACATGGCCAAGGAATGATCAATATATATTGAAACTTGTCTCTGAATAATCTTCAAATGCTTTTTAGCATTGTTGGTAAGTTCTACCTGACCAGAATGACTGGGAAATAGCTATTCCACTTTATGTTTCCACGTTAAAGGCAGTGATACCAAGTCAGCCTGAGAGCAGAAAGAGACTGTAGGGTACACTGTACTGGCTGAATCAGAGAACAGGCCAGCCTACCGCAGGGGGATCTTGACCCAGCCCAGGAAACAAGGGCCAGCCCCAGACTGATGCTCTAAGGTCATCTCAGGTAGAGGGAGGCTTCATCCAAATTATGTTACAAGCTGCATCTACACAGAAGGGTAGGGGATAAATTTAAGCGGTGATGTACCTTAAAGCATCAGGTCAGCTCCAGGAAGTAAGTGACTAGAGAGAATAAAGGCCTTGACAGCTAAGAAGACAAGTCCCTTATCTGCTGAGAATCTGCAAAGACTCGTTGCCACCTTGATTATTCTGAGTTCTGGTAAAGTTTCTGAGAATAAACTGTGGTGTTGGAACATATTATCTTGGTATCACTATGAATTTTTTAAAAGTATGAAGCCTCCAGGGACTTCCCTGGCAGTCCAGCGGTTAAGACTCCATGCTTCCAATGCAGGGGGCAGGGGTTCAATCCCTGGTCGGGGAACTAAGATCCCACATGACACACAGCGTGGCCAAAAAAAAAAAAAACATTCCCAGACAATTTAGGATATACATTACCTATGTCAATTTTACAATAAGAATATTGATAAATGGAGTCTAATCAAGTATCCATATTGCACTTTGTCCATCAGTTTTGCTTTCCAGTGATTACTGACATTATTAAATTAATAACTTTGGGACAACCTCACTCACTTTCTCTTATAGGTAAAGTGGAAGTTATTTTAAACCCATGCAAGTTTACTTTATAGCTGAGGGGGCTACTAATGAGAAACAGGACAAATCCAAGAAGGACACAGAAAGCATGTTAGGGTTATAAAGAGAAAGAAATGATTCTTTTTCAGAGATAGAGGTTTGGCTTCAAAATTATATATTATCTGAAACATGTCCATGGGTGAAAAAAGGAAATGCTGATATAGTCTGACCTGTAAATATTATAATAAATCAGGCATAATAATATAATATAATATATATATAATATATAAAATATATATATATATATTATATATATATAATATATAATAAACAGGCATTCATTCACCGGCTTGTTGGCAGGAGATTTGGGACTAGAATGTAGTCCTCCTCATTTTCAGTTATTTATTAATTCATTCATCTGAAAATATTTATTGACACCATCTTCACTGGGTGCAGAGGACATAGTGTGAGCCAGACAGACGTGGTGCCTGCCCTTACGGAGCTTGTAGAGAGCAGATGACAATTAAACAATTCAATAGTGAGTGGTGAGGACCACGAAAGGTTCTATAAGGACCTGTAACAAAGGCAACTTGACTTAGTGTGGTAAGCAGGTCAGCTTCTCAGAGGAAGTGATATTCAGTCTGTGACTGCAGACATACTCGTTTGGAGACCTACAAGTTAGCAACTAGCTGTAACCACTCAATTGACAATCTTCCATTAAGTCAAAGACCCAAAATCTTTGAATTGAGTCTCAAGAGTTTGAGAAGCATCAAAGATGTGACATTCCAAATAAATCCATCTGGCCTTAAAAGATTCAGAAGCATCGTCATCCTCCAGGGTGGCTTTCTCAGCTTCCTGCTAAAGTATATGCTCTTTAGCAACGAAAAATGGTTTTATAAAGACAAGTCGCACAAATCTGTTTTGCCTCCTCTAACCTGACATCCCAGAGGGATGCGTGATAGGAGAGTTTCATCCTGAAGGATGGACTCCACGCACACTTCTGTACAACCTAGAGTCAGGGGGCCCTCACAAGCAAAGGCTGTCAGGATTTCCAGGAGGTAGTCACTCAGCACAGAACGAGGCCAAAAGACATTATGAGACTGTACTTAGGCAGAAGAGAGATGAATACATACCCTAAAGCACTGGATGTGAAAATAGAGATTGAGGGTCTCGATGATCATTGCAGCTCCTTTACCCAATGGAAGCCCACACGAAGAGCACAGCTTCTTCCCACTTATAGACCTAAGTTGCAAAATATATGTCATAATAAAATGTTCCGTTTAGAATCATTGGTCAAACACACTAATATGGAGCCTCACGCAAAAAAAAAAATAAATAAATAAAACATGAGTTTTTAAAATGTTTATACTGTAAGTGAAACAATTACTGAACTGATAATGAGTAGGAATTAGGTATAAGATGCAGACAATTGATAGATTAAATACAATAGGCCTCCACTGTGGCATGGAATTCTGTGTGTGTGTGTGTGTGTGCGTGTAGGTGTGTGTGTTAGTTGTTATAAAAAGTTTGCGTTGTAGTCTATTCAACCACAGTGATCAAATGCCTTGAGATGATTTAATGTATTTATCATATGTTTTCTTACGTCCTAAAAGACAGTCAAGTTTAGCTTTATTAAGGTTTTAATGTTGTGTTAAATTTTTCTATAATTGGTTCATTGGCCCACTAGGGCATTTCTTTTTACTTATTAAAATTTTTTGTTTGTTTGTTTAAAAATAAAGAGGAAATTGTGATACAGCCTAACAGGTATCAGGCAGATGTGGGATCAAATCCCTGCTCTGATACCAAGTTCTGTGATCCGGTATGAAGAACTCACATTGGGTTTCCATTCCACCTGGCTCAGACAGGATGGCTGTGCTCTAAGGCAGCTTTCCCTCAGCTAAGATCGGATTGCAGTGATGCCGATTGTCGGGAAATCTCTTGGAATTACACAAGAAATTTTAAAATATGCACTATCATTTGGAAGCAAAGAGAGGGACAGAAGAAACAGAAAGACAAGAGAAAAAAGGAAGAGTTGCCCTTAGCAAACTCTATTTATTAGGATTTCCCTCTTATCCAGTAGTTAAATGAAATTTCTAAATCAAAGAAAACCTTGGAGTACTCAGTCATTTGTCTCTCCAGGGAATGGGAGCTCAGGCAGCTTTTAAGAATATCATGGGGCCTAATTAATGTCCAGAAGCAATCATTAGAGAGCTCGAGTAGAGTAAAAGGGAGGATGAAGTTTCATTTCTCAGCGCCCGCCTGGTTCACTGTAAGAGCCATCAGCGGATCCTGCCTAGAAGGTCCGAGCCGTCTTGGAGGGAAAGGCGCCGACTTAGGAGCCCGGCAATTGTCTGGTGGATTTTCTTATTAGATTGCAAGTTCTGCACAATGTAATTAAAGCCCTATGGCCATAGCCGCGCCAACGTCACACACTTGGCTCTTTCGACTGTGGGCTGATAAAATCTTTAGGCAGATGGGGATGTGTTCTTTCCTCCCGCCTATGTGTGTGTGTAGGAAGAGACATGGATGGACAAATCCCTCACAATCCTCGGGCAAGCACTAATTTGGTTGCGACTGTGCTCAACAGGCTCTAGCCAAAACAAAGCAGCCTCAGAAAGGCTTGCTGACCTCTTGTACCTGTTTGGTGACTGGCCAGGAGGGGTGGAGGAGCAGGGGGACAAGTGCCCAGCCTGGAAGTTCTCGCGAGGGCTTTTCCTGTAACATGGGAAAGGAGCCAAACATCACGTCAAGTAAAGAGAAGTCCAATCCCACAAGGAAAGGCTTTTTAGACAAGGAAAAAAAACACCCCACTTCCTTGGCAACCAAATAAAAGACCACAGTGTGTCCTAGGGGTCACTTTTTTTTTTTTTACAAAGGACAAAAAAATTTCCATCTAGCAGACTGTACAGACATTGGATGTCTGATATCAAAACCAGGCTGGCATTGTTGAACAGAAAGACAGAATAGTTTTCTATTCTTTAGTTTGGTCAGGCTCTTTGCTAGTTAAAGTTGCACTCCAAGTTAGATATAAAAATTATGGACAGGGTGGGAGGGGAGAGATGAACAGGGGTGTAGGGAAAAGTTCTTAAAGAGAGCCCAGAAATAAAGGGCAGCGCTTAAACGAGGTATTTTTCAGTGAGGTGCCTTCCACCCCTATTCATAAGTTCGTTACATGATTAGGGATGATGTTCAAAACATCTAATGACTGCTATGTGATTGGGCATCTACAAAGCAGAATGGTTCCCAGCCAGAAGCCCCCAGAATGGTTTTACGGGTGCTGTTGGTTACACGTGAGCCCTGCCTGTGATTAAGCTGTCAGTTCCGGGCTCTTGATTTTAAAAGTTAATTTCAGGGGCTTCCCTGGTGGTGCAGTGGTTGAGAGTCCGCCTGCCGATGCAGGGGACACGGGTTCGTGCCCCAGTCCGGGAGGATCCCACATGCTGCGGAGCAGCTGGGCCCGTGAGCCATGGCCACTGAGCCTGTGCGTCTGGAGCCTGTGCTCCCCAACGGGAGAGGCCACAACAGTGAGAGGCCCGTGTAACGCAAAAAAAAAAAAAAAAGGTAATTTCATTGGTAAAGAAAGGGACAGAAAAGAACAAGGAAAAGAGAAATGCCAGCATAGACATGAACAGAGCATGAGGCCATCTGTCTTGTAACTGCTTTCAGAATAACTCCCGGAGCCCCTGCCCCCGCAAACCTCCCTCCTCAGACAGAGCTTGTCTTCTCCAAAATATCAGCTTTTCATGGAATATCCTAAAGTATAAGGACCATCACCTTGAAAAATGGTTGAAAATCACCACAATGATCAATAAAAATAACAACTCCTTCTATGTGATTTTACCTTCTATTAATTCTCCATGTCATCTAGACAGAGAGAAATGAAATTGGATAGACATAAGAGAAAAGGGGGAAATGGTTCAAAAGTGTATTGAGAAAAAATGTAACAAGAAAAATAAGATAAAAGGACGAACTTATAAAACAAGTTATTATCATCATCACCATCACTGTCATTATCAACACCATTGTCTACAATGTATAGTACTTATTACTTGCCAGGCACAAAGCCCTATGAAGTAGGCACTACTATTATTCCCATTTTATACACGAAGAAACTGGAACAGAGAAAGATTAAGTATCTTGGTCAAAGTTCCATGCAGGCAAGTGTCAGAGTCAATATTTTGAATCCAGGTAGTCTGGCTCCAGGTAGAATGATTGGTTAAAGTATAATGAATATTATCTTTTTAAAACTGATTACAAGGAACCTCTGGCTCAAATATGATCTTATCATGGAACTGTGGGTTTACTCTGAATCCCTCTACCACTCATCCAGACAAGTACTTTGGATAAGTTATTTAATACCTCTGAGCCTCAATTTCCTCATCTGTAAAATGGGAACAATAACCCAATAATGTTATTGGGAGAGTTCAGTGAGTTAATATATGAAAAGAAGAGGAGAAAGATATATGTAAACCCTTCAACACAGTGCCTATTATATTGACATGTTTCAAAAATGATGCGAACTATTATTACTATAAAAAACACAATTGTTACAAAATTAGAATAGAGCCTGGGGTAGTTAGTTAAGGGGAGAGAATGATGATGAGAGGAAACATTTTTTCCTTGAAAGAACATTTGTCCATAGGCTCTGAGACAATTTAACTCACTTAAATAAATTGCTAATACAACAGACCTGCACATTCTTTCCAATGTTTAGATTTGTGGGTTAAAAACATACTTTTAAGTTGCCAAATTCAGACTAAATATTTACTTGCCAGCAAGATTGTTCCAAACTGCCATAAATATTTGTTACCTTGTCAATGACAGTCAATGGAGAGAAAGCACAAAAATGCTGCTAACATCTAGCCATCTCACACTTTTTCACTCCCCGCCCCCCCCCCCCCCCCCCCCCCGTTCTTAGTCAATTAAAATAAAAAAGAAATTCCACACCCGTCTTATTTGGTTACTCACTTCCGCCTTTCACTCGGAGACTCAATTTGATGATTAATGCTTTTGTCCAATGGGAGGGTTTTTGGCTTCACATCTTCTAAAATGTGCATTGGTGGGTTTGATACCTGCTGATTCCGGGATGGATCTGAGGCCAAGTAAAGAACATACACTTAGTGCTCAGTAAAGCTGCCGCCTTAGTGCTTAGTAATCACATTTCTTTAAAGTGCTAATGGCTGCTGAGGTCTCACAGTGATTTCATGGAGCCTCCGGACGGTGCTGTTTAGCATAAGCTGGAAGAGAAGCTTGCAGCCAGCAGAGGTCATATCTGTCTGGACGATGGGGTGGGGAAGGGGTCTTACAATAATTGAAACATGGGGGTTGGTTTTCTCCATTCTTACCCTGAGCTAGCTGTGGGTTCATCCCACAGGGTGAGGCCCCAGCTTCTGTATCCAGCTGGAGGTCCTGATATATTCCTTTCAATGCAGGGTTCTCAGAATGAGTCAAGACTCCTTGAGTTAGGCTGTTAAAATAACAAATATATCTCAGAACAGGAATAAAAGCAACTGAACGAAAATTATTGATCTTCTCCCTCAGGACCGATTACAATACGAGAAAAGAAATGGGGCTAAATAAATATTTATTCTTTTATGTTAAACTAGATTTAAAATGGTTTTAGAATACTGTTCAATGCTGCGCAGTTTCATTATCCAGCAGTTTAACAAACCATCATTCCTGATGTCCTCTCTACCTCCTTGTCCACAAAATTCTTCATTCTAATCATTTCAGGGGGTGCCAGAACTAAATGCAATCTCCCAGGTTTTCACAAGAGAGGACTTATTGTGGAAAATATTTGGGCCACATGGGGCTTCGGCAGCCTATGGTAATTCACTGGTCCTTTAGTAGCTTCTCTGTGCAAAGAAAGGAGAGACGGAGGAGATTTTTTAAAGGTTTCTGGTGACAACAGGGCCTGTCTGGAGAACGAGCAGTAATTCATGGAAAATGCTTATTAGCATCCTTCAAATATTCCTGACTAGTGGCTTTCATTTCAAAAACTGGAAAGTCTCTTTAAATAGTGTTAACTGGAAACAGATGTGCTGTTCCAAGGGCTCTGCAGGCTCTGGACATGGGTCCCAAGCTCTAATATCTTACAATTCACCGAGTCTCCTAGCTGATGAGCATAGGAGAATTCTCCGTGCAAATCCCACCAGAAGAGCTCAGCTCCCAGCCAACCTTTCAAATTGGCCAGTCTTTGAAAATGATACTTAGATAGCCTTTTGTGTCTTTGGGTCCCTCTGAGGAGGCTGTGTGTGTACCCAAGTGTGTATGCACACACACACATGCATGCACACTTTCCAACATCTATCTGATATATCGGAGCCCCAAAGGCCAACATTTGTATCATAAAGAACTTGCTGGTGGCAGAGCACTGCTAGCCTCTTGGGTTTCTGCAGGTCCCTTTTAGGTCTCAGGCATGGGGTCGCATCAATAAACTCACTACAGTCCGTACCTACAACCAGATTCTGCTCCAGTCTGAGCTAGCTCTGAATGCTCCAGGAGTTTCTGGGTATCCTGTTCTGATCTCCCATGGAACATACTGGAACCCATGGGGTAGGGGGATTACCCATGACCAACGGGTTTGTTGGCTATCCTTTATATTATCACCCAGAGTAAACACGGCTTCTCACAGGTCAGAGGATACTAATGGCAAAGTTCAGGTCCACATTGAGTAGGACACCACGGCCTCATTTTTTTTTTTCTTCTTTTAAATAAGCTTTATTTCTGTGGACGAGTCTTAGAGTTATTTTAAAAAATTGCAAAGATAGTACAGAGACTTCCCATCTACCCTGTACACAGTTTCCCCTGTTGTTTTCTGTGAGTATGGTACTTTGGTTACAGTTAATGAATCAGTATTGATACAGTATTTTTTTTCTTTCTTTTTTTTAGTTTTAATATACTTTTAAATTTAAGTATAGTTGATTCACAATGCTGTGTTAATTTCTGTTTTACAGCAAAGTGGTTCAGTTTTATATATATATATATACATATGTATATGTATATATATATACACACACACACACATATACATTCTTTTTTAAAATATTCTTTTCCATTATGGTTTATCATAGGTTCTCTGTGCTATACAGTAGGACCTTGTTGTTTATCCATTCTATATATAATAGCTTACATCTGCTAACCCCAGCTTCCCACTCCATCCCTCCCCCAACCACCTTCCCCTTGGCAACCACCAGTCTGTTCTCTATAACCACACCACAGCCCCATTTTAAACTCTATCCCTCCAGATACATTAACCATTTCAGGTGAGTGGTATTTAGGTTTGGGACTTTGAATTGACAACATGCTCCTTTGGTGATCTATACTGTCTCCCCTCATTTAAAAGAAGGTTTCACCTATTTATATTCAATAGTATAAGGACACTGACTTGAGAGCCATTAGAACATCTTCAAGCAATAATATACGCATAATGTATTATTGGAATGATAATTTCAAAGCTGAATATGATTTGCATTAGTGATGGGTGCCCTTCCTGGGAGTGAAGGGGCACAGCCCGGCTTTGCGCATATGGATGGACAGCCTGGAATGGCTCATACCTGCCCTTTTCCTCCAGTGGATCACCTTCCTTAGTCTTAGGCAATGAGCCACTGTTATCCCCCTGGAATGGTGTCTTCTGTCTTGTCTTTTGTTCTTCCTCTCGACAGTTTTCCAAGTCCATCTTATTCTAATGGGGAAAACAAGGATAATCTTGAATATAATTTTTAAACACACTGGACAATACTCATGTTTGGCCATGGAATATCTGAAGCACTTTCTCAATCACACTGACTACAATTTAAAGAACAGTCGTTCAAATTAACTGAATAGGGCTTCCCTGGTGGCGCAGTGGTTGAGAGTCCGCCTGCCAATGCAGAGGACACAGCTTCGTGCCCCGGTCTGGGAAGATCCCATGTGCCATGGGGCGGCTGGGCCCGTGAGCCATGGCCGCTGAGCCTGTGCGTCCGGAGCCTGTGCTCCGCAATGGGAGAGGCCACAACAGTGAGAGGCCCGCGTACCGCAAAAAAAAAAAAAAAAAAATTAACTGAATAGTAACTGATTTCCAATGATTTGAAATGAACATGTAAGCTGGATCTCTCTCAAAAGTTATCATAAAAGGGAACTGGCTAGAAAACCCATCTTTCAGAATAAAACAAAGTCATAGGATTGCTTATTTCAGGACAAGTGGCATTTGAGTGCCCGTGGGTTATTTCAAAATGCAGATTATGTAGTGTAACGTTTAAAAATTGTATAAAAAATTTTTAATCTTTAATTTAAATTTTAAAAATTTAAGTAAAAAACAAGCAGAAACGAACACACCACTGTAAAGCAATTATACTCCAATAAAGATGTTAAAAAAATAAAATAGAAATAAAAAACAATACACTTCAAATTTTGATATTTGAAAATGGCTGGTAAATATCGAAAAATTGTTGGACAGTGTAGAATTCCTTTGATGATGATACATAAAAAACTTATTTTAGAGTCTAGAAAATCTTTCATAATTATCATTGCAATATATGAAAGAGACATGAAAGACTTGGCTTTTGTGATAATCTTTGTATATAACAGCAAAGATAAGCAATACTCTGAGCTTCCTGAGTGACCATGCAATATCAAATTTGGTGAATTACTTTTGTACAATCTTCATTTGTATTAAGTTAAAATTGGATAATTTAAAAATTTTAGTGTATTGCAGCATATATTAATTGACTACAGAAATGACTAATATGACATATACCCAAGTGATATTATGTTTATTGCAAAATGAATTTATTCTGTTATTATACCATCAAAAACTAAAATGCAGATTATAGACTATCCAGGTGTTGGTATGACCAATGTCCACTACCTCCATGACCTTATTTGGGGGATATGGAGGTTGACCAGCCTTTCTGGACTCTCTCCAGACCTTGAAGACACACATATATATATATTCATGTGGAATTTTAAGAGTGATTCAGAAGAAACTTTCATGGAGGCCGGTGAGAGTGTATTGTTGGCATCCTACTGCTAACATCCAGTGCAAAGAGATGTATGGTCTGGCAGAGAGAAACATACGTCTGCTAAATGAATGAATGATGGGCAGTTAGAAAGACATTCCAGCACGTGGCATCACTAACCAGGGTCTTGCCAACCAGTGCAGAGACTTTGGTTTCCAGCCTGTGGGGGCAGGGCTGGCTTCAGTAATATGTTTACTGCTCTCAGGGATTGACTCTAGGGTTTCACCACGGCAATGACATTATGATGGGGTACAATGGCCACGTAGTAGCTGACATGATTCTAGAGAAACAGCTAGTCCTGGATTTAAACTGGTGGAAAACTTGGCCTTGTGGTTTAGTACTTCTATTTTAGTTTTCTTATTTCATGAATTCCTTTTAATCTATGGTCTTACCATTGTCCCACTGCCTTCAGTCACAGAGGAGGATGTAGACAGCTGGTCTGCAGAACTTGAAGAAATAGTAAATGGAACCACAGTGTCCTCAATTATTTTGCGCTCCTAGGGGAAGGACAGGAATTAATGAAAGGGGGAGAAAGGATAAATCATATTTGTCAAGAGAAAAGTGTCATTAAAGAAATTTAGGGACAAACATCAGAATTATGTGTAAACAAGCAGGGCATAAAAAAAGGTCTTACTTTTAAAAAGCATGTAAATCAGATAACATGCTCTATGGGCAATGATTTAGAAATTAGCATTTAATTTAGAAAAACAGAGTCTTTGCAAGTTAATTAGTGTGATTCAAGAGGCCTAATTAGAAATGCTATTAGGGAAAGTATTATGCACAAAAATTATTGTTGAAGAACAAATTCACAACAATATTAATCATAAACAGATTTTGGATAATATATATAAGGTGTAGTTTCAAATTCTCAGACGTGGTCTGGTTTGTTCATCTAAAAATGAAACAAACAAAAGCAAATTCTCCTCCCTTCTAAATCTCTTTAGTACCATTCAGTGAATGCAGCAGTAAGGATTCACTTAGCCTTGATATCAAAATTATCCTCATAAAAATTAATATTAATTCACTACTACCAAACATGCTTGCCTCAAACACACACACAGATAAACAAATTGATACTTTCATGTCATCTAAGACAAATCAAGAATCTGACCTTTGTGACTAAAGAAGAGATACAATTCTATTCTCCCCCTTGACCATGACTCAACACACCCTTACCACAAGCTAAACTTGGAAGAGTAGTAGTCTTTTACAGCCTATAGGATAGGACTCTTTTAAAAGGTTGATAGGGCTCTGTTGTGAGTAAAGAGAATCAGACATGCCCCATGGGTACACACAGCACAGACAGAGAAAGTGCTGATAGACTTTGAGGAATCAGGGCTTCAGGGTCAAATTCCTTCCGGGGAATTTCCTACCTCCTCATAGTATCTGCGTTCTTCCTCTTCCACCTCCTTTTGGGCCTTTTCCCACTCTTCCTTCAGCTTGTCCTGTTCCTTCCGGTATCTCTCCTGTTATGGAATTTCCATAGATTGTTCTGAACGGACCAGTGCATACATCATTGGCACTTTTCCCCCCGCTAAACCATCACGTACAATGTGTTGCAAGACTCTCTTCTTGCTGTGAGGTTCTGAAGCTAACCCATTCGTGCACCAAAAGGGGAATACCATTTTGTGGTGCTCAGACATGTTAGGGACATAAAAATCCAACAGAGAACAATTTTTTCTGCTGTGGGTGTTTCATAGAATGTTCTTCAGATATATGAGTAGGCATTTGCTTATGGAAAGAGAAAAGATGGAAAGATTCTAAACTCCTTCTTAACTTGGGTTTTGTCCTCAGGGGTAGGTTAAACCAATAGTTTGCTTTTACTGGGCCCTTCAGAGATGAGTTTTGCCATTCCACTAATAGAAATACGTTGCTGCTGGGAGAGTTTAATAAAAGATTAAAAAAAAAAAAAAAACCTCGCAGGTTTACAAGATAGATGATGGAGAAAGGTCCAAAGTGAGCAGGACGATAATTAGCTGAGTGGCTGAATTACTCTTTGCTGGTGGCCATTCTACTAAAATGGAGTCCTCCTAACTTTAAGTCCTCCTGAATTAAGAGTAGCTTTTAAACAGCCCATTAGAAGGCTTTGATATCAGAACTGCTATTATTGTTTTCAGAAAAAAATAGGACACTAGTCACCACTTCCAGAGAAAAAAATAAAAATACTCTGAATAGGAAAAGGATGTAAGGATAAGGAGAGCTTTAAAAATGTGACTGGGGTCCCTGACAGCTGACTAGAAGAAATGAATACACGGAAATGAAAAGGAATGCTTAAGATGAGAACTGACATCCCTGGGTGCCTTGAGAATGGCATCGCCGACATGACAGAGACCAAGGAATTGCTGGAATACTACGTACAGTCAAATATTTTAGGCTGATTACTGTCAGTCCTCTCTCTGAGGCTAACATGAGTCTGTGCTTCCATCTTCTTGGGGAAGACACTGAGAATTCCTCCAGGTATTACTTGTTATGTTATCATCTTAGGAGCAAAAGGGCTTTATGCGATTGTCTGGAGCCTAATGTTCCTATTAATGCTCTGGCCAAACCACTGTTGGTCAATCCATGGTAGGCTTTTAAACTTCGGCTAAAAATTTTGTTATAAAACCTAATATTGTAAAGTTTTAGAGAGGGACTCCAAGGGTCTTCAGAATAGAGGAAACAGACCTTAAAACTTTACAGAAGATGAAAAACAAACAAAGCTTCTTACATTTATTGGTTCTAGGAGCTTATATCACATGTTTGCCTCACCAAGAGGATGAACTGATGATACAGGGGCCAAAGATGTGGTATATCTGTCCACACACACACACACACATGACACCCTTCCTTCCCCATAAACACCTTGCCCCTAAGCCCACAACCCACGCCTAAAACCACGGCCACCTTTCAAAGAATAACAGACACAGCAAGACCATGGGAAACACAGGCCATCTTCTTTACTCTGTGGAATTTCTGACTCCTGGTGGAATGGACATCTGACTTCCAACAGAATAGCAGATGACCAGGGCTGGTCTGGGGTCTCCCAACGGACCTAAATGTGCCAACAGCTCTGGGACTTTGCTGAACCTAGTTCTTACTAAGAACTAGATTTTGGTATTGAAGGTTTACTCCTATGTAATTTTGAAAAGTGTCAAACTTAACGGGCAGACCTAGAGCCACACTACAATTAATTAACTATCTAGCTGACCTTTGCTCCCCACCCCTGGGAATTAAGCCAAAGGATTAGAACAAAAAGATAAGAAAAAAAAGTAAAATAAACTCGCATTAAGCACTGCTTTCTACACATCAGCAGAAAGTCACAAAAATAAATGAGATTTAACATTCTTTTTCTTTATGACTTTCGGTAAAATCAATACCATTGGGAGTATAGGGGAAAGAACATGAGTTTTAGAGTCACCCAAGCTTGGATTTGAAACGAAGCTCAACATTTGTTAGAGGTATGACCTCGGGCAATTAAATAATTTTTTTTTTTTTTTTTTTTTTTTTGCGGTACCTGGGTCTCTCACTGTTGTGGCCTCTCCTGTTGCGGAGCACAGGCTCCGGACGCGCAGGCTCAGCGGCCATGGCTCACGGGCCCAGCCGCTCTGCGGCATGTGGGATCTTCCCGGACCTGGGCACGAACCCGTGTCCCCTGCATCGGCAGGCGGACTCTCAACCACTGCGCCACCAGGGAAGCCCTATATAACTTATTTTGAGCCTTAATTTCTTCAATTGCAAACTGAGATCAATAAGACATACTTTGATGAGTTTTATGAGAATGAAGTTAGGTAAAATATGTCACACACCTACAAATATGCCAGTTCTGGCACACCCCAAATGCTCAGCATAGGTTAGTTTCTAAGGTTACTAGATTACTTTTTGAAGCTCTGTTGCTCCACAAAACTGGGATGAAACAAGTAGGAGCATGATAAGTTAACTCCCAGAATTTTTCTAGAATTGAAAATTAGAAGCTTTTGCTCAAAGATGGAGCAAACATTTCTACTTAAGGAATAAGACCCAGGTCAACTTTCATTTCACATGTATGCTATCAATAACCTTCTGACAATTCCTTCCCGCTCCTAGTTGGACTGGAATTTGATTGGCAGCGAAGAAGGTGATGAGTGGGTGGGTTGGCCCTTAATCAATACTTGGATTTTTTTCTAAGTGAAATCCTTTCTCCTTATGTTCATCAGTGTAACCTCTGGTGGGAGGTATTAGACTCAGAGCATTCTGTCTCATGGACACAAAATGAACAGACTTAGACTCAACGACTTCTGAGAAGAAGCTGATTCCATGTATTTCCTGGGCTAAACATCTATTTAATACAGCAGAAATTAAGAGAGCATCACCAAAAAGAAGAAAAAAAAATAAAAGGCAGCAAACCCAGTCCTACCTGGAGCAAACGTTCCTGCTCCTGTTGCCATTTTTCCTGTCGCCTGCGTTCCTCTTCCGGGTCCCAAGCCCACAACTTCAACTGTTTAGAATATAAAACCATGATCAGAACTGAGCCATGTCCTCAAGGCCAGGCCAGGACAAGGGGCACAATTAGCTCACGGTTTGACACCATGATGGACACACAGAAGCAGAAACCTTCCCGTATCTAAAGGTGCTCTTTGTTGGCAGAAACCACTTTTTTTTTTTTTTTTGCGGTACGTGGGCCTCTCACTGCTGTGGCCTCTCCCATTGCGGAGCACAGGCTCCGGACACGCAGGCTCAGCGGCCATGGCTCACGGGCCCAGCCGCTCCACGGTATGTGGGATCCTCCCGGACCGGGGTACGAACCCGCGTCCCCTGCATCGGCAGGCGGACTCCCAACCACCGCGCCACCAGGGAAGCCCAGAAACCACTTTTTAATCCTAGTCCCTCTATGGTTTACTTCCAATATGCTGGTATGATCCTGTGAACCTTTTCGGAGCTAATGAAAATGCGAAGTAATTAGCCACTGGCATGGGAAGGCTTTTGCTTTGTTTCTCTTAGAAGTGATTTCTTAAATGTATTCATGCTCCTAAGCATAAGACACTCATGCTGCATATTGATCCCGGGTCCAAGCAAATAGGAATGCTTACTTCAGCAGAACTGCATTTTGTGAGAAGCGGTGTTTGCTGTGCTACAGAACTAATCTTTTATACTGCTATTATTGCTTTTCCACCCGTTTTCTCTAAAGTGGGATCATTTAACTCACCAGTGTTCACCAGCATCACCAGAGATCCAGACAAGGGGAGTCCCTGATCAGGGCCCACAAAACAAACCCACAGACTTTGGTTTGTTTGGTCTTTTAAAAAAGGTTTTTACGATTTTGAGAACCAAGTGAGAAAACGAGAATAATGGGAGGAGGATGCATGAACCAAAGTGGGCACCCAGGCCACGGAATATGAATGAGATTGAGAGGGTCTGAGGGGGGAAGAGAAATCACAGCTGGTCCCTGGGAAACCAGCAAAAGTGGGGAGGCTGATGTGTTTAAAGTTGGCCTCCCTTGTCACCCAGAGTAGGTACTGAGGCAATCCAGGCTCCCCGATAACTGTGCTTCTTCCCTTCTCTCTGTTCGGATGGGATAGTTTTGGGAGGCACTTAGAACTGTCTGGGAATGCTGAGGGAAAGAGCAGGGTGAGGGTGAAGGAACTAGGGAGGAGGGGGAGAGTCTGGGGCAGGGTGCGGGGCAGGCAGACTCTACCTACCCTGGCTGCCTGCGAAGCTGGACAGAGTCAGTCCTGTCCAAGGTTTACATGGGTCTAGCTACTGCTCAAGATAGCTGGGCCAGCCCACCTCCCCTGCCCTGCCCCCAGTAATCCAGGCTACCACTCAGGTGCACAATGGCTGGCCCATCCAGGGAAGTCTCCAGGCTGAGAACACGAGCTAGGCCATGGCTGTTACTCAATTTTTAACATTATAAATATCTATAGCTTTAATGTATTTAGGCGTGTGAAGTGTGGGCCTCGGTGGATACTCTTGCTGTGGTTCCTGCAAATGGTAGGGATGGTCACAAAAAGTCAGAGAAAGGTGGCCAAATCAGGGAGGGAAATGTATTTCCTATATGCCACTCTTGGGATTCATACTGCATATCTGCATATGAAAGCCTCTGACAAGTTATGCAGGAGAAAAACTATTTTATTGTATAAAATCCAGAGTTTCCCAAATTTCCTTGGATGACCATAAAATGTCATCTAAATATGGATCCCAGGTGGAAAATTCTCCTGGAATTAATGGAGTTGGAGGTTGGCTCCACTTGGCATTTTCCTAAGACTTGGAAGCGGTTTAAATGTTCAGACCCTCTCTCAGGGGCATGGCCCTTCTGTGACTTTTGATGAAAAGGGTGTGGTAATGTGAATAAAGCTATAGGGAGCCCAATGGGGAAAGTCCAACAGCAGGAAGATAAGAGCAACAATTAGAAATTATTTAGTTAATTTTCAGGTTTCCCTAGGTTGTGATGGCAAGAATAAGTCAGGAGTAAGCAGAAACAGGAGGGAGAAGTGTGGGATATGGGGATTGAGCACAGAAGAAAATATGGAATATTTGTTAGAAAGCAAGAAAGAAAAACAATGAGCATTTTCAGAGGAAGATAAAGAGGAAGAGACCATTGTGACAAAGAGGAGGGCAAAAGAAGTGGTCATGCTCCTTTTTCGGTGACTATTTGCTGAGCACTTACTTATGACCAGGTGGCGTAGCAGGAGGCCAAGAGCCCCAGCCTCATGGAGCTAACAGCTGAGAGTGGGGATTGGGGGTGGGCTTGTGAGGGAGTGACCCATATATAAACGATCCCCAGGAGACAGTGGGATAATTACCATAACAGAGATAGAAAAGGTTCCAGAGAAAGAATGCAGAGCATTTGGCACACTTTGTTCTATAATTTATCTGTTTACAGATCTGGATCTTTCTCTGGCCTAGGGCTTCCTTGAGAGCAAAGAGGGCCCTTTATCCTGCCTAAGTATCTCAAGACCTTGAATTTTTAGGTCTTCAGGAAATGTTCGTTGAATAAATAAATGGGATAACTTCATGCTGGGTAAGCATCCTCTTCTCTCCCCTTTGTAGACCCTATAGCTTTGGGCCACTTCACGTCTGAGCAAAACTGCCCCGGGTCTATTGAGTTCAGACTAATCGAATGCTTACTTCCCCTCAACCTTCTCTTATTTTCCAATTTCTTTTAATTTTCCATTCTATGAAGAGCTATTTATCATCAAAAGAACATCAAATTTAGGTGGGTACTTTCGAGAATTCACCTATATAGGTCAGTAATTTCTCTCTTTCTTATTCTATTTTCCATACACAGAAATAAGAATGTATCTCTGTAGGACACCCTTCCTCTCCATCCCTGCCGGGGGGACTAGAACAATTTGACATGGTTGTTCCCGTGTCATTTAAAATGGAACTCAATGGGTTATGTTATACTACTCTTCAGATCTGTGCCATGAATGCCAGCCTTGGGGTCCTTCTGGGGGTCCCATCCTCTGTGGATGTACTCAGCTTCCCAACAAACTCAGGATTCCCAGTACTGGCTTAAGACTGAGCCTCCACAAATGGCTGGTAGTTCTGGAACGTGGCTGGAGATATTGAGGGGGTTTTGTGATGGGTGATGGGTCCCTTCTCCATTCTGCACAGGTACTTAGGAATTCCCAAAGTGAGACAATTTACCTATAGATAAGAATTGGTGTTGGCTATGGTGGGCCTCTTGGATTAGCTACTGGGGAGGATTCATTCATGTATTGGGCACTGTGCTACAGGCTTCTGTGTAATTATTTCAAATAAAGCCCACAACACTCTGAAAGTACTATTATCTCATTGTACTACCAAGGAAGACAAGGTTCAGAGAAGTTATACAGCACCTTCAGGGTCATATGGTTAGTAAATCTGTAATCAAAGGTGCAGCAGTGATTATACAGCTACACCTGGGGGCCTCAGGAAATGCTACAGTTGACTGTGCCATAGAGGAAGGCTCCAAACCAATGCAAATTTCAGAGGGTGAGTATTCCAGGCCCAGCATTGGAGACACTCAGTTCATAGAAGAGTCAGGTCTATGGAGAATGTCCAGGTATAATTCGGCAGCAAGGAATTTCTACAGTGTCATGTGTCTTGGCATTTTAATTAGCAAGTGCTCTTTTTATTTCATCCAAATAAAGAATTGAAAACTAAATGTACAATTAATATTATTCAAGATACTGATATTCAAGATGGCGGAGGAGTAGGTAGACGTGGAGTTCATCTCTCTCCACATAGGAATACATCTATAGATGCAACAGTTCTCACAGAACACCGGCTGAAAACTAGCAGAAGACCTTGAACACCAGAAAGGACTATAAAGATCCCTTCATAACTGGAAGGGAAGCATTTGAGGCTGTCAGAAGAGGGTGAAGCAGCCGATCTGTGGCAGACGGGACAGAGTGAGAAATGCACAGACGGTCCGTACCACAGCCCTACATGTCCCAGACTGGGACGTGTGTTCACAGGCTGCCCCTCCAAGAGCAGAGGCAGTGAGAGGACGTGTGAGCACCGGTCTTCACGGGGAAGCAGTAGGGACAGAGCCCGGCACCGCCTCCTGGTTCTCCCTTTCAGGGAAACCAGGGAAACAAGAACTAGCAAGAGCTTGACAAATGCCTGGCTTTGAATTGGAGACCATTCACCTGCCTATTGTTTCATTCCTGGAAATTTCACTGCAACTAAGTAAGAAAAAATAATACCTGAAAGAAAGAAAACAAAGAACAAAATACCCCAGAATTCCTAAAAAACAGGTCTTGGTGCTCTGGCCGGGTGCCAGGCCTGAGCCTCTGAGGTGGGAGAGCCGAGTTCAGGACATTGGTCCACCAGAGACCTCTCAGCCCCATGTAATATCAAATGGCGACAGCTCTCCCAGAGATCTCCATCTCAACGTTAAGACCCAGCTCCACTCAACGACCAGCAAGCTACAGTGCTGGACACCCCATGCCAAACAACTAGCAAGATGGGAACACAAACCCACCCATTAGCAAAGAGGTTGCCTAAAATCATAATAAGTTCACAGACACCCCAAAACACACCACCGGACTTGGTCCTGCCCACCAGAAAGACAAGATCCAGCCTCATCCACCAGAACACAGGCACCAGTCCCCTGCACCAGGAAGCCTACACAACCCACTGAGCCAAGCTTACCCACTGGGGGCAGACAACAAAAACAACGGGAACTACGAACCTGCAGCCTGTGAAACAGAGACCCCAAACATAGTAAGTTAAGCAAAATGAGAAGACAGAGAAATACACAGCAGATGAAGGAGCAAGGTAAAAACCCACCAGACCAAACAAATGAAGAGGAAATAGGCAGTCTATGTGAAAAAGAATTCAGAGTAATGATAGTAAAGATGATCCAAAATCTTGGAAATAGAATGGAGAAAATACAAGAAACATTTAACAAGGACCTAGAAGAACTAAGGAGCAAACAAACAATGACGAACAACAAAATAAATGAAATTAAAAATTCTCTAGAAGGAATCAATAGCAGAATAACTGAGGCAGAAGAACAGATAAGTGACCTGGAAGATAAAATAGTGGAAATAACTACTGCAGAGCAGAATAAAGAAAAAAGAATGAAAAGAGTTGAGGACAGCCTCAGAGATCTCTGGGACAACATTAAACACACCAACATTCGAATTATAGGGGTCCCAGAAGAAGAAGAGAAAAAGAAAGGGTCTGATAAAATATTTGAAGATATTAAAGTTGAAAACTTCCCTAACATGGGAAAGGAAATAGTCAATCAAGTCCAGGAAGCACAGAGAGTCCCATACAGGATAAATCCAAGGAGAAACACGCCAAGACACATGTTAATCAAACTATCAAAAATTAAATACAAAGAAAAAATATTATAAGCAGCAAGGGAAAAACAACAAATAACATACAAGGGAATCCCCATAAGGTTAACAGCTGATCCTTCAGCAGAAACTCTGCAAGCCAGAACGGAGTGGCAGGATATATTTAAAGTGATGAAAGGGAAAAACCTACAACCAAGATTACTCTACCCAGCAAGGATCTCGGTTAGATTCAGTGGAGAAATTAAAAGCTTTACAGACAAGCAAAAGCTAAGAGAATTCAGCACCACCAAACCACCTCTACAGCAAATGCTAAAAGAACCTCTCTAGGCAGGAAACACAAGAGAAGGAAAAGACCTACAATAACAAACTCAAAACAGTTAAGAAAATGGTAAAAGGAACATACATATCGATAACTACCTTAAATGTAAGTGGATTAAATGCTCCAACCAAAAGACATAGATTGGTTGAATGGATACAAAAACAAGACCCATACATCTGCTGTCTACAAGAGACCCACTTCAGACCTAGGGACACATACAGACTGAAAGTGAGAGGATGGAAAAAGATATTCCATGCAAATGGAAATCAAAAGAAAGCTGGAGTAGCAATTCTCATATCAGACAAAATAGACTTTAAAATAAAGACTATTACAAGAGACAAAGAAGGACACTACATAATGATCAAAGGATCAATCCAAGAAGAAGATATAACAATTGTAAATATTTATGCACCCAACATAGGAGCACCTCAATACATAAGGCAAATGCTAACAGCCATAAAAGGGGAAAGCGACAGTAACACAATCATAGTAGGGGACTTTAACACCCCACTTTCACCAATGGACAGATCATCCAAAATGAAAATAAATAAGGAAACACAAGCTTTAAATGATACATTAAACAAGATGGACTTAATTGATATTTATAGGACATTCCATCCAAAAACAGGATATTACACTTTCTTCTCAAGTGTTCATGGAACATTTCCCAGGATAGATCATATCTTGGGTCACAAATCAAGCCTTTGTAAATTTAAGAAAATTGAAATCATATCAAGTATCTTTTCCGACCACAATGCTATGAGACTAGGTATCAATTACAGGAAAAAATCTGTAAAAAACACAAGCACATGGAGGCGAAACAATAGACTATTAAATAACCAAGAGGCCACTGAAGAAATCAAAGAGGAAATAAAAAAATACCTAGAGGGCTTCCCTGGTGGCGCAGTGGTTGAGAGTCTGCCTGCCGATGCAGGGGACACCGGTTCGTGCCCCGGTCTGGGAAGATCCCACCTGCCGCGGAGCGGCTAGGCCCGTGAGCCATGGCCGTTGAGCCTGCATGTCCGGAGCCTGTGCTCCACAACGGGAGAGGCCACAACAGTGAGAGGCCCATGTACCGCAAAAAAAACCCAAAACCTAGAAACAAATTACAATGAAAACACAATGCCCCAAAACCTACGGCATGCTGCAAAAGCAGTTCTAAGAGGGAAGTTTATAGCAATACAATCCTACCTCAAGAAACAAGAACATCTCAAATAAACGACCTAACCTTACACCTAAAGTAATTAGAGAAAGAAGAACAAAAAACCTCAAAGTTAGCAGAAGGAAAGAAATCATAAAGATCAGATCACAAATAAATGAAAAAGAAATGAAGGAAATGATAGCAAAGATGAATAAAACTAAAAGCTGGTTCTTTGAGAAGATAAACAAAATTGATAAACCATTAGCCAGACTCCTCAAGAAAAGAAGGGAGAAGACTCAAATCAATAGAATTAGAAATGAAAAAGGAGAAGTAACAACCGACACTGCAGAAATACAAAGGATCATGACAGATTACTAGAAGCAACTACATGCCAATAAAATGGACAACCTGGAAGAAATGGACAAATTCTTAGAAAAGCACAACGTTCTGAGACTGAACCAGGAAGAAACAGAAAATATAAATAGACCAATCACAAGGACTGAAATTGAGACTGTGATTAAAAATCTTCCAACAAACAAAAGCCCAGGACCAGATGGCTTCAGAGGCGAATTCTATCAAACATGTAGAGAAGAGCTAACACCTATCCTTCTCAAACTCTCCCAAAATATAGCAGAGGGAGGAACACTCCCAAACTCATTCTACAAGGCCACCATCACCCTGATACCAAAACCAGACAAAGATGCCACAAACAAAGAAAACTACAGGCCAATATCATTGATGAACAGAGATGCAAAAATCCTCAACAAAATACTAGCAAACAGAATCCAACAGCACATGAAAAGGATCATACGCCATGATCAAGTGGGGTTTATCGCAGGAATGCAAGGATTCTTCAATACATGCAAATCAATCAGTGTGATAAACCATATTAAGAAACTGAAGGAGAAAAACCACATGATCATCTCAATAGATGCAGAAAAAGCTTTTGAGAAAATTCAACACCCATATATGATAAAAAACCCTCCAGAAAGTAGACATAGAGGGAACTTACCTCAACATAATAAAGGCTATATATGACAAACCCACAGCCAACATCGTTCTCAATGGTGAAAAACTGAAACCATTTCCACTAAGATCAGGAACAAGACAAGGTTGTCCACTCTCACCACTATTTTTCAACATAGTTTTGGAAGTTTTAGCCACAGCAATCAGAGAAGAAAAAGAAATAAAAGGAATCCAAGTTGCAAAAGAAGAAGTAAAACTGTCACTGTTTGCAGATGACATGATACTATACATAGAGAATCCTAAAGATGCTACCAGAAAACTACTAGAGCTAATCAATGAATTTGGTAAAGTAGCAGGATACAAAATTAATGCACAGAAATCTCTTGCATTCCTATACACTAATGATGAAAAATCTGAAAGAGAAATTAAGGAAACACTCCCATTTATCACTGCAACAAAAAGAATAAAATACCTAGGAATAAACCTACCTAAGGAGACAAAAGACCTGTATGCAGAAAACTATAAGACACTGATGAAAGAAATTAAAGATGTTACAAAAAGATGGAGAGATATACCATGTTCTTGGATTGGAAGAATCAACATTGTGAAAATGACTATCCTACCCAAAGCAATCTACAGATTCAGTGCAATCCCTATCAAACTACCAATGGCATTTTTCACAGAACTAGAACAAAAAATTGCACAATTCGTATGGAAACACAAAAGACCCCGAATAGCCAAAGCAACCTTGAGAAAGAAAAACGGAGCTGGAGGAATCAGGCTCCCTGACTTCAGACTATACTACAAAGCTACAGTAATCAAGACAGTATGGTACTGGCACAAAAACAGAAATATAGATCAATGGAACAGGATAGAAAGCCCAGAGATAAACCCACGCACATATGGTCACCTTATCTTTGATAAAGGAGGCAAGAATATACAAGGGAGGAAAGACAGCCTCTTCAATAAGTGGTGCTGGGAAAACTGGACAGCTACATGTAAAAGAATGAAATTAGAAGACTCACTAAGACCATACATGTAAATAAACTCAAAATGGATTAAGGACCTAAATGTAAGGTCAGAGACTATAAAACTCTTAGAGGAAAACATAGGCAGAACACTCCACGACATAAATCATAGCAAGATCCTTTTTGACCCACCTCCTACAGAAATGGAAATAAAACCAAAAATAAACAAGTGGGACCTAATGAAACTTAAAAGCTTTTGCACAGCAAAGGAAACCATAAACAAGACCAAAAGACAACCCTCAGAATGGGAGAAGATATTTGCAAACGACCCAACTGACAAAGGATTAATCTCCAAAATATACAAGTAGCTTATGCAGCTCAATATCAAAAAAACAAACAACTCAATCCAAAAATGGGCAGAAGACATTTCTCCAAAGAAGATATACAGATTCCCAACAAACACATGAAAGGATGCTTAACATCACTAATCATTAGAGAAATGCAAATCAAAACTACAATGAGGTATCATCTCACACCCGTCAGAATGGCCATCATCAAAAAATCTACAAACAATAAATGCTGGAGAGGGTGTGGAGAAAAGGGAACCCTCTTGCACTGTTGGTGGGAATGTAAATTGATACAGCCACTATAGAGAACTGTATGGAGGTTCCTCAAAAAACTAAAAATAGAACTACCATACGACCCAGCAATCCCACTAACTGGGCATATACCCTGAGAAAACCATAATTCAAAAAGAGTCATGTACCACAATGTTCATTGCAGCTCTATTTACAATAACCAGGACATGGAAGCAACCTAAGTGTCCACTGACAGATGAATGGATAAAGAAGATGTGGCACATATATACAATGGAATATTACTCAGCCATAAAAAGAAACGAAATTGAGTTATTTGTAGTGAGGTGGATGGACCTAGAGTCTGTCATACAGAGTGAGGTAAGTCAGAAAGAGAAAAACAAATACCATATGCTAACACATATATATGAATCTAAAAAAAAAATGGTTCTGAAGAACCTAGGGGCAGGACAGGAATAAAGATGCAGATGTAGAGAATGGACTTGAGGACACGGGGAGGGGGAAGGGTAAGCTGGGACGAAGTGAGAGAGTGGCATGGACATATATACACTACCAAATGTAAAATAGATAGCTAGTGGGAAGCAGCTGCACAGCACAGGGAGATCAGCTCAGTGCTTTGTGTCCACCTAGAGGGGTAGGATAGGGAGGATGGAGGGAGATGCAAGAGGGAAGAGATATGGGGATATGTGTATACGTATAGCTGATTCACTTTGTTATACAGCAGAAACTAACACACCATTGTAAAGCAGTTATACTCCAATAAAGATGTTAAAAAATATATATTATTCAAGATACTGATTGTGAGCAGGAATATGACCCAGACAGCATGGGTCTCCCAGAGAAAGTCCAGGCTGGGCCCTGTCTGCCGATGATACACTGTGTTAAAGTATTGCCTTCATTTAAAAAGCTGATTTTGAATGCCTACGGAAGTTGCATATTTTATTACTAATTCCTTATGTCACATTCATTTTGGTTGTTTCTTTTAGATTTTACTTTCCTGACTCACCATTTTGCTTCCAGGCATGATAACAACTGTGCAAAATGATAATCCATCTCTTTCTCTATGATTCAACTGACAGCATTATATCCGACAAAAATATTCTTTTACAATCAAAAGTTTGGAGACCGTTTTTGATTGAATCCCCTTTAAGTGAATCAAATACCTTATAAATTAAAATCACACTAAATGCATGATCTTATTCCTCAGTAGGAATTACTTACAGGCGTAGTTACAGGTGACTTTTCACTGCTTGGAGAATCCACTGTACAGAAAGAAAGGAAAAAAGATCACAATGTGAGTAGCTTCTAATTGTCTTTCTTTTTTGATCGTCTCAGTGGAGTGTGGTTCCTATGTCAGCTTCAAACCACCTTTTTTTTGGTTAGCCAAGAGCATTAGAAAATCATGATAAAGCAGACCCCTGAAGCAGCTTGTACCCATCACCAAGAGAAGTTATGACCAGTGTAATATGATTGATCACATCAATTAGCACCAGGTACTACATTATAGGAAGCGAAATCTATTCCTATGAGTGCTCATTTTAAGGCACCTTGCACTCTGGCTTGACTGAGCAGTTCCCTCACTGTCTGACACAGAGAAGGATCACACAGAGAGAGGCCAGATGTCATCCAGGAAGTAGAGAAGGTGACACAGTTAACAAGAGGACCGCTACCAGTTCCAGGTAAATGCTTCTAATCTTTGTTTAAAAAAAAAAAGAAGAAGACCATAACGAAAGAGGTGAATATTATTTCTTTGGATTTTCAAAATCAAAGTAAAATTCTGCGAATTTCCCCCAATTTTAGTACTGATAACTGGTACTGATATCAATGAACCAGCTCTTTGCTAACTGTGTGCCCCTGGAATCAGAAATGAAGAAAAGTACCAGATATAATTGGTTGCCCACAACATGGATTTTGCAAAAAAGAAATAGAGCTCCCCAGTATGCATTTTACCTGACTGGGAGAAAAACTGGGAACGTCGCCAAGAGTTCTGAACTCTCAGCAGAACGCTGGCAGTGCCAGGCGACTCTAGATCAGATGGCAGAACAGAACAAATAGAAAAACCATGAAAACAGGGCTGAGACTTGAATAGAACCACACTCCCAAGTACTAATGGAGGTTTGGCTGTCATCAGAACAAGGATTGAGAGTGAAAGTATCCAGAGTACAAAATACCTCAATAAAATGCACACAAAGCCCAAAGATGTGGACAAAAGTCCATAGATGGGCCAGTTTATGCTATTGTTTGCTGTTGGGTGGGAGTTTAGGAGCTCATACTTAAAGGTGATATTGTTAAGATGCTGAATCTCCAAATGATGGGATGATGTGTGATGTAAGGGCAAAGTGCACAGTTTACCTTGCTTTTGGAAAGCACTAGAAAAGTATAAAAGACAGCAGAGATGAGTTCAATTATTCTTACACACTTTATAAATGTTATTATGGAAGTCTGTGGTGGCAGTTATATACGTGTGTAGTAAAAAGATGTGTATGTGTGTATCTGTAATGGGGTGGCATCAAGCAGACAGTAGCTGAAGGCAAGCATTTGCATCCTTAACCTAGATGCTATGCTCATCTGTCATCATTCTCAATGCAAATAAAGACAGCGGTTTTTAAAACGTGCACATATTTTCCTGAAACATCAATTCAAGATATCTTTCTACTATTGGGAGACAGTTGAGAAAAGGAAATCTGTCCTCTTTACATGTAATTTTATGAATGTTTTCAGAGTATTTAAAGGTTATTTATGCACATGGGTATGTTTAAGGGAAATCTGTGGAGCATCACTAGGGACCCCACACATCTGCAGTAGCCTGTCTGAGCAGTCGAGAAACAGACCACTTGGTGGAGATGATGGCATCATCACTGTCCTGGGGAGAGAATGTTAGGTATGGCTCCAGGATTCCTGATCCTGACCCTACAGCTTCTTTGGACTTGATGTGCAGCCTCTGACTAGTCACTTAAACGTATGCTGACTTTTTTGTTTTGTTTTGTTTCTGCGGTACGCGGGCCTCTCAACTATTGTGGCCTCTCCCGTTGCGGAGCACAGGCTCCGGACGCGCAGGCTCAGCGGCCATGGCTCACGGGCCCAGCCGCTCCGCGGCACGTGGGATCTTCCCGGACCGGGGCACGAACCCGTGTCCCCTGCATCGGCAGGCGGACTCCCAACCACTGCGCCACCAGGGAAGCCCCTATGCTGACCTTTTATAGCTGGGCAAAGCCCTATACTCCCCCGCCAATCCCCAACTAAAGACAAATCATGTCTTTTAAGACTACATTTATTAGAGGCCTTTTGCTACTTGAAAGATAGGAACTTTATACGCACCAAACAAGTATTAATGTTATTTTTACATCTACCAGTGATGTTTTTGGTACACAATTTAAACACATGCTTCAAGCCAGTGGTTTCCAGAGTGTGGTCCCTGGATCTGCAGCATCAGCATCACCTTTGGGAACTTGTTAGAAATGTAAATACTGTGGCCCCAGCCCAGACCTACACAATCAGATGCTGTATGAGTGGGGTCCAGAGAGCGGTGTTTTAATTCATCCTGCAGGAGACCCTGCCACATCTCAGGTTTGAAAATTACTGCTATGTCTCTACAATATAAACACTCCTATTTTAAGGAGAGCATTTAAGAATGCTTCATTCCTGCCTGGAACCTTGCTTTATACTTCTACTCTTACTGCACCTATTCTGCAGCTACTAGATTATACTGTAGTGCTTATTCTAGGTCAGGTGTTGAGCTAAATGCCTTGTTTTTTGTTTTTGGTTTATCTCATTTAATTCTTCCAACAACCCTATGAGGTTGGTACTGTTATTATTTCCAGTTTACGGGTGACAGAGGTTAGAGAGAACTTGGTGGGTAAGATCATGCAGATTAGAACTCGAAGAGCCAGAATTTGAAGCCAGGCCTTCTGTCTCCAGAGCCTGCAGCTGTAATTACAGCTTCCATGAGCCAGACAAGAGTGTGGAACAGGTGTATGACAAATATAATCCCATCTTGAAGAATGATTTTGGAAATGCTCTAGTGCCACTGAATTTTATTTTTCATTCACCTTAGATAAAGCATGAAGTAAAGTCCCTTAATTCAACAGCACATTTTACAAAATCGAAATGCCTTACAACAGATAATTAGATGTAAAAATATCGAAGACAATAAAACTAATTAATATGGCTTAAAATATCTATTTCCTCTCTGTATTACTTACATACACAATTAAAAAGTGCTAGAAATAGGGCAGAATTAAAATCTAAATGTGACCAATTGCTGGCCCAGTTAGGAGAGTTTACTTTTGTCACTTCCCTTCAGGACAGTAGGGCTGACGAATTTAAATCAAATGCTTTGAAGACGGTATTGAACTTGTTTCCACGTTAAGAAGCTAGTGATTATCAGTACCTGTACCAATTAATTCCCTCCCGAGTACTTCCTGTTATGCAGATAGAGCCCAACTTATCTCCCAGCCGTCAACAAAGACTAATGGAAGCCAAGTAGCATTCTGCCAAAGAGCTGCCCATCCTTGAAAAGAAAAGCAACAAGTCCCCAGCCACAATGACCCTGTACATCCTCTCTTTGCCTGGACTGATAGATCTATAAAGTGTACTGGGGAAAGCACGTTAAAAGAGAAAAACAAGAAACCTTATAGTTCTTGCCTCCTGAACTCTCGCCGTTTTCACATCACATCAGTAAAGAGAGAGAACTCACACCAGTAAAGCCCGGTGGTCTGTCTCTTGGGAAGCATAGTCCCTATGGATCATGGAATCCTCAGGACCCATCCCCCTACTGTTCACATCCCTCAGGCTCCTTTCTGGTGGTTGTGGGTGCCTGGGGTTCTTACCAAGATAAACGGATTCAAGTTGGGCTCTTAAAGAATAAAGGGGTGAATTCACAACCTATACATGGCCTAAAGGCACTTGGGGAGTTTGCAGTGGCCATTGCCATTTTAAGACCTTCAGAGGCCCTAAACGCCCATATTTTTCGAGGCCATCCCTCCCTAAATTATACCAAACATGTTAAAATGTATCAAACATGGGACAAAGTGAGAGAGTGGCATGGACATATAAACACTACCACATGTAAAAGAAATAGCTAGTGGGAAGCAACTGCATAGCACACGGAGATCAGCTTGGTGCTCTGTGACCACCTAGAGGAGTGGGATAGGGAGGGTGGGAGGGGGATGCAAGAAGGAGGAGATATGGGGATATATGTATATGTATATGTATAGCTGATTCACTTTGTTATAAAGCAGAAACTAACACGCCATCGTAAAGCAATTATACTCCAATAAAGATGTTAAAAAAAATAAAATAAAATATATCAAACATATGAAATATATTAAGGTTTATCCTCAGCCTATATATATATATATGTGTGTTCCATATAACTATATATTCTAACTGTAAAGAATATTTGGAAAGATTAAAGTTTTTGGCTCTGAGTAACACGTTTAATCTGTGATCATGAATGTTTCTTGGTAATCATCATGCACAGCCAGGAACTATTATGGGGCAAGAAAATCTGACTTTCTTCCAAAATCACTGTCAAATTAAATGAATAATTTAGGAAGACTAGAAAATTAACAGTTAGTGAACTTGACATAATATTAAGATCATAAACTCTTTATTAAAGTTATTGATTTTTTATTTTTTAAAATATTTAAGAGCCAATAAAAATTATTTTCGGGTATCAAATACTGGTATAGGCCCTATTGTGCCCACAGTGTCTGGCTGACAAAACGGTCTTGGCAGCTGGGGTTCCTGGCTAAGCCAAACAGAGACTGTAGCTCCAGACCTCCATTCTGAAGTGATTAATTCAGCCATCATGGACTCTGGCAAACCCAACGGCTAAAGGTACATCAACATAAAGGAAGTAATCTGCCTTGAAAATGAAGAATATTTCACTACAAATGGGCCCAGCAGAACACGTAGAACTGAAACAAAACACTTCTATCTTTTTACCTTGAGAACTGAGATTTGGCAAAGGTAATTGGCTGCTTTCAGGCATTTTGTCCAGAAATGGAAACGTCAGGGTTGCTTCTGGTTCTGGAGATTTTGGCTTTACCACCTGGATCATGGGCAACAGACATAAATATTACAAGTATTGTCCATTACTAAATGCACAGGTGAAATAAAATTTAAGGATCCATGGCTACAATAAGTCAAGAAGCCCAAACATTTAAATTGTAAATGGAAAATTTTGCCCCTTCTCCAAACCCCTTCATGCTTTTCTACATTAATAGAGAGGTCAATTTTTCAGAGAAATCAAACTAGAGCATAAAAATTTGATGATCATGTTTCTTCAAACTCAGAGGACAATATTCCATATTTGAGATAATACATCACTCTGTTTCATGTTCTTATTGGGATCAATCACGGTTTCTCTTCTTGGTACTACATAATACTGAATTTGTAATGTCAGGAAGTGCGATGTTCCACATAAGATTTAAAAAAAATCTTACTATGTAAGTATTAAATGTTAAAGTAATATTACCTTCTAATGGGCATTATTCTTGAGACACTACATACTCCCCCCAACAAATTTACACAAAGCACATTAAAGACAATATACTGTGCTTGTTGACAAAGAAGCATTATTGTAAATAACCATTATATCAAACAGTGCCATAGCGATGATGCCCTTAAGGGATTTTTGAAGCATGTTAGACCACATGACCTTATGGTAAATAGATCCAAAGTTACAGGCTTTAAAAATTCTTATGTTTGCTTTGTAAAAACAGATTTTTCTTGTTATTGCTAGTTAATTTTATTTTGTTTCTCCCCAATCGGAAGGGCCTTTGGTAGAACACCCTCCTTCCGATTTGTTGCTTCTAATCAACTGATTTCTGAAAGACCAGATAACCAAACTAATGACCAAAATAAAGAGTCAATAGACTCTGAGCAGAGATCGGAATGAGGAGTGTGGCTGTATCAGTTCCGATGTCCTTTTAGCTGCTTACAGAATCTTCTCTGATTCACTGGCTGGTGGCCATGAAGAGATTAACTTTATGGCCAGTGGGCGAGTGAGGCTCCAGAGCATTTGTTTCATCATAAGTTGATCTCTTATTTGGTCCTCAGGATGATTTAATGTCTAGAATTTCTCCTCAGTAAGATTTTATTTTTCTTGATGAAGAATATATTCAACCCTAATGGAATCTTGAAGAAAATACAGTTAATTGTTCTGCATTACGGAGGTCAACCAGATGTCCAAATGAACTTCAGTGCTAAAACATGCAGCAAAACCTAAGGCCTAGATTTACCAAAGTTGACAACCCTCAGATCTTAAGCTCATACCATTTCCTCCATAGTGGAATTGACAAAAATATGTTTCGGTTAATGCCTGGTTGTAAATGAAACAGTTAATCTCAGCAGAAATGCTCAAAATACCCACTATGTAAAAGGTCAGCCTGTGTGCATTGGTACTTTGTTTTATAAAGGTAACACTCTCAAGTGAAATCAGAAAATAAAAGCTGTTGCAACCACTGGCATCATCTTTCTTTCTTTCTTTCTCTAAAAGTTAACTGTAAAGTAGAGAAAGGAGAAAAGGAGAAATTCACATGTTGTGAAAAGCATTGGGTTCAAAGACCATTATTCCATTTGCTAATCATCTAGCAGAGATTCTTAACCTGGGGTCCACAGAAAAGAAGTCATGTGGTTATACATATTTCGTACTACTTGATACCAAGGAAAACTTGGTAATGCTGTGTATTTTATGGTTTAAACAATATTATTCTGAGAATAATGTTTACCAGATAGACAAAGGGTCCATGGTGCATGTACATGCGTGGGCACACGTGCAGCGTGCGCGTGTGCACACACACACACATACACACAGAGTTAAGAACCCCTGAAAACAATTTTTTCCATAGTAGGGTAGCCATGACGCTGGGGGTCCAAAGATGGATCACATAGATGAGGTTACACAGATGAATATTTTTTATGCTATGGTGTCCATTTTGTGTGATTTTAAAAATATTTTTTCTAGCAATGGTATGAGTTTTCCTTTCATTTTATATTTACATAGGAAAAAAGGTCGATTTGCAAGAAGAATAAATAAATAGATTACAAGTGTAACGTGGATCAGGCACAACCTGCAAGGGCAGGAAATCCTGTCTGCCCCCAACGCTTTTCCTACAGTTAGGTTCTTCTGTTCAGACCTCCAGACCATTTTTTAACTCTCTATGTATAAAAATGGGGGAGTAGCTAGAGTCTGAAATCCCCAAAAGGCATCAGGGAAGCAGGCATTTTTGGGCTCCACCAGGCATACAGCATCTCAGCATCTTAAGGCCAGGGGCTGTGTCTTATTCACTGTTGAATATCCAGTGTCTGCAGAGTGCTTGGCACATAGTAGGTGCACAACCACTATTGGTTGAGTAGATGATAGATGAACCAGAACTAGAAGTGGTAAAATTTTCACTCTAAAGTCAAATCCAAATTTAGGTTTAACTTTTAAAGTTGGAATATCACCACATAAAGTATCCAGTATGCAAGTCAGTTGTACTCTATCTTGGTGACCCATCAGAATCACCTGGGGACCTTTTGAAAATACAGATGCCTGAGCCCTGTTCCCAGAGACTGAGATTTATATGACCTGGTATCTATTAAATTCTAAAGGGTAACCAAGGTTGAGGACAAGAGGTACAAAAGATGACTTTTAGACTGTGCCTGAAAACAAACTAAATTGATATGAAAGAGATGAGACTCCAAACAAGGAAGAAATTTAATAAAAACAAGATGTTAAAACCCATTATATCAGAATAATAATTTTCTTGTTTCCTTGTTATTCAAGTTCAGAGGCATCAGAAGTACCATTACTGTAAAACAGGTAAATATCGGAAAGAGAATATGGAGTAAGTTACAAATAAGCAAGCTCATGTACGGCAAACTAAAACCTAACTGCAAAGCTTTATAACAGATATCTATACTACATTTTTCTTTTAAATGTATATAATTTTTATAAAAATTTTTATTTATATAATTTTTATTAAAAATTTTATAAAAATAATTTTATAAAAATTAGCCATTTAAAATAAATTTTAAAAGATGTTGAAAGAATATATATACCACTTATTATTAATAGAGAGGTAGGTTTCAGTGACTTTTTCTCTCTCTTGCTCTATTTCTATGTTTTTTATTTATATATTTTATGTATACTTACACATACTATTTGATAGATTTGTTACATATTTCCATGTATATCACTGTAAATATACATTAAAAATAAATAGCTATAGGCTGAATGTTTGTGTCCCCCCAAAATTCATATGCTGAAACCCTAACCCCCCAAGGTAATGGTATTGGGAGCTGGGCCTTCTGGGAGGTGATTAGGTCATGGGGGTGAAGATCTCATGAATGGGACTAGTGACGGTATAAAAGAGACTCAGGACCCTTGGCCCTTCTGCCAAGTGAGGGCACAGCAAGAAGACAGCCGTCTGTGAGTCAGGAAGTGGGTTCTCACCAGAGGCTGACTGTCAGCGCCTTGCTCTTACACCTCCCAGCTGCCATAACTGACAGAAATACATTTCTGTTGTTTATAAGCCACCAAGTCTGTGGTTTTCTGTTATAGCTGCCCAAGTGGACTAACACAGACATCTTTCTATATGTAGTTACATTTTTTTTTTTACAATGAACATGTATTATATTTGTATTAAGAAAAAAAAATACAGATCAAAGGTAGGAAACAAGATCAGGAGAGAAAATAAATCTTCATTGCAAAATGGTGCCACCATAGCAGCCAGCAGTAACATGAAGCCACGTGAATCGTGGACTTAACGGCTTTAGTCCACCTCACCTTTTGTGACAGCACCAGTTCCACCTTTCCACTCATTTCGTTTTCCGGTTTTTTCTGGTCTTTCTCTTCTGGCACCTCGTTCTTCACCTGGGGGCTGGAGGAAAGCTCCACAAAGGCCACGGTCGGGCTGGATCGGGTCACAGTTGATGTAAAATACTGTGGCTCTGAAATGGAGTTACATTCAGAAACATAAAGAACAAGATGAAAACCATATAAAGGCTCGTTGGTCCTGCCATGCCAGGAAGTACACTGAGTACATATCTTGCCCGGGGCAACATGGAGCTGGATTACAGTGTGATGAGAGGTACAAAAGAGCTTCAGGTACTAGAATTCTCTAGGCTCTTTCAAGATATTATTAAAAAATAAAGCAACATAAAACACATCAAAGAACCCCACTATGAAAAACTTAAGTTCTGAATAAGAGTCCCAGTTTACATATGAATAACACTACATGAAACAAAATGCTGGCAGGAAATATTACGAGAGGTGGGTTGGACAGGTGAACATTTATAGATAATTTCTATCCAAACTTCTTTCCAAATGAGGGGCAGCCTGACTCTTCCTTTTGTATTTCAATGTTCCTTTTTAACATCATGTTTTCATAATTGGAATGTGTTAGGGATTGTGTGGTTAAAATCAATATAATGCAATGAAAATTAAGTGTTCTCGGGTATACAAAGAAGAATTTGGTACAGTCTAAAGTGGGTGGAAAAGTCACCACCTGAGGGGGCATATCAGAATGTGGAGGTACAGTCTAGTTTGAAAAAGTATACACTAAAATTTTTAGTAATGACTTTTAATTTACTTTACAATGCCATTTAAAAATAACTTGGTATTAGAAAAGGGTGAGAGGTTTTCATGTTTATCAAAAGAAAAAATGTGTTAAAAATATCGAGAAATATTACTTTAGGGAATAGTGGGTTTCTATTCATACTCACTGTTCATATTTGTGGCATTACTTTATTCTTTCAAACTATTCATTGGGTTTACCACTTCCGCATCTTTTTTTTTTTTTTTTTTTTTTTTGCGGTATGCAGGTCTCTCACTGTTGTGGCCTCCCCGCTGCGGAGCACAGGCTCCGGAAGCGCAGGCTCAGCGGCCATGGCTCACGGGCCCAGCCACTCCGCGGCATGTGGGATCTTCCCGGACCGGGGCACGAACCCACGTCCCCCGCATCGGCAGGCGGACTCTCAACCACTGCGCGACCAGGGAAGCCCTCAGCATCTATTTTTATGATATATTTTTAATCTGTCTTATCTATTGCTGTTACTGTGTGTTAAATATAACCCTCAGTTTTTAGCATTATTGATTAGGGGAAATATAACTCTCTTATGATGACAGAGATAAACTTTCAACTTCCCAGGTGGCGCAGTGGTTGAGAATCCACCTGCCAATGCAGGGGTCATGGGTTCGTGCCCCGATACGGGAAGATCCCACATGCCACGGAGTGGCTGGGCCCGTGAGCCATGGCCGCAGGGCCTGCGCGTCCGGGGAGAGGCCACAACAGTGAGAGGCCCGCGTACCAAAAAAGAAAAAACAAACGAAGTAAGGTAGCAAAAAGCATGGGTTCCTGTTTTTTTTTTACAGCAAGATAAATCACTTGGTCAGAATTTCCCCCAGGAAGTCACTAGGTGGCAGCACAACCACACCAGTCACAGAGCCTCGTTCACTACCTTTTTTATTTTCATTCTCTTAAGAGTTATCACGCTTTACCTTAAAACTAGTCTGTTATAAAAACAAACCTGATGAGGCAACTTCTGTATTCCCTTTTTCTGTTTTTTCACCATCATTCTCATCTTCTTGACTGTTTGTTTCAGTTTCTTCAGTCGTTGCCTAAAAGAAAGATATTTTTCCACCTTGAACACATTATCCCTTTGAAGGTTCTAGAAGGTAAAGGATTTCTTTCTCTTTTTTCCAGTAGTAATTTTCAGGCCAACGAGGTGAGCTGCCTATATGAATTCACTCTTTTCTATTTCCAGTGGTGAAAGGCTGGGTTTGTCGGAAAGAGACGTTCCGTGAAGGAGAACGTAAGTGCTGAAGCAGAACCATGTTATGAGGGCACACAACCCCACTACCTCCCCTCCTCCTCTGACTGCCTCTTTTTCCTTCCTTTCACTATCAGTTTTTCAAAATCATAGTTACCACTCTCTTGCTTCCAAATGGCTTTACAGTTGGCTTAGGGTCATATCACCAGTGAAAAAAATATTTTTTTCAAGTTGCAATTAACCTCTCAGTAGCTTGTCTTCAGCACAGATGCTGGTGGCTCTTAGCACTGTGCATTTTATTCTTGAAGTTCTCTCCCTTTCTGGGCTCTCAACAACTTTCTGTTACCCAACTTCTCATATTCCACCCCCCCCCCATAATTTCTGAAAGAAACTGAAGAAGACACAAAGAAATGGAAAGATATCTTGTATTCGTGGATTGGAAGAATTAATATTGTTAAAATATCCCCATTACCCAAAGCAATCTACAGATTCAATGCAATCCCTCTAAAAATTCCAATGGCATTTTTCACAGAAATTGAAAAAAAGAACCCTAAAATTCATATGGAAATACAAAGGACCCCAAATAGCTAAAGCAATCTTGAGCAAGAAGAACAAAACTGGAAGCATCACATTTCCTGATTTTAAACTATGTTACCAAGCTACATTAATCAAAACAGTTTGGTACTGGCATAAAAACAGACACATAAATCAATGGAACAGAACAACCAGAAATCAACCCACACTTTCATGGTCAACTAATTTTTGACAAAGGCACCAAGAATACAAAATGGGTAAAGGATAGACTTTTCAGTAAATGCTGTTGGGAAAACTGGATATCGACATGCAAAAGAATGAAATTGGACTCTTATCTTACACCATACACCAAAATCAATGTCTAAATGGATAAAAGACTTAAAAGTATGACTGCAAACCATAAAACTCCTAGAAGAAAACAGGGGGAAATCTCCTTGGCATTGGTCTTAGCAATGATTTCTTGGATTTGGCACCAAAAGCTCAGGCAACAAAAGCAAAAATAAACAAGTGGGACTACATCAAACTGAAAATGTTTCTGGACAGCAAAGGAAACAAATAACAAAATGAGAGGGCAATCTATGGAATGGGAGAAAATATTTGCAAATTATACATCCAATAGGGGATTGATATCCAAAATACAAAAGGAATTCTTACAACTCAATAGTAAAAAACATCAAATAAACCAACTTAAAAATGGGAAAAGGACCTGAATAGACATTTTCCCAAAGAAGATATACAAATGGCCAACTGAAGTCATGTATATGAAAAGATGCTCAACATCACTAATCACCAGGGAAATCAAAACTACAGTGAGATATCACCTTATATCTTCTAGGGATTGTTATTATCAAAAAGTCAAAAGAGGGACTTCCCTGGTACAGTGGTTAAGAATCCGCCTGCCAATGCAGGGGACGTGGGTTCGAGCCCTGGTCGGGAAGATCCCACATGCCGCAGAGCAACTAAGCCCATGCACCACAACTACTGAAGCCCACGCACCTAGAGCCTGTGCTCCGCAACAAAGAGGAGGCACCGCAATGAGAAGCCTGCTCACTGCAACCGAGAGTAGCCCCCGCTCGCCGCAACTAAAGAAAGCCCGTGTGCAGCAACGAAGACCCAACGCAGCCAAAAAATAAATTAAAAAAAAAAAAAGTCAAAAGGTGGCAAGTGTTGTTGAGAATGTGGAGAAAAGGGAACCATTGTACACTGATGATGGGAATATAAATTGGTACAGCCATTATGGAAAACAGTATGGAGTTTCATCAAAAATTTAAAATAGAACCATTATATGATCCAGCAATTCCACTTCTAGGTATATATAGCCAAAGGAAATGAAATCAGTATCTCGAAGAGATATCTGTACTCCCATGTTCATTGCAGCATTATTCACAATAGCTAAGATATGGAAACAACCTAAATGTTGATGGATGACTAGATAAAGAAAATATGTATATATTATTCATATATTCTGATATGTAAATATTACTATTATATGCACAAATATCAATATTATACACACATATACAATGGAATATTATTGAGCCTTTAAAAAGAAGAAAATCCTGTCATTTGTGACAATATGCATGAAACTGGAGAACATTATGCTGAGTGAAATAAGTCAGACACAGAAAGACAAATATTGCATGATCTCAGTTATATCTGGAATCTACAAAATTAAAATTAAAAAATGCCAGACCCGTAGTAACAGAGAGTAGGATGGTAGCTACCAGAGGCTGGGGCATGGGGGAAAAGTGAAGGGGAAAAAAAAAGTAAAATGATAGTTGCCTGGGTCTGAGGGGAGGGGGCCGTGGGGAACTATTGTTTAATGGGTACAGAGTTTCAGTTTAGCAAGATGAAAAGAGTTCTGGAGATGGATGGTGGCAATGGTTGCACAATATGAATGTACTAAATACTACTAAACTGTACACTTAAAAATGGTTAAGATAGTAAATTTTATGTTTCACTTTACCACAATTAAAAATTGGAAAAAAATTTGTAAAAAAAATTATTTGCAAATTTTCAAAGTTAAAGAAAAGACACAAGGAAACTTTAAGCCACTAGCCTTTCAAGCTGCTAAAGAATTTTATAATAGCATCTAGTGGCAAAGATATGCTTTTTCTTTTGGAGGATGGGGTAGTTTTGACATCTTCATAACTAGATGAGCACTTTCTAATGACAGATAACAGTGTATCAATTCTGGAAGAACATAATATTAAATTAACATGCACCTTTAAAACCCTAGGAAGGAAATAAGCATCATATTTATACTACTTAATGGATTTTGTAACTTTTAAATACATCAGGAAGCCTGAATTGAAGCCCTTTGAGAGACTTAATGAGTAGAAATGGTTAAATAAACCAAAGTCTCTTTTATTATAGTGAAGTTACATATATATGTTCTCTGTGTGTGTGTACACTGTTATATGAACAACTGACATGACAGTAGTATTTGAAGACCCACCAGCCTAGTATTACAACAGAATAACCTGGGTTTAATAATTTAAAGTGTCCCCCCCACACATAGAAGTATTAATACATAGTGTTTTTTGTTTTATGATGTTAATATATAAATAGTCAGAGATACTGATTTTTAATATATAAAATACTGTCTGAAATACTGATTTTTACGTTTTCTCCCCAAATGGATTAGATTATGGAAAACTATCTGAGGTTGGGAAACAAATTTGCAGTTAAATATTGATGTATGATGCTCTTGAGAACACTGGTGTTTCCAGTGACTGGGAAATAAATAACTACAAAAACTGAGCCAAAGCCTTCCCAGCCCAAACATGAACAAAGAAATGGACATATTTTATTAAATCTTAGATGCCATCAAGTTTAAGTTGTATTATTTTAGGTACTACTAAGAAAGAAAACAAACTACTAAACAAACTAAATAGGACACACTACTGATTATAAGACATATCCTGAAAAAAAAAAAAAAAGACATGTCCTGATTTAGAGATGCTCAAGTGTGGCAAGTGTGCCCCTTGGAATCAATGAAATAAGATAATTCATGAAGTCCTTTAGACATAATTTTAAAAAATTTATTTATTTTATTTATTTATTTTTGGCTGCATTGGGTCTTCGTTGCTGTGCGCAAGCTTTCCCTAGTTGTGGCGAGCAGGGGCTACTCTTTGTTGCGGTGCGTGGGCTTCTCATTGCCGTGTCTTCTCTTGTTGCAGAGCACGGGCTCTAGGCGCACAGGCTTCAGTAGCTGTGGCACGTGGGCTCAGTAGTTGTGGCTCATGGGCTCTAGAGTGCAGGCTCAGTAGTTGTGGCACACGGGCTTAGGCTCCGCGGCATGTGGGATCTTCCCGGACCAGGGCTCGAACCCGTGTCCCCTGCATTAGCAGGCGGATTCTTAACCGCTGCGCCACCAGGGGAGCCCTAGACATGATTTATAATGCAGAAGAGACAAAGTCCTCAAGCACTACTTCAATAAGGATGATTTTTCTAGCACACCTCATTTCAGTAATATTTTACTTATGCATGACTAATGCAGAACTTCGATTTTCAAGAATACTCATGTTTCTGGATGCATTTCTATGTGGCTTAACACTCAAATACTGAACTCCCAGATGACCCAATTTATCTTCCCTTAAAATTATGTTTTAAAGGTTATACACTGTTGTCACTGTAGCCATGGTCAATATTTACTAGATTTCCCACATGTCAGCACTTGATGTGGATTATCTTTCTTAGTCCTCAGAGCAAGCTTGTCAAGTATGCACCAATATGATTCCCTTTATACAGGTGAGGAAGCTGAGGCCCAGGAGGCTAAGTCACTTACCCAGAGTCACATTGCTAGTAGGCAGGGGAGGTAGGAACCCTGACCTGTGCTGGTAACCTCAATGCTCCAACATCTGGACTTGGAGTCACACCCACTGCCAACTTCTCCCTAGGTATTTAAAGGTTTTGACCCATAAGATGCAATCCAGAACCTGAGTGTCCCAAGTTTATTGCTGAAATGATTCAAACTGCCCTTTCCATGCCCTTTCCTTCTCATCCATTCTACCTCATCCTTTCCATTCTACCTCTCATTCATTTATTATGCAAAAGATGAGAACTCTCCGGGATCTCTCGGGACAGGGGTCAAGTTAGCCAAGTCTCTACTTCCCAGGGCAGCTTGAGACCAGACCACCCCCAGCCATCACCCCGTCTTGAGGCTTTTGATCCAGTCCAGGTTCTGAGGGGGACAGGGACCCAGCATGGTATCTGACATAGAGCCAACATGTAATCCATGATAGGGGAGCAAATGTTAGATGAATTATTTACGAAATTTATACTGTCAAGCTTAGTTTAAATGCATACTAGTCATCAAAATCAAGCTATTACTAACAAAATATTCAGGATAAATTAAGAGAAAAAGCAAGTTACAACACAATTTGAATAACATGATCCCCCCAAAATCTTTTATATACACTGAGAAAAAGAGAAGGATGCACATTTTAAAAAATCTTAACTTCTGAGTGGCTGGAGTAATAACTAGTTTAAATTTTTTTATGGTTTTCTATATTCTGCTATATATATATATATATATATATATATATATATATATATATATATAGACTATATATAATCAAGGGAAATCCCAAAGCCAGTTTAATTAACTTCTGTCTGATACTCCATTCTGAAGTCTTGTTACTTTTGTACTCACATCATTACTTCAAAGGTAATGAGTTCAAAATTGGCACTTTCAACCAGTGCCGATGGACTCAGAGATTTGCCTGAAACAAACCTGTCTGGCTAGAAAATGTGCTTTATGGCCCACACTTTCCTTTGGTTATAGCTGAAAAGAGGAGAAGCCTTCCCTTCTCCAACTGGTAATACTGTCTCAAGAATGAAAATAAAAACAGACCCCTGGACATGAATGAATGAGAGCGCAGAAAGGTTACAGGGGCCTAAGCCGGGAGCTGGCGTCCCCTTGACTAAGAACACCATCTAAACTGGCCCTGGTGCCAGACCGAGCCCTGAGGCCACAGGTGGGAGGTGGCAGTTTCCTGGCTTGAGAGGGACATGGTCTAGCCACAGATCTGCCTGGCTTTGGGCTGTTCTTTTAACAAGAACCTTACTGGTGAACCAGCCCAGAGAGCGTCTCTGTGGAATGAATTGGATATATGAAGCAGGAGGGGACAAATGGTCCTGAGACCCAGGGTCTGAGTGGCCCTGTTTCTAGGACAGAGGAGGTATGAAAGCTTGGACTGATCATTTAACCTCTACGGGTTGGAAGGTGTGATGTCCAAGGTCCTTACCTGAGCTGCTATTCGGTGACTCTGACTGACTGTCCGGCTCCAGTCCTGAAGAACTTATCTGGACGCAAGCCTGGAAAATCAGTCTATTTATGTCTTGGCACCAGGACCCAGGTACCACATATGCCATGCATATGTTTCCCTTTTTGCTTTTATATCACCAAATATCTATTTTCACTGGTTGAAAGAGGATCTACGTGGAGAATCAGCCTTTCCACTCCTTAAACTTTTTCTTTTTGCCTTAAACTTCTCCAGCCAACAATGTGCGGGTCGGACCCAGGTTTGATTTTTTTATTGTTCCTGATGTATACTATCTTGAAGTCTGTAAACGCTTTCAGACCTAAATATCTTTAATGACTTAATTAGCGTATTAAATCTAAGGCTCTTGCAACTACTTCTGGATGGAGTAAAACAGTTTCTAGAGAAATGTCTGTTGACATTTGACATCTAAAAGGAATCTGCAGTTGGTCACAGTTGTAAGGAAAACAGCACCTACTCAAATGCCTTCATCCTGCTCTCACTGCAAAATGAAATGTTTCAAGAAAGATCTGATTGTCTGTTTTCCTGGATCAGAAAACATTAGTAAAGTACTGAATTTTCAAGAGGAAGGCCTAGAGCTTTGTCAAGGTGGAAAGATCCTGTTACTTAGTTTGAGAAACGCAGATGAAGTTGTTTAGATCCCTCAGAGCTGAGTCTGGCCGTTGGTCCATGAGGGAGAATTGCCACAGACCCGGTGGGAGGGTGCTGCCAGCGCAGAGGGCATGCAGGACATCGGTTGGGATGAGCTGGCAAGAAGGCGCTGACAGGAGGTCAGCGGGTGAGAGTCCTGGGGGTTTAGGTGGCAGAGGGAAGCCAGACTTGGGAAAGAGTGAATAATAGGAGAACCAAAAAGAGCTGCTGGAAGAAGCGTGTGAGCATCTGCAAGGGCAATCGTCTTCTGGAAAAAGCTGTTCATGTCTGTTTGCTTCCTAGAGAATTACAGCTGGAGCTACTGACGGGCTGAGTTGGAAGACAACATGGAATTTATCCCATTTGTTTGAAATTCACATCTGTTCAATATGGTGATTCTGATGACCTTACTTTAACCTAAAAAACTTTGCACCTATCACCCTTTCAGGCTTCTGAAAAATATACGGTAACTTTCTTTCTCCCATTTGTTGAATGACAATGTTAAAACTAACTTAAGGGCACCTCTGTGAGTCACTGTGACATCATGCTAAGTGCTCTATACATATGAATTCTCACGATAACCATCAGATGCCTATACGATTATTATCCTTATTTTAAATATAAACTGAGGCTCAGGGGGGGTTTGGTCTTTGACCTAGTGCATGGGGTACTTTAGGTATTTTAGGAAAGGGTCATTTTTGGCAGGAAGAGATTCAAAGACAAGTATAGCTCACAGTGGATCAAGAAAACACTAGACTATCTTGAAGGGAGACATTTCTCTGTAGGTCACTAAACAGGATAAATTAGTCCTTAGATTAAAAGACCTTCCAAATTCTTTTCCAATCCTGGATTCTACAAGTCTAGTATTTGTGCTATGATATGATTTTCTTACAGAAGCCAATATTTTAAAATGCAAAAAAAAAAGTGAGTGTTAGATTTCCATTGGGAAATATCTCAGGGATAACTGGGAGGGGCCGTGGGAGCCCCGATCCCTCTGGGTGGAGTGTATGGCATCTAGTCACCCTCATCACCTCTTAGCCCTGTGATCCCCTCTTGAGGTCTTTGCTTCTGCTAGTCGCAACATGTGGAACAGCTTGCTTTCCCCCTCCATTCCAATGCAAATCCTACAAGTTGATTTTGAAACTCACATAAAACCTTCCCAACTAGACTAACTGCAGCCTACAATGATCTTACCTGTCCCTTGCCATTTTATGTCCCTCTAGGCTTCTAACCCTGTTTTCTAGCACTTAATTAAATATTATTTTATATACTTTGCTAGTTGCTTTATGAAAATTGCTCTCATAGCAAGTTTATGAGTTTCTTTTTCAATTTCAAAAATGGGCCACAGAGTAGGTCATTTATTCATGCTTATCAGGTAACGGACAACCATCGGCACAACGGCTATCATGATCTCATTACCTTAAAGGTGATTCAAATGAGGATGATCTGGAGTTTGTTAGTCTCAATAGATATAACCAGAGTATTAAAAATTAATAACAAGCCAAACTTAATTTAGGATCTATTTCTAAACTAAGAGTCGATGGTCCCAAGAGTTTCTAATGAGAAAGATGAGGTAGAAGGAACCTGAAGACATGACGTCATACGCAAAAGTGGTTGTGCTGACCCAAGAGGCTGACCCTCCAACCTCACACCCCGTGGCCCATTGCAGTGTGGTGCCCACCTTTCTCCGCCACTCGGCCTCTCCGTCTGAATTAATGCTCCTGCCTACTGGTACTGTGCCCTTTGAATAGTTCCAGCTCACCCTGAAGGAACTGTGACATTTTAGTGGTGGGTGAGGCTACTCCTTTGTAAAAAGTATATCTGTTGGGAATGCAGTTTTGGGAAGAAAGACACTATTTAAAAAGAAGAACACTATTCCTTTGACAGCCCCACAGAATGGGGCAAATGAATTAGAAACAGCAAATCAAGGCAAGCTGGTAAAAAGGCCTGGGAGGCTGTTGAGTGCAGCCTCCTGTTTTAAGCTGGTCACCATATTTTGCCATGACCAATGAATTCTACCGTTTCAATGGGAATATACTGGCTGAAACACAGTCAAGAAATGCTTTTCCTGGAACATGGAGAAGGAAGTAAAACGAGGAGTAGGTTTAAAAATGGCTCTTAGGGGATCTCCCTGGTGGCGCAGTGGTTAAGAATCCACTTGCCAATGCAGGGGACACGGGTTCGAGCCCTGGTCCGGGAAGATCCCACATGTCACGGAGCAACTCAGCCCGTGCGCCACAACTTCGCTCACCACAACTAGGGAAAGCCCACGCGCATCGAAGACCCAACACAGCCAAAAATTAATTAATTAATTAATGAAAAGAAAACGGCTCTTAGGATAACATATTATAAATGGAAAACTTTTGGTGTCATAATTTGTAAGCGAGTATGAAGAGCGTTTTAGCTAAAATTTCATGAAGTGCAGCTAACAACTTGGCTCGAAGTCTGATATATACAGGTAGTTATCTACCCAGAAAATAACGTAGTAGCCCCTGACATGGTTAATTCAGGAGCCTAAAGTACTAGACGTGAGGTAAATAAATGCTATGACCTCTTCAGAACCACTAGGGTTTATTGAACTAGAAATCACTCCAAACTAGGCAGTTTTTTCCAGAGTAAGAGACTCCCAGGCTCTTCCATGAGATTAGACCTCAGGCTGCCTAGGATCACGATGGTTTCCAGAAAAAAGTCCACAAGGCCACCTTTTGATTAGGGCTTTCCTTGTTATACCGTATATACTTCTGAAATAACATGATTTCTTTCAGATCATCTAATTTTGCCTCTCTTGAAACTAGATACTTTTGGGGCAATGTAACCAATGTGACATCTTTCAATCCATCTTCTCTTTGCCATTAGAGAGTATAGCAGTACAACTACTGTTAAGGTGGAAAATGCCTGGCAGTAAGAGACAATAGGCTATTTTCTTTTTATGTTGCTCATTGTAAAAATAAGAAAATTAGTAATTATTGAGAATGAGTATTTTTTAAGGGAGGTTTAGTAAAACCCCAAAACAAACAAGTAAAACCCCCTTTTCTTCTGTTTACGATTCCATATAGGATCGATAAAGCTTTTTCCCCAATGGGTTAGAAGCTTCGAACAAGACAGATTAAATAGTTGGTGTGGGAAGTTTAGACCTTACACCATCTGGTCTCTTTACTTATTCCTTTAACTTCTGCTGGTAAAAAATCTATTCCGCCAAGGGCAGGGTTCCTCCCAGATTCAAACAACAAAATGGTCAGAGGGCAGAGGTAAAGGTAGAGAATGGACACGTGCCTGATAGCAGAGCCCTTAGGATTTGTTCTTGGAATTAATCTACTGGGTCTGACTAATCCCTGTGTACCTCTGTTATGGGACCAGTGTGGCTCCTACACTGTTGCTTCTCCAAAGTACAGGGACAAAGCACTGTGCTCAACAGTATGTGCAAAGGGCCTGTGGCCTGATGGACAGAGTAACCAGATGGAGTCATGGAAAGGTACTTATGAAGGGAACTTAGGAAACACTCCTCATTAAGTGTGGCAAAAGAAAAATAAGAACAGAATTACTAACTGTCCCAGAAGAGCAATCCTACCACTGCAATGTCTAATTAATTGGGGGAACTTATTTAAATTTAAGAGCATAAGTTCATGTTGACTCTACTAGTAAAGTTCCCACACTCCTAGCAGAACTCAGTCTTCCATCTCATGCTAACTCATAAGAACTCTTCAGAGGTGGTAACATTCATGCAAATGAAAAGTAGAATTAAATTCCAGGTTGAGGGATTCAGCCTGTGCCTTGATCACAAAACTTTTCTCCTAGAGACCAGCAAACATGTTACCATGGTGAGGAAGTTATTTTGGTCCATTCCACTTTGAATCTCTTTCTAGGGCTTGAGCACTGCGAGGAAGAATTAAATTCTCTCAACTCCTCTGCGAAAACATACTTTATTCTTCAAAAGACAAATCCTGGAGATAAGAAAAATAATATCTAGTCCTCTGGATGGGTTTAGCTAGCTGGGCCATTTAACTTAGCCCTGGAGCTGGAAGACGAGTTTCCCTCTGGACCAAACTTTTCTAGGTGCTGGGGGAAAAAATCGTGACAGTTTCCCCCATCCTTTATAATTCCAACCCAAACACTATAAATTAAAACCGCGGAAATCAGCCTCTGGTGAGAACAGATAAGGCTGAACAGAGTCCGATTCTACCCCAAAAACCGGCCTGTATCTGTGGTACTGACAGTTGGGGTTTGATCAGCAAAACCAGCACGAACCCTGGTGAGAGATCTAAGAAAAAGTGTAATCTTCTTGATGACGTTTTATACTCCAAATAAGCAAATCTAATGTTATTTTGAGTTCTCTCTTCTGCTATTCTTGAATTACCCTACATTTTTCAGCTTGGCCATTCAACAGTACTTCTAATTACACTGGATTTCAGGGGCTAAACCAATAAAAAAATTAATTTGATTTTTAATGAGTTTTTTCAAACTAATAAGAAAGATGCCCTTTTATACATATTGTCAAGGATGGAAAGTCAGGTTCTGGTGGCACCAGTTATTTTCAAATTATTTTAACAAGTCTGATGGGGTCCTGAAAAGACAGAAATGAAGGTATTTCAGAGATTTATTTCTTTTTCTATAACACTAGACACCAATCGCAGGGGGACAAGAAAAAGGTTTTTACTCATAACACATGACACCTTCTGTTATATTCCTCTGTTAGGGCTGAACTGTGTCCTCCCCCCTATTTATATGTGGAAGTCCTAAACTCAACTACCTCAGAATGCGACCTTATTTGGAAACAGGATTTTTGCAGATGTAATTAAATTAAGACGAGGTCATACTGGAGTGGAGTAGGTCCCTAATCCAGTATGACTTGTGTCCTTATAAAAAGGGGAGATTTGGACACAGACAACACACAGGGAGAGTGCCATGTGAACATCAAGGCAGAGATCAGGGTGGTGCATCTACAAGGCAGAGAATGCCAAAGACTGCCAGCAAACCACCAGAAGCCAGGACCAGATTCTCCATCATAGACACCAGAAGGAACCAACCCTGCCAACACCTTGACTTTGGACTTCCAGCCAGCAGGACCATGAGACAATTAATATCTGTTGTGTAAGCCACTCAGTTTGTGTCACTTTGTTATGGCAGCCCTAGCAAACTAATACACCTTCCTAGAAAGAAATGATCATTATCAAGATCTACTTATTTTTTTAAAAATAGATTATTTCACATTGAAATTATCCCAAAGAGGAAAAAGAAAAAGTTTGCTTCTTACCGTCAGCTCTTGGGGAAGAGAACTTGGCTTCTTTATGTTGATCTCAATGCTACTGTTGTCTTGTTTCAGCTCCATGGGGGACCCATGCACTCTGGCCACACCTTCAAACATCTGGGATTTGGTCAACGAGGGGGCAAGTGCCACGGGGGGACACTCTCTTTCCTTCTCCTCCTCGTCAACGTGAACTGTCTCTCCATTCATGGTGACTTTCCCATCTACCTGTAAAAACCGGAATGAACAAGAACATGCTATTCCCCAGCAAAAGACTATAACAAAATAACACGTTCAGAATCACCTTAAATCATTAGCATTTAATAATCATGATCTAACAAAGAATAAGGTCTTTTATATGCTTCGGTCAGTTCTAGAAACTAGGGCTCCTCTAAATGCCATCTTTGAAGGCTTCTTTAAAAGGTGGTCTGCCTTCTCAGGCTGCTTCACGCTAGAATACGTTTCATGTTCACCTTACTGTGGGTCTGCTTTTATTTTGCAGTATAGAAAATCAAGGGCATATTTGGGTTCCAGTAATTTTTCATTTACTTTCTGACTGCTAATCCACAACTTTGAGACTTTTTTTTTTTTCCGATTAGCGTATTAAATTAGGCGGAACTCATCTTAGATCAGGAATATTTCACAGGTTATCCTGTCATGGTCAGGAGCAATGGGTACTTTTTGGAAGCTATCACGGAGGGCAGGGAACCTGGTGCTATGCTATGTGACAGTAAATCCCTATTTCTAGTTAACCGGACCATCCCAGTTTCTTCAAGAAAAAGAGGCCATGCATATTAAGATATTTTTGTTTTGCACCCATGTCTAGGGAGGGTGGTGGGAGCGAGAAAGAAGGAGTGACAGTGGTTAGCCTGGCTTATTAAAAGGTATCTAGAAATCTCTGTCTTAAGGTCTGACAGTATGTAGCATGGTCCTGAAAAGAAGCTCTGCAGTGAGACGGCCTCAGAGTGAGTCCTGGCTCTATTGCTTAACAGCCATGTAATCTTCAACCTCGGTTTCCTCACCTTTATGATAATAGTATTCCTTAATGATGCTGTTACGGTGATTTTACGGATTAATATATGCACAGAATTTAGAACAGTATCTGACACATTGTAAGTATGTAAATAGTAGCTATTCTTCTTACTAAACCTTCTAAAATCTTTTAAAAGGACTAACAGAAGGGCAGATGCTAGTTATAGTTTATTTACCCTAAGTCAGTGGCTTGTACATCTATTGTCTGTGATCCATGAAGTTGAAATCACAACTGAACGCACACATGTAAAGATAACTGAAACGAAGTTTTGCAAAATAATATTTACCTTTTTTTATGTGTGATGCACTAGGCTGTCTTTTGAACATTGTACTCTATTCTACCTCCTTTTTTTTTTAAAAAAAGAATGCTGATTCCAAACCACTAAATTGATTTCATAACCTAGCAACAGGTGGCAACTCTCAGTTTGAAAACACTGCCTTAAACCATTTTACTTGCTCTTCCTTTACTCTTAAATCTGTTGTACTAAGAAACTGAGCCTGTATTCCCTGTCTCCTGTGCCCACCTCCCCCCACAAGAAAACACACACACACACACACACACACACACACGCACACGCACGCACACACACACACACACACACACACACACCCCTTAGCTTCAGTTCTGGCATTATCTGGCAACAACTGTTGTCTGTTCCATTTACATACTACCATACCAGTGGGTCCACCCACTCAATGGTGGGGCTGTGAACAGGGTTGACAGCCATCAAGACCTACGATGAGTTGAGGGCTCACTGGTGAGCCCCAGCTCTGAAAGGATCTCTATCCAGTTCCTCAATCCACCTCTCCTGAGGCCTCCACATTGTCTTGCCACAATGGCAAGGGACTGGGTTTTCTCAGGGCCAAAGTCTTGCCATGAAGTCATCTATCCTAATTCTTCTGTTTAAATGATCATACCGTGCTGTTTATATTAAGGATAGGAAGTGGACACCTGGATGAACTGATCAGCTGCCTTGGATAGCAACTTAAATAAATGTATTCCCTATCCCTGTGCTGGGCCACCTCAACATCAAACCTTCCTTCATGAAATCTCAGACAGTGCATCACCGTGGGCCCTAGGTGAAGGACAGCTGCTGAGGTACTTAGGTGGCCTGCCGAGCACATATGATCATGTGTATATCTGTGTGTGCACGAGTCTGCATGATGAGTAGCTCATCTTCTCAGGAAAAACTTAGTGTGTTTATTCAATAAACAGTTGCTGAGTGCCTAGGCACCTATGCCAGGCACTCAGGATGAAGCTATGAACAACAAGGACACAGTCCCTGCCCTTCGAGGGATAAACATCTCAATTCAACCCAGATGAGACAGCCAGGACATTTTTCTTTTGTTTCATCAAAGCCTAAGGCACAGATTTTGAAGACACATTCAGAGTTATCTAAGCAAAAGTCAGAAAGTGTGGTTTGGTTCCCTCTGAAATTCAATAGGAAGATACATGGCATCCCACTGCTCAATTAGTTTAGTTTAGCAAACTTTCTTTACAGTCACATGTCCGTGTCTGCTACTGATGAATTCCACCTGTCTTCTATTATGAACCCATGTGGTGTGCAGGGACAATCAGAACTGATTTTTCTTTATAGTCAACATAGCTTGAGACAAAGGATGAGCACTTCCTCCTGATGTGAGGGAAAATACTAGAATTTGAGGAAGAAAAAAGATGTTTGACTGTCTTAGATTCTTTGGTTCTGGTACATCACTTTACACATTCATTGGCAACCCCTCCATCCCCCAAAACAACATATTTTCTTCCCACTTAAAAAATTAAAAAAATCTGTCTCATCTGAGAACCAAGTACATCCCATGTATTCCTTGTATTCTTATTTTTTTGTATTGTAGCATCTTTTTAGATATGATGGTAGTTTCTTCCTAAAAGAGAGGTAGCTGTATATACTTCTATTTAAGCCAAAGGCAACCAAAATTTTGTTTTGAGGAATTTGCAATACCTCCAGATAGCTGGAGATACCTAGGGTGCTGCTAAATTAGGGTTTGTTATGACTACTATAGAGAGACCATGCCATCATATCCAACTATGAAGCAGACATTGCTCATGGAGATGACTCAACCACCAATCTCACGGAAGCCCATCAGTATTAAAAACAGGAATTGAGGGGAATCATCTACCCCTTAACTATTTGCAAACCAAATCTCAGAGACACATAAACCTCACAATCATACATGTTAACACATTTTGCTTTTGTCTGATAAAAACAATTGCATCTTCTTGAGACAAGATGCTTCCTTCCAGTGATTACCTGGGGTTCAGTTTTGGTTCTACCCTTAAGGAGCTCATCCTACCTTGAAGGTCTTCAGGACCTCTTGAGAGTTTTTGGGCTGGGAGTAAGGCTTGGGTGTCAGCATAGGCACTGCTTTGGGAGTGACAGTTTTGCTTGGAGACCCACTGCCTGCTGACATGCTGGCATCCAGTACACTGGTACGAGCGATGGTGGTTTCCACGGTGGCAGTGAATTTGGGTGGAGACAGTGACTGTTGCCGCAGGTATTTCATGGGGTTGGGGTCATTCAGGAAGGAGGATAAGTTTGGCTCTGCTGAATGGCTTCTTTCCAGAATTTTTGGCATCTCCAAGCGTTCAAGGACAGCTTCGCTGATGGTGAACCTCTCGATGTACTGTTGGAGGATCCTTTCCGCCTCCTCCTGGGACCGTGCATTCTTGTATGCCTCATGCAACTCCCTCTCTCTCCGCTCCCTAAAGGATGGGCATGGGAGGGGAAGCAAGAACAAAGGCAACAGTCACAGGAATTGCAAAGCAGACCTTGGTAGAGCTGAAGGAAAGTATACAAACAGGAAGTATAATATTGGTGTCAGAGCCGTGGTGATAACCAACAATTTTTAGGAAAAGCACATCTAGATAATACTGTACATTCAACAACAAGAACAACCACAGAAAGAACCCACTTTTCCTGGACAATTTCCCTGTAGGTTTTGATGCTTTTCCTTCGTTCACTTGTCCCATCCTCTCCAGCCAGTAACTTCTCCATTTTTTTCCTTTCTTCCTCTTTCTTGATTAAGTCCTGAGAAGCACTTCTTCTACGGCTCTTCCAACGAGCCAGGTCCTGCAGGGGTGGGGGGAGGGAGATAGAACATTTTTCTTCAGGCTTGCACATAATTCCATTTCTACTCTTCAGGGTTGAGTAAGCACTGACTATTGGCCAGGCTAAGACATTCCTGTACATCCAATGTAAGTCTGGTTGGAACAGGACTACCTCGAAGGCAGGAACCCTTCAGAAATATCTACATTATCCATAGCAGGGCAGCGCATTTATTTAAACACGGTAATGTAAAATTTGTGATCAAATTCCATGTCAGTTGCCAAATTTTAAAGTATTGCCTCAGAGGGTATTGTAAGAAACTTCATTTCTTGCTATTTACAACCTCTGCATTGTGAATGGACTCGCTGACAACAGAATGGTAGGAATTAACCACAGACCTACAATTCCCTCAGGGAAGGAAGAAAAGACAGAAAAAAAAATTGGCTTTGGGGTCTTACAAAACCAACAATTCTGTATGTATTAAGTCATCTGATCCTTTCAAGAACCTCACCACAAATCCTATGGGCAGTTAGAGCATAATGTTGAGGACTTAGGATTCTGGAGTCAGACGGGTGGGAGTGCGGCTGTGAGAAACAATCCTAGCTCTATCTCTTCCATGCTTTGGAATCTCAGGCACATTCCTTAGCCTCTCTGCACCTCAGTTTCCTCATCTCTAAAATAGAAATGATAATAATACCTACTCTTACAAGCCTGTTGTGAGGGTTAAATGAGGTAGTGCACATAAGGTACACAGACATAATTATTACCACATTTTATCAACTTTAGAAAAGTTAACTTTTTTGACTAAAGGTAGAGTCAAATCTGCAGTAGCCACCTCAGAGGGCTCTGTGAGGATGAAGTAATCCACTCTTCCTCCTCTCATCCCTATCTTTAGGCTTCTCCCCTGCCCTGGCTCTTTGCTCCTAGCACACAGATGATCCCAAGGCCCCCATCAGGCCCTGGAGCCTTCCTTACTGGTTACAATCCTGGCTCTCTTGCTCACTAGCTGTGTGACTTTGGACAAGTTACTTAGCTGTTCTGGGACTCGTCTGTAGAACTGAGGACAATCATAGTTGCTAGCTCATTGAATTATTGAGAGGATTAAAGAATGATTACATGCAAGGTACTTAGAATAGTACCTGTTACTGGTACGCTTTCGATGTTGGCAATTATCATTGTCATCATCATTATTATCATCGATTCCAAATATATAGTCTCAAAAGACAGTCCCTCCTCAATTCTGCATCCCGTGCCAGTTGCCTCCCTTCTGCTCCCCTCTTTTTGGTGGCCAAACTTCAGCAAGGGTACTTTCCCTAATGCCCACATGGACTGTGTCACCGTTTGAAGCTCTCTAGGGGCGCCCTTCCTCTGCATGGCTTTCCAGCCCAAGTCTGATTTTCCAGCCCCGCTTGATTTTCTGCTCCAAAGGGCCTCTAGCCCAGCGGGCCGAGCAGTCTCCCCGCTGCCCACGGCCCTGCACGGCACTCACATCTTGCCATTTGTCATCCTCTTCCCGCAGCTGGTTGTTTATCAGCTGCAGCTGCTCCTGGCGGGCCCTGCTGTGCGGCTGCACCTTGGCCTCCTCCTCACACCGCATGTCGAACATACTCGTGCTCCTGCGTGCGGAGAGAGCAGACGACGCGTGGACAAGGATCAGTGCTCCGCAAGTCTCCGCGCATTTGCAGCGTCCCGCCGCGGCGGGGCGCTATCGCGTTTGGAAAAACTGCCCCCTTCCCTCCGCAGCTTAAGGCAGCAGCGTGATTTGCAGTCTGTTCATCCCTCGGCCTGCAGCAGCGGGCATGCTAGCAGCCTCACCTCTTCTCCTTTTGCGGCAAAAAGCGAAAATGTGACCATCTTTGTCTTCAGTGATGGCAGAATCAGGCCAATCTAATTTTATATGTAGGGGTCAATATATGTTTAAAGTAAAGGGCTAGAAAAAGGTATTTGAAGCTCTGGGCTCGTCTCACTTGTATTAGAAAGTAAAATGAAGAGAGTTAAAATGTATAACTCGGGGAGAATTTAAAGGGAGGGAGAGTGGTGTCCCCTGAAGTGAAACTTAATTGCAGTAAATGCTTCTTTGTGTAAAGAGCTGGCTTAAATGCTTTCTCCGTTAACTGAGGCAATCTCTCCATTTTCAAAAAGAAAACAAAAATATATCATACATTTTCAAGTCTAAGGCACCACCTTTTCCTGTTGTATTTTCTGAATTTTGGTTGCATCCAACAGCTATGTATTAATGAAACATACGTTTGATGTGGTTTATTTCTATGTCCTGTAAAACTGTCTGTAAATTGATAGTGCGTTGATGGCATCTTGGAATCAAGAAAATATTTTATGGTAAGATTAAAGGATAAAATATATAAATCAGTATATACTTTGTATCCTAAAATTCTCACAATGGTTTCACTTTATTTTTGTCAGGATACCTCTGAATCTACTCTTTTAAAAGCAAAAGCATTGGGAAAGCAATTTTTAAAAACCTTTAGGCGGTTCATATAATTGATATATTCTATAGGAGCTTATTAAATGTTGGGCAAGACCATAGGGCCTTTTCTGCGATGCTTATGTAGACCTTTGCTATAACGAAAGCTGAAGCAGCAAGATGAAAATAGAAATAAAAACCAAAGCAAAATCTTCCCGTTTTTTTCTCTCAAAGAAATGACTAGTTCTGGGAACCAAATGGGTTATAGAACACTCAAATCGAGTGGAGGGCTGTTTAAGAACAGAAGACCGATAGTCCATTTTTGAAGCCAGCTTAACACAAAGAAAAAAGACAAGCCATGCATTGAGACACCAACTAGTTCCAGACATCATCAGTGATGTCCAAAATAGTCATGCCCATGGCCAGACAATGCACAGCAGCAGCGTCACTGGATGCTAGTGGGTTCCTTAGCAGGCAGCTCTCTGGAAGGAGAAGATGACCCCAAAGCAATGGCTGCCCACCTTCATTTCGGTCCACCCAAATGAACTTGCATGGATGCGTGGGTGCCTCTCCCCTCTCTCTGGATGCTGCACAATTTGAGTCTGACCTAAGAGAGCTAACACTGAAGACTACACTTGTAATCTGCTTTCCCCAAGAGTATTCTAATAATCTGCGCCAAGGGACTTCCTTTGATCTGAGGCTTCTGTTTGCATGGACATGACAAACCACGTGAGGAGCTGTCCACAAACTCAGGGGACAGTGTTGATTGTGGCAGCTGTACCTTCCTGAAAGATAAACTGGAGCCCTCAAAAGAGAGGAGGGGCTGCGATTTTTCACCTAGCTTATGCTATTTATTCATGTGGTTTAAGGAAGATTTAGGAATTCGCAGAGTTAGGTAGAAAAGTCTAACCCATGGTTTTTAAACTTCATGGATCAAAATTCCCTTAAACAAGCTTTCCAGAAAGGGACCAAAACTCATCCCATTCTTCCTTTCAGAGTTTAAAAAAGTCTTACCTTGAAATACGTCTGATTCAGTCAGTTCATCTTTGAAGGCAATTTACAGGCTTTGTGAAGGTCTTAGAAGATATAAACTCCTCTGAGCTGGGACTGTCTTGTGATCTACTAAATAGTTGGCAGATTGTGGGAGAGGAAGGAGGTCCCTTCCTTCAGCTTTGCCATCTATAATTTTTAAAGGGCAGAATTTTGGTTTAGGCCACAGTGGGTGGCCATAAAGCAAGGACTTCTTCTGGGACCCTGGGAGGAAAATGGCAGCTTCCTCCAGGATTTGAGAATTGCTTATCTCACTCGACCGGCATGGAGAGGATGGGAGCAAGGCCTTCAGAATTGCCTCCTTCTGTCCCGGGTTCCTATCTCTGCTCCCAACATGAAGTTTTAACTACCTCAGCCCGAATGTGGCCAAAAGCTTGTTAGTGAAATAAAAAGAGAAACACTTGCCTGCCTTCTCATATACCAGGAAGTACTATTTTTTCCTAGAGTTTTTTTTTTTTTTAAAGAAACACCAGCCAACTGGCCCGAAAAAGAAATAATAAAACTATGAGCAATATCTTTATACCATTTCAAAAAAAGGAACTAAGCAAGCTCAGAACTGATAATAGTAGACAGAAAATGAGCTGAGTCACCATTCAGAAAATGTTCCCTAATTCAGAGGTTGGACTCAGCCTCCAAAATGAAGAAGTGCCTGTCTAGGGATGGGGTGGGGGACCCTGCAGAAGCCTAGGTTCCAGAATGTTAAATGGACTTGCACCAAGGCTATTCTTCTCAGCACAACAGGCTGTGCCCTTGGGCTGCTGGGACACGGGCCCCTGGCTGCAGGGCCCAGGAGCCTCTCTCGGTGACAGGCTGGCATTTCTGAGGGCCAGGATTAAATTACCTCAAGGGGAGCCTGGAAACTGTTTCTGGCCCAAGTCTAAGGTAAGGGAATTAAGAACAAAATGGCCTTTGGCTCTCACAGTGTCCAGCCTCCTCGGAGGGGACCGCTGGGAGAGGAGGCATGTGGAAGTAAAGGGCAAGAAGGTGAAACTAAATCCATGGAGCCATTCGTGGCTTGCCAGGAGGTGGAAATTTCTGTTTGCCTGTGTGGTAGGTCTGCCCCTGACCTGCATTTTCCTTAAAGGGCACATCTTTTTTTGATTGGGTTGCATTTTAAGAATGTGTCAATTATGAACAAATAGAGTCTGTGCCAATAGTTGTCCTTAAAGATTTTGAAAAAGGGAGATAGTGGGGGAGTGAACAAAATATATTATGAATTTCTGTTTTAAAAAAAACAAAACCCTGACATAAACTTTTCTTTTTGTTCCCCACATGGTTTCATATAAATTATGTCTACTCCAAGAAAGAAATTCAGCCCTTTGGATGTTCCTAGATAAGACCTTTGGAAAAGAAGCTCTGTATACTCACCCTGGCCCATAAGGCTGCTTTTTTGGTAAATTTAGAGGAGTCCCCACTCCCACCCCTTTTAAAAAAAATCATTAACTTCTCCTGAGGGTGAGGTTTCATATTCAGGTACAGGTAAAATTCAAAAGCTCTTTAATGTAGCTTCTTTTCTTTCAGTTTTTAGGGTTTTTTAGAGATCTGTATTAGGCAAATTGCACAGCAGCTTTGCAATGATGAAGAGTAAATCCATTCTATCAAAATGTTTTTGCTAACCAAATCAAAGAAGTGTTTTGCCTATCAATCTTATATAACCCTCTTTTCAGTGAATGTTAAATACTGCCACTTTAAAAGCAACAACCAGGGCTCAATTTTATAGACTACTTAGCTTCATGCAGTCAGTCAAGCTCCGGCTGAATTTGGTTCTGAGACATGAATGTTCCATGTGTCAGGCCACAGAGCAATTGTGCATCACACATCGGAAACCGATACCCTTGGCGCATGAGTCAGACAGCTTCGAGCTACAAGTACAGACTAAGCTGACCTCTTGAACACAAACATGGAAAAAGCACAATTCAAAAACAGTAAATTGTGGCCTGATCTCGTTGTCATTGGTGGAAATGATATTTGTCTGTTCTACACTGTTATTTAGATTCCTCACTCGGTGACTTGAAACTATGGATCAGGCCAGGAAGACAGGCAGAGGGAATACTCGGGTCCACTCTTATGATGGCCCAGATTCCCACTAGGCCACAAAATCCCTCTCCCAGAGGGCAGACATCAGGCTTAGTGGGCCGCTGTTGTTGGAATGAGATATTAATCATGTTTCTTAAATCTGAGCATTCTGCAAAGAAAACTTCTGCCTTGGATATCAGTTTCAGAATGCTCTGCCTATGAGAAATCCATTTTTGAAATGGAGTTAATGTGGTCACAAACGGGAGAGAGTGGATTCTTTTCAAATTTGGATGTTAGGCCGGGGATGGGAAATGCATCTCTGAGAGGAGCGGAAACCAAGGAGAGGCAGCCCAAGTCATGTTGTACATTTTGACCCCCGACTATGCCACGGAACTTGAACGAAATCCCAACGTTGTGGTCTCAAGCATCCCACAGTTTATATTATTCCAACCTGGGAGGAACTTGGGCTTCTGAATCTATCATTCGTGGCTTAGGATTTATTTTCTTAGCTTAAAAAAAATGTAGCTACGAGAATGACCACTTCATGGCTAAGCCTTTACATATCAAGAATTCAATGCAAAGCACAGAAAAGCCTTTTAACAATTCCGTGGTTCAGAAGGGGTTCCAACGTCCGAACGCTAACAAGAACAACCTTCACGTGCTCTGTCTATAAAAAGTAAACTTTTAAGCAGCAGCTGCATATTAGAATCATGCTTCAGTGGCTTTTTCATTCATCTCCCCTGCACAGAACATATGTTCTGCATTCCCACTTCAAGTGCTTCTCTGAGGCTGCAGAGAAGAGTCAGTTAGCTCTTCAATCCACTGTTATATTAATTGCATTTCAATTAGTGGTGAGTACTGGAAGCATGCAGTTTAGGCTAGTAATTAATGTATTCCTACAAATACAAGACAACTTACTCTGCGTCATCAGACACAGGAGTTCTCGGTCCGTATCTATAAGACCAAATACAAAATTAGAGGATTGGTAAGACGAAGGTTAATGCTGTAACCACACTGGAAATAAAAACTACAAGTGAAATGTATGTGTGCCAAACCTTTTTTGCTGATCATACTGGAAGAGAAGTGTCATTATACAATTAGTAATATTCATTAACTGCTGAAAATGAAAGCAAAGTCTTGACATTTCTGAAGAATGCAAAATGTGTAGTAAAACCCAGAGGAGAAATGAAAAAAATCCCCATGCTACCCACAAAGAAAGAATCTGTTCAATATAAACACAAAAAGGCTTAGGTGCAACCCACAATGTTTAGAGAAGGCAGCTTAGAAAAACCCAGACATGTATGAAGATGGTTCACAAACAGCTGAACTGTTCTTTTCCTTTCTGTGCAGAGTAATGGGCTGTAATGGACACCCAGCATAGAAGCACGCACTTACTGACCCTTTCCCTGATGTGTTAATGCATTTGCACAAATAACATCAAAGAGTGTTTCTGCAGTTTTCTGAAAGCAAACCACAACTCCAACCAGAACCCCAATCAGTGCCTTCCGCATGCATTGGACAAAAACCACAATTCCTAGAAAACTGGCAGCTTTAATCAAAACCAGACGTGGATGATACTCCACAACTTAAAAAACAATGACTTTTTTTTAAACAATCTTTTATATTCTTCTGATTATTTAGATCTACAAAGTTGTACCTTCTTCGATATAGGCATTTTGAGTTTTAATGCGTCTGATAAAACAAAGAAAAAGGTCAAATTAGAAAATAAAAACTAGAACATTATGAGGGCCTATTTTAAGCACATTTAAAAAAAGCAGCTCCCACAAATGACTCTTTCAGCAAAGGAGAATATTAAGAGAAGGCTCTTACCTATGCCCTGAAAGGCTGTTCATTCATGCATTCTGATGGCGGACAAAGAATTTTTTGAGTAAAGAAAAAATGTCCTGATTTCAGTCCAATAAATTAAATGTGCGGGTTTTCAGCAAAAGTTACCTGATCCTGTGTTCAGTTTATAACAATTTATAGGGAAAAGAGTAATTTCTAAAGATCTCTTCCAATGATCTTAGAGAAAACACTCCAAAGCACATGGGTGGACACACACATACACCCTTCTCTCTGACACCTTCGTCATTCTACAACAGTCTGATTCATTAATAATTATTTTCATGCACAGCGAAGGCAACGACACTAGTTAAAAACCCAAAGTTTCTGTTGGAATGGCCAAAATCAAGAAGAGGAAAGTGTTTGTGAATGTCTCTCTTCCAGAAGTGAGACCCATTTTCTGTTTCTCTGGGGAGTAGTTTCAGAAGGTGCTAAAGGTTAAATTAATACCCTCAATTTTCCAAAACCATCACTGCATGGAGGCAGATGGATTCCTTCACAGCAAGAAAGAGTGCATAATCAGTGTTAATTCTACCCAGAATTAACAGTGCTAATTCTGAAGCCCCGGTAAAATGTTTCCCAGTTAATTAACAGGCCTACTAGAATAGACATTCAAATATAGTGTTTTCTAAATGATCTATGGAAACGAGGAGAGAAGTTACTCTTAATGGATGGCTAATCTAGGAATGATCAATGAACAGTTGGTATGTATTTCTGTGTCTATTGGAATATTTTAATTCATGTTTTACCGAAGTAAGATATACATATAGAAAGTGCACAGACCATACACACACACCCTGATGAATTTTCACAAACCACAGATTAGTGTTGAGTTTTGTGCTATATAAATGGACTTATACAGCATGGGCTCTTTTGAGTTTGGCTTCCTTAGCACATTTCCTTTATGAGGTTCAGCTATGTTGTTGCATGCAGGATATATTTAAATTTAAATTGCTTCTACACAAAACACTTAACAGCATTTCGTGGACAGCTCTGCCAACAAATATAGATTAACACTGCAACATAAGCTCCATGATGGTAGGGATTTTTCTTTTGGGGTTCTCTGAACAGTGACCAGGCTAGGCCCTCAATAAGTACGTATTGGATGCTCTGGAAATTGAAAAGAATAGTGCAGTCTCTGAAGATGAGCTTCATTTATCTGTTTTCTATATACATATGGGTTTAAGAAATTTCCCCTCAGACTAATTTATTAGCTTTAAGAGGGCACAAATTTCATCAGAATTGCCTTTGCTGTTAGGGAGAAGATAATTAGAGTTTGGGCTTCAAATGATTTTCCCAGTTGTCCTATGGAACATAGAAAAGTAAAGATGAGTTTAAAAAATCACTAACAAAGAGATTTTTTTAAAAAAAATGCAAAGTAGGTCAGTCCACAGACTATCAAGTACAAAATTGGCCAGACAAATCACAGTTGGTATAAGCATCTTACAAAAAAAAATAAAGCATTTAATAAAGTTTAATTGTGACGGTGGCGGTATGTAGAAAGACAAAAAGAATACTCTATTCACCTATTGATTGTGTTTATGTAACTTTCAGCACTAATAAAGCACTTCGGGATCAACGATTAGCAATATTGTGAACTAGCATAAGCTTCATTTGAAGTGAGAGGGAAAAATGGATTTACTGCTCGTTTAAGATTCTCCCCCGGCACCCAGCACGGCGTTTTACACATAGTCATTACTCAGTAAATACTTGCTGAAAGGAAACATGAATTCCCAAGGTGTGTGCTTTACTCAATCACACAATTACGTCACAGAGTTAATCTCACTATATCTCCTTATGCTCAAACCAGCCATTCAGTCCCATGTGAATATAAAGAGGTCTCTTCCCGAATCACAGATAGACGGACAGATACAAGTGACAGGGAGGTCGTCAGACCGCCACAGTTTCCTCTGGTAGCCTGGTAGGTAATACGCTGGCTGAAAGGGGGAACGGCGGCTCCCCCTTCGGACAGAGGTGGGTTTGGATCTTGGATCTGTGATTACCAGCTGTGTGAGACCAGGGCCTCGGTTCCTTATTGTAGAATACAAAAGAAACTGCTTAGTCTCAAAGGCTGTGTGAGAAGTGAGTAAATGGGCCGCCTAGAATGTTCTAGTAGGCAGCCTATAGGCCTCACTTCCTTCTCTCCTTTCATGCTAACTGCTCTCCGGCAGCCCATGGATGCAGGGTCCGGCACCACATCAGGGCATCTGGGGAGAGAGTGAGCGTGGTGGGCAAGGCTGTCCCTCTCTCACTAACCTGCCCTCACCTGCTGGGATCCAGGTGTGATCCAGGTGTAACCTCTCTCTACATCAGGCTTCCCATTTGTGAATTGGAGCCAACAGCCATTCAACCTACCTGTGAATTCCCAGGAGAAGGTACGCTGGAGGAAGCAGAGGCACTTTGAAAGGGTAACAGTTATAAAGTGGAGCACGGCTACTACTCCTGCCCCCTGAAACCAGCGTTACAATAAGGCTCTCCTATGGTAGTATGATGATTCAGAAGAATGTAAAACGTACATTAAATCCAGATGGTAACGATGGCTAGGATCTTAATCTTAAAATTGGGGGATTACTTAAGATTTTCTTTACTCCCCACTCTACCCTCTGTCCCACTACTATCAAGGTCCTTTGTGAAGCAGAACTTCATGACTTCCTGTTTTACAGTGGAGCTTTAATTATGCCACACACTCCTTACTCCTCTGCCCTGCACTGATCAGGCAGACCACACTTTTCACAAAAGTCTATCAGAAGCTTCAATATATAGGACAGAAGCTTCAACATATAGGACCTGAAACCAGACCATGAACCCCTGGATTACTATTTCCCTACTTTCATTTTATTTTTTTAAATTTGTATTTTACATTGGAGTATAGTTGATTTATAATGCTGTGTTAGTTTCAGGTGTACAGCAAAGTGATTCAGTTATACATATACACATATCCATTCTTTTTCAGATTCTTTTCCCATATAGGTTATTACAGAATATTGAGCTCCCTGTGCTATACAGTAGGTCCTTGTTGATTACCTTTTTAACATATTCCCTACCTTCATTTTAAATCAAGTCAGAGCACGGAATGGAAATCCTACCTCTAGAAAGCACTCTTTGCGAATGTTAAAATTAAATTAAACTAATTTTATAAGTAGTATATATCTTCTTTGGACCTGAAGACCCTCCTGGAATCAGAATGAAATCAAGTAGGTCAGAAAGAAGTTCAACTCCTTTACCCGATGGCTCCTATGTGAGCTAGGAAGAAATAAAAGAGTTTCCCATTTAGGCTGCCCACAAAATGAGAGTCAGAAAGAATGTTTAGTAGGACAATTCACAACTGAACTATTCTTTCCACACCTGCTCACATGCAAAAAAAGAAAAAAAAAACATCTTGGCAGACTAGGCCATTTCATTTCTGCTAGCAATAGCAGGTAAGTGGCACTGATAAACCATAAAGCATTAATGACACATTCAAAGCATGTATCAAGGCTCAGACTGGAGAAACAAAGTCAAAACAGCTTAGGATAATCTTCTGACCTCTTATCTTTTATTGGTGGACCCTTGGCAGATTCCTCCACAATGCGTTGCTTTGCAAATGGAACTGGACAGAACTGGTTTAGCTTGGATCCAATGTGTCTAAGAGATATCCCAGTTCTCCTGGCCATCACATCATCTTTTTGTGAATCATACAATTTTCTTGGGCCTTTCAGTCCACTGCCACTCCAGGCAGGAGCTGTCATCTTCTCTGACTTCTCTTCTCTCTCTGAGGCCTCCCATTCAGAGGTCAGAGGACATGAACTAGGGCACATCAGTCCAACCAGTCAAAGGGCACTTACTGCTAAAGATGTTTTCAGTAGCATCACTCGCTTGGCGTTAACTCAAGACGGAAGAAGCCAGTGATCACAGAGGCAGCAGCACACACAGCAACTGAGGAGTAATACCGTGGACCTCCATCATGCAGCTGATACTCACACGGGAATGGGTTTCCCTTTCTGGTGTTCATGATTCCTGAGAATGAAATTTGGCCAGCACCCAACCACATGCAAGGTCTAAAGTCTCTACCCAGGAAGGGCACTGAAAGCAGAGCTCTGACCCTGGGATGGGCGCATTCCTTTAAGGGGCTCCACGCCACATCAGTCATCAAGCGCATACTGTGGCTTTAAGCTGTTTTGGGGGGACCCAGCAGCCACAAACAGCAGAGGCAGCGCACCCTGGAAAGCGGGCGAGGCGCTCACAGTGGCTGGCCGCTCTCCTCGGATCTTTCAGCCTTTGGCACCGTCTCAGAACCTCTTCGAACAACTCCTTCAGTCGCTTCTTTGCCATCCTGCGGCAGCTGTTTGCAGGTAACTAAAGCCAGACGGGACAGCTTTACTACTAGGAAAGAATTCCCACCAGAGGCCTTGGGCCCACCTGTCAGCCTTCACGTCCTCACCTTTCTCTGTCCTCCTCGGGCACTCACCTAAACTGCAGCTATGCTCTTCCTGGGACTCCGGCACCACAGCCAGCCGGCAGACCCTCTTACAACGGTCATCTACACCAGACGTCACTATTCTGTTGATGATCAAGTAGCATTGGCAGCAAGAGGGAAGAGGGAAAAGAGTTAGGAAAGGAGACAGTGAAAGTCACTGAGACTGAAAGGTTAAGAGAGAAAGTTCGGTTGCTATTCCAGAAGCCGGTTAGTAAGGATGACATACTCAGAATGAGATAATAGAATATGGGCCTGAGAAAGTCAAAGAAGGCTAGCCTGACTCTGCCACCATGGGGCTGAGTGATGGCCCCTTAGTAGTCAAGGACCCAAGGATGCATTCCTTACTAATTTCTTAGTCCCACCCCTTCCACCCCCCACCCCCATCAGCCTCTGAAACCCCAGCAGGGCATTTCTGATGCACCAGGGTTATTTCTATTGACAGCCTCTAGGGTGTCATCCACAGTATGGAACCAAAGAAACCCCTCTCTATGTCATGGACCATCCACTGTGTGCTTTGGATATCACGAACAAGGCATGGAGGAGACTGCCCTGAGCATTTCCTCCTGCCGTGGAGGGCTCTGCTTTGCTCCCACCATGCAGGTGGAGTGGAGTTTCCTGGGAGAATCCAGAATCTTCTTATTTTTTAACAGAAACTCAAACAAATTTTGATAACATGTATACCTGGAAGAGACCCAGGAAAACTGAGTAGCTTACCAAAATGGCTGAAACCCTCACCTTAAGTACCATCTTCAGCTAAAGACAAAAGAGGACGTGTGGGTAGTGGTTTGGGACCTCAGAGGGGAGGAAGGCAATTCACACGGAGATGGCAAAGCAAATTTTTAGTAAATAAATGTTTGCTGGGCCCTGCATAGACAGCGGGGTGGGGGGTGCAGAGTGGACTCTGATCTCTAAGTTTCCCCAAGCACACCTAGCGCACGGAGAATCCAGAACTTTAGAAATGCCCTATACCTGCTTAATGGAAGAAAGACCAGCCCGTGGAACCAAATCCCCAACAGAGGGCTTGGGAGGTCACAGCTGGAAGGCCTCCAGTGAGGATGAGGACTGATGACAGCTCTACAAGGTCTTTTCCCAGGTGATGCCTCACAAATTTGGATGGTGATTGATTCATCCAAGGAAACTCCTGACTCACAGGAACCCTCAAAAGAAGAGTCTTTTTCTACTCATGGTCTGTTATATAATTTAAAAAACTGGGCGGGAGCTGGTGGGGGTGGGGGGAGAGATGTTTACTTTTTTGTGTGTCTACTTAGATGTCCAAAATCTGAACTTAATGACACTAATCACAATTTTTTTCTCCCTCGTGGGATAAGAAAGAGCGAGGGTATAGATAACCCAGATCTTTATCAATGTATCTTTAGGAGAAACATGAAGGGTGTCATTAAAACATTCCATCTAGTTTGTTCAGAATTGCCAACAAATAAAATACTGCTTAATGCAGCCAAGGGAAGATGAATCATTTGCCAAAATTATTGGCATTCCCAGGCAGTGATTCTGGTGACAAGAGAATCAAAATGGATGTCTGTCATTTAACTTCACACACGTTTCCCCGCGGGGAAATCTACTGACATTACTTCTCTGCTAACCAGCCAAAGAGGCTGTTAAAACTACGTCATCTCTGGCGGTTTCTTTAATGTGCTTCAGCAAACTCTTTAAAAGCAGCAGTGATTCCCATGCAGATCTCCTTGCACATGTAATGGCAAAAAGTACCTGCAGTCATTTTGTGGATTAAGCCTGTGGTCTTCCTGTAAACTGGACACGGCCGCCGAGGCAGGGGACACAGAGTACGTCTGAATCTTGCGGCTGTGACTGATGACTTCCTCTGCATCCTCCTTCGGCCCAGCCCTGCCAATGCTGAGCCGCTTCCATGTCTGCTGATCTATCTCTGTCACTGGTCCGAAGTGCACGAACTTCTGCCTAGGGCTGGAAGCTTTCTTATAAGCCCTTGCCTTGCGGCTGGCAAAGTCATCACGGATAGCAGTTTCTGCTTTAATTTCTGGTGAAGGCTCAGGGGCACACGTGTGCTCCACATCTCCATCCCTAGTCAGAACCGGAAATAAGTTCCAAAGGTTTCTAAGGTGAGTAAAATCAATGAAGAGTTTTGAAAAAACACTGGATGTATGAAATATACTTCAACGTCTAAGGCAGAATTGCTTTTCCATTAATCAATCAAATGAAGAAATGATCATTGTCTTGCCTAGGTAAATAGCACTTTAAGTTTCTGTAGCTTTCTTAACATCATAAATGATGGCATAAGAAAACCTTGGGTACGATGAATAATTAAAATTATTTAAAAGTCAAGTTTAAATTCCTTACACGTAAATGAGCCTATCAAAATAAGCATTCACAATAAATCAGTTGAATTAAAGAGGATGTTTCCTGTCCTTGTGGCTTGCAATTTTTAGTATTAACAAGTTTCAACTCATGCAGAATATGCTTTGAGTTTTGAGGCATTTTTTCTGGCCATGAAAATAAAAAATGATAGAAGGATAAGTGATTCCTTCAAAGTTAAATGATACCACTGTTAGGAGAAATCCAGGGGAAAACATGACACACCTCGTCTTTCCTGACACTTTCAGCCTCTCCCACGTCTCCCGGTCGGCTTCTGTTATATTGGCGACCGTGACAAAGCTCGGAGCCTCGCGGTGAGGGCCAAGCCTGCCCTGAATTCTGCGCTGCGCCAGGTCATCCTTGTGAAGATCCGGCACCTGCCTGAGCCCCTCTTCCGCAGGTTCACTCTCCTGAGCCCGCACAATACAGGTCACCCTCGACTTCACCTCTTCCGTTTGGCCTTGGTTTCTGTCAATTCGATCCAGGCCCCCACGTTATTGGAAAAATCAGGTTCCAGGAAGGGGAGCAGACAAACAGCATGTCAAGCATGGAAATTCAGAGGCTGAAGACAGAATGGAATGATGGAAGCACCTCTCCCTTTCGCAAAAATATGGAATCAATTGCAGCCTTGATTACTTTTGTCTACGCTACCCTTTTGACACTGTAAAGAGACAGAGTTTTTCCACCAGATGACAGACTCTAGTTTAGTTTAGGAAGAGAAGCCAGGGCTCGCTGAAAGACTATTAAGAATGGTAATGAGATTTCAGTTTGACAGTAATGATGCCCAATTCCCACACTATTCAAGTTACTGTAATGAATTCAAGTTTTCTGATTGAATCCCTGAGCCTTCTTGGAACGTCTTTTACTGCAGCAGTAAAGTGTTAGTAATGAGCTCTGCATGATCCAAATCCTAGAATTAGTTTGGAGATAGCTGGAACATTGTTCACATATTGAACACCTCAACCATAAGCCTTCATACTGCCAGAAAGTATGATTAAGTCAATGCTGAATAGAAACTTTCAATGTTCAAACTCAGTCTCTGCCTCCTGATAGCATTAATTAGGTTTGGCTAACGTAAACCTGAAGAACAGAGAGGGCATCCTCTTTACCTGGATCCACAGAGGCAGTACCCATTTGTTTCTTGTGTCAATAACTGTTCACCTTTATTAATGCTAAATCTGATATTTTCAATTGTTTTCCTAAGAAGTGAACTTTAGATGCCTAATGTTGACAATATCATAATTTAAACCAAAGTTGTGGCATCTATATGCATAAACATTATATCACATTAAAAGTCAGTTTCTAACTAAATATGTTTCTTGAGATAGAAAATTTCAGAAATATACATAAATAGGGCTATTCATTTTTTTTCAAAATAAATCTTCCAAGCCAGAAGAACATTCTCTTTTTACCTGGATGACTTGGTGTATTTACAGAGCCTATGCAAATAGGAAGGCGACAGAATTTTCTATTTACTTTTAGTTTGGGGAAGGGGATCAAGGAGGGCATAGCAAAGAGCCGCCAGGGAGCCCTCTTTTTTTCATCAGTTCTTTGAAGCTCTCTAGAGAGGTCATGGGCTGTGTCCCCAAACACAGAGTCAGGTGACAACAGACAAATGGGGCTGGAAATATCAGGAATTAAAATTGCATGCAGGAGAAAGGAAAAAAGGGAGGAACAAAAGCTACTCCTTTTCCTAACTCAAGTTGCTGATCCGCATCAATATGCCTTGATGCTACTCAGTTATCCAGAAGTCTTTGTTTCACTGGCAACAACTGATCCCTCCCGCAAGGCCCTATGAGAACGGTTTGTTACAAGGCATGCCAACAAGGACTGCAAAGACCAAGAGCCTCCTGAAGCTAGAATGTGCCCTATAATAAACTGTGCCGGGTCTTCTATGCTCAAATCCCTGTTCTGTGTCCAGAGATCTTTCATGTGTTTTGTACCTGGTGCTTCCTAAACCAAACAATAGAAAACGCTAACTGCTTCACTGATCTCAATGACTCTGCCCAAAGAACCACTTTAATTGTGTAAAACACAGTTTAGGTCTTTATATTCTTAGTTCAATGGGTTACAAACCTCTTAAGTGATAGGCAAAAATATGGCAATTAAATAATAAAGGTGCGAACTCTGATTCTGATGTAAGGAAAGATACGAGAATGATGGACTCTGCACCCTGAAACTGTGCAGGCTGATGGCTTGAATGAACTCATATCCCTCTTAGGATAAAAATCGCTGGCCAAGTTCCATTTCATTAAGCTTTCCTTTCCCTAATTAAGAAGATGGGAGAAAAGTTGGGAGAAGGAAACTCACTTAAAAATAATCTCTATGACAGAACAAATAGAAGTGTGTTATATTATATATTTGAGGGCTTTTTAATGAGAAATCGCCATCGTCAGATGTCTAGGTGATCGTGTTGGTGTGAGGGAAGAAACAGCAAGCCTCATGTTCCCCCCATATCTCAAAGGTGCTGATAAGATAGAAGGGCTCATAGCTAAGGAATAACTATGATTTCTGTCTGCTATGGATGGACTGGAGCAACCTTGAGAGGTGGCTGTTCCCCGATCAGCAACAGCACATGTCTATTGATGCCAATAACGCCCGTCTCTGACACCAGCACCCATATGTGGTGATGTGCCCACATATAGCACATCTGCACACTTGAGCTCCATATTTATTTGGTGAATTCAGCCCTATCTTGGACAGGACCATTCTACTCCCTGCCATCTGAACTTAGGAGAGACTGGATATCTGGGGTTCCACTTTAAAATAAACCACCATTACTGATTATATGTAATTAGGGCAGGAAACAGAGGAATGGGGAGCTTTAATACAAATCACCTTTGCCGAACTATATTCTCTCTCTCCTTCATAGACACACACACACAGAGCACACCTTTTATGTTCTAGACTTTTCTTTTCTGAGATTCCCTTTGAGGGTTGCTTGCTGCCATCTGATTTCTCTGCCTCTTTTTTTCGGTAAGGCCCATAGAGGAGTTGATTCAGTGGCACCATTGGCCTGGTCTGGTTCATCCTAGCTCTCCTGGCGGCAAAGTCATCTTTCTCAAGATCAGGCAGTCGACGTGCAACCTCATCTTCTGATTCTGAATCTCTGCTGTGTTGGTGGATCAGGAAAGGATTTTCTTTGCGAAGGATAATATCTCGAACAGCTTCTTTCTCATCACTTAATTGCTTTTGACTGATAAAGCAAAATTAAACGGAATTACACATGTGATCAGACCAAAACAGTTTTTAAATCCCCATCTCCAGGCAGCCAACTGTCTTGTTAGTGAAAGGTCTTCTCAATATCATTAGTCCAGATGACATCTGTTTACTGTTTTAGTCCAGAGTTGCAGCAGGGTTAGGGTGGGTTTCAAAACCTGGAATTTAGTCAGCTGCTAGCAATACTAAAAAATTCACTTAACTTGCAGGGCCCCATCAGCGTCAGAAAGGCAGGATCCTAAATGGCTCTGAAAGTGACAATCCAAATTCTTTTCATGAAGTTGGGAAAAGTAAGAAGCATTTTGTTATTATTTTTCCTCTGGCACATTAATAATGTACCCAATAGGTACTCGGTTTATTTTGACTGACAGGGCAAAAATTTGAGCTACCAAGAAACTGATCTGGAGGCATGCTAATGAATGCAGCTGTGTGACAGCACACCTGGGACGTGTCCCAGACTGCAAAGTGTAAGGATGGTCTTTCTGCAGAGCTGAGCTAACCTGAAACATCTGGAATAGTTTATGACCATGGACAGGATGGACTCAGGCACAAAAGCTTATCGTGCCCTGCACCCTCCCACCAGCAACCTTTTCTTCGGTCTTTTACCCCCATGACTCTCCACCTCCCAGCTCTTCTGCTTTGTCATATGCTAGCTGTCAAGTAAATCCTATTAAGACATTTTGCCAAAATGTTTACTTAGGGCTATTTTCATTTTCAAGGAAATCTTGAAGGCACCAAACTTTAAATTCTTTAGAATTTAAAGAGGAATGCAGTTTAATGGTGGAATATTAGGACTTTTTATGCTTTGTTTTTTGTTCTTGTTGGGGGTGGGTAGGGTGGGAATACAGTCGATGGCACCTTTCTGATATTCAAACAAACTCCTCCCCCCTACTCATAAGATCAGCCTTGCTTCTAAGTCATAATAAAATATTAAAACTTTACAAATATCATTTATTATCTTCTCAGTTCATAGAGATGGTGAGTAGATAAAGCATCTTGACTTCTAAAGAAAGTTCACCTACTTTGTATCCGATTTCTGAAGGAGGATTAAGGGTAAATTCTTCATGGTCATGGGACAGGTCGTCTCAGAAATGAAGACAGGAGGAATTAGCCTGGCTGAGAGTCATACAAGCAAGGAAACGCTGTCTACTCTGGCTGCCCAGGTGGCCTGCTGTCTGTTGCTTACCCTGTGCTGCTGCAGAGGAGGCCTGTCAGCCTAACAAAACAGCAGGCCCTCACTCCTGACTTTTGGAAAAATCAAACCATCATTAGTCATGTCCAGAAAACTCCTTCTCCCTGCTGACCACTGTTCTCAATAAAAGTTTAAATCGTGGAATTTAGAGGTGGTGGGTGGTGCTTTGCTCTCTGAATAAAGTTATTTCCTAAAATATAAAATTCCGCCCTTTGAGCGGCACTCCGGCTCTTGGTCTCCTGCTTGGCCCCTCCTGGACCGTGCTCATTCTCCTCCCTGCATCCTTAGCCAACAAGTCTGGCAAGAACCAGCTGGTGTTGGTTGACTGTGGCCATAAAGGATGGTCAGCGGGAAACGATAGGCCATTGAATTAATCTCTTCGAAAACGCATTATTTAAAAAGCACATTGATGATGACAAAGAAGGTGGTTAACCATTATTGAGCGCCCACAACGTGCCAGAATTCCTTCTAGTGTTAATTTGTTTAACCTTAATACTAGCCTTGCAATGGTAGTGTGATTAGCGTCCCCATCTTATAGAGTGGAAACTGAGATGAGGTGAAGAAATTTGCCCAAGCTCAAAGTGCCACTGCTGAAGTTAAAATTCAAACCCAGGGAGTCTTGGCTCCAGAGGTCCTGTTCTTAATCACTGCACTATTCATTAAACAAAGGACACGGCCAGGAACAGTTTTGAAAGCAGAACATCATACAAAAAATAAGGCATTATCATTACTATGGAAGTAGGAGAAAGAGAAGTATTTTGGTTACTAAATACAGGGATCATATGAGTTGTGCTTAGAATGAAGTCGTGATTTGCACTGCTGGTTACAGACAGCAATGTTCAGCCAGGATTAATGACAGTAGAATGCTAACTAATCATACCTTACAGTGCTTGCACAGCACTTTACAGTTTACAGAGCCCTTTCAAACGCATTATCTCATCTCAGCTGATCCGACTCCAATTCCAGTAAAGGAGCAGATCCTGAGCTTGAAGCTTTCAAGTCCCAAAGCAACACTCCTTCCATTTTTTGACCAGGGTCCTGGGTTTCAATTTTCCCCAACTCAGGCAGAATACTATGGAATAAAACGTATGCATTTATGCAAATAGCCATGCCAATTTGTGATGCCAATTTGAGAAGGGAGAATCTCGTGCATTATGCATCATGTGAGTTCAGCCAGGCTACAAATTCCCCAGGGTGTTTCTTTTCAGGCTAAATGCCCAGTGTAGCAGGACTCATTTCAAGTGATCTCAATTTAGATATGTGGACTTAAAAAAAGGGGGTGAAGAAAGCTTTCCATATCATTGGCCTCTTAAAGCCACTCCCTGCCCACCTGAAAAAACGATCATAATGACATTCTGCTAATTGCTTGAATCCTGTAAATTCAGAGCTTCCAGGCAGACTCAGAGACAGCAAAAATTTAATGACATAAATTCTGGGCCGGCACTGTTGGCTATGAAGTAATAAATAATGTGTATAAGGCAGATATGTAGGATTATGTTCGCAGGTGTCTAGTTAGCAGAATATTTAAATGACTTTTTATAATGAGCCCTTCTTTTCTGAAGGTCAGTCTATTGTAAAGCTTCAGTATATTCTACTTTGTTTTTCAATAATTATAATACCTCTGAAGAGCTAGTATATTCCAGATACGTTAACTTTTATGACAACCCTGCAAGATCAGTATTATCATGTCCACTGAGGTTTCCAGTTCCAGTCACCTGAATGTAGGTAAAGTAAGTAAATTTAAGTGGCAGACCCTGGCTGTCTGGCTTGATATTCATGGGGCGGTTTGGCACTTTTATTTTGTCTCAGTCATTCACAGATGAGTTAGTTGCCTTGGGAAGTAGGGGTTGCTCGACGGACCCAGATCACTGCTTTACTAAGAAGGAATACCGGGACTTCCCTGATGGTCCAGTGGTTAAGAATTCGCCTTCCAATGCAGGGGACACGGGTTCGATCCCTGGTCAGGGAACTAAGATCCCATATGCCACGGGGCAACTAAGCCTGAGCACCGCAACTACTGAGCCCACGTGCTCTGGAGCCCACGTGCCACAACTAGAGAGAAGCCTGTACACCACAACGGAAGATCCCGTGTGCTGCAACTAAGACCTGAAGCAGCCAAAAATAAATAATTTTTTTTTCTAAAGAAGGAATACAGTCTAATGTGAAATGAGAAATGCCAAGCCTTGCCTTCAACCTGGCAACCCTGTCCTAAGACAAGTAAGGCTATCTTTGTAGGAGAGATTGTGGGTCCTAAGCAGGTGAGGGGGAGGAAAAGCTCTTGTCTCAAAGTTTCTAAGGCTTATATATTTCAAAGTGAATGAGATAATGACTTAAACTAAGGAAGAGCTGGCATTTTCTTTCACCCCCTTTTACTTGGCAACACACAAGCAACCAGCTCAGATTGGCAGTCAGTTTGTTCTATTGAAAGAAACTGGGCTCTCCAGAAAAGCCTGTTTGGCCTCCTGGGAACGTCACGGGCAACACCAGGGACCTCCCTGTTCACACAGTGTCCCAATAGGGCAGCTACATCCAGAGTCACAAAGGTTCATGCAAGTTATGTGTCTGCCTGGTCTCTGATCCCCAAGAATCTGTGCAGCAAGAAGCAGTGACACAGGCATCTGGTAAGGAGGGATGGAGAGAATATGTTCCTGGCACTTAGCTGCATCTGCTCTTCCTCTAAAGATTTCTAAAATGTCTATTGTTCCTTGGAGGGTTTCCCCCCCCTCTGTAATTAATTACTATGTGCTTGAGAAGATCCACAGACTAACAGAAAAGACTGAGTGCTGAAACATATGAAAACAATTAGAAAAGAAGTCCAATCACGTGAAACCTATAATTCAGTTCAAAAAAAAAGTTTACTTCTCCAGTGGGAAACACCAAGTCAGAGAACTCAAATCTCCATGGCATTTTAATTCAGGGGAAGTGAATCTTGATGCTTACTTTATCCTCTTAAACGCAGAGATCTTGGCTTCTTTAGCAGAGTCTCATATTTGGGGGGTAATTAGGCTAACTTAATCATAAACTAAAAGGGAAGGAAAAGTAGTTTATGGACTTCTGACTCCAGTGGCAACTCTAATAAATATCAACTCCACATATTTATTAAGAAAGACCTACTTTCTGTCCCTTGGTGCTAAGATACCTCCTAATATATTCTTTGATAGGAAGCTTGGGACTTCTAGGCTTCTAAACTCATGTGAAAATGGACTAACATGCACTTCTGCTCCTTTTTATATATTAAAAATAATTTAAGGAGGTGTTTGAGAATACTTGGGAAACAACAGCCAAAAAAACCCCCAAAAAACAAAAAACCAATCTGGGGCTTCCCTGGTGGCGCAGTGGTTGAGAGTCCACCTGCCGATGCAGGGGACACAGATTCGTGCCCCGGTCCGGGAAGATCCCACACGCCGCGGAGCGGCTGGGCCCGTGAGCCATGGCCGCGGAGCCTGCGCGTCCGGAGCCTGTGCTCCGCAGCGGGAGAGGCCACAACAGTGAGAGGCCCGCGTACCGCAGAAAAAAAAAAAAAAAAACCAATCTGTAAAAGTACAGCCTTACTCTTGTCTACATGCCTCCTTCCTTGCCTATGCCTCATCCTCTACCTATCTCTCCAAACACAGACTTTCCCAGCTAAAAAAATGGGCCGCAAGAAATATCTGGGGCCTCTTGCTGGGTTCCAAGATGTGGTGGCCAGAATTCATCTGGATTGCAAAGATAGGAGACTGAGGTTACAATGCCTTAAGAGACGTCAGCATATTTAAATGTTTTATATTCTTATTTTCCAGACACCAAGAATCCTTTTCTTCTTCATGATATGCATTTCATTCCAGTTAAGCTACTTTCTGCCACATTAAAAGCAGGATCCCAAATGTGGATAAACTTAGAATGACTGTCAACTCTGCTGTGGGCTGCAAAAAGTAGGTGACAAAGACACAGACAGGCCAGGCTAGTGGCATGGTATGTATAAAATTTTTATGAGAGAGCTAGCAGCTGAAAAATCTATCAACAAATGAATTCTGGGTGTTTGGAGCAGCTGTGTTGTGTTGCTATTGGGAACATTCTCTGGGAATATGCATGATTTTCCTGAACTCTGTTTTAAATGCTAAGTCAGTAGCTCTAAGGTGTGACGTTAACTGACATTTGCAGATATTAACTGACCTGCGAATTTCTGCTTAATAGAGCTAACTTGGATAAAATATGTAAAAATTAAGGCAGATAACAGGAACATGGACAGGAGCAAAAATTACCACGAAAATATACTACCCATCAATTAGAATTACATTTGTAAACTAACCGTGATTCTAGGTTTGTACACAGAATGGGAGCTGTCATAAAAGATTGTACTGTTTTAGCAGAAAATAAACCTCCCAGTTACTGAAGAGGCACAGCATACTCGTGGAATCCCCAGCCTTTGCCCACTTTTCTTTTCTCTACGTCATCATGATTCCTGGCTGTGCCGAGTTCTCTTAAAAGTATCTGCCCATTTGTCTCCCCTTGCTCTTTTGGATACTCTAAAGATGATATGGAGTTTCCTTAAAAAAATTAAAAACAGAACTATCGTGTGATCCAGCAATCCCACTTCTGGGTATATATCCAAAAGAAATGAAACCAGGATCTCAAAGCGATCTTAGCACTCCCATCTCATTGCATCATTATTCAAAATAGCCAAGATGTAGAAACAACCTAAATGTCTATCAAGGGATGAATGGATAAGGGTAATGTTGTATATACATACAAAGGAACGTTATTTGGCCTTATAAAAGAAGTAAATTCTATAATATGTGACAACATGGATAAGTCTTGAGGACATTAAGCTAAGTGAACTAAGCCAGTCACAGAAAGAAAAATACTGCATGATTCCACTTATATGAAGTAGCTAAAGTAGTGAAATACGTAGAATCAAAGAGTGGCATGGTGGCTGCCAGGGGCTGAGGGAGGATGAAATAGGGATTGCTGATCAACAGGCATAAAGTTTCAGTTAAGCAGGATGAATAAATTTTAGAGATTTGGTGTATGATATTGTATCTGTAGTTAACAACACTGTATTGTACAGTTAAAGATTGGTTCAGAGTGTAGATCTCATGCCAAGTGTTCTTACCACAATACAATATTTTTTTTTAAAAGGAAAAAATAAATGGCAAAGGGTATGAGGGAATTTATAGAAGAAGAAACCCAAGTAGCCGATAAACATGGTATAATAGTCAACAGCATTAGTAATCGTGGAAAAATCAATTTTTTAAAAATGAGATTTAAAAAATCAAGCAGATTGGCAATTTTTGAAGATAACAAGAAAAAAAATACATCATAAAGATGATAGTGTCTTTGGTAAATTTTAGTTAAAGACTTTACAGATGTGATAAAAAATGAAGGTATGTGTGTCAAGGGTATTAAGGTTAAAGATTTTTTATAAATTCATACTCTTATCTGTATCACCTATTACCTATTTCCACTGTGCCCTAGACTTGAAGACAGAAGCAGAAAAAATCTGAAAAACGGTAAGGGGATATATTTCATTTTTGTATTCTCAGCATCTAGCCTGGTCTTTGATATAAGGAGAAGCTCAAATGATGTTGAAAAAGCATGTGTCTCACAAGGTCTCGGAGCCAAAATTTAAAGAATATCTGGATTTATTTCTCTTTTTAAGATTCTATGACATTACCCTTCATTATTTCAGAAACCCAGAGAGTTGCTTGTAACATTAGCACAGTTTTATGTTAGAGTTTTCTAGAAGCACATACATGTTTAGGACAGACAAGCCTGTTTGTGGGATACCACAGACAGAAAGAATTACCTCCTTGATGTTTTATCAGTACAAAGCTACTCTAGGATTAAATCCATATAAGTCAGTACTGGAACTTTCACTGAAGACCTAGACCACAGCAATAATCACACATCGAGTTGTATGGAGGAATGGAAGACATTCCATTAAATGTGTGTGAGGCAGCTGTGGTACTATGGTCAGAACATCTGAATCTGGCCACCAAGTCAGTGGTAACCAGCTCTGAGACGGTCAAGTAACTTACTTTCACTGATCCTCAGTTTACCCTGCTTGAAAATGGGCATATCACCTACCTTTTAGGATTAAATGGAACAGCAAGTGGCAAAGGAATTTCAATTGTCAAAGTGTTATGAATTACAATTTGTCAAATAAATTTTGGTCTCACTATTATTTGTTAGTATCTTTGTGGCTATTATATGAGAAAAATTAATCAGCTTCCCCAAACACTACACAAAGCTGTAGAACTATAGTTCTCTGTGACTTCAACTGCTAAAGGTCTCTATCTCACATGTAATATGAGGCCACCAGGACTGTATACTAGTGCCTTTGTTACAATTAAGAGAAGTAATTACTCCATTCTTTGTTTTTGAATCAACGAGCTTTAGAAAATGAGTCAAATAAACCTAATCTTACTTACTACTCCCTTGGGACAAAGAAAGTAAGTGGATTTTTGTCAGCCAGCCACTCTTTCTAAAGAGAGTGTTCCCCGTTCCAAAGAACTATTTTCTAGTGATGTGTAAAGTAAGATAAGAGCCATTTAGGGGTAGTGTGAAAATTAACAAGCCATAAACAATTGAAAAATAAGATGTTATTGCAAGATAAATCCTGCAGCCCACAAATGACTGACCACACATACTTGACCAGGACAAGGTCTACTCAAGCAGCACAAAGCTCCCTCTTCACCTCCATTTAAAAGAACCAGAAACTCAGCAGAGACAGGCCTGAAGACAAAGACTATTCGCTATTTCTATCTGCTGCAAGTAGGAAATAATGATGCAACGGATAAAGCAGGAAGTGGGAAAACAAGATGGAAACTCCATCACAGCAGACAGATTCCAAACCTCCAGGCATGCACAAAGCCAGCCAGGCCTGTCCTTGGCCCACAAAGCTAACCTGGCAAAGCGCTGTGCTGCTGGCATGACCTTGATTCCAGCTTGCTCTAGCCTTCTGCGCTTTTGGATTTCAGCAGCATCTTCCTCTTCAGACTTGGGAGCTGGTGCCACCGCAGCCCCCTCTGGAGGAGGCTGTGCCTTCCCACTGCCCGTGGGTAATTCTAACCCACCACCAGGAGGCTTCCCACCAGGGTCCGTTCGGCGGACGGGGTCCTCTTCACAAGGAGACCCCACTTCACTTCCCTCTTCCTCTATTGTTTCAGGATAGCTAGTGAGTTGGACAACATAATTGACCAAACTAACAGACTAGGCTGGGGAGCAGATCCCATGTCATCTCCCTGTCGTTCTGATATTACTTCCACTTAAAAAAAAAAATCATAGCATGCAATATGATCCTGGTAATGTGAAAAAAATTAAATGCAGCCATTTTTAAATTAATACAATGCATCATAATCTCGACATTGATTAAGAGCTATTTCAAAATTGATATTGAAAGGCAAAAACCTTTTGTTCTAAAAAGATAAAATTCATGTTTTGTTCAATAATTAAAACTTTTAATGTTTATGCAATTGGAAATCATAGATAATAAAGGTGGACTACAAGGAATAACCATGCAATGACAAGGGTGGTTTTGCTGAAAGGGATTAGACGAGACTGTAAGTTTCTTTTATTGGACTCTACGGTTCTTGAAGGCAGGGACTCTATCTTAGCTACCACTGGGTCCCCAAAGCCTAAAAGATAGTACCTAGCATGTAGTAGAAGCTCACTAGATGCATACTTGCTGAATAAATGAATGAATAAATACAAAAACATAATCAGAGATTAGGGGAAAGACTGCTTGTTTCTCTCAAGAGATGAGAAGTCCAATGTTTCTTCCATTTCATTATGACTGTTTCTACATGTGACCCAAGCATGTTCATGCATCCCTTCAATAACGCTTGAGCTCATATCTAGATAAACTTACATCTAGATAAAAGGTCTTACTGCACCTGATCTAACAGGAGTGGGAGTCAGACAGTCTCCACAGAAGGCCATGGATGACAGATGTTCTCAACGTCCTGTCGATAGAGCTAGTTTCAAAAATCTGCTCGTTAAAATCTGCTCATTAGATCAGTATTGGTTGAATACCAACCGTGTGCCAGGCACACCTAGAACAGGTGCCTTCACGAAGCTTATATTCTATCATGACAATCCCTCTCTTAAGATCTGTCCTGCCCACCTCCATCTGTAATCTTACACCAAAGTTCTAAAATGGCTCTTTGAGCTCATTCTTGTCCTGGGGCCATAATTCCCGTACCACAAGCTGGGATGGGAGCAGCGCAGTCCAGGTCTTACCTGAAGGGCCTCTCCCCACCCAGGGGGGAGGTGGCAGTACTCCAGCTCTTCCGGTATTCCTCTCTCTCTGCTTTCTTCTTTCTCAGAGGTGCGGGGACGTAGGCTGTCTGGTTGCTTTTGTTGGGGAGGTACTGGTTAAAAGGCACTGCTGATTTTGGCTCACCGTGGGAAGTCCGCCTCGCAGACATGTCATCCTTCTTCACATCCGGCAGCTTCCGATGGGGCAAGTCGGATTCAGAGTCGCTTCCTCTCCCTGGGAAGAGAGGATGGGTGCTGAGAAAGTGTGCTGGGCTAGCAATAAAGTTCCCAATGGCAAGTATGCAGTACGGGGGATGTGGTTACATCTGTGGGTTCCGGGGATTACTTCCTTAAATTATTCACTTAACAAATCTAAAGTATCAGTCGAAATTAATCCACTCTGGGAAAAGCTCTCCATTCTAATCAGGAAAAAAAAAGTCAAATTAAAAAAAAAAAAAAGAAGAAAGCTTAGCTGTATCTGAGAGTTACAATTAACAACACATTTGCAATAGAACTATACGCCTGCTCAGATCCTTCAACTCTCAGAAGAAGAAACATAAATTTACCAATGGCGTTTTTACTCAGCACCTGTTGTTGCATGTCTTACACTGCGCTAGATATTCTGACAAATAAGAATTATGAAGGATTTATAATCCTTTGTCTTTGAGGTACCTTTAACCAACTCATGAAACACCTGGAGAATATCAGTTATAATCAACGAGCACAGACATATAAGAACTATAGGAATTCAGAAAAATGATCAGTTTGGATTATACCAAGGGTTTGCCTTCCAGGAAACAGCTTGAGTTATCATAAGTGCATATTCCTCTACCTCGGAGCCCTTCCGGGTACCCATAGCTGGAGGCAATCTTTGTTTCCTATGAACACTATGGCCCGAAGGTCTATTTCTCTTCTGAAGCATTATGCTATCTACCTTGTATTTTGAAAATAAGGGCTTTATATCCTTCACACTGTACTTATCACAGTGTCTTTGGGCACAGTGGGTATCCTCAAATGATCAGATGAATCAATGAATTAGTTTGGCTTAAACAGTGTTTTACACAACACAGAGGAATTCAATGTTACCAACGTCAGTCTTTTGTTGGTCAATAGCCCCCATAATTATATTGTATCCTTGTTTCCTGAGTCTCATCTCACCAGATTTCTAAGATCCATTAGAGTGAAATTGTCATGAAAACACAAACTGCTGTGACAGGCAGCCACCGTTTGAATGCTGGTTGAAAACTCTTAATCACTGAGAGCATTATGAAAAGGTTCTTCAACTCCACTGATGGCAAATAGAAATTGACCTCCTTACCCGTGTGAAAAGAACCTTAAACTAAGAGTCCAGCGATGTGGCAGCCTAGCAGAGTGGGTAGTGCAGGGGGTTAAGTCAGATCCACTTCATTTTGAGCTCTGGCACTCATTAGTTTTGTCATTTGTCACTTCACCACTCCAAACCTCAGTTTCCCAATCTATAAAGTGAGGATAATAATATCACCTACTTCATAGTGCTGCTGGGAGGATCAGATACATGTAAAACTCTTGGGTACAGTACTTGGCCCCGAGTAAGTGCTTAACAAACACTGACTACTCTTTATGCCATAATAGTTCTGGATCTGCCACTGATGACCTGTGGGCTCCTAGGCTTGCCTCTAACACACTTGCCTGTCCTTTTTCTGTAAAAATAGGAATGAAATGAATTGCCCTGGAGATAAAATGATTTAATGGCTTTTAAAAAATGGTGAAAGTTAAAGCATTGACCATAAACAAGTTGTTCATTGCTGCAGATGAAATATTCAATTTATGAATTATTCATGCCACTTGCTTTCAGCCTCCCTTCTGAAGTTTTGACCATTTCATTACTTGTTGGTTTTTGATTCATAACTTAACTCCCTTCTCACCCTGTCTTTTATCAAGTCTGTCTCAGTGTCATAATAAAATATTCAGAGCCCCCTGTGAATGCTTTATAACAAACACTAATACTACCTTAACTTGCTAAGCACTTGGACTTGTTTCCCTATTTGATATTATCCCCATTTTACAGTGGTAGAAACAGAGGCCCAGAGAGACCCAAAGAGCCCTTTCTCCATGGCTGGTAAGTTACAGCTCCAGACTCCAGTTTCTGTTCTCCAGATTCCAGCCCAAGAAAGACCCCTAGTTGCTAGAAGGGAGAGAAGCATAGCCCTGGGGAAAGGAAGGATCAGACTTTGCTAAAAGGATGTTGTCATTATGATGTGCACTGTTGCAGTTTCCTAACTTTGGGCACAAGTAGAGAATACATAGCTCCTTCCTCTGCAACACACTTCTCTTGGAAAAATGTCCTTTGCCTAAAGCATCCTGACTAGGGGAAGAACTGTATTTTGCTGAATAAATGAATGAAAGAAAATGATTCTTCAATCAACTATGAAGGCTTAGTATGGATTAGAGTTGTCTCGGTTCCCCCCCACCCCACACACACACCCCGTTCTAAAATCCTGTAATCTATGAAACTTATTTTGGTACAATATCTAAAAACATATTGTCCATAATATACTGAGAGTCTCAAAATAGGTTGTTTAACACATAAACAGATAACCTTTTTTTTTTTTCCCCCAATTAGCCTTTGATGAATGTCTTCAACAGGCACTTCAAGAAAAGTTAATTTGCAAATGCCCTGAGGCAGAGTGGCTCAGCTGAAAGAAGCGTAATGTTTCGGACCTAGAGACCAGGGTCTAATTTCAGCTCCATCATCTACTAGCTGTGCGACTGGGAAATTGAAGCCCTCTGTACCTCAGTGTCCTCACTGGAAATAAGGAGGTGATAATACAGCTCTCCTAGGTTGTCGTGATGATTACAAGAGATGTAAAGCACCTAGATAGTGGCTGGTGAGGTATACTTTCCATAAGTGTTAGAACCCCTCTTATCTCAGGCCAAGACTTCAAAAGATCTTTTTTTTTTTTTTTTTTTGAGGTACACGGACCTCTCACTGCTGTGGCCTCTCCCGCTGCGGAGCACAGGCTCCGGACGCGCAGGCTCAGCGGCCATGGCTCACGGGCCCAGCCACTCCGCGGCATGTGGGATCCTCCCGGACCGGGGCACGAACCCGCGTCCCCTGCATCGGCAGGCGGACTCTCAACCACTGCGCCACCAGGGAAGCCCAAAAAGATCTTGACTTGACTTCACCCTGAAAATATGAAAATGTACTAGGGTGGCATCTCCATCTATGCCCAACATTGCACGTGATGAGGCGGACATACTTTTATCAAAGTCTGATCCTTCCTTTACGCCTGGGCCACATTTCTCTCCCTTCCAGCAACTAGGGGTCTATCTTTTTTTTTTTTTTTTTTTTTTTGCGGTACGCGGGCCTCTCACTGTTGTGGCCTCTCCCATTGCGGAGCAACAGGCTCCGGACGCGCAGGCTCAGCGGCCATGGCTCACGGGCCCAGCCGCTCCGCGGCATGTGGGATTTTCCCGGACCGGGGCACGAACCCGTGTCCCCTGCATCGGCAGGCGGACTCTCAACCACTGCGCCACCAGGGAAGCCCGGGTCTATCTGTTTTTATGTATCTTCACCATACACACCGCCAACCCATTGCTTTTTCATCTCCTCTAACACTCTAATTTCTCTCATTCCTTATTTCTCTCCCCTAACTCGTCTTTTCTATAAAAGATAAGAATATTTATTTAACAATATGCATTATGTTTATAAAATATGTTCTTAATTTTAAAAGCACCTGAGTGGAAGGTTTTGTATTTCCTGTTCAGGGAAGCTTATTAGTGGCCTCAGAAGGCATGCCAGTGAGGGTGAGGGAGGAGCTGGGTACCTACTTAGCAAGCCAGATTGGCTGAATTGACCCTGGAGATCCATAGCCTCCTTACCAGGTGGCTCTCGTGTCCAACCCATGGAATCATGGCACCTCTTACGAGTGTGGCTCTTGATCATCCCTACTGAATGGGTCAGTGGACCTGAGTAATAATAAAATGAAAACTCTCTCTATTGAGCCAATATGTTGTTGGAGAACTTCATGGTAAGACTTTCCCTAATTGACTGTGAGTCCTAGGAAATAAGTTTTCAAGAATTAAAATGTTCTTCTAAATTTGGAAGTGTTTATTAGGACCAGCAATCTTCTTGATTATCATCACTTAAAAAATATACCATAAGCTCTAATGAAATACAACATCTATTTGGATAAAATTATACCACATTTTTTTAAGGCAAATAAAAAACTGTTGTTTTTCTTTAAAACCTTATTAGGTCTTGATTAGTTTACAAGAACATAAGCCTGAAGGTATCAGGCTGATTGGTGAAATCTGTGTGTTAAGACGCTCTTTCATGCATGGTGTTTTGTGAAGCTCAATTTCATGTTTTTCTTTACATGGGAAAAACTTTTATGAAAAGACTCTGGCTTATCAATCTTAACTGCTGCAAACAAAATTGTGCCTCAGCACATATTAGTACAATATTAGTAATTACCATCTCAAATCCCTTCAAGATGTGGCTCATTATAAACTCTGAACCCCTCGAAGCTGGTGACAGAATAAATAAAGGATCTGCATTACCAGTTATTAAAAACTAGGATGAGACAATAATAATTTTTTAAAATAATATGGATGAAATAGTTTGGTTAAAATATGTTTCACAAAAGTAAATCTCCCTTTCAGTTATGTTAAAGGTCAATTAGATCATGCAGTTGGTATTGTAACTTCTAATACTGTGGGTGGGACTTAAGATGTCATGTAAATTTTTAGAAATGTTTTTCAAGCAGTTCACAATGCACCATGGAATTCTTTAGGAGTCACATACGATGTGGCCCTGAGGCTAATCTATTTGTTGGAAAGTTTAAGTACTAAACAAAAGCGTTAGTTCAGTCATGCTAGAATTTGAAAAATCTATTAGGCAAACAGAAAGAAGTGTGGGTAAATTAAGCTTTAGGGTATAAGTTTTTGACTCACGCTTCTTGAGGCTAACATTGTTACACTACTTACAGCGACTTAGGGCACTTAAAAACAATGTTAGGGGACTTTCCTGGTGGAGCAGTGGTTAAGAATCGCCTGCCAATGCAGGGGACACAGGTTCGAGCCCTGGCCCAGGAAGATCCCACATGCCGTGGAGCAACTAAGCCCACGTGCCACAACTACTGAGCCCGTGTGACACAACTACTGAAGCCCATGCACCTAGAGCCCGTGCTCCGCAACAAGAGAAGCCACAACAATGAGAAGCCCGCTCGCCGCAACTAGAGAAAGCCTGCACACAGCAACGAAGACCCAACGCAGCCTAAATAAATAAATAAATAAATAAAAATTACTTAAAAAAAAAAAAAAGACAATGTTAGGATGATTACTTAACCTCTCTAAGATTCATCTGTAAAATATGACTAAGGAATGTTTCACAGAGGACTAAGTCAGATACTGAGTATCTTGTAATATGTGCTGAGGGTTAAATGAGATACCAGGGGTTGAGTAATGAACTCAGGACCTGGGCATGTTAAATACCCAAGTATTTTGGTAACATAGAATTTTATAGCTGCAAGGGATCTTTTAGCTATAAAAGATAATTTTCATCTCAGACAGAAGACTTAAAGTCTCTAGAAACATTAGCTTCAGTCAAGCAATACATGAAAAAGAAATAGACACAAATAAAATTCCCCACCAGCCTAAGTGTCTTTCTGCAAGTTTATACATGCACAGCCAATCTATCTTCCCTTCCTAAAAGCACAAAGGTGCAAGATAAGTAAGGTAAACAGCTCTTGGAAAATATGTGTTCAATTTACATCAGCTTGCATGACCATACATTTTTGTAAAGAAAAATGATCATTCCTTTCAGGTGACATAAAATGCATGGGATTTAAATCAAACCCAGCCTCAGAAGAAACAGGCAGTCTGGGCTGTGTTCTATACGTTAATGGCCACCTGCATCGCTCTAGTCAATGGTCAGGTATCAAAAGCATTGCCCAAACTGTGCCAATTACGGTTTCACAATCCCAAGCTTCAGAGCTTTCCTAAGTGTGTGCAGTGTGTTTCCAGTTTGCTGGAAGTTGATCTACTTTCACTTACACAGTGTGGTACTCACTCAAACATTTCCCTTCCTCGTACCTGGAGCATATAAACCTTCGGCACACTTTATGAGCTAATGGTCTGCACAGCGTCTTGGTTTACTGAGACCCAGGGAGGAATGATGTAACACATTTTCCAACAGAAGATACACTCATTGAGGCAGTGTTCAAACCAGCTGCTGGCAAAGCCAACCAAAATTCTAAGGACCACGAAAAACAACATTAGGAGATTTTTTTTTCCCTACCAGTTTAGAGTTACCAGATTCCAGCAAGGTGGATATGGAGTCTACCTTTCTAGGGCCAATCTCTCGGCTGGTGACAAGGCGGCCCTTGTTAATGTTTGATTCTAAGCTGTGCAGTTTATTAAGGCTCCAACCTACCATCACTGCTTCCCCTGAGGACTACATCTGGCGAAGGTGTCTGCCGGGAACGGGAGCCAAAGGAATCCAGGCTATCGAAGGAATCATCTCTGCCGTGTCGAGGGGGAGAGAGGGAGTCGCTGCGCTCAGAGTCCCAGCAGTCGATGTAGCCACTGTCTCGAATACTACGTTTAGGGCTCTCAACGTCATCCGTCTCCTGTTCAAGAAGAAAAAGAAAGGATTACAGACATCACAGCAACAGACGTAGAGGCTACAAATATCAGGAAAATCAGTCTCCAATGGTCTCCAAAAAATCCTGCATATAGAATCAATCTGGAAAGGCTACGGCAACCAGTTATCAAATTGATTATCATCTACACAACACTTCATTAAGCCTTCCCTGCTGCAACTTTTTCAATCCGAAAATCACACATATTAAAAAAAAAAAAAATCCCCAAGCATCTCGTACTCCACAATGTTGGAAAAAAGAAGTCCAAGGAACTGAGAATAAAAGATCATCAAGTTTGGATTCACAAGAATATAATGACAGATAAAAACAAAAATGAGAAACTAAAACCTTAACCTTGACCCATCTTTCAGGATCCATAACTGCATGTCTGTTCTGGGACCCAGCCCCTGGTTTAGCTGCACAACTGCTTCTGTTTATGCTGTCTGGCTAATGCACACAGCATTTGTTTTTGCAGCAGAATCAGTTCCGTAAAATCCTGGAGCAGCATGCTTCCATCTTCTGCTACCTTGAAGGGAAATTCCTGCTCTGAAAGGGAGCTGTCTTTCTGGGGCAAAAAATTAAAAAAAAAAAAAAAAGCAGCGAAAAATATGCGAAATGATTTTCCTGATGCCTCAGAAGAATCCAGGCATGCTCTCGCGCTCGGCCAGCTCTTGGCACTGGGGGAGCTGAAAGCACTTGTGGCTGACCCACATGTTCAGAGCAGTGAGAACAATGGCTGTCTTTGACAGCCTGTGATTATAAATTCTTTCCAGCGCAAGCAGCACATACTAAAACACTGAAACTCCAGCAGAAGAAAGGTCAGTCAAAGCCATCCTCACCCTCGAATTATAATAAAAGCCTTGTTCCCGCCAGTGTCTTAGCATTAATTACAAGAGTCCAAGCTGACGAAAACAGAAATAACTCCGGTCACTCAAAGATAAACCTCAATTTAATCTCTCCCAGACTGTTGCTTAAAATCAGGGCTGTGAATGACATCCGCAAAGACTGGAAGGTCCCACTGAAGATTTCCTGGGATTCTCAGGCAGGTCCCCTCCCCATTCCCCATAGAAAAGAAAAAAAAAAAAATTCTCCGTGGTAGCAATTTTGGAAACTGTCTACACTGACTAATATGCTCGCCGGAGCCAAAGCCTTTTAGGAAGTGCCTTTGCCAGCTGCTTCTATCAATTATAACCAGATCCTCTGACACACTCCCCAGCAGGGGGCCCTTTGGGGGGACAGAGCAGCTGTAATTCACAAGGCATGCACAGTGGTCTTGCATCAGGAGAAGGAGTAGGAAAAAGGGGAAGGGCAGGGTTGAGGGGGGTACCCTGCTGCAGCCACACCGAGGACCCGATTAGTGCCCCTGAAGAACAGGTTGTCAAACAGCCTAGGTGACTACAGATGACATGACCCTCCCGAGGAAGGCAGAAATTCCAGTTATGGAAATTAAGGTATTTTAGTTTACTCGTAGGTCAAAATTAACCAGGACTTGTACAAAAGCCAGGCCTGACTAGCAGGAAAAAGAATTCATGACTAACTGAAAAGTATACATCTAAATTGGATATGGTTTTGCATTTAATTTCTTTGGAAATGCAAGTAATTATCTTGGATTATTTATCCACTGAGAATAGGCTAAATGGCTAATGTTATTGAACACTTACTATGTGTCTGGGGCTATGCTTGATGCTTTCTCTATGCTCTATTCTTTAATCCTCACAACCTGCTCCCCAGTGATGGGGTTACCATTGTCCCTATTTTATAGAGGAGAAAAGAATCAGAGAGGTTGAGTAAATTGACTCAGGTCACACAGTAATCAGCAAAGCTGTGATTCTAACACAAGACTCTGTCTTCAACTACCAAACGGTAAAACCTGGCATTTGATGAACTTTGGTATAGTTACAGCTGTCAACAACAGCATCACCTCTCCCAGCGGCTGGACACTTACTGCCTGCTTACTCAGTGGATGACACTAACCTGGATAATGTCCCTTCGCTAAACACTGTTTATGCCTAGATCACCAACCTATACGTGCTGCAAAAGAGAGACAGTTTAGAGTAGGTTAAAAGCATGGTCTTGGAAGCTCAGCTGACAGTTTAAATCCTGGCTCCACCCTTTGTCAGCTGTCTGACCCTGGGCAAGTTATTTTACCTTGCCCAATTTCAATTTTCTCATCTGTAAAATAGAGCTAATAATATTTATCTCATAGTATTGCTGGGAAGGTTAAATGTATTACTATATGGAAAGCATTCAGAAAAACACCTGACGCATAAGTGCTCGAAAAATGTTAGCTGTGTTATAATCACACCTATGTATTCATCTGGCAGGTAAATGTCAATATATAAATCATAGAAAATTTATAAATGCAGTTAAGGACATAATCTTATATACACACTGGTACTCTTCTATCTCCTTCTCCATTTATATCCCATAACTAGATGCCTTGGGCCCAATTTCCCATCAGGGAGGGCAGACACTCAGGAAGTCGAGCCACTGGTAACATCTAGAAATGACACAATTTTACAAGCTGCTTGGCACAGAATTACAAAACTGGATTTTCAAGAAAATAATATCAGGCAAGTTTCCCCCAACACCCAAATGTCTCCCCCACCCTATCCTACAGACCACAGGAGAACAGAAAGGAAAAAGAGAAAGTTGACATGCTTCTTGGAGCTCCAGCTGCTTTCTTGCAGCCAGTTATGGGAAAGAAAAACAAAAAGGCCGTTCTGTTCATGACTTTGTAGAAAGCCAAGAATTAAACCTTGGGTCAAGTGAGAGCTGGAAGCTGAACGGCAGGGTCAGTTTGACAAGTGAAAACCAGGCCACCTGTGGCCATCCTTGGCCAAGCTGGTCCCTTAGAAACCTCAGGGTGAAGCAAGAGCCTGGCTCTTTAGCCAGAAATAAAGATTTGGACATCCGCGGGATGAACAATTTTATTGGATTCCATCAAGTCACCCAGAGGCAAGCTTTGGGAGCAGGGTTAGAAGATATAAACCAACACAAAGGCTAGCACAGTCTAAGTGCTCTGTACTCGGGGTCTATTACGTCGTCTACGCTTTCCATCTAGATGCCCAGTAGTGGCATCCTGTCTTCTACAGAGAGCACTCCAGGGAAAGGGGATACGACTCAGATCTGTCCATTGTGCTAATTGCTGGTTGTTCTAGTAAAAGTGTGTTAATGAATGGGGTGTGAATTACTAGCTCCCACAATATTTTTGGATTATTTTACTCATCTGTCCTCTTCTTATCCTCCTTTGTCAGAGATAATGAGAACCAGCTACAGTTGGTGACTGACTTCTGGTATCTGAGAAACTCCAGATGCCTCTGTTTTACCACTCACCATTTTCTGCTTCCTTTGTGATTTATAAGGTGGCTAAATCCTATTCTGCAGTGTGTTAGGTTCTACTTTTCCAGCCTGATGAGCCATCTCTACCCACCATACTCTCGTTGGTGAAGCAATTCATTCCACAGATACTGACTGAACATTGTCTATGTGCCAAGCACTGTCTTCAGTGCTGGGGACACAATGTTATGCAAATTCGATAAATTCCCTGTCCTCATGGGCCTTATGCTCTAGCAGGGAAGGCAAAAAACAAACAGAAAAATATACAAATACAAATTTGTATACAAACACAAATTTGAATACAAAGTTGAATGGTAAGTATCATGAAAAAATAAAGCAGGTTAACGGAAGAGAAGTTGATGATGGCTGCTGCTCTAGGCCAAGGTCTTGTACTTGTTGGCCCATCAAGCTCCCCCCTCTTTAACCCCTTGTTCTGATAGCACCCTCTGAGACAGTACTGGCTTAGGCCAATCATGGTATCCCCTGTCCCTGGTCACACTGACTGGTTCAGGGATAGGACCCACACTGGACCAGAGTACACCCTAGGAATTTTAAAGCTGGGGCCAGGGAGAAGAATTCCTTGCCTTCTGGGCAAGAAGCTAGGAGCAGATAATCCCAGGGATGCTGTTGGCCATGGTCTCTGCTATGAGAGAGTGTTTGCCTACTGGAGGAGAGGATGAATTCAAGAAGAGACCGGAAGAGAAGAGAGACAGAAAGAGAGAGGAAGAACCTAGAATGTTGACTTTCTAGTTGCAGGTCCTGAGATCTCTAGGGCCACCCTTGTCCCTACAGTGCTCCCTTTAATCTCACTATTCTCGTAGTAATTCCCCTTGGTTCAGCTTAAGTGTCCCTTCCTTTGGGAGACTTTCTCTGACGTATCCAGGCCCAGTGAAAGGCCATTGTCATGATGCTTTCAGAGACCTTTTTTGTCTATAGCAATAGCAACCTACTACGAACATCTACTATGTGTCCGATGCTTATGTTAAGGGTTCTACATGTGTTCCTTGCACTACAGAACTTAACAAGTTGTACCACAGTTAATCATTTTTATGCACATTTCTCCCACTAGAAAAAAATGAATATAAAAAAATTTCAGGCTAGCCTCCTTTGTGAAAGAAAAGCTTTTAATTTCAAATTTATTTCAGCATGTATATGTGCAGAAGAGATTCCAGTTGTCTCTCAATATCTGTTTTCCATTTCTTCTCCAGTGAAAATACACACAGTTTTTAAATGAAATAACATCTACTTTCCCCAAGTCTTTCCTTGCAGCTAGGTATGGATACGTGACCAAGTTCAAGTCAATAGGATGTGAGCAGAAGTGTAGTGCATGACTTCCCAGAAGTGTGTTTAAAGGAAGGCATAGGCCTTTCTTCTCCTCAGCCCTCCTTTCTCCTGGCGCAAAGGTGGACGTGAAGGCTAAAGCCTGTGCAGCCATCTTGGACCAGCAGGTGAGTGTCCGTGAGCTGAGGACAGTAGAGTAAAAAGACAGAAGGAGCCTGAGCCCTTGATGGTCACAGGACCCTCACACTAGCCCTGGACTGCTCATGTCCAGGCCTTATGTGAGTTTGATATAAAACTCTATCTTATTTAAGCCACTGGCGGAGTTGTCTGCATTTCCCAGTTAAACTCAATCTTAATTGATAAAATGAGATAGTACACACTTTAGATAAATCTAATATTTTCAGGCATTGGATAGACCTGTGAAATTCAGGTCCATTACTCTCTTTATATAGAGACACCACTACTCTCTTTATACGGGAACACCACAGCTGGCCATTTTTAGTTAAGTCGCGCTTTGGCCAGTGATACTAACTGCTCCCTCATGTCCTGTGATGTCATCTATATTCATTTAAAAAAAAAAGTAACAGCTGTTCACAACAACAGGTCATTTCAAGGCAGTTGTTAGTAACCAACTGTCTCACTAGGAAGGGAAGTTAGGAGAGCTGCAGAGACCAATAGCTGCTCAGATTATAGAGAAGCTGGACTAGTGGTAAGAAACATCAGTAATGAGAAGAAATCAGATTCCAAGAGAAATCAGCAGGGAAACTATGAGGCAGAGCTTTTCAATAGTTTAAAACAGATAATCCATCTATCATTGTCCAAGTCCAAATTTAACATAAGACCAGCAAACATTTAGATTTCACAAATCCATACTGAAACTTACCTTTGTATTTTCCCTAAGTATCCTTTATTGAGAGAGATGAAAGATTAAAGGACAAATAAGGGTTAAGACTAAGAAAAAATGTGTTGTGTTTGAGTGGTGTGTTTATTTTATTTTTCAAGGAATTTAGCTTCAAGGACTTTGTTTATATGTGTTATGACTAATATGAAAGCTTTGTCCATTTATACATATATGAGCCGGCCTGGTTCTAGCCAAATGCAAAGAATTATTAGAACTATTAGCTTTAAGGAAAAAAGAATAAATCATTAGAAAGTTGGAGCAAATTCTTGCTTTCAGTATTAAAAGAAAATCCGTAAAATACAGAATGTCTCTCAACGAGGTCTCATTGGTGCATTTAATTTGCATGTTAGAGAAAAGAGGAAGAAGAAGGTCTTAATTATATATGCTGCACTATGGGTCTTATCCAAAACCCATGGATGCTACTGATTACAAATGAGCCTTACCTATTCACTAAGGCCTGTTGGGTGAGGCTGCTCCCGGGGAATACTTTATGCTAGTACTTTGGGTGAGTTAATGTACACTGCTGAATCCTAAATAGGAACACATAGGCAGCCACACAAAAAACACTGCACTGTTTCTTGGACAAATTCCTACCTTAGGTCAGTCTTTCCCATAATTAAATACACAAATAAAGCTTTGACTATTACAAAACATGTTTTCCAAATTTCCAGGTCATTCAAATGCAATGGTCATAAAATATGCATCTTTGAAGAGAATGCTTCTAATTTTTCAGAGCCCATCTGGAGTGGGTACCCAGGCAAGAACTTGGCTAATGTAACTTCACCCACACCAAGGCCCTGATGGGTAAGCAAAATGACCTTTAGGATGAAAGTGCAGAGCAAGTCTTCATTTTTGTATAATGCTGTATTGTTTAATTCAGGCATTATTCCCCCAAGAAAATAAGCACTGAGCTCTTTGGTATCTAAAATCATATACGGACGGATTGAACTTTCTCTTTTGGAATTAAAATTGGATAAAGCTCAGATCTCCCATTCTCAGAAGGGAATAAAAGTTCAGGTAGGCGTGGGTGTATGAGGCAAAGATGGCATTGGTAAGACAAGCGGTCATTTCCTTGAGTGCACGACATATTTGGCCTGTGCAATTTTACCACGTGAAACTGTAAAGATCTTAAAAACAAGCAAATGTGTTGCTTTCCCACCTTGTCTGAACGTCATGGGATGAAGAAGAAAAGTCAAGTTACCTTCCTCATCTGAGCCAGCAAGCCTTCGAACTCCTTCAGGTTTAGCGTTGTCCCACTGTAAGATGCACAGCTATTCGCTGCTTTGCCCAGCCAGTAAATAGTCACTAGTACCTGGGAAAGAGAACCACGCACAAAGAATTACTTTTAAACTAAAGAATCAATAATGCTTCCCTAACAGGAAAGCAGGAGGAGAGAATGTGTAACATTAATTTACAAAGCCCACCATCCATGAGGTATCCATTCTAGGTAAAATCATTTTAATAAGGACCCAATGTTGCATCGGTCAACACAAACACGATTCAGTAGTTAAAATAAGACTCCAGTTTTAGGAAGAATTTGGTTGTGAGAATGTGATCTATAAGACAGCAAGGAGGAAAAATAAACCCTCCAAAATTATTTTCATGTCATGAAGGCTTCAAAACCAGGAAGCAAAATTTTTCAGAAACTCTGGAGTCTTTCCCCAGACCAGCAATGGAACAGGTTGTCAATCCCTTTTGAGAGAGGTGCTTTTAAAGGCCCATAATTTCTACTTGTGGGCACAGAGGTTCTGCTAAGACCACTGGCAAACATTTTTCAGAGGAGTGATAAAGGTTAATTAGTGGTTTCCAGCACAAGATCAACAAAATATATCTAATTAAAGTCAGAAGACAGCAATGTAATGAAGAATGCAATCTGCAGAGACCTAGTTCTGGGGGTACGGTTAGATTCCTATTAATCTGAGATGGGAAATTTTTAGCCTGGTCAAGACTACTGCCAATTAACAGCCTTGGATGTTTAAGAATGTCTATGAATATTCACTGGTCTGAAGCTACAGTCCTAGGTTAACATTTTGTTCTGTCTTTCCAAAGGAACTGTCTGCAAAAGCAAAGGCCCTTTACATTGACTTTCCCACAGAACCCAACAGGGGTCAGCTGAAGATGAGCTCCTTAAAATTGAATTATTGGGATCTGAAGCCTATGGAAAAGCTAAGGCTATTATTTTGTTTTCACATTTGGTCTTATTGCTTCAACTAGGCTGGGAAGTATTTATTGTACCTCCCTCTACTTGGCCAGAAAATGCTTTGGACAATGTGATATATATACATGCTTCCGATGGCAACAGGCCCAAGATATGGTTATGTGCATCATTGCTAGGATGTGATCTGGTTTTCTACCTCTGTGGGAAAATGTGACTTTAGGAATACTTCAAAACTTCCAGAAATTCTTTTTTAACTGATTGCTTACAAATAACTTTCCAGAGAGCAGAAAATTGCGAATGTCAGGACATGAACTCGAGCCATAAAATAACTAATGTGTGCTAAGAGTATGAGGCTCTCTTGAAAAGTGTAATAGGAAAACGGCAGATAGAACTGTGTTGTGTTTTAGATTATGGGGTTTCTGTTTAAAATTGTATGATGAAAAATGTCAAATATCCCTGGTTTTATAGAGGAAGAAAAAGAAGATAAGAATGAGAATGTCAATCAAATATAATAGCACCCTGAAAATTTCTTTAAAAGGGGAGGGTCACAGCCAATTTTAAAATTTTATATACATAAGGTCATTTCTTACATTCTTCAATTTAAACTTAAAATAAAAGAGCACTAACATACTTGCCTTGGAAAATAAGATCTAACTCTAAAAAGTTGATTTTGGAAGGTACTAATAAAAACTCAAAAGATTAATAGGAAAAAAACCACAAAAGGTACAGGCCCACAACGGTCAACACTATTTATATTATGCTAATCTTTTCCCCAGAACAACTTGCCCAACTGCTTAATTTAATAATCCCATCTGTGCCTACCAATGGCAAGGAAGTAATGTTAGTGCTAAAACAGATCATTCTGTGTTTAAGAAACCAAATTACAAATGGAGTGCAAGCTTTCATTTATTTATTTCTGGACTAAGCCCTTATCTAATTAAAGAGACCACCCCTCCCCGCAAAATCTACCATTTTTATTTCTATCAGAATCATTAATTATTCTATCAGAAGCACATATAATTGTTACCTAAGAAAGATTCTTTCTAGCAAGGCATTCGAGAGGCATTGAACTTAATGAGCTAACTTTTACACTTGAACCATCAAAGTTAGAAGGAAGAAAGTTTGGAAAGTGAAATTAAAACACTTACATTTTTCAGCTTCCTGCTATAATCAAGGCTCCTAGTTTGGAAAAAGGAAAAGAAAATATGATCAGTTTCTTCACTGTGATCTTCCCTTCAACACCTTTAAGATGTATTTGAAAGCTAACATATATAATGAAATCAGCAGAATATATTACTTTTAAGGTCTATGATTAGTGATTTCAGGTACTAAATAAAATTACTTAGAAAACAAAATACAGAAGGATAAGGTGGAATTAAAGTTCCATAGTGCACCATGGAAGGATGAATGCTCTGTAACATCTGGAAAATGAAGAATTCCATTTAAAACTACCACTGTTTATATTTGTATAATCAAAGCTTAACTGTAAAAGTAAAATTTTGCCTTGGTTATATATCACTGTCAAATTGAAATCTGACTGCACTTCCAAAATCTTCTTTATACAAGTACTTTTAAAGAAGTTCTAAAACCTTACCTAATTAAAGAGACCTGAAAATATATGTAAAAGAGGCAATGCTATCCTAATACTTGTTCTTTTCTGCTATGGACATAAATCAGTGCTGGGGAATTAGCCATAAGCAAGAAAATATGCATGCTATGTTCAAATATACACACATGCATTCTTAAATATACATAAATGTTTATTCTCAAACTATAAACAAAAAAAGCTATTTGGTGGTACTTTCTACATATTCATACAGTGAAATATAAAAATTTCTCCCAAATTATTTCAAAGTTTCTTTAACATGTCAACAAAGAAATACTAGGAAAATAAATGCTACACTTCTTTTTTCCACAGAACTTCAGTGGGGGGGGGTGCTGGGGAGGGAGAATGTAATTCTATTATATAAAAAAGAATTCCTCCAGATATTTAGATCCCAGTTACCTTATTGCTGCATACTCTGACCCAAAGTACGTATTAATGAATAGATACACAATTTTAAGTCAATTGAGACTTGAGGGACTAGAAAACAATGTAGTCTATAGTCTATACTAATCTAGTCTATACTAAGGAGATAAACCATCAACAGAGACTTAGACTGTAAGAAGCAGTGGTCCAATTTGGATTTGATTAAGAACATGTTTTCATATTCCCCCCTATTAACAGAAAGAAAGATTTGTCATTATCTGCTTAGATATTTGCTAGGATTTAAAATAATTTAACAACAGTAACAGCAGCAAAACCAGATGAAAACAAAAATCTACAGAAGATTTGAAATTTTTGTGAAAAACAACTTAAGAACAGGGAACATAAGGCTTTTTCTGCACTGCCAATGACTGTTTTTTGACTAAAATTGTGACCCAGTTCTAAAAAAAAATCACGCTTGGCACACAGTAGGAGCTCACAAAATATTTGTTTGAATGACTTCCACGTAACAACCAATTACGTGAAAATGCTCCCACATTTTTCAGAGACATCCTCGGGAGCAATCCAAAGGCTTTCCTCATTTTCATCCAATTGCTGCGATTCCCTGGAATGATACTTGCTGCATGCCCTTCTGGATTATGTTTTCATGTCCCATCAAGGTCGTCTGGCACCCATTACAGTAGAGTTCACGAAATTACACACAGAGTAATCATTTGCAGTTTTCCCTCTTTCTTTCTTTCTAGTCTACTCAAGTTACTTCTCAAAAAAAAAATAATAAGAAAAATTACCCACAATAAAAGCTAATCTAAAGAGTATTTTTCAAAAGACAATTTCAAAAAGCATCAAAATTTCCTCTTTGGGATCTACCCCTCTACCTATTGCTTCCACCATTAATTGGTGTCAGTAGGGGGTTCTCCATCTCTGCTAATGTTTGGCTCAACTTTCAGAGGGGAAAGCAGAAAAATATAGCAGTTCTACTCTCATCTCCCATAGCTATGAAATCTACATATGTTGCAAATGTCCCCTGGACAGTGCCAAGTTAAACCAGCATCACTTACAGAAAAGTTGTGAAGCAGATAGCTCATTCCATGCCCCAATCTTCCCTAATACTAGAAAAGATTTTCTAAGTACCAGAAATGAATTTATGGCATAATTTTTAATATAAAGTTCTTTATGTGCTTCTAAATATTCATACAGTGAAATAAAAATGTTTTCTCCATAATTATGCCAAATTCAACAACCTACAACACTTGTGGACCACCCCTCCCACCACGCTCGTCCTTGCTCATTACCCTTCTACCACACTGGCTGGCCACTCTTCTTTCTCTTTCTAGACATCAAGTTTGTTTCTCTTCCCAGCCTTTCTACCTGATTCCTCTGCCCTGAATACCCTATAGATCTCAGCATGTCTGGCTCTTGCTTCCCATTCATGTCTCAGCTGAAATGCCACATCTTTAGAGAGACCATTCTTGACCACCTTTCTTTTTTATTTCCCCCCTGTTTGACTGAGATATAATTGATATAAAACGTTATATAAGTTTAAGGTGTGCAACACAGTGATTTGATATATGTATATATTGCCATGGTCACTATCTTTTACACCATCTATTTTATTATTATTTTATTTTCTTCTCAGCACTTATCACTCCCTGCAATTTTTAAAAATTTACTTATTTACTTCCCATTTCTTGACACAGGGTATAAATTCCCTGTGAACAGGGGGCCTGTTCTCTAGTGACTGGAAAGTATCAGACACATAGTAGCTGCTCAGTAAATCTTTGTTCAATTAATGAAAAATGACATAGGGGAAGGCGATGGGCAAGTATTGCTTAACGAAAATAATAGTCTCAAGTGAAGGAAAAACTTGGAAGAAAATGAGGAGAAGAAATGCAAAAATGGGAGACAGATGGAAAGGTATGATAAAGAAGGGAAGGGAAGCATAGGGAAGAGAAGGAGACAGAGAAAAGAAGCAGAGAGAAAGAGAAAAAGAACAGAGAAAAGAAGAGGAGAAGGGGAAGATTGTCCAGTAATTGAGAAGTGACTGTCTGTGTGCCACTGGTCTAAGTGACTTTTTTTCCTTTAGGTTGCTTTCTGTGCCTTTGAACTAAAGTCGCTTTCTTTAGAAGTTGGTTGAACCATCTTCCCAGATCTGCACTGAGAAAGCTTTAGCTAGAATCATACCTGAAAGAACATTCTGTCCAACATCAAACATGCTAACATTCTCATTATAGGGGTCTGGGAAGGAGAAGAGAGGGAGAAAGGAGCACCTAAATACATAATGTAAATATTTACTGAAATAAAAGGAGAAACTGACAGTAATACAATAGTAGTACAGGACTTTAATACCTACTTAAATCAATGGACAGATCATCCAGACAGAAAATCAATAATAAAACATTAGTTTCAAATGACATATAAGATGGACTTATTAGATATATACAGAACATTACAACCAAAAGCAGCAGAATACACATTCTTTTCAAGTGCACATGGAACATTCTTCAGGATGAATACCACACACACACACACACAAAAGAACATTCTGTCCAATTCCATTTTATAGATGAAGACACAGAGCCCTACTGAAGCAAGGGAGCTTGCCTAGGATTATAGACCTGGGGGTAGCAGATGTAGAGGTAGACCTGAGATTTCCCGATGCTCACAGTTTTGTAGAAAAGCAGTAAAGTGATACGAGTTCTGAATTTCTAAAACCAATCAGTCTCAGAAGCCTCCTGGTTTAGTAACATATTGATTTAAAGTGACTCTTAAAAAAAAATGAATGCAGCTGCCAACAGTGTCAAAGTGAACTTTCCTTCACACTCTAATCAATGTGTGTGTAACAAATGATTACCTACCATGTCACACAGTTACTATTGTTTCTGGTCACTTGCCACCCAGGTGAAACTATGAATGTGAGATGAGGCAGAACCTGAAACAATTTCCTAAAATGCATAATGATTTATAGAGGCTGGATTTAGGCACAGAAATAAATGGAGCATGTGAGGACTAAAATGAGGTTTATGGTGGTTTACATATTCAAATATCATAATTTTTATTCTGTTCTTTTTACACTTAAGTAAAAATTTTCCATGAGAAGTATTAAAGAGAGGTCAAAAGGTACAAACTTCCAGTTATAAAATAAATAAGTCATGGGGATGTAATGTACAGCATGACAACTATAGTTAATAACACTGTATTGCATATTTGAAAGTTGCTAAGAAATTGCTAAGAGAGTAGATCTTAAAAGTTCTCATCACAAGAAAAATAAACTTTATATGGTGACAGATGTTAACTAGACTTATTGTGGTAAACATTTTGCAATATATACAAATATTAAATCATTATGTTGCACACCTAAAACTAATATAATGGTGTATGTTAATTGTACTTCAAAAAAGAAAAGGCACATTGACAACAGAGAAGTGCTTTTTACATAATCAATCATGGCTGACTCTCCCTTATTCCCAGTCATAAATCATAAAATCCAAAAATCATAAAATCCAATATGAACTCCAACTTGATTTCATTTAGTAGTTTCAATTATTTTTCCCCATCATTAAGAAAAAGCCAGTATCGGCAAATAGCAAAAAATTAACAGCTCTGAATTTTGGTTTCTTTCTCTTTTCTGTCCTTCTATGATAAAATGACCCAAAAGTAATCAAAAGGAGAAGTATAGCCAGTCCAAAGATGCTATCTATGTAATCAAGCTTATTATTAAAGCATATTAATGCCAAATACTGTTTGACTAATTTCAAAAAGGTTTTATCTGAATTTGGTAGAGTCTAAAGAACTTTTAAACTACAGGAAAGTTGCCTCTACCATCTCAAAAGGACTTTTCATCTCATTACTCTGCTCATGAGCTATTTCTTCATAGAGAAGCACATTGCCTTTTCTTTTACTATAACATTCTTTCCCAAGAATTCTTTGGCCCCAAACATGGCTCACTGAGTAAATACAGTCAACAATAGCCAAATGGCCAATGATCCATCTTCAAAGAACTTGATCACTGACACATATGAGAAAACAGTTACAAATGTAAATGAAGAATAGATTTTTCCATAATCTATTGACTTCTTTGTATAATAAACAGAGTTCAAATCTGTTTAGGAGTTTGCAGTCTTCCAGGAGCCTATTCATATGCCCAACTGGAGCCAATAAAAGCTTTTTGTCTAACCCAAACAGATTTGTGCATATTTCTCCCTTGCCTCTCCCTCTGTTAAGTTTCACTTAACATTTTCTTCCCTTTCTCTAAAATTCTAACTCTATGTACATGATTTTTACATTTCAAAAAATTATGTTTGATCAGAATGAAAGCTATACACAAGGGAAGGCCAATGTGGTTTATTTTGAAAGCTAGGTTTTTACCTTCACATTTTGATTTTATTAGGCATGCCCAATTCTCTGCCTCTTAGACCTTACATCATCATCACAAAACTGCAAATCAAACCATAAATGGGTTTCCCTTGAACATAAATCATGCATTACTTACTTGACTGTTACTCTGTTGGACGTATCCTGTAGGTCACTCGGGTCAAAAAGTTGAGATTCTTTAAGGCCGAGCTCTTTACAACCTCTCAAGAATAATATGATATTGTCCTGGAAGGAAGAAAAGAAATCCAAGTCTATATTATTTTATGAACCAGCCTTTCTTCTTTAATAGTCCAAATTACTGGAGGGATGTCAGTCATTAAGGCAGTGAGAGTCAGGTGTGAGTCATGGCCTGTTGGATAATAAAATCATACCTCATTAGGAAATGCTGTAATAAACAGACACTTCAAACTTCTAAACCCGCAGCTATGTCATATTCATTTTTTTCCCTTTATCTTTTCACCTTTGTATAAAACTGTAAGTTAAATGCCATTGGAAAGTAGAAATTAGCAATTTGGGGGAAATAGTACTCAAAACCCATGAATTCCCTATTGCTTCAAAGTTTTGTCCATGTCTTATTGCCTAGAATCTGGTTCAAAATGGATATATATATATTTTTAAATAGGTTTTACTACCCAAGTGTCATCTTCAACGAGTTTTTCTTTTCAATTGATCTTCAAAAAATATATCCTTATCTAAAAAAAGGGTACAAATGAACTTATCTACAAAACAGAAATACAGTTTGTAGAAAACAAACTTATAGCTACCAGGGGTAAGGGCGGGGGAGGGATAAATTGGGAGGTTGGGATTGACATATACACACTACTATATATAAAATAAAATATATAACTAATAAGGACCTACTGTATAGCACAGGGAACTCTACTCAATACTCTGTAATGGCCTATATGGGAAAAGAATCTGAAAAAGGATAGATATATGTATGTGTATAACTGATTCACTTTGCTGTACACCTGAAACTAATACAACATCGTAAATCAACTATATTCCAATAAAAATTTTTTAAAATACATCCTTTATCAATGGGTTTGGACCAGTAATACCTCTTTGTGGACTTATACTGAATTAAATGGGGTGGGGAAATCTAGACTTAATTGGAAAGGGAAAAATGAGGGGGCAAGGAAATCTTTTGAATATAATGTCAAAGACCCTCCTCATGGTGACAAATTTCTCTAGCAGGTACAAGTTTACTTTGACCTGGCAGAGTAGCAGACACAATCGACAGCTGAGGAGGGTTCTGGTCTTCATCTGTTGGGAGTCATTAAGAATAAATAAATGGCTCTGGAAGGAATTGCAAATTGTGAGTCATACTTTTGGAACTCTAGGATGTTAGCAGCAGGTTCATCCGTTGTAAGTCTCCAATTATCCTCTTCCTAAAAGACTTCTGATGAGCTAACTGGTCCCATCAGGTAGTTCAAACTACAGGAAAGGAAAGATGAAGGCTGGTTCCAGGATGCAGATCAATGTGAATCCATCTAAATGCTCTAAGAAAGATGCTACAAAAATCTGAAAAAATGGTCGTGGTAAATAAATCATATATTCACCCAAGTGCAATTTAACAAAGCGAACAAAAATCATAGTATTTCCCAATGACCAGTGTGTAGGTAGGATTCTAAGATGGTCCCCAAGAATCTCACCCACTGACGGACACACCCTGTATAATCACCTCCCCTTGAGTGCCAGTGGAACCTGCGCATGAGATGGGCTATCACTCTGTGATTAGGTCACTAACCAGTGGCTTTGAGTTGATCAAAAGAAAGATGACCTGATTGCACCTGACCTAATCAGGGGAGCTTTTCAAAGAAGGTGAAGTCAGAGTTCCTGCTGACCATGAGTTCTATAGCTGCAAGGAGATGCCTTCTGTCAATAACAACATGAGCTTGGAAGAGGCTTGGAAGAAGCTCAGCTTGGACTTCAGCCCCTGCCAACACCCCAATTTCAGCACTGTATTCAGTCAAATCAAAGTATTCAGCCACGCCATGTCCATACTTCTGATTACAGAAACTAAGATAATCAGTGGGTGTTGACTGAAGATGCTAAGTTTACAGTAATTTTTTATGCAGCAATAAAAAAATAATACATCCAGGTTCAAAATAACAAGAGCAATAGCAATAAATTGCTCATGTTTATTTAGCCCTTATTATATGCCAAGCATTCTTCCAAGAATTTTACATATATTAGCTCACTTAATCCCTGCACAACGTTATGAGGTAGGTACTATTATCGTCCTCATTTTACAGATGAACAGTATGAGGCACAGAACAATTAGGCATCATTAAGGCCACACAACTAGCAAAGGATGGAGGTGCAAAACAACGTGGCGTATATGAGGAATTTTAGCATCAAATCTGAAGCCGGTATCAAAGGAAGATGAGGCTTTGGAATCAGGGTCTGATCATGGGGTCCTTGAAGGCCATGGAAGGCAGGCTATGGAAGTCACAGAGGGGTGGTGATCTGAGAAGTAAATGCCCAGGTCTGCAGCAGAAGTAGATTGCTGGGGGTAGGCCTGGGTGGGAGGTAGAGGGTGTAAAGGAAGGACTTGAGAGGAACAAGACAGGTGACAGGGAGACCAATGAGGAGATACTCGAATCTCACTTCCCCCCATGGAGGGTGGCCCACCCCAGAATGTTTTCTTTCCTGTGTCCCTGGAATTTTCAGTAGGTAAGAAGTACCATCATTCACAATATCTGTGTCCTTCACAACACCTCTTGTAGACTGACCATGAGCTGGTAAGAGTCTGAAGTCATCCATACCCTTCACAGTCTCTCCTGCAATTACTTTGCATGTTTTAAAATTATCCAGTTCTCCTTGGAGTTTTTCTATTTTCCCTCCTATCTCCAGAGGTTTGTAGAGGTTCAGGTGAGTCTTTTCTAGGCATGCAACTCTCTTTCTGGTTGGCCTAGGAGCTCTGAGGGTTTCTTACCCAGAGGAAAGCAAAGGATGGGTCCCGGAATTTTCTAGGAATCATTTGGGACCCCATTAAAAGGACCAGACCTGTGACCCACCATGTGGTCCCATCAGAGGCACAAGACCGTGGCACGTCAGATCCTCAAGAAAGGCAAGAAGGCGCTCTTCCCACGTGCATTCCCGGATGCGCCCCGAGTGCCACGGTATCTTCAGCACACAAACTGCAAACACAGAAGCATTGCGTCGCCAGCTTGAACATTTTGGGCTGGAAGATTTAAATAACGGCAGGTCTCCTTCCAGCTCCGTGCTGCAATCTAATGATGCTGGAAGGGAGCCAGACCCCAGTCAGGAGAAAAGCGCCCCCCCACCCCCACCCCCGCCACCAGCCAAGAGCTAACAGGGACAGCGACCACAGCTGGTGGGGAAGCTGTGCCTTTAATTACCTAAAATGCATCCTGCAAATTCCCATCTGCCTTACTTTTCACACTGAGTTTTTCCCACATTTACAACTCCAAGCAAAACTAACATCTTAGTGTCTTAGCTTCAGAAGCCAAGCAACACAACTGGTTCTAAAATCTGGCAAAGAAGAAGTGAAGACACCGATTTACCACAATGACTATTCAATTTAGCTCTTACTAGGGTAGTGTTGCAAACTCATTAAGACTTAGGCTTCAAAAGAAGTTTTTAAAGGACTCTTCAAAAAGTCAATGTCACGCTAAAACAAAAATTAGAGGCTAAGGAGACATGGTGACGTAATGTAATGTATGACCTTTGATTGGATCCTAGATCCGAAAAAGGAAAAGTAAATAAGGCTATGAAAGTCCAGTTTAAATGTGGACTGTTGTTGGATAACATTATTGGATGAATGTTAATTTTCTTAGGCATGATGATGATGATGGTATTGTGGTTATATGAGAGAATGCCTTTATTTTTAGGCAAATATATGAATTATTTAGGGATAAGTTATCATGTCTATAACACAATTGCAAATGGTTCAAGAAAAAAATGTGTGTGTGTGTGTGTGTGTGCATGCACAGGAGACAGAGAGAATGACATCTGCTTGTTATGGAGAAAGAAATAAAGCAAATATGGCAAAATATTAACAATTGGTGAATCTATATCTCAAAGGTTGGCAGTTTTTTTCCTGTGAAGTGCCAGATAGTAAATATGGCTTTGTGGGCCTGTGGTAGCCTCTGTCAAAATGACTTAACTCTTTCATTGTAGCCAGACAAATACACAAATGAATGGAAGTCGTCAGCATCCCGATACACTTCATTTACACAAGCAGGCATCGGGCTGGATTTGGCCCACAGGCTGTAGTCCACTGGCCCTGTTCTAGGTGAACAGTATTCGGGTATTCGTTATGCCATCTGTACATTTAAAAACTTTCCAAAAAAAGTTTGGAGAAAAGGCTTTTAAATTTGTAAACATGTATTCAATTCCATAGGACTGTGAGTTCCCTCGCAAAACCAGTTTCATAAAATTCAAGGAAAAAATAATGGTCACCTCAGAGACAACTACTGCAAAGTTCCTAAGGTAAATGCTCAAGTGCTACTGATGGAAAGTTACTATTTCTGGCTAATGGGAAAGTGCTGTAACATGAGCCTCAATTCAACACAGATGGGGAACATAAAGTTCCTAAAAGAGTTCATTTCGTGCTCGACTAATAGTAATATATGGATTTATACCCCTGTTTACCTAACTACTATGCATTCTCTCCTCCTTGTTCTTGGCCCAGTGGTTTCCCATTTCACTAATTTGTGGGCCACCCCTGTTTATGAGAACATCCCCTGGGGGCCCAGGGTTGAGGCCTGAGCTTCCCCCCTGCCCCCCCCCCCCCCCCCCCCGCCGGGCCTCTTCTCTGAAGAAGTCCTGGTACTTCTCTGCCCTTCTCGCTCCAAAGGCAAGAGGAAGGAAGGCCCAGGATGGTCTCTACCCCCAGAGTTTTACCGGCATATAGTAGGTACTCAGTAAATATTTAAAACAAATTAAGCACTACATTCTAGATACTTAGAAGAATGAAAAAAAAACCCCACAAAATTCTAGTAGGTGAAATAATAAGGACTTAGAAGCATCTTATCTTCAGGATTAATTTTCATGATCCGTCAAATAGCTGGATTTGTTCAAGATACACATAAACAGAGGTTTGTTCATGAAAAATTGTCTAATTAGACAATGGAAACGAGAGAAGAACAAATGTATCATGGAATACATAACATAACATAACATAACAGCTTTGGAGTCAGGAGGACTCCAGTTAGAATCCCAGCCTCATCCTTGTACTAGTTATGCGGCCTTGGGCATGGTTCCTAACCTTCTTGATCCTTGAATTTCTAATCTGTGAGGTGGGGGGGTGACATCAACCTTATAGGGATGTCAGAATTACAGAAACTATATATAAAGAACACAGCCCAGTGTCTGGGAACTTCCAGGTACTCATTCTATGTAAGTTATGTATTATCATGGCATTATTGTCAACTCAGGTCAAGAAGGGACCAGAAAAGGTGAGATGAAGAACAGTTTATCCATCTACAAAAAACTAGACATGGTGTGTATTTATAGCCCTTGCCAGTTACATGGGAGATTTGTTTTTTTAAAGGGTAGTTGCAATTATTGTTGTTTAGTTACTGTTGTAAATTGCCAATTTGACACTTTTATACAGGCAGCCTCAAACTTAGGTGCAAGCTATGTACCAAAAGCCCACTTGTAAGATGGCGGCTTGTAGGTCATCATTTGTAATTATCTCACAGAAATAGTCTTTGTATGGTGGTTCCCAGTTCAAGTCAGAAAGGCCGACTTAGTCCAAAATGTACCTGAAGGGGAGTCCTAATTACACTATGGAAACTAATGGCTTTGCAGAACAACATTTCAGTAGGAAAGCGTATTCAGAAATGCCTGCCGGACATATATACAATGGAATATTACTCAGCCAGAAAAAGACACTAAACTGAGTTATTTGTCGTGAGGTGGATGGACCTAGAGTCTGCCATACAGAGTGAAGTAAGTCAGAAAGAGAAAAACAAATACCGTATGCTAACATATATATATGTGGAATCTAAAAAAAAGAAAAAAAAGGTTCTGAAGAACCTAGGGGCAGGACAGGAATAAAGACACAGATGTAGAGAATGGACTTGAGGACACGGGGAGGAGGAAGGGTAAGCTGGGATGAAGTGAGAGAGTGGCATGGATATATATACACTACCAAATGTAAAATAGATAGCTAGTGGGAAGCAGCCGCATAGCACAGGGAGATCAGCTCGGTGCTTTGTGACCCCCTAGAGGGGTGGGATAGGGAGGGTGGGAGGAAGACGCAAGAGGGAGGGGGGGAGGAAGACGCAAGAGGGAGGGGATGTGGGGATATATGGATATGGATAGCTGATTCACTTTGTTATAAAGCAGAAACTAACACACCATTGAAAAGCAATTATACTCCAATAAAGATGTTAAAAAAAAAAAAAAAAGAAATGCCCAACCATGCTCTAGGCTGTAGTTGGGTGGATGATTCCAGAGGCCATAGAAAAGGCTTCCTTAGCCCAAGGCAGCACCTCAGGAGGGAAAGGCCGGAGTGAGAGAGGAGAAAGGTGGGCCAGCAATTCATTCCAGTGCAGCCCCCTGAGACACATCACCGTCTCATCTAGGTTCTCCCTCCTGTCTTCAGAAGGCGAGCAAGGACCTGCTGGCTACCTTTCCCTTTCTCTGCTGTCATTTCCCACTGGCAAGGGGTTTCTCCCTTTCCTTGATCCACTGTGGAACAGCGTGCAGCTTTCTGGCTCTGAGGAAGGCACCAGCACTTAGTGGTTCTCTAGGGAAACCAGACAGGTAGTGGGCGGGGGGCGGCTCTACCCAATCTCCTTGGCTTTATTTCCTTTACAGCCAACAGGGAAAGGGCAACACGATGATGGATTTGGAGTTCACAGAAAATTAACGTAACGCTCATTTGGGTTTCAAATGAACCCAGACGCCTATATTGCCAGGTATTTAAAATGCAATATATATATATATATATATATATATATATATATATAAAGCAACATATAATTTTCAGTTTCTATAAATGAAAAGACCAGGTGGAGGTAGCAAAATGTAAACTGAGATTACATCTGGTGAATTTATTATTTTAATACATTTTCTATAATAAATACTTGCTTCAAAAATCTTAAGGATTAGGATATCTCAGAAAGATTTGCAAGCATATCAGAGAAGATCCAGACTTTCTGGAAAATCGATAACTAACACCAATGTTACATTTCTGTTCTATATATAAGGCTTAAAAAAAAAAAAGGAAAAAAAACATGATTTTTGTTAGGTTTCCTGCATTTGAAGCAAACAAACTCCCTTTAACAGAAGTGCAATTATGAACTTCAGAACTTAAGGAATACATTACCAAAATATCTCTAGGAAATTACCCTACAATTAATAGAATTTGGGGATTTCCTGTACCTGCCGTGTGTTCATGGTTGCTCTCCTAACCTGTATGGGTTCCAGCCTGGCTCCATTAATTGGCCAATGTCCAGCCACAATCACCACTCGCTAGACTTTCAACGCATTTGAGTTTGTCAGGAGCACTTAATGAGGATACCAGGCCTTCCACTGAGAGGCAAGACCTGCTCGCTCTGCCTGGGGGAATTCTGGGGAAGCCTGACCCAGAAGGTGGCAGCTGGGTGGCTGCTTGAAGGCGAAGAAACCACTTTATGGATAGGAAATGAGCAGAAGCACAGCGGATGCCAGGGAGAGAATGTAAGGTTGGAGAGGGGAAGAAAGTTCTAAGAGGTAAGCTTGAGAGAGCTGTGAGAGGCTTGTGAAGGATTTGGACTGTCCTCTAGACAGTGGGGAATCAAGGCCAGTTGATGAGGACAGAAAGAATCCTGGCAGCCGACCTTTATTTTAGGAGAATATGTCAGGTGGCAGCAGGAGAGATCCACTGGGTGGAGGAGAGGGTCCGTTTAAGAGAGAATTACAAGAGCTCAGGGAGAGATGTGGAAAGCCTGAACTTATCCAGAAGCAGTAAGGGCAGTAAAGGGGGAGGATGAAAGCACCCCTTGTTGGCTTGGCGGTTGAGTGGATTTAGGAGCAGAGGCGAGGAGAAGGAAGGGGGTTTGGTTGATGATAAGGTTTTTAGTCATTGGGACCATCTTAAAGAATAGAGGAAGGGGAGATCTGTGAGAAACAGAAATAATAAATTAAGCTTGGAACATTCCATATTCCAATAGCCAGAGCTCATCGGGAGCTTATATTTGGGTCGGCTAGCTAGTGGCTGAATGACCTTGGGCAAGTTGCTTACATGGTCTCTGCCCCAGCTCTCTCTTCGAAAGCCTAAGTTCTTACAAAGGCCTACAAGGCCCTACAGGAGTCTCTGTGCACTACCTCTCGGACCCCACCACCCCTTGCCCCCTGCGGCCAGGCACAGCTCCTTCCTTGCTGGTCCTCAACCAAACCAAGTAGATCCCTGCCAGGGCTTCTGCACTGCTCTTTTTCTTACCTAGATATGACCTAGAATGATCTCTTGTATATAGTAAGTAAACATTCAAGAAATACGCATGGAATGAATGAATGAATGACCATAAAAACGGGGATACTCACAATGTCATAGGGCTGTCCTGGAGCTAACAAATAAGAAAATATATGTCAAGTGCTTAGAATAGAACAGTGTTTGGCACAATAAATGTTTTCCATTGTGGTACTTATTTCTATTATTAGGATAAAACTGTTAAGTCATCAATGAATGGACTTTCTGATTAGAAGCACATTATCGACTTCGGGGACAACTTCAGTGCAATTATAGGGCGAAAACCTATAATTTCAGGAAGTTAAGAAATCAGTGTAGAATAAAAACAATAGAGAAAACACAAAGAGACACTTTTGGGAAGTCTAGCAGAGAAGAGATTATGAGAAAAGGTACGGTGAGTCCAAGGAAGGTTGGCTGCTTGTTTCTTTTAGGAAAGCTGCAGGTAAGGAGAAACACAGCTCCCTGCTGGTCCTAGAGCTTCCTTGCCAGCCCAGACCACTGACATTATCATCCTCATGAGGAATCCTCACCACGTGTGAGGCTTGAGCCATCAGTTTTCACCATAATCACCTTCTATCCTGCTCACTACTTCTGTCACAGTCATGGAGGACACCGGCACCAGGCTTACCACCGACTACAGTCTTCATTCTAGGTGCCTTTACATTCTACACAGCAACCTGTTCGACGGCCTGGCTTTACAGTTCTTTGACGTCCTCAATTCCAATAGTTTTTGCTCGTACACTCCATTTCAGGATCATAATCATCACCCACACCTGCCCTGCGGAATCACCATTTCCAACATCCTACTCCTTGGTCTGAGTCCCTCTCCTCCCAGGTTTCTCATGCCTTCTCTCCCACACACCTGCTCTTTCATCTCCAGACTCTGCCTTTTCCTCTCAGTCCATTTCCCTCTCCTCTCATTGCCTTCTTTCTTTCCTGATTCAGTACAGACCAGTCTATTCAACTGCTCCAGTGCCTGCACCTTCAACAGCCCCAGTTCTCCGCCTTTCCATTAGGGAACAATGACCAGGAAAAGGAAACAGCAGAGGTGGAACAGTTAGCCTTAGACATGAGCCTTGGCGGCTAAGCACCACCACTTGTCTCTACTTGAGATGGGATCAGTCATGCCCACTCCTCATGTTTCTCCATGGAGGAACAACACTCCTGGCCCCTCACTCTTCCTCCCCTAGGTTGGTTTGGGAGAAGGAATGGGGCATGCTCAGCTCAGCCAGTTTGGGATTTCCCCTCTGTGGAAACGTTCGTCCCGTCTGTCTCTGCCGTGTAGAAAGGGGCCTTTCTCTGGGGTGGGAGAGGCCCGTGGTTGTCCCGCTGTGCTAGGAATGGGTGGATGAATTTGTTTAATTCAGGAGCAGGGATTAGCAAACCCACTTGGCTGCGGCTCTAAACCCACGCTCTCCGGTTTGTCTCATGAGAAGTAAAGCTGACGTTTTGACCTCTGACTCCTGTGTTTGTCTCAGCTGGGGGGTGGGGGTGGGGAGAGAGGAGTGCTATTTACTGGTCGCCCTAATCCCTAATGCTCTGCTTCTAGTGCTACTGGAAATGATGGTGCTTTATTGGGTCTAGAGCTGCTAGGCATTTACAAGCTCCCACCTCAGTGGGCCCCTGGGATCCACCTGGTCATCCTTCTGGCGTCCCTGGCCAGCCCTTCTCCCCATCCTTACAGAGGGTTTTACTCCTCTGCTTTTTAAAATCTCTCTGTGGGATCTTCCCGGACCGGGACACAAACCCGTGTTCCCTGCATCGGCAGGTGGACTCTCAACCACTGCGCCACCAGGGAAGCCCCCTCCTCTGCTTTTAAAAATCTCTCTGCCATGTCCTCGCCTTCTTCATCAACAGACAGATGTCATTAACCCCCAAGAGTTTTATATCCCTTCACGTCAACCATCCCACATTCTGTATCTAAACACTTTTTTAAAAAAGAATATAAAGCTGTATATTTGAAAGCACCTGCAGCCAATCCGTTAACATGTTTTCGTTAATGGGGGTCTGTGTCAGAGTGCAGAGCAAACAGCCAGCAATTAGGCTCTATTATCTTTAGTTTAATTTTTCTATTTATTCAAGCATATTCATTGAATACTTATGGTATGAAAGGCAGTGTGCTAAGTGTTTTGGGCAGGAAGGTGTGATGGTAAGAGCTGGCACTCTTATTTGCAAGTGAGAGAGGCCCGGATGGACCTAGGCTCATAATGGATTACAGAGCCCAGTGCATCACAGCCACGAGGGGGTAGAGGGGCAGCTGACCCCTTGAAACAACTACAAACCAGGGCTTTTGTGTACTTGGAACCTGGAATTGCTTCATCTCCTATCCACTCTCTCTGCATGTTGGCTTACTTGCTTTCACTGCACCCAGGTTTCCTCCACATGGATCCCCTGGTTTCCAAGCTCACACGTGAAGGTTGTCAGCCCCCGAGAGGACTAACTCTCTTTTTCACTTGCAGTTTGAAGACATCCCAGGTAAAGGAAAAGACCCTTATTGGCCTGCCTAGGGTCAGGTCCCCTCCCACAGTGACTAATGGGATGGGGTGAACAAGACCATGAATCATTTTAATCAACAGTGGGGAGGAATAGGGGCTGGAACCGTTTCCAAAAGAAGGAGGATGTGATTCCCTAGGAAGGGGGCCCAGGGCAGATAAAACTAGCAACACTGGCTACCTTCACAAAACGGGACCAGATCTGGATTTTCCTCTCAAAGTCTTTACAGAGTAAAATACAGAATTACCACTGCCATCTTTCACATTCTAAATATAACTGATCAAATTTAGTTTTCCTGGGCTTCCCTGGTGGCGCAGTGGTTGAGGGTCCGCCTGCCGATGCAGGGGACACGGGTTCGTGCGCCGGTCCGGGAAGATCCCACATGCCGGTCCGGGAAGATCCCACATGCCGCGGAGCGGCTGGGCCCGTGAGCCATGGCCGCTGAGCCTGCGCGTCCATGGCGAGGCCACAGCAGTGAGAGCCCCGCGTACCGCAAAAAAAGAAAAGAAAATTTAGTTTTCCTTTAAAGATGTTCTTTTGAAAGGATCTCTGCACTAAGCTGCAACGCTGCCTCAGTTTCCCAAAGGTAACAGGCTTGATGCCAAAGAGGACCAACCACAGAATGAAGCAAGCCCAAATTACCTAACTAACTCTGTTGGAAGAGCCTTTTCAAGCACAGTTACTCGTCAATACAGCGGTTGGAGCCTAGCTCTTCTTGCCTCAGAACATTTACAGAAACAGAGAGCCAGACCCAAAAGTTCCAGCACCTTGATTTTATCTCTCTCTTTCTGGATTCCACACTCATGACTGTCTACAAGGCAGTTGCTTCTCTTTTCAAGGACTTGACATTCAAGCCTACTTGAGGGTCAATGCCACAGTGCTCTATCAGAATTCAGAGGCCAGCCTATTCAGAGAAACTGTCTAGATTCCAAAACATGACCAAACTATCCCCCCACCCAAAATAACATTATTACGTTATATTGCCAGATTGTTTTTCAGCATAATTTTCAAGTTGTATTTAGGAATTGAAGGAAAAATAGCTTTCAGTTATGTTAAAATAAAACTGCTTAAGTCATCTATCATACCTCATTAAATAATACTCGTATATTTGACAGGTAATATAACTTCTGTGTTTCTCACAGCAGTGATAGACAAACTGTGATCTGTGGACTGCTGTGGGTTTGGTACTAGTTCATGAAGGGTAAATGCAGAGCTGGAAAAGAGTCTTCAGAAACTTTTTCTAAAAATTTATTAATTTTATTTATTTATTTTTGGCTGCTTTGGTTCCTTGTTGCTGTGTGCGGTGAGCGGGGCTACTCTTTGTTGCGGTGTGTGGGCTTCTCATTGCGGTGGCTTCTCTTGTTGAGGAGCACGGGCTTCAGTAGTTGTGGCACACAGGCTCAGTAGTTGTGGCTCGTGGGCGCTAGAGCACAGGCTCAGTAGCTGTGGCACACGGGCTTAGTTGCTCCACGGCATATGGGATCTTCCTGGACCAGGGCTCGAACCCATGTCCCCTGCATTGGCAGGCAGATTCTTAACCACTGCGCCACCAGGGAAGCCCTAGAAACTTTTATAACAACTTGGCATTCTAACCACATCCAAGGGTGTGATCACTGGACACATCTCACTGAACAGGGTACACATCATTTTGGATGTTGTCCTAGCTACGTATTGTGTGCACTGTGTAGTTAGTTAATGGCACTAGGATCACATTATCCAGCCCAAACTGGATCAGAAATTAAACAAACAAACAACAACAAAATGCAAATTTAAACCATAATGAAACACCACTTTACATCAAGCAGAATGGCTATTAAAAAAAAAACCCCACAGAAAATAACAAGTGTTGGCAAGGATGTGGAGAAACTGGAACCCTTGTGCATTGTTGGTGGGAATGTAAAATAGTGTAGCTTCTGTGGAAAACAGTTTGGCAGTTGCTCAAAAAGCTAAACACAGAATTACAATATGAACGAGCAATTCCACTTCTAGGTAAATACTCGAAAGAACTGAAAGCAGGGACTCAAGCAGATACTTGTACATCAATGTTCATTTCACAGTAGCCAAAAGGTAGAAACAAACCAAACCATCTGTTCATAAACAAATGAATGGATAAACAAAATGTGGAATACACACATAATGGAACATTATCCAGCCTTAAAAAGGAAGGAAATTCTGACATACGGTGCAACATGGATGAGTCCCAAAGACATTATGCTAAGTGAAATAAGCCAGCCATCAAAAAACAAATACTATATGATTCCACTTATATGAGGTCCCTAGAATAGGAAAATTCAAAGAGACAGAAAGTATAATGGAGGTTACTAGGGGCTGGGTGTTCTGGGGAGTGGAGAGCTGCTGTTTGACAAGGACAGAATTACAGTTTGGGATGATGAAAAAGTTCTGAAAATGGTTAGTGGTGATGTTTGCAAAAGAAGTGTTATTACACTTAATGCCACTGGATTGTACACTTATAAATGGTTAAAATGATCAATCTTATGTATATTTTACCATAATAAAAAATGCAACTGCCTCCCCCAACAGCAATAAACCTTGTTCTTTATCACAATAGTATGAGAATCCTTTCCCTAGAGTGTATGTCCTAGGGGGTTCTGGATCAAATAAAACTTGGAAAATGCTATATAAATAGCCCCACGTGGAGTTCATAAAGCTTAGACTAATAGTTCTGAGAAATTCCTTACTAAGAAACTCATAATTTTAACTCAGCATTTCCTAAACACATGGACTTCAGAACCTTTTTGTTACTGTACAACTAATATCTCACAAAACATAGTTTAAGAAACGCTGAGCCAGAAACACTGAAGCATGGTTTATACTTTCACATCACACACAAGTAAGAGTGAAACAGTCATCACACTTAGGTTGTAGCCCACAGTCTAAAACTGTCAACCTGTGGTTAGACCCTCCCGTTAATTCCTGCGCTGGCTATGCCAACCCCCAAGGCATGCCAGGTTAGCAGGAGTCAAAAAACCAGGGTCTGCTTCATCCCTGCGTCCTTTAAAGCTTCACAGTAAGGATACATTTCACATTTGTCTTTATAGGGCTGCAAGTTAAGACAACGATTTACTAGTTAGAGGTGACCCCAGGAACAAAGTACTTCATAGTCTAGGTCAGACATGTGGATGACATTAGAAAAAGAAACAGGCTTTTAGAGTGCAAACGAGTGTGCAAAAGCAGGAGCCATATTGATAGATCCAAATACCATTCCCCCTATCATATTTAAAGGTCACAACCTCTCTGCTGAGAAGGCGGAAAAAGTCAGCGAGACAGGAAATACCAAAAGGTAAAAAACCAAAAGCAACTCTTGCACTCATCAAAAGATACCATAGCCTGAAGGAGTTTTAGTATTTTTAATTTTCTGGCTGGAGGAAAGTTCACTTAAAGCGTTCTGCTGATATTACAACATATGTGAAAAGGAAGAAGAGGTATGCAGAGTAGGAATTTGAAGAGAAAAAGAAAAATCTGGTGAAAACATCACTGCCACTCCTTTTATTCTTTTAAGTATATTGGGTTCTTAACCCAAGTTGGGGCCGCCTTCACTCTTCCAGTTTTTTTTTCTCTGTAATTCAAAAAAGGTGTGGAGAAAAGATTGTCTTCAAATAACTCTAGATTCTCGACTTTGTAATCATGCACAAGTGGAAACCACATTTCATCTTCAAGGAACATTTTAAAAAAAGGATATTCAAAATAATAAATTTTCCATGGATACTGGTTTCTTCTTTCCAAGTTAGTGTTTGGCCTAATTTATACAATAAATCTAATGGGCAAGTTATCTCTCGCAAATAGCACCTAGCACATTCTTGGCATCTGAAAAGAGTTAGTTAACATGTTGCATATGCTCTTTCTGTTCACAAAACAAGATATGTGAGAAAAAATATCACCGGGTGGGAGGGTGAGCATAGAAATGTAGAGGCCACCAGTCATCTGCAAAGGACCGTCTCCTACACACTCAGGGTTTTGAAAGTGTGACCATGGGGCTGGAACCAAAGGACAAAAAGGACCGAGGCCCTCTAAGGTGTCTGGGACTTTGCAATTTATAACATATTTAATTTGAGCAACCTAGCTCTAAGTGTGTCCACCTTAACAGGTGTGGGGAAAGATGATGTTTAAAATCAGTTCAGTTTTTTTAAGGGGTGCAGAGTTTCAGTTTGGGATATCGAAGTTCTGGAGACGAATGGTGGTGATGATCACTTAATGCTACCGAATTGTACGCTTAAAAATGGTTGAGGTGGTAGATTTTGTGTTATATATATTTTACCAGAAGAAAAAAAGATAAGTTTAGTAGTTTCCCAAGGTTACAGAGTGTGTCCATGACAAAGCTAAGAGGTATGGCAGTCTGACTCAAAGGCCATTGTCTTTCCTTATATCTCTCAAAAATAATGATATGTCAATAGATGAGGTGGTAATTATAAATTAGTTATAAATATCATCATCCCCATTCTCATTCTCATTTTCACTTTTACCATTGGCTTGATGACTGCTTATTTTGTGCCAGACGCTATTCTAAGCAACTTATATGTATTTATATGCTTAGTCCTCACAACAACCCTGCAAGGTAGATACAATTATTATTCCTATTTTCCAGATGAGAAAGTGAAGTACAGAGAGGTGATATAGCACCCTCAAGGGCACACAGCTAATCAAATCCAGGCAGTCTGATCCCAGATTCCCTGTTCTTTACCACTTGTTGCATTGCCTCCTGGTATGTAAATTTATGTACACAGCATACGAAGACATGAACCTCATTAGCCTCAAGATGATTCACAAACCCAAAACGTCAACAGGTTATAAATAACGTTTAGACAAAATTCTAGTGCACAAGACGTGAACTAGTCTAGTTCACACCTAGTTTCTGAAGACATCTATTTTAAAGATAGCTTAGATACTATCATCCATTAAATCCTCCCCATGACTCTGGGCCATGTTCCCTCGGCACTGCCTGAACCATGATGGTGGTAACATGCCCACTCCTCTCTGTATCATGTTTAGAGTCTACGACTTACTTCCCCACTATGTAGGCCATGAGTTCTCAGGCCTGAATTAATTCCCCATGTATGTAACCCACTATTTTAGGATTAGCACCATGACTAGTACTCTGCATGTCTTCAGTAAATTTTTCTTAATTCACTTGAAATAGTTTAAATATTGTTACTATCTGTTTTTTAAGGGCCAGCTCTGTAACCATCAGGTTCTGGAGTCTTTATCAACGGTAACTCTTTAATTATCTTTTTAGTCCCTTCATGGTAATCCAGTATCTTCAGGGTTTCCGCTGTTCCTGGGGTCAATTTTGATCATTTGCATCTTGCTAAGAAATCTTCCTTTTCCACTGGTTTTCACACCTCTTACTAAAGGGTTATTTATACACATCTCAACATGATTTTAATTTTTCTTGTATCTATTGTTTTGTCATTTATTTTTATTCGTTTTGTATTCTTTTGCTACCATGTTTTTTCCTTAATTGGGCTTCCAAGGGGTTTATCTATTTTATTGGTTTTTCTAAAGAACCAGCTTTTGGATTTATTTATCCATTATTCTATCCCTTTAATTTCAGCTTTCATCTATTAATCCCCTCTTACTAATTTTTTAGGGGTTTTTGTTCCACTTTATTTTGTAAGTAGTAAGTTGAACTACTGATGTTTTTCCTTTATTCTTTACTAAAGAATAAAACATTTCCTCTGAGTACAGCTTTTACTATCCTTAGAAGTTTTGATAAAGAAATGTTCTTTTTGTTTTCATTTCTTTTCCAGTAACTTTAACTTCCTCACTGATTTCCTTCTGATCCCAGAGTTATCAGTGAGTGTGTTTTATAATTTGCAAGTGGACAAGGTTTTTTAAATTGCCTTCTTCCTTTTTCTTTCTATTCTCATTATACCATAATCAGGGAGTATGCCCTTATAAATCTCCCTCCTCTCTTTGAGTTTTTGAAGGCTTTCTTTGTGGTCAAGTATGTGATTCAGAGGAAGGAGACGGCATTAAACGATTCAGGGACATCTACCTGTCTATTTATATCTATTTGACTATGGTCTTTGAAAACTGACATGAAATTTGTTGACTTAACAATTGTTCTACAGGACACCTAGTACGATTATGATGAGAAAAAGCATGAGATTTGGAATTTAAAACTCCTGTCTCCTCCCTTCATAGGCCTGGGTCTCAGTTACCTGATCTATAAAATGCAAATCACACTTAACCTGCTTTACTATGTTACCAGTGAAAAAATTAAATAAGCCTGATGTGCTCTTCCTTCCTACACAATGTCTTCCTAAAAATCCCAGTTAGTTATCAAATACTGCCCTTAAGAAGTGGCTCTCTGTAGCCCTGCTAGGCAACAGAAAAGCCTCCAAGTGGGGTCATGCCCCTCGGACCACACAGTGTAAAGAAATGGACACACAGGGAGTTCCCTGGAGGTCCAGTGGGTAGGACTCGGCGCTTTCACCGCCATGGCCCGGGCTCAATCCCTGGTCGGGGAACTAATATCCCGCAAGCCGCGAGGCACGGCCAAGAAAAAAAAAAAGAAATGGACACACTGCTGCATGTACATTACACAGGGCCTTGTATGTTGCACGGAGCGGATCCTAGAGAAAGGCAGCCATCCCCGCCTGTGTCTTTTGAAGCAGTTAAGTGTTTTAATTCCCTTAAAACACTGTGAGCATGTGCGATGGGGGGAGGAGAAGAAGGACTTAAAGCAATTTTGCTGTTCTGCACAGCACTGTAGAGAATTTTTTTGAAACTAAAGACTGATTGAGAAGGACATCAAAAGAGTTTGATTTGTTTGATGTTTGGACATATATACATGATGCAGATAACTGCTGGATTAATGATGACCGTCTGTACGCCAGATGGACCGTGTGACTGTGTGGAGACATCTGACTCAGCGCCATTTGAAAAACAGATTAAGGTTAAACCATCCTAACACAAAGGATTCTCCCCCCGCCATGTTTCAGGGTACAACGTTCTATGGTTACTTTAAAAAATTCAGCAAATTACAATTAACTTTTAAGACATCTCCTGCCTGTGTCAATGCCGCTGTGTAAGAATCAGAAGTGAGATTGTTTATGCCTGTCACTTTCTGTGACTGGGCAAGACTCTTCCAGGACAGGCAGCAGGATGTGGTGAACTGCCCTGACACTGAGAGGTCCATCGTTGGCTATAACACAGCAGCTGCCGGTAGACTTCCACAATCATTTTAGGTTGGGTATTTCTAAAAGCAGCTTTAACTCTGAGTTGCTGGACAAGCAAAAAGGAGGAAAAAAAAAAAAAAAAAAAAAAGAGCAAAATCCCATCCTCCCAGAGCATTCTTTTAAGGCCTTTGTCCCACTAAAAAATTGTTCATTTTTCTTTTGTGAGCTTTTATTTATAAGAAATACAAATGGCCAATATGTGGGAGAAATTTTAACCTACTAAAAAGTGTTAATGCCAGTTAAAACAGTTTTACCATTGGATTGGCCAAGAGGAATACAAACAATAAGATCCGGTGTTGGGTAAGGTATGAAGAAGTTGGCAGTCTTAAATCCAACTAGCAAGAGTGTGAATTGGTTCTCCACTACCTTTCAGAGGGACGATTTAGAAATAAGAGCCAAAAGCCTTAGGATTTTGCATTTCTTGGATTCAGCAATTCACCTTTCAAGAATATGTTCTAAAGACGTAAACAGGAATCATTCACAAAGATTTCTGTAAAAGAAAGCCCACTGGAACATTGAAATGAAAAACTGGAAACAACATAAACGTTCAACAACAGGGGGCTGCTTAAATAGAACTGTGGTATGTACTCATGTTGGAAACTATTGTGGTATATGCCTATGTTAATCATGTAGATGATTTGAAGAATCTAGGCAGTATAATCCTGAAATCCAAATTATACAGATTTTTAAAAGATGACTATAAAAAAATGATTTTCAGTGGAACTACTCAGAATAAGCATTGTTAGCATTAGGATGTATAATTTTAAATCAGTTTTCCTATGTAGATACATAATTTTTCCTCCCTTCTAAAATTCTTCTGAGTGTTTTGAGTAGATGCTTTATTCACATGGTTAAAAAATACACAAGAGTATACTGTGAAGTTTCCTTCTTATTTCTGTCCTCCAGCCACCCAGATTCCCACTCCCAAGACAACTAATATTTCCAGTTTCTTATATATTTTTCCAGAAGTATTTTGTGTGTATACAAGTCTATGTACATATATTCTACATCCTCTCCTACCTTTTTTTAACACAAAGTATGTAAACCTTGCTTTTTTTTTTTTAACATCTTTATTGGAGTATAATTGCTTTACAATGTTGTGTTAGTTTCTGCTGTATAACAAAGTGAATCAGCTATATGTATAATATAAAAATTATTATTAATCAATAGATAAAGTGTCACCATTCCTTTTTTTATGACTAAATGGTATTCCATGGCACAAGGAGACCAAACTTAGGATAAACATATAATTTATTGCCCAAATTAAGACACTTTTAAAAGGGATGCTATGACTAATTACTGTGGAACAACAGACAAAAACCAGGACTGTCTCAGGCAAACCTGGAAGTAGGGTCTTTCTAACCATAAATGACCACAACTTATTAACCAGTCTCCTTTAGATGGAACTAAGGTTATTTCTAATCATTTCCTGGAGCAAAACATGCTGCAATGAAAAGCTTTATACATGTGTCATTTCACACAAGTGGGAGTGCATCTGTAGGATATAATACTTAGTGAAATTGCTTAGTCAATGGATATCTGCATTGTTTTTATTTAGTAGATATTTCCAGATTGTCATCCAGAAAGGTTGTAATTATTTTCACTTTTTTTCTGAAATAAGCAGGTATTGCTTTTACAGTAAGATGGAACAATAAGTTGCTTTTAAAATTAAAAGTGATGTGAAAAAAATGTAGATTTAGCAAGTTTAAAGTATTCTTAATCATAAAAACATATAGAAACACGAGACTGGAAATAAAGTTACGTGTATTTAGATTATATGGAAGTTTCAAAAACAAACATAAACCCTACCGGAAATGTTGCACAAGAATAGATTATGCAGTCAGAGGGTAAACTAAAAAGCACTTTGTAAATACAATGCTTATTAAAGTCACAGCACGCCTCCTACCCTCCTTTGATTTTGTATCTTACACATTCTTCTTTTTGTCCAACTAGGCAAGTTAGTTTTCATTTGAAGTCAGTAAGTGACAACTAATGGCTGAAAGAAGTCTGTCTTTTTTTTTTTTCTTCTTTCCTCGGAGAACAAACAGTTCCAGAAAGGCGGTCCTACTACTTAGGCGCAGCGATTGTAGTATCAGCAGTATCTGTTTCAGCTGCTGGACCTGAAACCCAAAAGTGGTAGGGAAATGTCCCGTGAGGGCCAATGGTTTGGGAGTATCTGCTAAAACTGTGGCATCTCAACACCGCAAGAAGCAAATATCCACTACCTCCAAGATAGACTCATTCTTGCTTCATGTATATAGGCTCTGAGAGAAAAGCCACAGATTCTTTCACTTATGAAATGAAATCCACACTTACCAAAATATGTTTTCATAATCTCATATATTCAGGCCTTAATCCTAAACATCTTCCTGCTACTCACAAGACATCCCCAATATGAGCTTTAGATGTATCATATAAATTTGTATGCCAAGAAATTACAAGACCAAGTACAGAGTGTTCTCAAATGTATAAGGGAGGATTTCATACCCACATGATGAAACAGTATTTGAAAATTATTTCCAAAAGACTACATGCCAAAATGAATACACTTTAAAAATTGTGAACCTCTAATGAGTATGTGAAACCATAGCATCACGCTGGCATATAAAAACTACTTCCTGAGTGACTGCATTTGGAGTGAGACAGATATTTACCTAGTAAATCCATAATTCTGAGCTAACAGGCAAAACTTCACTTTTTCAATCACGATGCCTTTAAAAATCAGAGATGTTAAAGAAATGCTAATTTTGTCAGTCTTCATACTTAAAGCAGTAACAACAACTACTGGTCACGGAATAATTAGTCTTCTATTGATGGACATTTAGGCCGTTTCCAATCTTTTGCTACTTCAAAATATGCTGCAATAAATAATGTGTGTGTGTGTGATTTCACACAAGTGGGAGTGCATCTGTAAGATTAAAAATTTTAGAAGCAAAATTGCGCTAAGTATTTCAAAGACATTATTCTCTTCATTCTCACCCTACAAGGTGGCTCAGTTGCTCCTAATTTACAGATGAGGAAATTAAAAGTAAGGCCCAGAGTGGTGGAATGATTTCCCCACAGTCATACAGCCACAGTGGTAGAGCTGGGACTCAAACCTAATCTCAAATGCCCATTACCCTCCCTTACACAGTCTCATAGATGTTGTCCCATAAAGCCCCAAACAAATAGCATAATAGAAATCTCAAGCAACACTTGAAGTCTTGATAACTTAAATTTAATAAGTTAAAACAATGACAGTAGTCATGGATAAATAGATAGGTTTGTGGCCTGTACTAGTCTCCCAGTCATAGGTTTGGATCCTGCAATATGAAGACAGACCCTCATGGGTACTAGTGAAATCCAGGAAGGACCCCACACACACCCTAAACACATTTTGCCTTTTTAAAATTTTCACTCAAAGGCCCCTGCCTGATCCCACCTGCGATTGTACTTAAGACCTGCCTGGAATAAAGCTAGGCCAATGAGGGACTTTCCTGGTGGCGCAGTGGTTAAGAATCCGCCTGCCAATGCAGGGTACATGGGTTTGAGCCCTGGTCCGGGAAGATCCCACATGCTGTGGAGCAACTAAGCCCGTGCGCCACAACTACTGAGCTTGCGCTCTAGAGCCCACAAGCCACAACTACTGAGCCCGCCTGTCACAACTCCTGAAGCCCATGCGCCTAGCGCCCGTGCTCCACGACAAGAGAAGCCACCACAATGAGAAGCTTGTGCACTGCAACGAAGACACAAAGCAGCCAAAAATAAATAAATAAATATTTTTTAAAAAAATAAATAAAGCTAGTCCAATGAAACCCATGGTAATTCCTGGATTTGCTTTCTAAAAACAGGCATGTTTGTTTAATTTGGCACAAATCCCCTCACAGATGGCATATAAGAGAGATTTGTCTTCTTAATTATATTATGTATGGGAGCTTATATCAAAGGTCCAGGGCTCAAAAATTTTTAAATAGTTCTTAGAGCTGAGGACCGAAGAGCCATCAGCCTTTATCAATCTTTTTGAGGGGGATTTGACAATATGTCTCAAAAACCTTAAAATGTGGGTTTTCTTTGATCTAACAATTTTGCTATGGGAATCTGTTCTTTAAAAAGGCCAGGAAAAAAGACTTATGTACACTATTATTCATCACAAGTTTATTTATAATAACTTAAAAATGGAAATAAACCAAATGCCCAACAAAGAGAGTATACTTAAATAATTTATTGTAGGTCCATATGGGGAAAAAATATACAGCCATCAAAATGGTGTTTTCAAAGAATACTTAACAACATAGAAATCCTCATGATCAAGGACAAAGGAAAACAAAGGATAGAAAATGCATGTGCAGTAATAACCTCAATCATGTCATCTGTATACATACTCATGTACAGAGGAAAAACCAGAAGACTGTAACCCAGAATGCTAACAGTCTCTGAGTGGACTGTTATACATAATTTCATCTTCCCTTCCATGTATTTTTTTATTTTTATGTTCATATAGTGACTATATATTATTGTTAAATCCAGAAAAAGATGAAAATAGTACTTTTTAAAAAAGATTCTTTAAATTGATTGTTGATGCTGTTGACTTTCTCAGCCATGGGGCTTCTCCAGTTACAGCCAAGCCAGTTCGGTGTGGGCTATTTCTCTCTTGCCTCCTGCAATCTGACCAATTCACTGCTTACTGGTATCACCACTGGTGTAGAAAGAGGGAATGCGATAGTGAAACTCAAAGCCATCTTTTTGTAGGAGAGACTGACTGCCATATATTTGGTTGGAGAAGATTTGAAAGCCCAACACGGGCTAAAGTTACTTAGAGATTTCCTTTATCTGTATAACCCCTGATGTAGAAATTGTTCCATTACTGTAGACAGCTCTATCTTGGTCTGAGGGAGAAAGAACCTCTCAACTAAGAATTTCCATGATGTCACTGAATGGCAACAGCCCCTGTGAAGCACTTGAATCCTACTATGTGAACACCCGTCTGCCTCTTCCGTCAAGTTCCACACTCCTGATGCCTCATGACTGCAAAGTCCTTAACCAACCAAAGATTCATGAACTAGGCCCTTCCCCAGTTCTAAGCCAAAGTATTATCTAACCGTCAAGATACTGAAATCAAGACACAAAATCTGTGTGGCAATATTCTGGTTATACACTGTCACAAACTCTAATTCCAGTTCATTTCAGTCTGACCTTGAATTATTCGTCTCTGTGTTTTCTCTTCCTTGCTTATAAAAGAATCTGTTCCATGTTATTTTTCTTAACTGTGCTCATTTAAAATCTGCTATTAAGAGCCTTGCTTTCATTTGCCAGAATGTCTTATCTCACAGACCCTCTTTTATTTATTTCCCTGTCAAATTCTATATCACTCAAACTCCACTCTTAATTTTGCTCCAGGAATTAAGATGTCTCATATTTTCTTTCCTTACTTAAAAAACTAGGACTGTAAAAAGTTGTGGAATTTTCAAGCTGGGGCATTGAGATGTAGTATTAATAAATATAAAACCAACTCCAGTGGTAACCTATTTAATTCCAATGTATTGCTGAGATTGTCAAATCTTTGTTTCTTTGTGATTCTAAAACTGCATGTATCTCTATATAATTTATAATAATTTTAGTGGGGCATTTGCAAGACCATATTCCTGCATCTGTGAAGATACTGTTAATTATGTTACATTTACAGATGGATCTGTGCTTGGAAAAGGAAAAGTCCGAGGAAGTCGAATTCAGTTCAGCAGCTAAAGTTTCTCTCTTTCTCTCATTGTCAGAGCTCACACTCATTCTCTCCACTTGCTCCTACCCATATCAGCAAGCCAACCAATAAATATTTCTGAGAACTGTCCTATTCATCTTTCATTCATGCTTCGGTACAAATCATTAGAGATTAACATATCACTAGTCTCATTCTATTTCTGTTTTACTATAAAGGCAGGTATAAAGCATCCTGATAGATGTTCAGGCTCCTATAAATACCTACTTGGGGTGGGGGTGAATTTTTGACGTGACTTGGCTTTTCAGCTTTCTTGACATCAAACCACACAGGAGTCGCCCACTTCACCTTCCTATAAGGCCAGGCTCCACTTTGGAGATCCACTGTGAACCTTGTCATCACCTGTGGTGATAGCTTGGAAAAACCAGTACCATATTCCATGGTCAAACACATCATCCATCAAACTCTATCTCACTTTCAAAATGCACTAGTTCTTGGACCTCAAAACCAACTTCTAACCCCTTGATCACTCAATGGAACATGCTGGCTCCACTGTAAATTCATGGTTTCCAAACTCTACGGAGTCCTCACTGAGACCAGTCCTTTTCCATTTTTTTCAGCAAATGATCCAACCTCCCATTTCTCTCTGTGTGCTCTGTATGCAACACTCCTCCCACTTGTTTTTAGATGTCTTTGCCTGCTGCTGCACAAAAATGATACTGTCGCACTCCATTCCTCATTCACATACCCATGTCCACCTCTTTTCCCCTGGTCTGGGGACACAAGAAGTCTCCCCCTCCTTGTCAAGGTCATCCCTTTCTATCTTCCAAGACTTCATCCTATCTATTTTACCCTCTCTCCTATCCCCTCTTTTTCTCACCAATCTTCTTCTCTATGTCCTATAAGTAAAACAAAAAAAATGTTCCTACCCTGCAGATAAGTCCCGCAAGGACTGCGTGTCTCCCTCAAGTTAACACCCATTCTCTGCCCTTCCTTCTCAGCTCTCATGAGAGTTGTCCCCACTCACAGTCTTTATTCTCTCTTCCTGTTTGATCCTCTACACAATTGACTTCAGTTCTCACCATCCGGTCCAAATGTTCTTTGCACAGTCATCCTGTACTTTTTAATTCAAGAGAGGCTTCCCAGTTCTTACAGCGGGCTAATTCTCTACTTGCGTGTGACACAGTTCATTACCTTTTCTTCCTTGAGACGTTTTCCTTCCCATTGAGGCTATGATGTTCACTTCCTAATATTTCTCTGCCCTCTTTTCTCAATCTTCTTCCTGAGTTCCTCTTTCTCTACTGTTTATTACATGACAGTTTCCTCAAGTCACACTCCATGACTGATTCGTCTTCTCAGTCTATTCTTGGGCGATGCCATTCATCATTTTGGTTTTAACCTTTGCCTAAATGTTTATGATTCTTGAATCCTTCTAGACTGTCCCGAACTACCTACAGGACATCCTTATGCCGGAAAATGCACAGAGAATGGACATTGTTATGGATGGTGCTAAGTGACAATTTCCTCCTTTCCGTGGTGCTTAGATCCAAAATCATGACTCATTCTGTCTCCAAAACTATTGCCTCTACCTAAATGTATGCGTGCAAACAGAAATTAATATGGGTTTCTATCTGCTCTACCGCAACACTGATGCACACCACATCACCTAGGAAAAAGTGGGCTGAACAGAACCAAAGCAAGGCTTAAACTTCAGATTCAACAGCTCCTGTTGAAACCACAGAACCTCTGCAGCGATTAAGCAGAGGTGGGGCCGCATGTTTTGAGATCATTTACTTAAACCCCTTGGGAGACAAAGTTCTGTTAGAGTTATATCCAGAATTCCTCAGGTTGGAGCTTCGCTTTAGGACTACTGTTTAAAGCATGGAATGGCCACAGGATCGTGAGTGCCAGCCACGCTTACCATTTTCCAAAGTTCAAAGTGATGCAGAGACCTGACATCACACCACCATCCTGCAAGCATATGGCTAACGCTGTGCTCTCGGCCATGTGCTATGATGGCTGCCTTTTAGTTTTCTCTTTTCCTCCTTCAGGAGAAATTCAGGCACAACAGCGAGAGAAATGCTAGATAGATTAAATAGTGTAGGGACTTTTCTGCATAAACACTTTACTGATGTTGAGGAGGAAGAAGACTTTGCTCTAATCAACAGATTCCTTCTCAATGGTGAATTTGATGCACAGGCAGAATTGGGATTCTGCTTTTCAGTGGCATTTTTGGAGTCCTTCTTATGTAGCATTATCTCTGAAACCATCCCCAGTATTGAATGTGGCTCTGGACTTTATTACCTTGACAACTCATCTCTAGTAATCTGGGTATGTAGGATACATTAATCATGCTACTTGGTAAGCACGATGTACTGGAGTTAATGTGTTCGGCCAGGGTTGAAAAAAAAAGTCCTAGATTTCAGCTGCATCTTATTTTAGAGTTTATCACTGAGGGCTGACCTTTTATTTTTATGCTCCATGTTTCCAGGTAGGGGAAGCTCCATTAGAGTAACACTCCTGGGCATTTACTGCCACCCTGCTTGTGAGTTACCTGAGTGCTGAGTACGGGAGAAGAGACAGCATTTTCAGCCAGCTCCCTACAGCTGCTGGCAAGAAGCATGCTTTCTCTCCTACTCCAGACTGTACGTCTTACGGGCACAGCTCCTACAGGGGAGATCTGCATTGTGAGTTCTCCCTGGGGCTGCCTGGGTGAGTCTAGCGTATTCAGGGCTGAAGCACACTTGCCAGCCCAAAGTCAGTCTTCAACCCAGCTCTAATCAGTTAGAAAGTGAGCATTGTGATCTTTATGTGTCTCACTCCTGCATCTCTCAAGCAAATTAAGAGGTGATATTAATATGACTCATTATTAGTCATGAGAAACAAAACCAGTTATTAAACAGTATCTATGCTGGTTTGGGTTCAGACATTTATATAGTCAATTCTTACTTCTTTCCCTTGGTGGATAATTCTTTTTTAGTACAATGCTAAGAAGCACAATTTTTTTTTAAGCTACTTAGCACATTTCTCTATGATATTCAGTTTGTATTTTCATTACACCCTTATCTGGAAGGTCAACAGGATGAAAAACTGGAAATATAAACACAAATAGAGAAAAGAGAAGAAAAAGTTAGTGAGACTGCCAGTGAGCAAAAACAAGCAGGGTAAGCTAAATAGGGAAGTAAATGACATGTCTCCAAGACCTAGAATTTGGGAAAACACTTTTAAATGTTTATCCTTGCAATCTATTTCAAAGTCAAGCGTCTTCTTTCAACAGTTCCTTATTCTTTACAGGAAATGCCAACACCTAGACTTGTAGCCTGGCTCTAATTTACGACAAAGAAGACAATTTACATTCAATCCTATATCCTACAACATCCATAGACATTTCATCAACATTTTGGCCCATTTTAGCAGCATCATATTTTTCTTACTCAGTCTTTCTGAAGGAAAGCCAGAAGAAATAATCCATTTTAGGGTATTTTTCTAGCATTGGTGCTTGAAGAAATTTAGATCTAAAAATAAGTAGAACATTATGTCACCAGAGTTTTGAATATACAAACTCAGTGTCCATATGGGCCGAATTCCATGACACCCCATTCCAAGGGGCTGTGAAATTCTTCTTGTGCTGCAACTATTCTGATGAGTACCTTGGGGCACTTACAAGAGCATTGCTGGTTGGCATCAAAGAATTGTAGGACTGATAATGGTTGAATCCTCACCAGGGAGCTGTCCAGCCTGAGCCTGAAAGGCTTCAGGGATGAGGAAGTGACTGATGTCTGATGCATTTCAGCCCATTTTGGGGTAACTCTGAACGGGAGAGAAAACTCTTATGTTGTGCCCACATGGTGTTCCCAACCATTTCTCCTCATGGGTTCTAATTCTACCTCCATGAAACTGCCTACATCACGCTCAGACTGTCTTCTACCCCATGGTCCTGCAGCATTTTGGTATTTCCTCACCTCTCTCCTCAGGCTTCCCTTCACCACAAAGCCTCACAACTGCTTCCATCCATATGACATGACCCTTAGTGTCCTCTCTACCAGGGATCCCCATTTTAGTGGGTAAGAATTCAGGGGTGGGGTGAGACAGACATTGGTTTACACCCTGGTTCTGTCTTACTAATTCTGTAGCCTTAGACAAGTTTCCTTATCTGAAATAGGAGTAAGAATAGCTACATATATTCTTGTGAGAATTAAGAAATTCCCAAGACCACAGTGCATTTCCCCAAATGGAGTCATCTTGGATGTGGGGACAGTGTAGGGACACAAATGGGAACGTGACACCTACTCTGGTGCAGAGTCAGGACAGCACAGGCAGTGCTGGAAAGACGCCGATTCCTAAGCTCCCCCGCACACATCGCAATTCCTCTCCCAGCAATGAGGGCTAAAACGCCTGCTTCTCCCTTTCTCCATATTGCTTCTCTGAGATTTGGAGATTTAACTGTTTACCACTCCAAGTATACTAGTGGTAACAGATAGGTGGACCTTGTAAAACATCATGGAATTCTTTCTAGTGAAAGATATAAAAGCTAAGTGGTATTTTTTACTATGAGACGAGGGAAATTCTGAGAACTGTAAGACTGTTTGGCACAATGAAAACAGACACAAGACAAATACCAGCTTGAAAAAAAAAATTACCGAAATATAGCTAAATCCCTCTTGGGAGTTGTTACTTCCAACCTTCTTTCCTGAGATGTCAGCCCTTAGGATGGAGAGCAATCAAACCACTAGGCAGAAACCAAGGAAATCTTGGCTTACATGGCTGATCCTCACTTAGAACAGAACGGCGACAACTTGAAAACAAAATCATTGTAAACTCACACGAGCTTTTAGGCACAGTCCAGTCACTTTTACCATTGTCCCAAGATCTAATTTGGGGGCATTCTTTTTTTTTTTTGCGGTACGCGGGCCTCTCACTGTTGTGGCCTCTCCCGTTGCGGAGCACAGGCCCCGGACGCGCAGGCTCAGCGGCCATGGCTCACGGGCCCAGCCGCTCCGCGGCATGTGGGATCCTCCCGGACTGGGGCACGAGCCCTCGTCCTCTGCGTCGGCAGGCGGACTCTCAACCACTGCGCCACCAGGGAAGCCCTGGGGACATTCTTTATTTATATATTATTCTCTTATTTGTCTTTAATGGAAAGAATTTACCCTTCAAGTAATTCAGACTTCCTAAGGACTCACCGGTTTATAGTGAAAACTGCCATTAGTCGTGCTAACTATTCAAGTCACTGCGAAGTTTCAGGAATACAATACATGAATGTCTCTGAGGACAAAGCAGGGATCATCTCTCTCTGTGGTATTCCCCCACAGAACCTAGCACAGACCTTTAACCATATTATGCACTCAACAAGTATTTTCTGAATAAATGTTCCTGAAGTGCAAAAAAGCAGGCCTTTATTTTTCATTATATTGACCTTGAGCAACAAGGGTTTCATAGGAACCAGGGGTCCTCTCTATAGAAAGCTCTATAATAGCCTCTATCTGAGTTCTATCCCCAGTTCTGCCAGCAGAACAAATGAGTGAGGGAGGCCCCTGGAGTCAGCTGCCTGAGTTCTAATTTGAGGTCTACCATCTTGGAGAAGTTACCTCACCTCTCTGTGCTGCTTTTCCCATCTATAAAATGGAGATAATAATATTGTGTGTAATATTATTAGGGATAATAGGCTTTTCATGAGAAGTAAGTATAATATATAAAGTACTTAAGGAGAGCTTTTGACCTGTGAATGGTCACTCAGTATAATATGACCTATTGTATTATTTGCTAGTTGAAGGGCCTGGGGTAAGTCACTTAGCCACCCAGCTCCACCGTTTCCTCACGTGTAAAGCAAAGAGTATGATCACAGTTGGCAAGGGCCTCCTGCTCTAGGATGGAGCGAAGGGGATTGGTCAGGGGTCCAGCACTCCTGACCTAGAGGGAATCGGCAGGAGGACCTTGATGGAAAAGCTTCTGATTATCGGTACGAGAATGAGGAAGTAGGCAAAATGTAATGGTCTTCTGTCTCCATCTCTAACATAGATATCTTGTGACTTAAGAAATAAAATCTGATGATAGCTGGCTAGTGTGAGGAAAGCTGTTATGTATTAAACCTGACTTGGAGGTGGGCGGTTTCTAGGGAGGGAAGTTGGAGCACAGCTGTGCACAACATTCGCAAGCAGTGTTCATGCATCTCTGCAGGATGGGAGAGAGGGAGACTCTGTTCTCCAAAGCATAGCTGCTTTGTAAGCCATTGGCTTATTGAATTTCCCAGAATGTCCCCTGAATTCCTCATATTGATTCAGGAGAATGGAGAAAAGAAATCTGCTCTGCTTCTTGGTGTCTGTCACTCTGAATAATTTAATTTGTATAGGAAAAATACTTTGTATAGGAAAGATACTAAAATCCATCTGAAAACATCTGGGCTGGTGACTTGCATTTGGAAGATACTCCCTTCACCTCACAAGCTATTTGTGGGGCTGTGGTCGTCTGTGCTCTACGTATATCTCTGGAGGAGAATTACATACATGGAGTATGGATACCAGGATACCAAGGGCTTACTGTGTGCCCACATAGTGCTGGCCACTTTATGTGTGTCACCTTTTATGGTACAAGAACCTCTGGAATGTATTACCACTAAGTTTCACAGATCAAAGACTCCGAGTGTTTAGCGAGGTACGTGATTTGCACATTGTCACAGGTGATAGCACTGGATTTGATCCAAGGTCTCTACTGTCCACAGTTCATGCTATAGATCTTCAACTTCTAAAGGTAGAAGATAAACCTTCCCAATTTAAATACACCGAAGTTTACAAGACAATTCTTCCCAGTTTTTCATTTGGAGAGGAGAAAAGATCCATCCTCATTAGAATTGGTGCTGCTCAATTTAATCTAGCTAAGAATGCTACAATTGGGGGATTAAACCCTTTCATAATATTCTGCTGGTGTTTATCACCACCCATGCCATTCTGAACATCTTTTCTATAAAATGGCTATCAGTTCTAGTAAAAGGGAAAGCAAGAAAACCCCCCAGTGGCCCAGTGAGGGTAATATATTCTCCCTGGTACAGGTATTCAAATATCTATCTAATAAGAAGGTAATTTGGTCAAAGCCCCACAGAAAAGATCAACACTTATTTCCAGACTCTAGTCTGAACTTTCCCATTTTAAATGTTTCCACGCCAATAATCATGGCCACAGTGAAATACCCTAGTCTAGATACTAGGGTAATACTCTTAAATTTTGCTGGAGATTTTGCTATCTGATTGCACAATTTATCTGACAGCTAAATTTATTTCTTTTAGGACAGAATGACTGAACCCATACTAATTTTCATGATTGGTCAAAAAATACTTCCTTTTTATTTAAGCATTTCACCAAAACTGTTATCCTACTACCATACTTATTGACATTTTCTCTTTTCCTTTCACTTCTGGGTAGAAACCTGGTTAACTGACATTCTCTCTGACTTTACTGAATGGGGACAAAGGAGAGCTAAAATAACAACTCAGAAAGGCTGATTGCCCTCACCACATTGAACAGGAGCCAAACTCCCCGTACATGCTGATCACTCAACCCATGGTAAGATAAGAACATTAAGGGAAGCAAAGAGTTTGCAGAAAGTTTGACTACAAAGTGAGGAGCGGTTTATTAATCACTATGCCAAGTGGAGGGGAGGTCTGAGGGCCTCTTTTTCAAAAGAAGTGAGACTGGACTTCTGCCTCATCCCCAGGCCCAGGCCTGGTGCTGGCAGCATCTGGAAAAGGCAAGGTTGCTCTAGCGACTTTTCAAGCTGCTCAGAGGCTCCCAACAGAAGCAAAAGTGAAGTAAAACCCCAAACCCACAGCAATCATGACACTGCCTGTAAAAGCGGGTGAGACGTGCAGAAACTGTTTTATCATCAGAATTTTTCTCTAGACAGAAGGCTTTGTAGAGGCCTTTGGGGAGATTTCTGAGGATTCTTAAATACCGTTTCAAGCAAATGTTTATTGAAGTGCATGCTCTTGTGACATTCTCCTGTTTCTTCCCTGTATAATTAGGAGGCATAAAGGACAGAATTGTTGGGTATTTTTCCCATCCTGCTATGGCTTTCGTCTCTTGTTGATCAAATTCCTGGTAGGAGTTTAGTTAGTCAGTGTCAGTGGAATTTTGGAAGAATATCTTCTTTTTTTTTCTCATGATGCTTGTTCATTATTTTAATGCCCAAGAATATGAATTTAAGATTAAGAGAGCTTTAGAAAATGTTACAGACTAGTTTGGCACACAGGATAAAGCCCACAAACTCCCCTTTGAAAACCATAAACAAGACTTGAAAGCCCCGTATTTATTTACAGGCTTCTTCTCAAAACCACACATACAAGTGCAGTGACTATACATCCCAATTAGTTTATCTGTATTCTGCTCACGCATTGCCATGCTCAAAGAACTTTAAAATTTTCATCACCATTTACGAAGCAGCCCTGACTCACCAAGATTTACAAAGCAATCAGTGGCAAAGTTAATTGGAATCCAGACTTTCTAACACCTACAGAAAAACCCATGCGGTTCTGAAAAAAAGAAAATACAGCCGAGGAAGCAAGATTTCAGTATGGCATTTCTAAACCAGAGAGAGAGAGAGAGAGACAGGAAGAAAGAGTAATTTACAAAGGATTTAAATCCATACTAAGACAGTCCTGTTTCTTTTCCTTTTGCCTTTAGGTTGGCTGGATTAAGCAATTCAGGGTCTGAAGAGCCTGACAAATTCTACAGATCCAGCTCACCACTTGCATCTTCTCATGGATCTGAAATATCCTGGAGAGGAAACGAGTCAGAATAGTTTTGTACGCAAACCCAGGAAAGCCAGTAAAGAGGGGAGTAATAAGGATGAAGCTTGGGGAGGGGGTGACTAGATTTGAGGGAGGGGAGGACCCAGGTTTTTGTTCATGTCTACATGCCTCAGAAGCCTGGACTTTTATCGTTAACAGGGTGTTGCCTTCACTTGTGCCCTTATAATTATACAAGGTAAATTATAGGCAGACTTGTGGGGTCTTGAAAGCCTTGGAAAAGAATTTAAGGAATCTGAAGTCTTTCAATGTTGTTCTGAAGGGGCAAGAGAGTAACATAATCCCCACTGTGTGACAGGAGCTTTGACAAAGGCCAGAAGGAATGGAAAGGAAGAGATGATGGATGTGAGAGAGAGGACTTGGGTGGAATGTACAGGACTTTGCAATGACTGGGTGTAGGGGTGAGTACTGGGAATGCCTTCAAGCAAAGATGGATGAAAAGGGTGCTGCCATGAAGGGAAAATGGTTATTAAGGGAAATAAGGTATGCTGATGTGGAGACCAGTTATGTTTTTGATGGAATGAAATTGAGGAACTGTCAGGAACACAGGAAAAAAGGAGACAAAGCCCTGGAGAGAGGTTGGGACTGCCCATAGTTAGGAGCCCCTGGCACAGGGACCTGGATTGTGGGAAGAAGGACAGGACACAGGCTCCAAGGGACACTTGAGACAGAGAGGAAGGAAATTGAAGGTGCTTCTGTAACACGACTTGAAGCTGGACTTGCGATTTATTTTCATTATGTTTTAGTGGCAATGACAGCAAGAGTATCTTATTTTAAAACCTACTATTCTCAGAGTACTGTATTTAAGTTTTAAAACCCTGCTTTCCAGCACATACCATCATAACCACGCCCCTGCCCTGCAGAACTACCCTGCTAAACTAGACAAAAGATTTATCCTTCTTCAACTACAAAAATGATGTTTTGGGGGGTAATCCAAAATAAACCAAACAACCAAAAAATCTACATGCATTTGACAAACTTAAATTTCTGCATCAGTAGATCAATGTTTATCGTAATTCTAGATGGTGAAGACATGTGTGTTGAAATGAGTGTTAACACTGAAAAATCCAGTAATTTTAATAAAAAAGTGTGCTTGCATCGAGATTATATATAGGAAGCTGCCTCTTTACAGCATTTATAACATTAATTAAATCATTCATTAGTTAGAATTATGCCATACTCTGAAGGGATTGATAGCAAATGGTCCCTAAACTCTATAGAATTTACTGTCTCAAGGAGGAGAAACACAAACACAACTTTCCTAAATAAAACGTACTTGACGTCCTTGTAGAGAACTGTGAAAGGGCTGTGGGCACCCAGTTGGAAGCGCCTAGCAGGGGCTTCAGAGGAGTGATGTGAGCTGGATCTCCAACAGGGCTTCACACCTGCCTCTTCTCTAAAAAAAGAGGGGCACTGGATGGTGGGGAGGAACAAGGGGTCAGGAAATGGGGATGGGAAAAGACTGTGGAAAAGAATATGGATTATGGGCTTCCCTGGTGGCGCAGTGGTTGGGGGTCCGCCTGCCGATGCAGGGGACACAGGTTCGTGCCCTAGTCCGGGAGGATCCCACATGCCGTGGAGCGTCTGGGCCCGTGAGCCATGGCCGCTGAGCCTGCGCGTCCGGAGCCTGTGCTCCGCAACGGGAGAGGCCACAACAGTGAGAGGCCCGCGTACCGCAGAAAAAAAAAAAATATGGATTATATCTTGCTGGGAATGGAACCAATACAAGAATTTGAACTGGGAAGGAGCATAATCAGAAATCACTGCCTAATTTGTGTCAAGCCATTTACTTAGCCAAAGGCTCAGCCCCTCTTCATCCTTTCTTTAGGGACTTCCCACAAGACTGAAGGCAGGAGGACAACGCTGTCCCATTCCTGCCTTTACAAATCTGAGAGGTGAGTTTTGAAGCTCTTTTATGTTGTTAAATGTTGGTATTCATTTTTTATGACTCTTCAGAGAGGAGTGAAACGGTGTAAGAGTTGTCACCAAAATGTCAAAGAGTGCCCTTCATGCACATATCGTTTATGGGTGGCTTTTAATTTGGTCCCCCAGCTATTCTTAAAGCTTTAAATAAACTCGATGGCTTTGAGTTGTCCTTAAGGAACTCAAACCACCAGGCTGGTACCGTGTGGACACGACAGTCAGGTTAACTTAGAATCTGCAACCTTAAAACCTATCTGTTGAACCTCAATTTTTAGGGGAGGTTGACTTCAGCATGGGGAGGGTTAGAAAAAGGGAATGTGTTGGTTCCAAGTTCAGCTCTTCAGTATTTCTATTCAGATCTTAAGCTCACAACTGAAGCCCCATAAAAGCCTCACACTGATGGACTCACCTTCACTGGAGTGTAGTTTAGAACCTCCCTTGGGGCTTCAATTTGCCACGCCACCTGCACCCAATGGGGCATATCCAAGGATCCCTTCCAAGCACGCAGGGCCTGGAGAGAATTCCACTAAATCAAGTTTTCCTCAACATTTTAAATTTCTAGTGATGTTTTAGCACCTTGGTGACTAAAATTGTACTGGTTCTGCCCAGCTGGTCACACCTTATTAAGGATTCAGACCATCATTTTATTTATATACACATACACACACAACAGCAGCTATAATTTTTTTAAGATATATGCTTTAATGCCTTTGTTTGATTTAGGGTTACTCATTGAAAGAAAAAGCATCAGTTTAAACTTCCTTGGATATCTTTTTATTTTTTAATTAAATAAATTTTAAACATCTTTATTGGAGTATAATTTCTTTACAACGGTTTGTTAGTTTCTGCTGTATAACAAAGTGAATCAGCTATCCATATACATATATCCCCATATCCCCTACCTCTTGCGTCTTCCTCCCGCACTCCCTATCCCACCGCTCTAGGTGGTCACAAAGCACCGAGCTGATCTCCCTGTGCTATGTGGCTGCTTCCCACTAGCTATCTATTTTACCTTTGGTAGTGTACATATGTCCATGCCACTCTCTCACTTCCTCCCAGCTTACCCCTCCCCCTCCCCGTGTCCTCAAGTCCATTCTCTATGTCTCCGTCTTTATTCCTGTCCTGCCCCTAGGTTTTTCAGAACCTTTTTTTTTTTTTTTAGATTCCATATATATGTGTTAGCATACGGTATTTGTTTTTCTCTTTCTGACTTACTTCACTCTGTATGACAGACTCTAGGTCCATCCACCTCACTACAAATAACTCAATTTCATTTCTTTTTATGGCTGAGTAATATTCCATTGTATATATGTGCCACATCTTCTTTATCCATTCATCTGTCGATGGACACTTAGGTTGCTTCCATGTCCTGGCTATTGTAAATAGAGCTGCAATGAACATTGTGGTACATGACTCTTTTTGAATTATGGTTTTCTCAGGGTATATGCCCAGTACTGGGATTGCTGGGTCATATGGTAGTTCTATTTCTAGTTTTTTAAGGAACCTCTATACTGTTCTCCATAGTGGCTGTATCAATGTACATTCCCACCAATACTGCAAGAGGGTTCCCTTTTCTCCACACCCTCTCCAGCATTTATTGTTTGTAGATTTTTTGATGATGGCCAGTTTGACTGGTGTGAGGTGATACCTCATGGTAGTTTTGATTTCTCTAATGATTAGTGATGTTGAGCATCCTTTCATGTGTTTGTTGGCCATCTGTACATCTTCTTTGGAGAAATGTCTGTTTAGGTCTTCTGCCCATTTTTGGATTGGGTTTTTTGTTTTTGTGATATTGAGCTGCATGAGCTGCTTGTAAATCTGGATATCTTTTAAAAAAGAGACCTGAGTTTTCCAAATCATCTCTCCTGGACTCTTGTAAATTCCAAATGTATGAGTGGAGCTGTATTTTTTTTTTTTTAATGTGCTACAAGTACACTGAATAGTACATGGGACTCCCAGGTATAACCCTTTTTATAGGCTTGGAACATAATTTTACATTTATTTTTGCTTTTATGACATTGTTGGTCATGGTGACTACTCGATGCCTAGTCCTTATAAACACAGGCAACTCCTCTATCCTCATATTGCTGCTATGGAAAAAATGAGAACCACTTTATAACAACCCACATGATGATATACTTTGCAATATTAGAGCACGAGTAAGTTCTGTGTTTATTATGTGTCAAGGTTGTCAAGCCATCACTAACCAGAGATATACACCAACAACAGTCACTAATGATAGTAAAGATAAACAGAATTCCATGCAGGAGGGCTGCCTTCATAGTAAACAGGTTATTCAAAGAGCTCTATTAACCTAGCTGGACAATCAGACCAAATACTTTGCGTCATTCAGGGGAGGTTTCCTGGAAAAAGTGGCTCCTAAGGCAGATTTTGCACAGTGTATGAGTGATGTAATTTTCTCTCTTAGAAACCTGATCTCTTAGTTCCAAGGCCACTCCCCAGATTGCCTGACCCAAAGGGTAATTCCCTAGTCTGTTCCCACCAAGGTCACATACATGAGGGAAACCACAAGGCAAGGGGGAAAACGCTCAGGCTTTGGGAGTTAAGAGTTTCAAAGTCATATAGATTCAAATCCCATTTCAGCTGATACTTAAGATATGGGACTTGGACTTTGCTTAATTAATCGGAGTCTCAGTTTCCTCAACTATAAATGGGGATTGATAATACAACCTACCTCCTAGGCAGATTCCCAACAATTATACGTAAAGTATCCAATGCCTGGGTAGATCACAGGCGCTCCAAAAGTGCTAGCGAACTTTATTGGCTAGCTGGTAGCAGAGTTAATGACAAAAAAAAATAGACCCAGGGATTTCGATCCTGGCTGTTATCTCTGCATGTTATGATATTTTCCCAATAGCTGCATGACTAACTTCTTATTTATTTCAGATATTTGCTCAAGTATTACCTTCTCAAGAAGGCCTACACTGACCATCCACTCTCTCTACTTCACAGGACAACCTATAGCCATATCTCCGAATATTTTATGGTCACTTAACATATACTATAATTTTATTATTTATTAGTTTTATTAGTAGTAGTATCTGTTTTCCCATTAGGATATAAGCTCGTCAAGGGTAGGAGTTTTGTCTGTTTTGCCTATTGATGCATTCCCAGCACTTAGCAGAGTCTTGATATTTGTTGAATTAATGAAAGAAGAACTTTGGTTAGGTTTGTTTTGCATTTGAATATTGGGTCAATTGAAGAAGGGTAATGCTTCCTCATAGTCCTTACAGATCAGCTTTAGAGTCAGGGCAAGACTGAGGGCACCGCTAACTGGGAGCCCAGAATCAAAGGAAGGCGTCTAACTGGCTCTGGTGCAAGCACACCCGGCGTGTGAGTGACAGAGGCTCTTCTGAGATAGCCTTAAGGATTCACAACATGCTCCCTTGCCTAAAATTCTTCACACATTATGCCCATCTAGCGGCACAAGGGAAAGATGTTTGAGCTTTCCATGAAAACAGTAGGAAACTCTTGCTAAATCAACATCACCATGAGTGTGATGTCGATCAAGTTCACAGTGTCCAACAGAAACCTGCTTTTTGAAATTTGTGAACAGCTCCACATCCGCTAACTATTCATGCCTTGTTCAAACAGATGTGTCAACATCTCACCAAAATATCAATCAAATGGCAATGACTAGAATTTTAATCAACCACAGGAGCTCCCAAATAGAATGGAGATGCTTCCATAGCAAAAAGATGCTACAAAGTCGATAAAGTCTTCTAATCCTGACTGCTAAATCTTCAGCCTCCACCCTATCCTGCTGCAATTACAGCATAAATTACACAGAAGCAAGGACTATGGCAATGTTTTGTCCCCTGCACAGTGCCTGGCACCTCACAGGCACATGAGAAATATGAACTGAGTGAATCAACTTAGTTAATTCAATCCGTATTTCAAAGACCCTTTACAAAACCCAAATGACACAGATCAAGGACTAAAGATTTTGCTCAACAGGATGGATGAGACTTGGCCACAGTATATATGGAAAAGATCTGAGAGGTTTTGCCTTTCTCAAGCCTGACATGAGATGAGGGCCAACTGTGCAATTCATCTGCTAAATAAGCTCATTTCATCTGATCCCAACTTAACAATTAACAGAGGCAATGTGTCTGGAGGATAAGAAATAATGATTCCTCTGCACTTCCAACTGGTCAAGCCACATCTAGAAGAGAGTTGTCCAGGTGTGGGTGCACATTTTAAGAAAAATTCTGACGTAATGATGGAAGTCCAGGAACTAAGTCTCAGAGGTAATAGAAGGAATTGGGTGGCATGAGAACATGCTTAGGATAGCTAACAGGAGCAAGGAAGACAAGTGGAGCAGCAATGGATTACCCCCATCACCTTGGCTGACAGCCAGGCCACCCCTCTCACATACAAGAGGGTCCCACCAACCTCAGCAGCCCACCAAGCTGACCATCCTGGTTGTGTGAGCAACAAACACTTGTTTTGTACCTCTGAGGTTTTGTGCTTGTTTGTTACATGGCTTAATTGCAACAATAGCTAACTGATACAAAAAGAAATAGTGGAAGGTCTATCTTAGATAAGAGGAAGCAAAATAGTTCTATTTCCTTAGAAGATGAGAATAGAAGAGATGATTTAAATGCTTAGTGTCTCTCAAGAAGAAAACTTTTGGCTCTTAGAAACTTAGAGCTTTCTAAGGATTGGAACCACCCATCAAATGAGTGGGCTTTGCTGAATTTGAGCTTGGAAACCAGCAAAGCCAACGACACCATCACAGTTTCACCAGGCTCAGGCTGCTGCATTGGGCCTGCCCTGGCTTAATATTAAAGAGCTTGAGAACTCACTTAGATCAGGGACCTTATCTGTTTTGTTTTTTCATCCTTACGCATTCAGATAATGGTACAGGATCTAGCACATAGCAGGTATTCGATAAATATTTGTTAAACCAAAAATGAATGGAAGATGGCAAGGCTGGTCCCCAGTCCCTGAATCCAAGAGGGTAAATTGTTGAAACTGGGTGGAAAAAGCCACACATATCTGACCAAATATTTAGAAAATATTTAGAGAAATATTTAGCAAAGCTATTTTCCAAGCTCCTGAGAAAAGGAACAGGTGTAATAAAGAACAGGCTGAGAAGTAGAAGTAGGGTAATTTGAATATTTTATGGCACAAAACTCTAAAATATTCATTTTTATAATTTTTACAAATTAGTGAGAAGCAGCCTAGGGGAATGAGATGCAAGGAACAAGGAAAAGATGCTGATTCCAAGAGAACAAAAGCTGGTAAATGCTTCAAGGGCAAGGTGATGGCATTTATAAATATACTGGGCCTTAAGCTCATGAGTCCAATCTTCTGGAACATTCTTCCTCTCAGATGGATCCTGACGCAGGCTTAATAGATGCCATGTTTTAAAGATCGATGCATGAGGATATAAGGGATGAGCCACACAGACAGAGGGCCCTGGCCCTTAGAGAGGACAGCTCTTCTTTTCCCAGACTCTTCACACAGCTCATGAACACATGGAAAGTACTCTCTCCACCATAACAGGAGTCGGCAAATTTTTTTATTAAAGGTGCATATTTTAGGCTTTATGGGCCATATGTAGTCATAGATACTATGTAAATGAATGAGCATGACTGTATTCCAGTATAACTTTACTTATAGATACTGAAATAAGAATTTCATTTAATTTTCATGTGTTACAAAATATTATTATCCTTTAAATTTCTTTCAACCATTGTAAAGACATAAAAAAACATTCTTAGCTTGCAGGCCATGATAAAAAGGCAGCAGGCTGGTTTTGGCCAACAGGCCATAGTGTGCCGACCCCTGCTCCATATTTGCCCTCTAATTTTATCTCATATTTGTGTCCTTCTACTGCCCAATGCTAGCAAACAGACTGTCCCTGGAAGATTCTCAGTAGTGATCATTTTGATTCGATAAGAGTAACTTTTAATTTTATGATACAGTTGCATAAAGAAAAGTAGATCCTAAAGTTTTTGAAGGAACCTCCATACTGTTCTCCATAGAGGCTGCACCAATTTACATTCTCACCAACAGTGTAAGAGGGTTCCCTTTTCTCCACACCCACTCCAGCATTTATTGTTTGTATACTTTTTGATGATGGCCATTCTGACCAGTGTGAGGTGATACCTCATTGTAGTTTCGGTTTGCATTTCTCTGATAATTAGTGATGTTGAGCAGCTTTTCATGTGCTTTTTGGCCATCTGTATGTCTTCTTTGGAGGACTTACGTACAAAACAGAAACAGACTTACAGATATCGAAAACAAACTTATGGTTACCAAAGGGGAAATGTTGGGGGTAGGGATAAATCAGGAGCTTGGGATGACCATACACACACTACTATATATAAGATAGATAACCAATAAGGACCTATTGTATAGCACAGTGAACTCTACTCAATATTCTGTGATAACCTATACCAGAAAAAAAATCTAAAAAAAGAATGAATATACGTATATGTATAACTGAATCACTTTGCTGTGTGATTAAAGAAAAGAAAAAGAAAAGTAGATCTTACTAGGATTACTTTGTCCCAAGTGACTCCTTTTGGAAATTTCAAGGATCAAGCACTGTTTTGCATGGTCTCTAATGAGCCTGGCAATGTATGGTAGAGCTATTATAGACATTCATGATTCAAAGTTCAACCAAACTCATGAACCCTATTGACAGTGATGAAGAGACAAAAGACACATTTTCTCCCACAGGCCATCTGTATTCTTATCTAATTGTACAACTAACCCAACAATGACTTCAAAAATTTGCTTCTCATCTTGAATGTTGTCAGTTTCCTTTCACGTAGGTAGAAAGATAGAAGAAACACGCTGAGTATTTGGAATCAAAGAGTTAGTCTCCTACAGAAAGACTTATAAAAGGAATTTTATCTTCTAAACCTAGATGTTAAGAATAGACTGTTTCCTCAAAATAAATTAATATGATTGTGTTTCATGGAAGTGAAAACCTTAATAATTAATCATGTTTTCCTTTTTACTGTGGCTGCCAGGAAACTCAGAATCAAGTTTGTGCCCCAAATATAGAAATTAAATAAGATATTTATTCTTTAGTTACATTGATACTTTCCATGATCAAAGCTTTTATTTTCCCCCCCAATGACATCTTTGTTTTTCCTCACAACAGAATAAACCATGTTAGCAATACATTCATACCATGATAAACCAAATGAAGCAATACACTCATATCGAGATAAGCCAAATGAAGCATTTCTTTCAAATATCCTCTTTTTTAACATAGTCTTCCACTTTTCCATATGTTTCCATTCTTCATCTGGCTGTTAGTTTTTTGTTGCCATGGCACTTAATATTTATATAAACAATAAAAAGCAAAGTAACAATTCCTGCCCACTTCCTGTCAACTCCTAGTTAGAATTTCAGATCAAGTGGTGCGTGGTTGATTCCAACCCAATGCACCCAGAGGCGGTGAGATGAGAATGCCTTGAGCCATCCACTCCAGGTCATTTAGAAAGTTAAAGACTCATTTTTTTTAATGCCTAGGAGAGTAAAATAAGATAGGGGTATCAAATTATTTTTCCTTATTAAGTCAGTCAATAGGCATTAATTGAGTTCCTACTACAGGTCAGACATACAATAAAAATTAACCAGTTAGATTCTACATAAAATTTTGGGTCTCGCCTTCCTATAAACAGGCAATAGATGTTTAAGCAGCAGAGTGAAGAACTGAGGACATAAGTAATCAGAGCTGCACTGAGGATGCTGGGGGTGAAGTCTGACCTCTTTAGCAATTCGGGTACATGGTGAGGTTTTATTAAATCAGATAGTATTATTTGGCATAAAGACAAATCAGACAGGAACCAGATTAAACTGTAATATCTTACTAAATAAAAAGACTCTATTTGCAAATAAATAACATGTTGATTACAAAGTGACTCATACCTTACTCTTCAAGCAAATCTGATCTCTTAGTGCTTAAAAGCCTCTACCTTATGTGTTAAAAAGAAAAAGTATCCTTCTTTTTAAAATGTACCATAACTTAGCTTTTCACTAATCACAAAGGTACCTGTGGGAATAGTGAGAAATCCACTCAGGCCATGGGATGTGGTGGTTCAGAGCCAGGCTTGGATTTGAATCCCAGCTCTGTCTAGCTAGCTAACTAGCAGGGATACTTTGTCTAACCAGCTGGGTTACTTTGGCCAAAAGTTTAACCTCTCTGTGCTTAGTTTCTTCATTTCTAAAACAAGGATATTATTCTATCCTTCCCTGTGTTGTAGGAAGGAAAAGGGAAAAAAATTAAGTGCTTAGGAATGTTGTATAATAAAATGACTAAGGGCAAGGGTATGGCATCAGACTCTGGGTTCAAATTCAAGCTTGATCCCTCATTCACCTGATCCCTCATTCACCTTGAACACATACCTACCATCCCTGTGTCTCAGTTTCCTCATCTATAAAAGGATACTAGTTGCATCTACCTTGTTGGGTTACTATGGGGAGATGTAAATTTATAGATGTTATTTATAGATGTAAAGTACTTAGCATACAATGAGCACTCAATTAATGTTAAGTTATCAGAGTAATGTCTGACATATTGTAGGTACTAACTAAGTGGTAGTTAATATTAACCGCATGAAAATTATGCTTGACATCACTAATCATCAGGAAAATGCACATCAAAACCACAATGAGCTATCACCTCACACCTCTCAAAAGGGCTATCATCAAAAAGACAACAAATAACGAGTGTTGGCAAGGATGTGGAGAAAAAGAAACCCTCGTGCACTGCTGGTGGAATTGTAAATTGGTGTAGTCACTATAGAAAATAGTACGGTGGTTGCTCAAAAAAATGAAAATAGAACTACCATGTGACCTAGCAATTCCATTTCTGGGTACTTAGCCAAAGAAAATGAAACACTAACTTGAAAAGATATATGCACCCCCATGTTCACTGCAGCATGATTTATAATAGCCAAAATGTGAAAAGAACCTAAGTGTTCATCAGCAGAAGAATGGATAAAGCAAATGTGGTATATGTATATGATAGAATATTACTCAGCCATAAAAAAGAATGCCATTTGTGAAAACATGGATGGACCTCGAGGACTTTAGGCTAAGTGAAATAAGTCAGGCAGAAAAAGGCAAGTCCCATTTGATCTCACTTACATGTGCAATTTTTTTTTAAAAAAAGCTCACAGATAGAGCAAACAGACTGATGGTTGCAAAGGCAGGGGGTGGGGCAAAATGGGTGAAGGGGGTCAAAAGGTTCAAACTTCCAGTTTTAAAATAAGTAAGTAAGTCATGGGGATGTCATGTACAACATGGTGACTATAGTTAATAATACTGTATGGCAAATTTGAAAGTTTCTAAAAGAGTAGATCTTAAAAGTTCTCATCACAAGAAAAAAAATTCTACAAGTATATGTGGTGACAGATGTTAACCAGACTTACTGAGGTGATCATGTTGCAATATATACAAAATCAAATCACTATGTTGTATACCCGAAACTAATATAATGTTGTATGTCAATTATACCTCAACAACAAAAAATAAAAATAAGCCAAAAAAAAAAAAAAACCAAAAAAAAAACAGGGCTTCCCTGGTGGTGCAGTGGTTGACAGTCTGCCTGCCGATTCAGGGGACACGGGTTCGTGCCCCGGTCCGGGAAGATCCCACATGCCGCGGAGCGGCTGGGCCCGTGAGCCATGGCCGCTGAGCCTGCGCGTCCAGAGCCTGTGCTCCGCAACGGGAGAGGCCACAACAGTGAGAGGCCCGCGTACCACAAAAAAAACAACCAGTATGGGACCAAACGGGAAGGGATAGGGACCATAAAGCTTCACTGGAAGAAAAATCTTAGGAATCATTCTGTCTTATCTTTTTTTTTTTTTAACACCTTTATTGGAGTATAATTGCTTTACATTGCTGTGTTAGTTTCTACTGTATAACAAAGTGAATCAGTTATACATATACATATATCCCCATATCTTTTCCCTCTTGCGTCTCCCTCCCACCCTCCCTATCCCACCCCCCTAGGTGGTCACAAAGCACTGAGCTGATCTCCCTGTGCTATGTGGCTGCTTCCCACTAGCTATCTATTTTACGTTTGGTAGTGTATATATGTCAATGCTATTCTCTCACTTCGTCCCAGCTCCCCCTCCACCCCCCGGCCTCCGTGTCCTCAAGTCCATTCTGTTCTATCTTTCATCTGACAGATGGGAACACTAAGGACTAAAGCAACAGTCAGCACACTGTCCAAAGTCCCTCTGCTTTGGGGGTAGAGCCTGGACTGCAACGCAGGTCTTCAGGCTTGCAGTCCAAAGTTCTTAGCCTGAAAACACATGGCATACTTAGTCTTCCTGCCTCAGGGGTGATGAGATTGTAATGGAAACCAGTTTTTCATGTCTACTCTCCAAATGGAAAAAACTGGATGAGGATTTTGGGGGTAGAGCAAAGGGAGAGCAGCCACTGGCAAAGAGACAAAATTGAATCCTATTCCTCAATATGAGGTATATCTGCAAGGCATCAGGATTTAATTTTTGGTGAAACTGGCAAAGGGTTTATAGACTAAAAATATAAGCATGAGAAATAAGAATGGCTTTGGAGAATTATAGACTGATCAGTTACTCTTTTGGACGGGGCCACTTGGTGAAGTCATTAATCATATAAACAAAACAGCCTGGGTTTTTAAATAAGAGAAAATTTACTAGGGGCCTAAAGCGATTAATTTAGTAAGGTCTTTGGTGGTAGAAGGCAAAGAAGTTCTTTCAGATGAGTTTCTCGTTAACAGGTATTTTTCAAAATTGAGTTGAGTGATGGAGGGATCATTGCTAAAATACTTTAAAGGAAGAAACTATTCAGAGCATTTAGTTCAACACTATCATTTTATGACGAGGAATTAGAAACAGAGCAAGTGGGCTTGCTCATAATGACTTGGTTAGTTTAGTTTCAGGTCCTCATGGATGGGTTTATGGCTTAAATATATGCCTTAAACAAAGAGTAGAGATAAACAGGAGAAGTATAATGAATGTACATAATTGCAGAACTCTCCTCCTCCACTCACTGAGAGCCTATAGGAGGCCAGAAAAGACACCGAGTTGATCCATGTACCTTTGTTCCTCACAAGTCAATGAGTTAGGTACTATTATTATGCCACTTTACAGATGAGAAAGTAGAGGTTTCCAACAGGTTGTGAGTGACACTAGCACTTGCATCAGAGCCATTACCACCGCTACATTTTCCTGAGCATGTACCATGCTCCAGGCAAACATTCTAATTTACCTGCATAAGTTCATTTAATCTTTATAACAGTCTTATGAGGTCAGTACTGTAGTTCATTCTCATTTTACAGATGAGAAAGCTGAAGCTTAGAAAAGGTTAAATAACTGGCCCAAGGTCACCTAGCTGGAAAGTGGCCAAACCAGGAGATAAATCTGGGCCTCTATGACATCTTTAAGAATAACAGCATCGGTGGTTGCCAGAGGCAGGGGATGGTGGGGGGGGGGGGCGGTGGGCAAAATGAATGAAGGGGTCAAAAGGCACTGATTTCCAGCTCTAAGATAAATAAGTCATAGGGATGTATACACAACATGGTGACTGTAGTTAACAATACTGTACGGCATATTCGAAAGTTGCTGAGAGAGTTGATCTTAAAAGTTCTCATGACGAGAAAAAAAAATTCTGTAACTGTGTGGCGATGAATGTTAACTCGACCTATTGTGGTGATCATTTTTCAATGTATACAAATATTGAATCATTTTGTCCTGTACCTGAAACTAACATAATGTTATGTGTCCATTACCTCAAAAAATTTAAAAAGAAGAATAGAAAGGAGAAAGTGCAAAAAAAAAAAAAAAATCCATTTGCAAATCTTTGACTCTTCCAGTGTTAAAGGCCCAAGTTGACAAGGAGATATAAATACTATAGTGAAGACCTTAAGGAATTCCTATAGATAGGGGGAGGGGAAACCCTTGGCATTTCTGTGGCTAACAGAACACACTGCTGAGTGGAGGAAGAATGGGGCTGACCCAGGAGAGCAGTTTTTGCTCCAGTTATACTAAAGCTCACTACTATTTCAGTGCCATCGTCTATCACAGCGGAAGCAATCCGTCCGTTGCCTGGAATGCCATGTAGTGGAACAGTAAATCAGGCAAGGAAAGAGCGTGCTGAAAGTACCTGAAAGATTCAGGAGCAAGGAAACTGAGCGAGGAGGGTTAGGGGAAGAAGCACAAAGAAAGTTGAGGAATAACAGTCAACATGTTGATTTCATCCATGGACAGACAAGTGTAACAGAACAACACAAACAATGTCTCCCAGGGATTTTTTATTTAAAAAAATAGAAAGGAGTGAGGGCGTCTTTCTACTCTACATAGCAGGCAGTCTTCTATGCATTGATAACAACATATCACCATATAACTGCACAGAAATCTATTGACAAAGTCTGGGAAATCTAAGTGAATGAATAAAAAGGTAAGCCAAGTAGGAATAATTCCTTATTTTTAGTAAAGCTTTCAGTCCATTGTTAATACTTCATGACGGCAAATTTATCCAACATAACAGTGGGGCCGTTTAAACTGTGGCCAAAAAAATTAAAATACCAAATAAGTATGAAATGAAATAGATATTCTTGACTGAATGCATTATTTTGTCTTCCAACTGCTTACGTACATAAGCTCTGTGTTTACTTAACTTTTTGAAGAGTCAAACCTGTGACCTTTTAAATTAAGATTTTCTGATCAACCATAAGAAATTATCAGTCACTCATTTATTGATTAAATAACCATTTACTAAAACACACTGTAGCTCCAATACCCTTCAACTCAATTTGCAACAGTTTCTTTTCAGGGATATAGATGAGTAAAGGAGCCTTTGAACTAACCTGGGGAGGGAAAGTTAAAGCCATCCGTCAAAGTCAATGTTAAATTTAGAGCCAGATGACATGGCAGCTCCCCAATCCCTCTTGCTACAATTTTCTTAGCAAAGCTCTTTGTTTTCCATTCCTGCGGATGACTGCCCCTCACTTTCCACAGTAACTCTCCCCTCATACTGACAAACAGGAAAAAACCACTCAAGTTCTTTCTTACATAATGGTTTGGGTCTTTTTTGTTTTTGTTTTTCTGGTTTTTTGGTGGGAGACCCAGAACTCAAAGAGCCTTGATGCTTTTTATCAATTCCACTAGTCGTCAAGGGCAGGAAATAAAAATATTTTTCTCTTCCGACTCAAAAACAATACCCCTTTGTGAAGTTGCTAAGAAGCTAGAAATAGCAAACCTGGGAAAAATTTCAGGTGAGAGATATGCATCAAAAGATTTCATTTTGCTAAAAATATCTCTAAGCTGGTCTCAGCATTCCAACTCACGTCCTACTGCAGTCCAGGGTGATGAGCAAGATCTGTTTCCCCCTTATACTGGCAGTAACTCTGAGGTTATACAAAGGAGTAAAGTAACCTGTCTTATGACGCCAAAGTTCCCGTAGGCATTTGCCAGTTCAAAGAGGTTGTTTTCAGAATGGAAACAAGAAAGACAGAAGAGGGAAGAGAGCCCAATTCAAATTGCTGCATCTTGACTCCCTGGCAATCGGAGTTTAGAGCAAGGACCCAAGAGGTAACTTAGGCAAGCTGGGGAGTCCCACAAAGCTGAATCCATGACAGCAAAGAGTGCGGGGTCCTAATCAGCTGCCCCAGCACAGATAAACGAGCCCCCCCCCCCCCAGGAAGCATCGCCATCCTAAAGGCAGTAGGGCTCATCCAGTGTCAGAGACGAACCTGGTGACAACAGGAGATGTGTGTGGTCCAGGGTAAGCTCCAGTGTCCCAGCCCCACAGCAGTGGAGGCATATGAGAAAATACAAAAAGAAAAGAAAGACTTGGCCTTGGGGAGCAGGGTGAATGCAGTGGAATAACGATATAAACCCTCGGCACCCAGCAGCTCCTGGGCTCCCCTCTCCTCCGTGGGCTTCTCTCTGCCACCCCAGAGTTTCCCAGTCCCAACTTCTCCCCTCAACAGGAGCAGAAAGTAGATGACAGCTAAGTTTTTTTCAAGTCCTGCCAAGAAAAACACTGCAAGGTTAAGAACACAAAAGGCTTCGAATATCTTGCAACTCAGTTTCTTTTCTTAAATAAGTTTCGGTATATACACACACACACAGAAGAAAATTCACTTTCAGTCAAAGGGTTCAAGAATGTTGACAATCTTTTCAAGGAGCCACTATGTTCTTAAACTCTTTCAACAGCTCTATTTGTTCTAAAAAGGGTCATAGATTTATTTAATAGCTGTTTATCTTTCAGCTGGCCCACTGCAAACCAAAGCATAACAGAAAGCATCCAGCATAATCACAGGCTTGGAGCTGAGGGGGCTGGAGGGGCAACGATGGGGAGTCAGAAGTACAGTAACAAGAGTTCATTGTGCTGTTTGTTGCGGGAGAGCGTGCCCATAGGTGGAAAGATTGAATTTCAGATAAAAATGCAGAAGTAAACATCTGGAGAAAGAATATTTCCATGGCAGTCTTGTCAACATGACCCCTACATCTGTCACCCATGCAAAAGAAAAACAGCCACTAGGATCTGTGAAATGATGGCGTGAGCATTCACTTAAGGTACAGTAACATCTTTCCACCAAGTGATAAAAACCTATCACAAAATAGGTGAAAGGCCTTTGTTTTTTAAGAGAAACCTGGCAAAGATGTCAGGACCCTGGAGTATAACACTGCTCTGGGACTCAGAGGCCTGTCAGGGGAGCTGAGATCTGGAGGGAAAAAGAAAATTGTGACGTTTCCTTTATATGCCATCCAATTAATCGTGCTTATAATGCAGACAGAGTGACCACAAAAATACATTTCAGTCTACTGGGTAGCATGCCAGCCTTGATCCTAGGCTCAAGGAAAAAGAAGAAAGCTCCAATTTGGGACAAAATAAACCTAGGGTTTAATTGTCATATATTTTAAACTTGGCCTGTTGTCCTGCTTGAGTAAATTTCATGAAAAATCCAAGTTTCTTAAATACTAGTTCTTTTAGGGATGAAACACTACCTATGCAGTAGTTCAAAGATGTCCCTAATACCACACTCAAATGTATTTCATATGTTTTATGTTTTTGTATTTAAATCTACAAACATAGTTTAACATATTTCTATTAAAATACATAATATGTATATATATAGTAAAAACTAAATACTTTTAGCTGAGTTAGCTATTCTGTGCCTTGAAAGATAACACTTGTCTTAGGGACAAATACTCCTCACTGGGGAAGGAACTGCTGGATCCACCAATAGAATTAACCCCTGAAACTCTTCTCTCCCTCACAAATCACAAACTCTCTGCAATTAGCTTTCTTTGAACCAACGTGTTATTTACCAATAAAGATAAGCCAGTTAATTACTTCTTGAAAGTCAACTGATCCCTTGACCATTATATTTACTAATCAGTTTTGCCATCGTCAAAACAGATTAATTCTTTAACAATAATGTGAGGAATATTTTATAATTGATTTAGTCCTTACTTTCAATGTGTTGAAGTTAATTCATATAAACACACTCTAGTAAGTTTCTCTCTTAACTGTTAATACCTGCACTGATGGAAGACGCTCCTCTGACATAAGAAGATATCTGTATCAGTTTTGCTCACAGTATAATAGAATGTATTAGATGGGATGGATTTCTGGATACAACTGAAATATCAATGTGGCAATAAACTGTATAAATACTAGTTTTACGGCAATAGAAGAAGAGAGAAACAGGGAAAATAGGTCAACTTCAGGAAATAGGTAGCAAATGCTATTTAAGAGCAAAAAAAGAAGAAAAAAAAAAAAGGAGTCAGGAAACAAAGGGATGCTCAGTTGCCAGACAATCAGATCTTTCTTTCTTTCTTCCTTCCTTTCTTTTTTTCTTTCTTTTTTGTTTTTAACAAATCTATTTAAATCTACTTTTCTCTTAGGACTTTCTTTTTTGTAGGAATTTTTACTGCTTAATTCACATATTTTAATCTTCAATCACCTTGGTTGAATAGTTTGAGAGCAAAAACCTCTTACCATTAGAATCTTCTCAGGAAAAAAAAATATATATATACACACATATTTATATCTATAGAATATATATATCCATATCCATTTATATCTAGGAATTTACTAAGCTTGTGCATATTCCTAAAAGCAAAATGCAGCAGCGACAGCCTGGATAAAATCAATAAATTGAGAACTTCAAGGCTGGTTATTCTGGGAGTGGAAACTTGAAATAGAAATGACAAAGATGAAATGAGATTCTATCACAATGACTTCAGCAGATTCAGAGCTAGAATGAAAACCCCAGGATGTGTAATAAGAGGAGAGGAAACTCGATGCGGTCAGAACTCCACTCCATCACAGGGCAGCCAAGAAGAAGACCAATTCCAGCAAGCAGACCAATTCCCGACCACTGCTCACACCACAGTATGGCTGGGGCAGCTCTAGGAAGGGCAGGGAAACCTCAGAGACTTTTCAAGTTGTATCTTTTATGGTATTCGCAGAGATCCAGCCAACAACAGCCAGGGGGCTGTTTACCAAAATCATTCCCTGGCACCACCCACAGAAACGCTGTGGAAATCACTGCCAAAGCTTACATGGGAATCAAACAGAAGGAACTAAATACAGCCGTGTAAAACATGCCCCAGTCATTTCGTAAGCTCGGTTTCTTCATAGATGGCTGTTGTGGAAGAAATGACTGCTTCCAGAAAACAGAGACCCCAGGAATTAATCCAGCAACACAGATGAAAGCAGAATGAAAAATTACTAATTATCCCATTCTACAATTCACACTGGTGACTTACTGCCTCTGGGCTATAAGGCACCTGAGGTTAAAACTGCTCCTCAAAAACAGATATGACAAAAGTGAGTGAATGGTGTAAGGGGCAGGTCTCAGATCACTGTTGTTCCCCAAAGTAAAAAAAATAAAATAAAAGAGATTCACCAAATTAAAATATCAGAACATTCCACAGACCGGCAAAACCAGATGGAGACCAGCAGTTCACACACATCCTTGTATTTTCAAGAGATGTGAAGCTCCAGGTTCTGAAAAAGACCAAACAGAAGCCCACCTGCCATGGCAGTACCAGGAGCTAAAAAGAGAAGATGACCTCTAAGAAATCCAGGCTTTTTCACTCTACACTCTTAAAGTTGGACTCAGGATCTTATGACTCTTACCTCCCATCTTTATAACTGCTTTGGTTCTCTCATTCTTTTACTCCTTACCTGTGCTCCTTTATGTGTCAGAGGTTGATTATACACATCACTACTTTGGATGTCCCTCCAGTTTCACGGGTCAATCCAATGCCCACGCTACTTATCTTTCACTACCTTTATATTACTGTAGAGTTGGGCTCTGTACGCCACTCCATACACACACTACTCTCCCTCTACTTCCTCACCCCTCGCTCACTGCTGGAAGCTAAGTTTGAAAGTATCATCCTTTTACGTCTACTCAACATAGAGAAAAAGAAACACAGCAGCTGTGTTCACTGAGTCAATAAATTCATAGTGCTTAACAGAGTCTAGACTGTAGCATCCACTAAGGCAAGAACTACGACTGTTAGTTTCCACACTCAATATCCAATGTTTAGTTTGGTACCTGGCACACAGCAGGAGTTTAATAACTGTTTTTTGAGAGATTGGAAGTAATTTTTTCTCTAAATTTCATTTTATTCTTTTATTCTCAAATTATTTTCTCTATTGAACAAAGGGAGATTTGTAAATCACTGGAATCATGGTTTAAGGGAGTGAATGAACCAAAAAGATAGGTTCAAAATCTCAAAAGTTCCCCAGTTCATTCCAATAACCGGTCCTCCTCCACCACCTCCTCCTGCTTTTTTTCCTCTTCATATCTTGAACTTTATTACAGGAAAACTTCTAGGCTCTTTACCTATATTAACTAATTTACTCTTCATGAAAACCATATAGGATAGTTACTATATCATTCCCACTTTACAGACTAGGAAACAAAGGCCTCAAATGACTGAGTAACCTGCCAAAGAGCACACAGCTAAGAAGTTGCAAATCCAGAATTTAGGCCATCTGACTCCAGAATGCCAGCTCCTAATGACCCCCCTGCACTGCCTCCTGAAGGACAGCTGTTAAGAAGGCTAACTGATGCCATTCATTCAGTAAAATATTTATTGAGTGCCTACTACATGCCAGATGCCAAAAATACCCGCCACAGCCATGAATACTGTCTGTATATAGTCAACATTCCTTCTGCTTTCCTAGTCGCCCTTTGCCGTATCTCCCAGACAGTAAGCATGCAGAATCTGTTGGACAAGGAAATTTAGTAAGAACTGGTTCTTTTTCTTTATCTCAGTCTTTTAAACTTTCTTACTGAAAACGATCACTAATCCCCTCAGCATTACATGGGACTCTAGCAAGAGCCAGTGGGAATATGCAGCAGCCTGGAATGGCATAGGTAGAGACCTAAAGGGAAATGAATAAAATAGGGTTTCTGCTCTATTATTAGACCAAATGTATTGGCAACCTTTTCACGCCTTGCTTAACAGTCAAAAGTCAAGCCACACGGAGGGTACTGGATTCTTGCCCCTTCTTCCCACACTTGGAAAGGTCTTCTAGGCAAGAAAAATTATGGTCACCCAATCACCCTCTACACACCTGACACAAAAGGCAGGAGAGTGGAAGTGACACGTACCCCTGGCAGAATTCCTGAGTGAAAGTGTGCAGCCTCTGTGTGATCTGACCTTCACTTTGCTCTGCACCCACCCATGCCATGCAGAACAATCCCCTTCTCCCAGAGGCTGCTGAATCAGCCCTGCTGGGAACAGCCCAAAGAGAAGCTCAGACTCCTGAGACATTTGGTCTATTCAGCACCATAAAGGAAATAGCAGTCGTTCAGTGAGGGAATAAAAATGAGGAGCTGGCTGAATAAAGGTGATAAAAATAGATTTTCCAACTCCATGAAGATGAATCATTTTGCCATGGGGATTTGCCAGGCTCTGTTTCAGCTTCATTTTCAACCCAGCCTCATAAATTTGACTTAGGAAAATTTCCTTCCTCTAGATAACCAGCGTTAGCATTAGGACAGCTCTAATGGGACTTTATTAGAGAATTGTCCAGAAATAACTTCCACTCCTTCCCTAGCCTGCAGTAAATATTGGCTTTGAAGGACAAGAGTGGGCTAGGATGGGATGTGCAGCCCATGACCCCAGACTCACTGCCCCCCTCCATCCCCCCTCAATTTTCTCCTCAGTTCTTTCCCTCCTCATTTTAAGAAATGGAGATTTTTAGAAAGTAACAGGGGTGGTGGAAAGGAGCAGAATGTGAGGGGGGCTCAGGTAGAACAGCACCTCAAGGTATGCAGTCGCATTTTCCCCAGGACACCATGTGCTGCTGAGGAACACATCTTTAAATGTAGCAGAGTTGCTTCTAATTCACAAAATTATAAAAAATCCTCTTTATTTTGACTAATGTGCCTATGTGCCTTCCGTGACATACCCCAAAAGAAGAAACAACAGCTTTCCTTAGAGAATAAAAAAGGCTTAATTAAAAGCAACAGGTGGTTAAAAATATCAAGGAACAAGGTAAACTCCATAGAAAAGTAATTGTGGTGTATTTTAGCCATACCATAGTGTATAAAAAGGACCTTTAAAAATAAAAACAAGTGATGAAATCTAACCAGCTTCCTTCTTTCACTGATGGACACCCATCATCGTGCATTTTTTTCATAATGGATTTTACTTACCCCTACATGGCCTCATATTCCACATAAAACTCCAGCATACCCACACTTGGGAGGTAGGTGGGGCATCTCTCCCGGGTGCTCCAACAGTCAGCCTGTACACAGCAGCCGAAGCGCCCTTACATCCTCTTTTCCAAAACAGTCCTCAGCACAGCAAACCCAGCTCTGCCCCAAGCAGGCTGCAGCAGCTGAAATGCTGATGCAGTGAAAGAGAACTAACTGGAAGAGAGCGTGATTGCCACACCTATTGGGGAGGGAGGCGGGGAGTTCTGCTCCCACTGAGGAAGGGGGACAGAATCCCCAAGACATAGAGACGCCCAGTGTGATTCTGCAGGAGAGCTTTGTGACAGCTGCTGCTGCACAGTTGGCACCCAATACCATCAGTAAACCTGCATTTGGAACAGGACCCAGCAGGACCTGAGGGGGGAGAGTTCAAGTCCCAACTCTGGAAGAGAGTAGCCTTGTGACCCCAGGCAAGTCATTGCCCTCTGAGTCTCTGTTTCCTCATTTGTAACAATATTCTGTGATAACCTATACGAGAAAAGAATCTGAAAAAGAATGAATATATGTATATGTATAAGTGAATCACTTTGCTCTACACCTGAAACTAACACAACACTGTACTCCAACTATACTCCAATAAAATTAAAATATAAAAATATAAACATTTAAAAAATTTTTTAAAATCTCTAAATAGCCTCTAGTTCTGAAATTTTAAGGCCATCAGAATAATCATGAATATAATAAATAATAAGCACAGCTACAATTTCTTGAAAACAGGCGATGTACCATCCACCATATTAGGCATTTTACACATATTATCTCATTTAATCCCACGATACTGAGATAAGATTTATCAACCCCATTTTATAGATGAGGAAACTGATGAACTCACTCCATGATTCCCCATGAAAATAAAGGAGCATCATATCCATTCAGGGTTTTGAATTTAAATGGAAGCATTTAATTTTTGTGCCTGAAATTGAGATGACACCTGAGGATGGAATTTCTCCACTGTTGGGTGATTAATGTGTTTACAATCCTCTGCTGGGATAATTCTGAGGTACTAGTATTTATGGTTACAGCCATTCATGCTACTGCAAAACCCATTTCCCACCTGTTGTCTTTTATTAAACCTCCCTAAAGGATATGAAATATTTCTTTGGGCAGATTCTAAAAACAGGGATCATGAAATATGTGAGCAGAAACCTCGTGTGTGGATTTACTGTTTGGAATTTTCAAATGCTATAAAACACAGTGTTTATAGCCAATTCATCATTTATAAGAGTTTGTTAGACTGATATGCCCACTGACTCACTGGTATCCTGCCATTTATGGATACCAATACTTCAAATGGGGGGCTGACATTTAATATTTATTAATAACGTCTGTGTTTCCTTGCCTATTTTATAGTATCTTTGCATTACGTTCTATTTTATGTTTATCGTCAGCCATTCTAGCTTTCAAGTAAACCTTTTATTTTAAAATAGTTTTTAGATTTACAGAACATTGCAAAGATAGTCCAGAGAGTTCCAGTATAACTTGTATGCTGTATTTTATATTACTAACCAGTGGTTAGTACCATTTATCACAACTAATGAACAAACACTGGTACACTACCACTAACTAAACTTCAGGTTTTATTTGGGTTTCATTAGTTTTCCACTAATGTACTTTTTCTGTTCCAAGATCCATCCAGGATACGATATTGCAGTCATTTCTCTTAAGCTTCTTCTGGACTTTCCTCATTTCTCAGACTTTCCTTGACAGTTTTCAGAAGTACTGGTCAGGTATTCTGTATCCCCATTTGGGTTTGTCTGATATTTTTCTCATGGTTAGACTGGGGTTATGGGTTTTGGGGAGGAAGACCACTGAGATGAATACCATTCCCATATCACCTTATCAATCATCCTTTTATTACCCATAGGGAAAATATTTGTGTCAAAACTTTAAACTGAATAAAGTTAATTTTAGAAAAGATAAATTAAATACCAAACTATTTACTCAGAAATACAGTAATTTATCTTGTGGAGAAAATGACAGAGAGGGAAACTAATCTTTGCGTCCATTATGAGATAACGGTAGACCTAAGATTCTAGCAGGAAGCCAGCTAATTACAAAAGAGGTGTCTAGCAAGTTCTTTTGAAGTGCTTGCCAAGGCAAACTTTCTACAAAACAATCTTGGATGATGGCACATTTTAAGAGAAGTTGTTTCAACCAAGCGTGATCTCACTCTTTCATACAACACTTTTAGATATTTGGTGAAGTTTTTTTCCTGTTGTCAAACCACAGAATTCCTATGAACCTGGGTTTGGAGTGCTAAAAATTAGTTGCACAGAAATTCCTTCTTTAGGTAAGCTATGACTATGAAAAAAAGAAGACTTAGGCTGAAATATGTATTTCCTGCTATTATATATTTTTTCCTCACAGTTCCTAATTGGAGGTCTGTTCCTCAGGGGGAAAAAAGTAAGGAACTGATGTAATGTCACAAACTTCTGCTAAATGCTGTTCAATGAAAGATAAGGGAGAACAAGTAGTTTCTTTCTTTAAAGAATGGTGTTTTTTTTTTTTTCAGGGACAGGAAGGGGGGAAAAACAGAAAGAAAAATGTTTTACAGCACTGCTATATATAACCTTCCACCTCTGCAGAAGCATAAAATAATTAAGGAAACAAGCTTGAAAAATAGATTGTGGTGGATAAGGAGGATACTAGACTTCAGTTAGCACGTCTAGGCATTCACAACACATGCGAATAAGAATTCAGTCCTGGGCTTCCCTGGTGGCGCAGTGGTTGGGGGTCCGCCTGCTGATGCAGGGGGCGCGGGCTCGTGCCCCGGTCCGGGAGGATCCCACGTGCCACGGGGTGGCTGGGCCCGTGAGCCGTGGCCGCTGAGCCTGCGCGGCCGGAGCCTGTGCTCCGCGGCGGGAGAGGCCACAGCAGTGAGAGGCCCGTGTACCGAAAAAAAAAAAAAAAGAATTTCAGTCCTTGGCTGGCTTGTGTCGCTCCCTAAATTCATATATTGAAGTCAAAACCCCCAGTAACTCAGAACTGTGACTGTATTTGGAGGTAGGGTCTTTAAAGAAGTGACTATGTTAAATGGGCTCATTTAGAGCAAGCCCTAATCTAATATGTTTGGTGTCCTTATAAGAAGAGGAGATAGGATACAAACACACATGCAGAGGGAAGACCACGTGAAGACCCAGGGAGAAGGTGGCCTTCCAAGGAGAGAGACCTCAGAAGACAACAACCCTGCCTACTCCTTTATTTCAGACTTCTAGACTCCAGAATTGTAAGAAAATAAATTTCTGTCCTTTAAGGCACCCAATCTGTGATACTTTGTTACGACAGCAAATTAACATGCTTACCTAGCACTAAGAGTGAAGAATCAAGGGGTATAAATACGAGAGGCTAGAGAGTATGAGATTGGTTGGATATTATACCTCAATAAATTGCCAATAATATGAAGACCTTTCTAAGTCACTCTCTCTCATGATTTTCATACCTAAGTGTAATTGCTAATGACTCCTCCTGTGTTCCCAAATTCCTTTCATCACCCTTCTCCCCCCAACCCCAGGCTCTGCCAGTGAAAGTCAAACACTCCAAAGATCAGACTTATAGTTTGAAGGGAAAAAAGCTTCCAAGTTTGCGTTTATAGAAAAACAAATAATTTGTCTTCATATACAATTAAACATAAGGATTTAACTTTAAAATCAGCCATTCATTAACCTAGTCCAATTTTTTATAACTTTTTCCATGAGTTCTAAACCAACATTTTCCAATTGTCTGCCAGACATCTGCACATGAATATCTCTTAAAGGTAGCCAACTCAGTACGTCCAAAAGAGACTTCATCTTTTCTCTTGGAACCCGTTTCTCCTCCTTTGCTCCCGTGATTCCTATTAATGGCATCACTATTCGCCAAGTTGCTCAAATCCAAAATGGAGATGTCATCTTCCTGAGATTATTTATCATATTTCATCAATTCCAAGTTGTACATTTTTTACCTCTAAAATAATGATGCATCTTTCCATTACTGGTATATTAACATTGTGTCTAATTTAATTGATGGCTTTTAAAAAATTAGTTATACTTTTAAAAAATGGTGCGTCTTATAATCTATGAAAAACATAGAACCATAAATCCTGTGCCCCCATCTCCACTCTCACTGCTTCTGCTAAGGTTAAGTAGTAGACATTATCTCTCATTTGGATTACTTGTCTCCTAATAATCCACTTTCCACATGGCCACCAGAGGTATCTGGAACACGAGATTCCTTTGTTTGCAGTGGCTCTTACTGCATGTAAAATGAGTCCAAACACCTCTAGACGGCATTTCTGGTCTCTACCTACTATTCTTGGTCCACTTTCCACTGTATTGATTTCTTTCAGGGATTCTGGGCTCCAGCTTCAGCCACATATAAATAATAGCCACTCCCAGACAAGACCCAGGTTCCTGTGGCTCAAAGCCTTTCTTATTCCATCCTCTGAGGCTAGACTGTCCTCCCCCAACCCCAATGGTCTTCACTGATTGTAAATGCATGTTCAGATCTCACGCCTTCCAAAGTTCTTCCTCTCAAATAGAAACTTCTTCCTTGTTCTTCCTTGCATATTTCATTAACATTTCACAGTCCTCCTTTATTAGACCTTATTTGTACATTTTCCTCCTAGAAGGGGATCCCTTGAAAGCAGGAATTATGTCTTGAGTCATAGTGGATTTTCACTTGGAAGGCAACAGAGAACATACCATCTCTTTTTAGTGTATATGTGCAGAAGAAAACTGGGAAACAGACCTTAGATGTCATGCAAGGGTCCAAGGAAAATTGTATTATCGCTAAGGTACTGTAACTATAAAGGACACATTTTCAGGAGAATAAGAAATTCATGCCCTGCTTTCTCAGCAGATTAAGACAATCATTTCATTCACTGTGGAAGCACCTTTTTTTTTTTTTTTTTGCGAAAGCACCTTTTAAATAGCTTCCAGTGATCCCTTCCTCCTATACACAGGTCCTTGTGTAATCTCCTCCCCCTGAGTGTGGGCTATAGACCTAGTGACTTGCTTTTGATTAACAGAATATGGCAGAGGTAAGGAAACGTCACTTCTGAGATTAGGTTATAAATGATTGTGATGTCCATCTTGTTTGTTCTCTCTCCCTCCCTCTCTCTCCTGGTTCTTCTTGCTTGCTCACTCTCATGAAGCAAGCTGCCACACTGCAAGGTGTTCTACGTAAATAGGCCCACGTGGCAAAGAACTGGGGATGGCTTTGGCCAGCATCCTGCAACAAACCAAATCTTGTTGACATACACCTGAGTGAGCTTAGAACCAGATCCTTCCCTAGTCAAGTCTTAAAACGACACCAGCCAACACCTGATGGCCGCCTTGTGAGACATCCTGAAACTCTAACTAAACTAAGCCAAGCCCAGATTCTTGACCCACAGGTACTCTGGGATAGTAAGTGGTTTAGGCCACTAAATTTGGGGGTAATTTGTTACACAGCAGTGGATAACTAATACACTCACCAAATAAGAAAATCAGAAAACAGATAATAAACATAGGATGAGTAGAAAGGACAAAAACACTCTCATTGAGTCTTGCCAAGTACTCAAAAAAGATGGACAAGGGGACTAACTTCTTGGTCTGATCCAAGCACTCAGTAGATAACGAAAAGCCAGCCTGTTCCAGTGGCCATCAACATTCCCCTTTACCCTGGTCCAGCTCACTGTGGAGAATGGCTCTCACCAACTGACATACTTTTATTTTTGTATTCACCATGTGCCAAGTATTTTGGTTTAGGTCATAAATTAACTGTAGTCCTGTTTCTTAAGAGTAATAATATGTAGTGGGAGACACACTTAGAACATTCCTTTAGCTCAGGAAAGACCTTAAACGTCTTTCTGAGCTGTTATATGCAGTGGGCAGCTATGTAAGGTTATCTGATAAGGACCTGAGATAATCTGTACTTTTAGAAGGTACCTGTAGAAGCTGTTACACCTGGCAGCATACAAACCATACTCACTTGGGAGGCATTGAACAAAGTCACCACCACCACCCCCCTGGCAGGTTCATAGTCCACCATTCAACTAAAAGCAGGATCAAATGTACCAAAGACCATATGGGTTTTGCTGTTGTTTTTCCCTCCAGTTTGTGCTCTTTTATGTCTAAACCTACTAAAAGGCTAACCACCATCCCTGCTTGGGCTCGGTTTTAGCACCAAACTCGAGAGTAGCAAATTGAGCATTCCTTCTGTGTGTGGTGTGGAAACACAACTGAGGTTTCTCTCCCCGTGCCAGGGATGAGGATAAAGGAACGTGTGTCATTAAATTTAATTTTGGCTGAGATTCTTCACAAGGTCTATTCATTTCCCTCAGTGAAATGTACCTCCTTTGCACAGAACATCACTCAAACACCATTTTCCACTTGGCCCCCAAAGAAGAGCAAGACCACTTCCCGAAGCCCCCTCCCCACCTGCCTATGAAGGAGAATTGTGTCTGCCTCTTCCTGAGCCTTTGTTGTCCAGAATCAGAATCATGATTCTTGGGGGGAACTGAAAGGAGCTAAATCTAGCTGGATTGATTTGCACCTGAAAAGGCTGGGGGTTAGTAGCAGCAGAGAAAGGGGTAAGAAGCAAGAGAGACAAGAGCTAGTGTAGTGTGAGTCTGAATGATTATAGGTAGTTGGGACAGAGAGAGTTTTGCGGGGAGCTGGCAAGTATAAGGGGTGTGTGTGTGCTCGCGTGCGCGCGCACCGTGTGTCAAGACAGAAAGACAGAGAGGAGAGAGAGAGGAGGGCATTTCAGGAAGTTTTACTGCATGTTACAAATGGAATAAGTCTATGACATTTTTTGGAAAGACTTCAGTAAAGATGTCTAATGTTCCCCTATCAGTATCCATTGTTGAACTGGTGCTTCATTGACTGGGATGCTTGAGATGTGGCCACATGGAGATTGCTTTTATATGGGTGACAGTAGAAATGTTACACTTGCAGTGCCTTTTAAAATAGGCCACTGCCTCAATTTGGTGTAATTAATAGATCTTAAATGAGAAGGATGAGAGGTTGTCTTCTGAAAACATACGAGATCGCCTTAGAGGTTGATGCCTCCGAACAAATGTTCGGGAGTGTTGAGGTTCAAAGATCTTATTATAAGACCTGATGCAGATACTGTAACACAGTACAAAAGGCACGGAGCCTGGAGTTGGGCAAATCTCCATACTGCCTCTTATTTATTGGAAAGCTGGTAACTTACTTCTTTGCACACTTGTTTCCTGAGATTAGTAAAAATACAGAAATAACTACATCGTAGGGCAATTGTAAAGATTAAGAAGGATAATCAAGCACTGCACCTGATACCTAGGGAGGTATTAATATACAGTGGTTGTCCTTATGGTGCCTTACACCTCTGGCCTCCCTCTTTGCCTGCTCTGCCTCCCTCCTGGCCTAAAACAACCAGGAAGAGAAACGAAGGCAGAGAACAGAAGCCTGACCAGCTTTTTCTGGGGGAACCTATATGATAAACTGTTGAAGGGAAGGTAAATGCTCTAGAATGTCTAAATGAAGTTGTAAAATATAAACCTAAAATATAAGACATTGATAAGGATGAGCTGAGACAGACAACAGCTAATCTCCAGTTAGGATTTGCAGGAAACCACTTCTTGGCAGGTAAACACCCAAAACACCTGGGACTCAAATTTACTGCGTTGTCATCTTCCTAAAATTATGAAGTTTGTGTAAAGGCTTTTCACTCATACTACTCAGTTTTCAACAGCTTCATATGTCTAGCTTTGTCCAAAACAATATTTCTAATCTTCACATAATGTGGAAATCTCCACTGCCTTTTCATCCTTTCTCATTCTCTGACCTCCCTCAAACAATGAAACATCGACTGTTCTGGTATCAGTTTCATAAAATAAAACAGATACCTTTTGAAAGCTTCCTAAAGTCCACAGAGTTTATGGGAACTTACATTTTTATCCATTTCAGAAAGCTCAGCTCTGAGCATATTTGAAATCTTATCTTTTGGTTAAGGAAAAATACATCTTTTTTTTCTAAAGAATAAGTTTTTGAGTGGGTTAGAGTAACTAAAACGGTAGGATAATTCTACCAGGTACATTCCTGCTATAGCCCTACTGAACTTCAGTTAGTGCAAACTTCCAGCATGCATCAGGTGAAGTGAGCCCTTTCACAGAGCTTGGAAAGATATTTTGAAGGTTTTGGCCAAAAGGAAGAAAAGAAAGAGATGAACTGAAAAAGTGAGTCTTTGCTTTCCCCTCTTTCTCACAAGAGGTAAAATAATTGTTATTTACATGTGTTCCATTTTCAACTGGGAACACTTGTGAGTGATACAACCAAGGAGAAGGGTGGCCTGTGCTTTGGATTCATCTCAGCTTTTACTGTTTGTGTGATCTTCCCCTCTATGGACCCACATGTCCTCATCTGTAAAACAAGTTTATCTAAGATGTCCTTCCTGCTGTAAAATTCTTTTTTTCTCAGATTGCTTTCATCCTCATGGATTCATATGCAATATTAACCAAATATTTCATGACAGCCCTAGGAAGGTTCAGCACCCAAGGACAGAACCCCCAAATATCTATTTCCAATTATACTTCACATGCGAGTGCACACATACACACACACACAGTGGCTGTTACAATTAAAATCCGGGTGAGAAAAGACTTAATCCCCAAATTCCTACTGTAAGCAAGGATTTCATACATTTGTGTCTCTTGCACAGAGTCTGATGTTTCTGGGGTGAAATGGAATTTAGCAAGATCTCTAATGACCATTAAATTGAGTTTCAGGATATGGCTTGATTATGCAATACTGTCAAACTGGCCAAATAAAGGGCGGCATTTTTAAAAGCCGTTGGTATGCCAAGACCTGAATTTGAGGTCTTTCTCTCTGGCAAAATCTAACAGTATCACTAACACCTAAAAAAGAATGCAAGCATCTGCAGGCAGTCACCACACGGCTGCATATGTCAGCAATCGTTACAGAAGAAACACAGACCTGGATCCAGGGTCTTTGCATTCTTGCCAGGAAATGATTTTCAACTACTTTGTTTTAACACCTTCACCCCTGAATTCTTTGTAACCACAGCTCAACTCAGGGGCTAAAATACACCTATTCATGCCTTTGTAAATCTACACGTGTTTATAATTTGGGATTGCTATGTGAAAACACACTTTTCTATTTATCTTCAAGTCAAGCAGCTGGGCCATCTTAATGGATTCTTCTCAACACCAGGCCATTAAGACACACAGGCATGGGTTCCAGGCATAGAAAACCCTCTGGCCATACTTCTTAGATCTCCATGGCCTCTGCTACTGAGGGCTGCTTGATCAATAGAGGGTCAGTGACATGTCAACCCCCTGACAAAGTACAAATCAACCTAGAAGTCTGTAGATGCACTTGAGGAATGCTGTTGTTCCTTCTTGAGTGTCACAAATATGGATGGAAGAACTGTCATGTGAAGAACATACTCACACAAAAGGCTGCATCTCTACCCATCTTCAAATCTACTGCTTAACATTAAAAGGATTATACACCATGATCAAGTGGGGTTTATCCCAGGAACGCAAGGATTCTTCAATATACGCAAATCAATCAATGTGATAAACCATATTAATAAATTGAAGGAGAAAAACCATATGATCATCTCAATAGATGCAGAAAAAGCTTTCAACAAAATTCAACACCCATTTATGATAAAAACCCTCTAGAAAGTAGTCATAGAGGGAATTCACCTCAACATAATAAAGGCCATATATGACAAACCCACAGCCAACATCGTCCTCAATGTTGAAAAACTGAAACCATTTCCTCCAAGATCAGGAACAAGACAAGGTTGTCCACTCTCACCATTACTATTAACATAATTTTGGAAGTTTTAGCCACAGCAATCAGAGAAGAAAAAGAAATAAAAGGACTACAGATTGGAAAAGAAGAAGTAAAACTGTCACTGTTTGCAGATGGCATGATACTATACATAAAGAATCCTAAAGAAGCTACCAGAAAACTACTAGAGCTAATCAATGAATTTGGTAAAGTAGCAGGATACAAAATTAACGCACAGAAATCTCTTGCATTCCTATACACTAATGATGAAAAATCTGAAAGAGAAATTAAGGAAACACTCCCATTTATCACTGCAACAAAAAGAATAAAATACCTAGGAATAAACCTACCTAAGGAGACAAAAGACCTGTATGCAGAAAACTATAAGACACTGATGAAAGAAATTAAAGATGTTACAAAAAGATGGAGAGATATACCATGTTCTTGGATTGGAAGAATCAACATTGTGAAAATGACTATACTACCCAAAGCAATCTACAGATTCAATGCAATCTCTATCAAATTACCACTGGCATTTTTCATAGAACTAGAACAGAAAATTTCACAATTGGTATGGAAACACAAATGACCCCGAACAGCCAAAGCAATGTTGAGAAAGAAAAACGGAGCTGGAGGAATCAGGCTCCCTGACTTCAGACTATACTACAAAGCTACAGTAATCAAGACAATATGGTACTGGCACAAAAACAGAAATATAGATCAATGGAACAGGATAGAAAGCCCAGAGATAAACCCATGCACATATGGTCACCTAATTTATGACAAAGGCAGCAAAAATATACAGTGGAGAAAAGACAGCCTCTTCAATAAATGGTGCTGGGAAAACTGGAAAGCTACATGTAAAAGAATGAAATTAGAACACTCCCTAATGCCATACACAAAAATAAACTCAAAATGGATAAAAGACCTAAATGTGAGGCCAGACACTATAAAACTCTTAGAGGAAAACATAGGCAGGACACTCTATGACATAAATCACAGCAAGATCCTTTTTGACCCACCTCCTAGAGGAATGGAAATAAAAACAAAAATAAACAAATGGGACCTAATGAAACTTCAAAGCTTTTGCACAGCAAAGGAAAACATAAAAAAGATGAAAAGACAACCCTCAGAATGGGAGAAAATATTTGCAAATGAAGCAACTGACAAAGGATTAATCTCCAAAATTTACAAGCAGCTCATGCGCTCAATATCAGAAAAACAAACAACCCCATCCAAAAATGGGCAGAAGACCTAAATAGACATTTCTTCAAAAAAGATATACAGATTGCCAGCAAACACATGAAAGGATGCTCAGCATCACTAATCATTAGAGAAATGCAAATCAAAACTACAATGAGGTATCACCTCACACCAGTCAGAATGGACATCATCAAAAAGCCTACAAACATTAAATGCTGGAGAGGGTGTGGAGAAAAGGAAACCCTCCTTCACTGTTGGTGGGAATGTAAATTGATACAGCCACTATGGAGAACAGTATGGAGGTTCCTTAAAAAATTTAAAATAGAACTACCATATGACCCAGCAATCCCACTACTGGGCATATACCCTGAGAAAATGATAATTCAAAAAGAGTCATGTACCACAATGTTCATTGCAGCACTATGTACATTAGCCAGGACATGGAAGCAACCTACATGTCCATCGACAGATGAATGGATAAAGAAGATGTGGCACATATATACAATGGAATATTACTCAGCCATAAAAAGAAACGAAATTGAGTTATTTGTAGCTTACATACATCTAACATCAAGAATATTCCCCTATTACCACAACTATCTTAGACAAAATAGTTATCATGTAAAAGAAATTCAACACAGAGAAAACACTATTATCTAATATTCAATCCACACTCAAATTTCCCCAACCATCCCAATAATGTCTATTATAGTTACTCTTTCTCAATCAAGGATCACACATGGCATTTGGCTATCATATCTCCTTAGCCACCTTTCATCTGCAACAGTTGTAGGGGATGGGGATGTGTCTTTAATGACACTGACAGAATTAGGGAATGCAAGCCAGATGTTTTATGGGAATGTCCATCAATTTGGACTTGTCTGATTGTTTCCTCAGAATTGGATTAGGCTAATTATTTTGGCAGGCACTCCATCAAGGTGATGCTGTGACTTCCTAGTACATCACTAGGACACCTGATATCACTGCACCCATTATAGGCATTGGTAAGTGTGAGCATGGACTATTTGTGTGATCTTAAAGCTACAGTGTTTGAATGTGAATACTAAATCATTTACACACCTTGAATTTCCAACTGTTAACAACAGTTATTCAAAAATCTTACTCCCCAAATCATATTTCAGTGCAGCTGTCTTTTATGTCTCTAATATAGTAACTCATTTTCACATAAACCAGGAGATGCTAACTGCATTCTATAATAAAAGATCACATGGACCACAAACACTAAAGACTTCATAAAGGAGGTGATTTTGCATTGGGTCTTGATACATAAATAGGATTTAGTCAAGAAGAGCAGAGAGAGAGAGTACCATATTCATAAGAAGTGTCATGAGAAAAGGCTTCATACATGACAGTGAATAACATTTGAGGACCTATGAATTGACTGTAATAATCCAGGCAAGAGATGAGGAAGACCAGCTCTACGCCTTACCTAGCGGCCAAGGAAATGCAGACAAGTAGACAGAATGAAGAAAGTTGCCATATTCTCTGACAGCTCAACTAGGACAACTGCATGTTTATGATGCCTTTACTGACATTGGTGGGTGGGAGTGGTCATTTAAGTCTAATTTTAATATGTTCAGTTAGAGGTGCTGGTACGACATCCAGATGGGGCTGTCCAATACACAGAACAAGAGGCCTGGAGTTCAGGAGAAAAAACTTGGTGAGAAGTGATGACTTGGGTCAATCCTGTAAAGAGTTGAGGTCATGAAAACAGACAAGAACGTGAGCGTAGAAAGGAAGCAGACAATAGATTTGAAGAGCAAACTCTGGAAGAACATTAACAGGATGGGGGAAGGGCCCAGAAGGGTGGCAGTTCTGTTTCTTGTTGGGACCCCAACTAGCGCACTGGATTTTGGAAATGTTGATCTGAAGGTAATTGGAGGAGAGGAAAAAAGAATTTGACCAGACCTGTAGATTCAGGAATCATGAGTGATTAACTATACATAGATAAGTATTTTTTTGGCCTAAAGATAACTCCGTTGTGTGTTTTTTTTCAACATTACCAAGAAATTAACTCAATTCTGACACTATTTACCTGGAGACAGTGTCAGATGGCCCAGGTCAAGGGCTCAGTCCCATTAAGACTGCCCCCACTTGAGATGTCAGTCTCAAGTCCAGATTGGTAGCTGTGCTTCTGACCAACTAGCTATAAATCAGAGGTTCCCAAGATCCCCTCCTTGGATTTGATTAATTTGCTAGAGTGGTTCACAGAACACAGAGAAACATTTACTAATGCTTATCAGTTTTTTATAAAGAATATTATAAAGGATCCAGATGAACAGCCAGATGAAGAGGTATATAGGGCAGGGTATGTGGGAAGGGGCACAGAGCTTCCATGCTCTCTGGGTGCGCCACTCCCCTGGAATCTCCATGTGTTCACCAACTGAAAACTCTCCAAACCATGTCCTTTTGGGTTTTTTATGGAGGCTTCATTACATAGGCATGATTGATTAAATCATTGACCATGGGCGATTGATTCAACTTCCAGCCCCTCTCCCTTCCCCAGAGGGCAGTGGGGTGGGACTGAAAGTTCCAACTCTCTAATCACGAGGCTGGTACCCCTGGCAACCAGCTCCCATCCTTGGGGCTTTCCAAAAGTGGCCTCATTCAGGTGGGGCTGAAAGGAGCTTGTTATAAAGAACAAGATACTCCTTCACCTTTATAGAACTGGAGCTATTTCAGGGACTGATGACACAAGACCAAATATTATAACAAAAGATGCTCCCATTGCTCTTATCGCTTAGGAAATTCCAAGGGTTTTAGGTGCTCTCTGCCAGAAACAGACAAAGCCCAAATATATATTGCTTATTATAAATCACAATATCACAATAACAAACGAGTAAAGAAAATATAAGTGATACAGGAGGGGGTAAGTGAGGAACTATTAGTTGGAAAAGAGCAAGAAAAAGGAGGAATGGTGGAAAGGACAAAATGGAAAGGAAATTCAAATGAAAAAGGAAAAGAGAAGAAAGAAAAGTCAAGGATATACATGGGAGTAAAGCAACAGAAATCCACTGGTTTTCTTGAATCACATTGCCTGCCTGTCCCAAAGTAGAGGCAATAGGTAAAGAACAACACTTGATCTGCTGTAAGAATCCAACATAAAGTTAATGCATGTGTCTCAAACCCTTAATTTTGCTAAAATTATTTACGATTCACACTTTAAATTAATGTTTCAAAAATCCTTTTCTCGGGCTTCCCTGGTGGCGCAGTGGTTGAGAGTCTGCCTGCTGATGCAGGGGACACGGGTTCGTGCCCCGGTCCAGGAAGATCCCACATGCCGCGGAACGGCTGGGCCCGTGAGCCATGGCCACTGAGCCTGCGCGTCTGGAGCCTGTGCTCCGCAACGGGAGAGGCCACAACAGTAAGAGGCCCGCATACCGCAAAAAAAAAACCAACAAAAAAACCCCCTTTTCTCCTTAGCTTCTGGACTGAGAGCTGCTTGTCTCTGCTCATGTGGATTTCACTGGAGCCTTCCTGACTTCATGCTGCAGGTTTTGCTCCTATAACAATAAATCCCAGACCTCCAAGGTCTGGAGATCCCACAGGCTTGGGACCAAAGAGCCATTTGTCAGCATCATTAAGGCCATGGCGTTAACATTTGGAAGAGATAGTTTTAGTAAAAAGTTTAAAAATAACTAATATATGTACACATTCACATATATAATATCTAATATACATATATAGATTTTTAAATAAAATTATTCAAATCCATCCCTTCCAAATTTAACTATCTATGTATTATTTACTTGGTTACATGATTCTGACAAATGAAATTAGAAAGACTTTTAATGACTAATCACCAATGCACTACCAACCAGCATGGTAACTAAAATGCATCCGCAGAAATAGCAATTCTTACAATTTAAAAAAATCCATTTCATTCAACTCACTGAAACCATGTACCTAATTACGTCACCCCCACAGTTCTCAAACGTAATTTTTTTGTTGGTGGTGCATCAAATTTCAATTAGTCATCATGATATGACTACGAAACTGTTTAACAAATCATCAAAGGTCTAAGGATGAACCTGCTTAAATTCCTGACACTTTTCTAATTGTTTTCTGGAAGACCACGTGCACAGAAGGCAGTCACGATGGAAAGAGTGCGTTGTTACTAGGCCACATACGCCCTCAGCTTTCTGTGCACACGTGTGTCTGTACATGTGCTCGTGCATGTGGAGGCTCGTGTGTGAGCTCATGTGCATGCACCTTGTTCCTTCCGGAACTAAGATTTGTTTGTCTTTTGATCTTCCACCTTTTTCTTCTTACTACCAAAAGGCAACGATAATTAAGCAATTAAAATTAGTGCCAAGAATTATGAAACATATCAAGGCATGAAAAAAATCCTGCATCTGACTACATGTGAACATTTGAGTTTTACTGGGTTTAGACAGATAGGTTCAGAAGACCCAGGGATTTGCTCAAACAATTCTCCTGATGACATTAGAATCACCTGTGTCCATTATGTCTTTAGAAAGTTGGCCTACAAATGTGGTACTTAAATGCAGGTAGATTTTTAAGATTGGAAACAGCAATTTATCATGAAAGTCCTGCTCGTTCAACATGAAATTTCTTTCTCTCTACCTCTTCTCCCCTTCATTCCAAAGGAATGCAGAGAAGAACTGAAATGAGAAAACAGTAATTACAATTGTCTTCCTCCCCTGGGGTCAGCCGAATTACCAGCCTCTCACCCCAAAACGAATTTACCTCTTTAAGAATGAATGTCATCCTTATCACTCATGGGAAAAATACAAAGATTAAGATGCCATTTAGGCATAACTGCAATCTTTCATTTTTAAGTGACCTCTCAGTTTAATGGCTTCAATGCGTTCTCATTCACGTGGAATATATACTGCAGGAGAAAACTGTAATAAATGGCACTGTCATGACCCTTAGGTTAGAGCAAAGGAATATTGGAAGATAAATCTCAATTCTGGATACTCACCAATCCTGCAATGGGGGTAGGCAATCTATTGATCTTTTTAACAAGTCCTGGCTTTATAGCATTCAGCAACCTGTCATGAAAAAGGCAGAATGTCAAGTGAGACATAAAGCAAGATGGATCACACAAATCACCTTTATCCGAGGCTACAACTAAATTGCTGAATAGGAAAAGCAGCGAATTTAAAGCATGTAGTAAATCTCAATAATCTATGAGTCTTCATGCATCCAAGTGAAGAGCTTTGCCAACACCAAGTTTGTCTGTGGCAGGTGAAGTTTTAGAATTTGGAAATGTTGGGAGAAAAGAACAGATGGAGGCTGGGAGGAGCTTCAGAGGAAAGGACAAAAATGTGAGCTGGATTGAGGCTGGGAGAGAAGTGTCTAGTTTTGAAGCCAGGTATTACTACACAGCAAGGCTCGTTCCCAATTCTCCTGGCTAAGGCAGGGGTCTCTCCAGGGATGCACTAAGTTCAGAGACCAACATCTATCTTTGCAAATGATTTGCCAAGACTAATTCTACTTCCAGTCCCTCTTGCTCTTTGAGGAGATTGGCTTGTTAAATGTGGTGAGCTTCACTTAAGAAAGGAAAGAATATGTTTAGCAGGAGGTTAACCAGTCATATCCTGAAGATTTTAAACAAGGCTGACCACAATTCCCTAGGTATAAAAGATATGTGAGCAAAACGTTTTCGGGGTAAAGGTTGAAATCACGTAAAAATGGTAATACAAGCAAAGGAATGCAAGAGAAACAACCATAACTGTTTGTCTTCAGGAAATGTCAGCTCAGAGTGAAAAGAAATAAGGAAGGCAACTTGTAAAACGAAAATAGGGTTGGCATCAGGGTGATGTGGTAGAATTGTAGCATTTGCCAACTAGGTTATTCATAAAGGAATTATTGAAGGTACAGGGCTGTCAAATGGAAGATTTATTCTTATATTAGGGAATTAGAGGAGAGAAGATCAGGTAATTTATCTCAGGACACATGGCAAGAGAAACTTAGGCAGGGGTTTAGTATAATTCAGGGGTCAGCAAACTACGAGCCATGGACCAAATTTGGCCCAATGCCTGTTTCTGTAAACAAGTTTTACTGGAACACAGCCCTGTCCACTAATTTACATACTGTTTACTGCTTCTTTTGTGCTATGACAGCAGAGCTGAGTCGTTACAACAGAGAACCTATAGCCCAAAAAGCAAACCATTTTTACTATTTGGCCCTTCACCAAAAAGTTTGCCAAACTGTTACCATTCATGCAATCTAAGGTTATAGTAAATTCTGAAGAACCTATGCTTGATAGATTTCTCCAAACCAGTAACAAAAGATTCTTTGAAATAGTTGAATAATTAGTCTTGAATCCCGCCTGTATTTTACTTTGACACCTCTATGTATTGATATATTGAGAAACGTCACTACAATGGTTACAACAGACAGGATATTTCTGGGTTTGCACTAAGAACTGCCTGTGCTTGGTCACTTTCACTGCAATTCCAAATGCTGCCACCAAGAGGTAACACCCAGTGTAGACACAAAAAAAGTACTGCCTTTTGGCCCATTGAGAGCCAAGATGGTGCTCCTTTCATGAATGCACTTAATTTTAACCATGAGTTTATAATCTTCTCAAAAAGTGCTTTTTTATAGCTTATTTTGGAATTATTGGTTTTTCAAGTTAGAAAGCAACTTGTTCATTCCTCTCATTTTACAGTTTAGAAAACTGAAGCCTGACGATGATGAGCTGATGAGTGGTACAGTCAGGCCCAGCTCCCAGGATCCCTGAATCAACACATTCTCTGGCAGGGTTAACATCCCATAGCACGTGATTCAAAATAAACAGATAGATATGATGTCTCCAAAGCAGATTTTAAATGTACAAAATTCTTAACGTACATTACTTTTCTCATTAGTTCTTAACAGTGTCATTTTAAATAGTATTTGTGCACAGTTGTTGAAAAAGGCCCTTGTGTGGATATGACTGCCGGTTAACCCAAGCTGGCCCCAGGCAGTCGGAGGCACCTCACCCTCTCGCCTGTCCTAGGAATGTACGTTCTGCCCACTATTCCCACGGTGGGAGCCATCGTCAAGCATTCAGCCTTGAGATAGCAGTGTGCTGTTGAGGCCATCTGGACTGAATATCTACGGAACCCAGTTAAAGCATCTGTATAAACTTTTAAGATTCTGGCAAGATTCTCCTCACCTTTCAAGCCGCCCAAGACAAGCATCATATGTAAGTTCTCTTGCTTATTAACCCTGCCACCTACAAATCTGGAGCTATCTGCCTCTTTCTTCGGGCTCTCCTTGCCTTCCGTGTCTGGGGACCAGATTTGAATTTCACGCTGGGAAATCCTGAGGTTGCCAACCAACAGTGTTGACAATTCAAAAGGAACCACAAGGATCTCCAGTAAAACTTAAGTTTCACTGTCACCAGGATCCCACGGGGCCCTTGACTATTCCCTGAAGGTAACCTTAAAGACTTCCAAAGAAAATGTATAAAGATATTTGTAATTTTTTAAAAAAAAGACAGGTGTAGCATATAATATGCACTGTCCTACACCTTATTTTTCCACTTAGCAATGCATAATGGAGATTAAATAATTTACACTGGAGAGCATGCCTTATCAACACGTGTGGACCTATGTCCTTCTTAATACCTGTGGACAAACTGATGAGGAGATGGGAGAGGGGAGTGACAGCATTGGCTCTGAAGTCCAACTGACTGAATCCAGAGTCCAGCTTGGTCACTCCTCGGGGGAGTTACTTTGGGCAAGTCCCTTAACACCAGTTTCCTCAACTGTCATAGAGAAACAATGGTAGCAATTGCATAGGTGTCAGCGAGGCTTACATGTGACAAAATATGTGAGACGCTAGCACAGAGCCCCGTGCATAATAAGTTCTCTATAAATGCTTCTCTACATTTGTGTGTAAGTATTTATTTAAACTAATTCAATTCACAGCATTCTAGATCAACTACTTTCTCTAATACTTTTAGATTTTTCTAATGAAATAAAATCCCATTATATCAGGTCCCTGAACTTTGTTTCTAATTATCCAAAGTAAAACAAAGATAACAAATACCCTACAAAAAAATTCATAAATTAAGAATCTTTTTTAAAAGAGGTACCCATTTTGTCTTCTATAGCTAAGAATTGTATTATTTTTAGTAACAATGGATCCATCCACTCCTCTTTTATACATGTTTAGATTTTTAAACAGTTTTAAATGCTTCATTATATTCATCCTTTGTAGAATTATAGTTATATGGCAGAAATCTTTCCTGTCACATGAAGTTGTAAAAAAAATATTATAATGATAGACCTTAATTAAAAGAGCAACCAAAAAAATTTACTATGATGTCTATCCAAATGTTTAACAACAAATTAAAAGATAAAATTCCACAGTGCTCTTAAATATTTGGGATATTTTCAAGATCAAGGCAGCTGTATTTTTTCATGTAAACATTGCCCTGGTTCCGTACCCAGTTTACAGTACACGACAATAAAAGGTAACATTGAATTCACATTGTAGAAATGCCCACCACCTGCTTATCTTGTATTCTGCATTAAACTGAGGACATTTTTTGTATATATTAGAATCAGATAAGAAGTTCAACAAAACAGCTATAAGCATGAGTCAAGGATATTTTATTCACTTGAAATTTTATTAAAAACCACTGTTGCCCTCCTATCTATTAAAATATAAATATTTTCAATAAATATTTATTGATGACATGCTTTAAAGTAATGGTGATGATATTAATATTTTATTATTTATGAACCTTCTGAAATGCATTGTTCCCCCACTCTCCTGTCCTGCAGAGACAGGTCATGTATTCACTCCACCATTTTTACAGAAGAAAAGCTTGAGCCCCAAACAGGTGTGAAGCCTTCCCCAGAGACATGCACAGTTAGTTTGCAGCCCAGTTTGGAAAGCCTACTGCAGCTTGGTGCTTTAGAAAGTCCAGCTTCAGTATGTAGCATCAAAGCACAAAACAGTAACAACAACAAACCACAGAAAACAAACAAAAACCAAAAACCCAATAGAAAACTATTTAAATACAATGTGAGAATATTAACACTAGGTGGGAATAAAAGGAAAATGGAAGCGGGTGTCTGCTGGGAAATGGTCACGTTTCATCTATGGATGACATACAACATCCTCAGGAGGAATTCCAGAGAAAAGCAGGCGGTCACTCACTTGTGGCAACTCCCCACTTAGCAGAACCTGACACCGGTTTCCCACCTGTGAGCCCCAAAACCTATAGCTAGAAGGAGAACAGTCTGTCCTCTCTGTCTGGTAACAGATTAAATCTGTACTCATCTAAAGACGTTTCTGGGACATTGGCATAATTTTAGATAACAAAAAAACACTGGTGTCATTCCATGTCTCCTGCATAAATTTACCCACAAAATAAAGATAATTTAAAAACTGGAGATATGAGAACTAATTAGGATGAACTAATATCCAGATATTTATTTATCCAGCAATTATTTATCAAGTGCCTGCCGTGTGTTGCACACTGCTCTAGACCCAGGGAAGGCAGTAGTGGAGAAGACAAATGAAAGACCTGCCCTTTAGAACTTATCTCCTTAGAACAAATGAGTATGTGGGGCAGTGGGAGGAACAGAAAATAAACAAGTAAATAAATGAGAGGAAAATTTCAGATTGCATAAACACTGGGAAGACAAGCACCGTAACCCATGCGGGTGGTACTTGAATCAGGTGATCAGAAGGCTGCTCTGGGGAGGTAACATTTGGGGAAGAAATGGGAAGATACAAAAGTATTAGCCAAAGAGAGACTGGAGACAAGAGTTCCAGGCAGAATGAACAGTAAGTAGAAAGGCCTGGAGACAGGAGTGGGCTTAGTATATTCAAGGGCCAATGTGGCCAAGCAGAGTGAGTGGAAGGAGGAAACACATGACATGACAGCCAAGGTGCAAACAACATCCAAGCTCAGGTAAGGTGTCTAGATTTTTTTCTAAGTACGATGTACTTAGAAGTACATCAGATTTTTAACATGAAGACTGAAATGATCTGATTTATACTTTTAAAACAGCATCATAGGCAAGTAGTATTAAAACAAATTTATAACTATAAATAGAAAATTTGTGTTTATTAAAAAATCACAGGTATCAGATAGATGAATAAAACATCATAAATAACTTATAACGCTCAGCAGTGTTATCATGAAGAGAGTGTAATGAATTTGGAGGAAGTTGTCTAGGTTTTAATGGGTAAAACATACATTAGCTATGAGCTACTGGGAGGTCACTTGATCAAAGTCTCAGTTTTCCCCTTAATAAAAATGGGGGTTTTGGGGCTTCCCTGGTGGCGCGGTGGTTGAGAGTCCGCCTGCCGATGCAGGGGACACAGGTTCGTGCCCCGGTCCGGGAAGATCCCACATGCCGCAGAGCAGCTGGGCCCGTGAGCCATGGCCTCTGAGCCTGCGCGTCCGGAGCCTGTGCTCCGCAGCGGGAGAGGCCACAGGAGTGAGAGGCCCGCGTACCAAAAAAAAAAAAAAAAGGAGATTTTGAAAACCTAACCTTCCATCCAGAACTGTGGTGAGGAGCCAGCGGGACAATGTGTGCTGCTAGCATTTGTTAAATGGAAACTTGCATATTCACACTCATTTGGTATACTGAGCATGTCCCTTTTTGTTAAGTAAGTGCATTTTAGTTTCAACTTTTCCATTAGTCAGCTGCCAAAGACTAAAATAAGTTTCACTTATTTTCTGGCCACCTTTGGATAAAAAACCTCACAAAAATGAATCAAGTCAACAGATGTGTATAGCTTGCTATATATATATATACATATATATATATATATGGTAAGAAACGACTAAAAACAGGAAGAAAAGTTTTAATCTTGGATAACCCTCAATTGCAAAAAGTTAATGACACTGAAGGTAAGCAAAAATGCGTGTTTCTGATATGATAGAAATGAATTGGTGTCTACTAAACTCATATTCCAAATCTAAAACACACTGTGACCTATTTCAAGTAAGGCTGTCCACATGTTCCTTTACGTACTCAACAAATATTTATTGGGCGTGCATGATGCCCTGGCCCGGAGCTGGGCACGGGGGACACAAAGGAGGACAGGGCAGACCCCAGGTCTATCCCTCACGGGGCGTGCTCACTAAGAGATTTAAAACCTACAGGAAGACCAAAACTGGGCACATGTGTGGTTCATTGTCATGCTACTTAATGCATGGCCATCTTGAGTTTTTGAGAAGGTGAATTAAAGACATACTCTGCACACATTCTGTGGAATCCAATTCTTAAAAGATTAAAGATTAGACTCCTTAAAGAAACAATTGTTGAGACATCCAGGAATGAGGCTGATGTTCTGATTCAACCACAGGCTGTATTTTGTAATTCTTTTTAACACTTAATATCCAGCTTATGGTAGCCTCTCAATGATTGTTTAATGGTTATGAAATACAAACTGAAGAAATCTGTGTCTATCTGCAATTAAAAAAAAACCCTCAAATCCCTACTGTGGGACAGAGAGGTTCTGTTTCATACCGACTCTTCCAACAGCTGATATAATAGCTCTTCAAGGGGCACAATACTGTGAATACTGCTACAAAAGATACAAGACCATCCAAATGTTAGGAAATATACCAATGGGCAGCTTATTTTTTTACTGGACTGTAATAAACATTAAAGGTAAAAATTTTAAAGGGTTGCAAAATCCAGCTTACTCTATACATCATTCAATTCGGAAATTCAAGTCTAATAATTATCCTAGAGTTTGGGGGACAGCAGAGACACCATCTAGACCTTGAACCCAGGGTTGGGAAGGTCATGCTTAATCTCATGGGAAATCACTTTATTCTTTGCAACAAGAGATTACATCATCATCTCATTTAGCTTGGTTTGCACAGCTGCAATAGGCAACTATGATCACAAAATTACCTACTTTGTGTCCCTTTTAATTTGGCTCAAGAGTGTTTTCCTATGCAGTTTCCTTGATCACTTTCTGGTTTGACTATGTACCCTGGACAAAGGTGTGCACACTTTCATTTAACCTAACACGGCAACTGTTTTTGAACCTAAGCATGAGATCAATTTAACCTTGACTATAAACCTGTTACAGATGTCATTTTTGGAGATTTCTTTTTAGAGTTGCCTTGGCAAAGGCAGGCAAGTTAAAAAACCTTTTCTGAGGTCAAGAAAAAATTGACTAAAACGTGGGGGAAAGTGAAACCTGAACCAAAGGGGAGTTTCATTTGAACAAAATAGTGATGGAATGCAAATTGCCGTCATTAATATCTACCAAATGTTTGTGGGGTGCTATGCCTTGTCCAGACTGTGTGAAGTATAGGTCTATTTAAGCCACTTGCCTTCAACATACCTAAAGAGATCATAAGGACTTTAGAAGGTCTTTGTGGACTTGAAATTCCAAGAAATTGGGCCTAGCTGTGAATTCTAGGGCTCAACAGTGCTGTTACTATCCTAATACACCTCCCAAGGCAGCAGCTGCTCCCCAAACTCATCTCCTTTCTCCCCTAGACACACAGCTAGGCTACATCTCTCAGCCTCTTTTTGAAGTTTTCTGTAGTAATATAACAGAGTTCTGGCCAATGGAGAGTGGGCAGAGTAACATATGTCATACCTACGCCTGTCCCTAAAACCTCTCCCAAGCAATTCTCCATTCCCTCCCTTGCCTCCCCCCATTCACTAGTTAGACGTCAGCACCAGGGGAGACTTTAGAAATCACATGTTGAGGACGGAGTCTCCGTTAGCTGGGGTCCCTGAACAACGACCGGGAGCAGAGTCATCGCCACCCTTTCCTGCTGCCAAAACTGAGCTACACAAGAGTGAGAAGTACGTTTTTGTTGCATTAAACCACTGAAAGTTAGGAGTTTATTAGTTACAGCAGCCAGCATTACCTTAACTATTAAAGCTCTCCAGGAGGTCTTTTCTCAATAAAAAGGGGCCTTACTTTGCCAAACTGTACCCAGGAAAATCCTGTCCTAAAATGCAAAATTAAACACCTGGGCACATCCTTCCCTCTGGGTCTTGTTGGGAGGCAGCAGGATGCAGAAGAGTTCAAATTTGGGCCACTGTAAGCAAATGGACCCATTTTTATTTTCCTACATTTGCTAGGGGTAAAAAGTCTTCTTGCCTATCACTTCTGCTCTTAATACTAAAACAAACAAACAAACCCAAAAAGCAAACAAAAAAAGCCAACAGTAGTGAAATAATCTATAAACATGAAAGGGAAACTCCAGCAATTATCTGAATATCTTGGAGTCCTTTTGATTCACTTTCAATGTCTCTCACAGTCTCACCTTTGCGTACCATCCTTGCTGTCCAGAAATTACAGAATTTTTGGATTAGAAAAGGCCTAAAAATCAGTTAAAAATCTAGGAAAGGAAACTGTTGCCAGGCACATATCTGAGATCAGAGATCCTAAGTGGTAGAGTTAGGATTACAAACTCAGGTTCCTACACTGAGAAGAGTGCTTTACTTCTTGCATTTCAATAACTAATCTCCAGCCACCAGTCTCTGCCATCTTAATCAATCTGCCCAATGCACCCAAACCGACCCCATCTAAACCCTGGCTTTGGCCATGTTGCTTCCTTCTTCCAATGACTCCCAGGCTCCTGAGTGCACACAGGATGCCCTCCAAATGCCTTCACCTGGTAATCAAGCCCCTTCATGCCCAAGCTGCCTTTCCCACCGTGCCTCCCACTCAAGGTCCTCCCCGCTTTTATAAGCTATAAGTTTAAGATGGCACATGTGATCAATGAACCGTGAAAGCTGGCAATACGTGAAGAGACTTTAGTGTAACCAAATAAAATGGAGCCTGAAGTTACACCGACACAGGCAATGATACGTGTAATCATCGTTGTGCTATGTAGTAACTATGTATAAATGATTGTAATTAGTATTTCTTTTGCGCAGCTAAAACCTGGTACTGCTGGCTTTACTGTCAGGAGGGTGGGAGAACACTTGGAATGTGAAATTGCTGGGATGCAGCTCGGAAAGGAAGCCAGTTCCTTGCTCTCCATACTTTTTCAGCAAGAAGCGCTCAGAACCAAGAGTTCCAGGATTGAGACCCATAAAATTCCAACAGAAATAGGAACCTCCGGAGACAGAAAGACCTGAGGTGCAAATCCCAACTCGGCAACTCACTAGGCAAGTTATTTAATATTCAACATTGAGTCTCAGTTTCCTCCTCTGAAAAATGGGCACAATAATACCTATTGGTCATGGCATGAGAGTGTGAAATAATGCGTATAATACATTTGGCACAGGCCTGGTGTCCAGTGTGCACTTCATAAATGGAAGTTATTAACATCTCTTCCCTGCCGCCCTGCCATCCCCTTCCCCGGGCTGCCAAGCAGGTTTGGACCCCAGCCCTGCCCACAAGTGGAAATCTGATGTGTTAACTATTGGCTCACTTCTGCTCCCAAGCATCCTGTCTGTGGCTATAGCTAGGTTGGGAGTTGGGAGAGATGGAAGCACAGAAGTGAGGGAATGAGATAATGTTAGTCCTTTGGGAGGGCAGGCTTGCAAGGGCATGGTCGCTAACACTGGGGATGGGGAGGAAGGAAGGGAGGAAGCAGCAAAGCAAAGGCGGTAAGAAGTCCAAGGACAATCTCGGCGGCACCACAGCCGTGTCCACAGCTGCCTCTGGGCCTGTTTCACTGCCAAAGCCTAGCTATCCTTTAATTCCTGCCAAGGCTCCTGTCCCCCCATCTCACTTGCTGTCCTGAGGGTGATGGGGAAAAGGCAAGTACTGAAGAGGCCCTTTGCTATCCTGGAAAGGGGAGGTCAGCTCCTAATGTGGCTAGTTATAATTCTGAATTAATTTCCTATTCATTCCACATGTTGTTATCAAACACCCCACACCAGATGCCAAGCTAAGCCCAAACCCCACCAGGAGACTGGGTTCTACAGTGGGCCCGACACTAACACAGACGTGATATGGGTTACATAAGACGTTCCCCCCATAGAACACTAGTCTATGGGGAGATAGTTTCCAAGCTCTAAATGAGTGACTTGGAAAAGAACTTTGGAAACACAGAATGTACATAGTAGGATGGTAAATTAAGGATAGACATGGCAAGACAAGTGAAGGAAGCATTTCTGCTTCTCCTCAGGAAGCATGACATTTTTTTCAAATATTTGTGTTTGGTGCACAGCAGAAAGTAATCAAAAGTCTCCACTGCCAACAGATGTCATTTCCCAAAAAACAACCTAATCTCATTGAATCTCCTCTGAATAGAGACCATGCTGGCTGTCTACTGCTCACTGGATGCTGTTTAAACTCCTTAACATGTTATTCCAGGTCTTGTGCAAATGGACCTGATACCTACCTTTCCTCTCCTGATACCTACCTTTTCTCTCTGGCCTGCCCCATTTCATCCTAGGCTCTGGCCACAGTTCCTTCCTTGAACATGCAAAACTCCCTCACACTGCTGAGCACTTTCACAAGCTTGCTGCTCCCTCTGTCTGACTTGCCTTTCCCACAGGCCTCCCCTCTTTCTTTTTCCCCTTAATATGAAGAGGGAAGTCTATTTCTGCATGGTTAACTTTAGAAAGGAATCATTTATAAACTGGGTCCTTGGTGGGCTATTTACGAAAAGGTCCTCTCCTGTGGGTAACTGAAGGGAAACATTTAGAATGGCATGCTTGAGGCAAGAATTTTGCACACTTCACGGTGGGAGGCCAGCGCAGCCAACCTGATAGCCCAGTAGAGACAATCAAAAAATGGATTATTAAGGACATACAATTAGGGAGCTACTAAATCCTCTCAAATACAAGCAAAGCCTAATCCAGCAGGTAAGCCCACAGGCAGCCAGTGGGATAGGCCGGTTTCTCCTCTGCCACACAAGCAGCCCATATTTAAACCTGTTGTTATATATATATATTTTCAGTCAATTGATCATTCCAATAAATGTGTAATAAATTTGTTCAGGAGGAAAGAGATTAAGCCTGTGATTTCCATGAGCAGAAGTTTAATATTTATCAAGGCACGGATTGATAGGGTGAAGGAAATCACATTTTGAGGGAAGTGGTTCCTGAACGATAAATATGCTAAAATAAGTTTCAAACACAGTTTTGGAAGCATGAAAACAAAACATACTTGCCATATATATTAAGAGAAAAGAAGTTGCGACAAGGATTATATACTTTTAAATGGAAAAAATATTTGCAGAGGTAGATGAGCTTGAGAACGTTTCAGATGCACACAAAAGCCCCCCCTCCCACGGGTAGATTCTTGTAATTGATGCTAGCGCACAGTTCGAATGGGAACAGTTGAATCCCCCCCTACACACTGTGCTGAGTCCCTCTTTTAAATAGAAACTGAGGGATGTTTATTTGGTGAGTATTCAAAGAAAAAAATAAAAAGGCAATACTGGAAGTCCATTTTGCTCATCATGAATCCTACAAATTCTCCTTCCATATCCTTCATCCGTTTTCATCTTTCCTAACAGAAGGCTGTCAGGGATACTCAGTTCTTGCCTAAGTCCCTACCTAAGCCATGCCAATCTTCAAACAAAAAGCAGCTTTTCACTGGAGATCTTTACTAAAAGAGTGGGTTGAAATGTCCTTACTTGAACCTAAAAGCTTAATGAGTCTTGGTGCCAAAGAGCTGGGGACAGGCCAAGTCAGTGAGGCCAGTTGTGATTTGGCAGAAAGACAAGGGAGAACCCTACATAGGAGGCCTATCAAATTCTTAACCAGTCCGCTAAGGCCAAAATCAGTAAGGGCAAAAGGACCCAAGTTTGCTGAGATTTGAGTGAGCATCTGGGTTAGAGAAAGAGCTCTAGATGAAGAGCTGGAAGACACTGTGCTCTACAACCTGGGGTCTCCATCTCATCATCAACAAGGGGGTGGTGGGACGATCTGATCCAGGTTGTTCACCTACTGTAGTTACAGAGAGGATAAAATAAGGGAAGGGTTTGTGAATACTGAACAAGGTAATGGTGATTGGAAGACACCAGTCTGGAATCGCCAACCACTGGGGTGACCATGCACACACACACACACCGATGCACATGTGCGTACATACATACATACGTACCTACGTACACACAGTTAGCTGAGGACAGTCCCAGGTTTCATTTGTTGTTCCAGCATCTCAGCTGATTAACACCTTCTTTCATTCTCAAAAGCGTTTTGTTTGATATATGGTCACTTCACTATTAAGCCATTGGGTCTAACAAATCTCATCTCCTTATCAATAGTTGAGGGAAATACTCCATGTATAGTTTATATTAGATAAGGTCTCTAACAATAGCCTACTGAAATGATGCCAAAGCGTGAGCCAGAGCTCAGACCATCAAGTCAAATCATGATCAGTTGATTGGCAGTTCCCAGAGATGGCTATTAACTGACAAAAGTCTTCAGTGCCTCCCTCTACCAGTGAGACAGGACTTTTCGGAGCTGACCTCTGCCAGGGCCATGCAATACAAGTGACCTCCAGCTCCTTAGAAGTCTTCTTAGCTTCCTTGGTTTCCATGACACCATGCTCCCTGGGTTTCCTCTCGTCTCTCGGATAGCCTCTCTGTGAGGTTCTCTTTCTCTCATCTCTGACCAGGGAGAATTCCTCAAACTGGAACCTTGCTCTGCTGCTCTTTCTTGACATGATCTTTCCCTTAGAGAGACTGTCATATATGACAGCTTAACCCTGATGTCCACCCATGGCTGGCAAGTCCAATTCAAATAAGTTAAACCCATCATCTCACCCCTAAGTTCTGCCTTTGTCCCCAGTAGCCTACAGGACTCTCTGCCTGAGTGGACTGTCTGTACCCTAAACTCAGTCTGCCCAAACTGAAATCATGACCTCTCCCACCAAATAAAGGACCCCTTCCAACTTGCAGCAAGGGCCCACCCTGCTTGTCATTAACAACTGAAACGCTGAAGTGATTTTTTAGTCTTTTCTTTCATTCATCTATCCCTATACCCTACCAAGTCCTGTTGATCTCTTTTAAATTCCTCTTGTTTTCATTGCTCTGGAGATCACACCCAAAACTCCTTTTGTGGTTTCAAGGCCCCCGCGCAATTTTTTTTTTTTTTTTTTTTTTTTGCAGTACGCGGGCCTCTCACTGTTGTGGCCTCTCCCGCTGCAGAGCACAGGCTCCGGACGCGCAGGCTCAGCGGCCATGGCTCATAGGCCCAGCCACTCCGCGGCATGTGGGATCTTCCCTGACCGGGGCACGAATCCACATCCCCTGCATCGGCAGGCGGACTCTCAACCACTGCGCCACCAGGGAAGCCCCGCCCTGTGCAATCTTGATCCTGCCTACTTCTCTTCTTCATCAATCCTCATCTCATATCACTGTCCTCCCTGTTTTCTACATTTTCGCCAAGTAAGTCTTCTTGCAACTCCTCTAGTACATGGAGCTTCTATCTTAAGAATCTCAAACATGTTATTCTCTCAGCTAGAACATGTTTCCTCCCTCCTTTCACCTCTCTTCCCTCTTTCTGGGCCAATTTCTGCTCTTCATTCAGGTCTCTACCTACATGTCACTTCCTCAAGGAACTCTGAGGTTAACATACCACATGGGGTCAGGATTTAGATTCCAGATCTGATCAGTGTGCCCCTGTTACACGATGTGATGGCATAGTTTACCAGTGTCTATAGTAACTTGCCACACCTGTAAGCAGGTTCTTAAAAAGGTTAATTGGATGAAGAAAGAGACACCTCCTGCCCCGACCCCCTGCCAGGCAGATCTCCCCTATGTTTGCCAAACACGTCATCCTCATTCCTGTCCCCAAACCTTTCCCCCACTCTTGTTCCTGTGTAGTCTGCCCTCTCTTTCCCTCAGCCTATTCTCAAGTTAAGTAAAGATGTAACATCTCTCCAATAACTGTCTCCCAAACTACAACAATCTTCCCTTGTTTAACTTCTATTAAATTTGGGGATTAAATCTTAGTCACTTTTGCATTTACTCATACACTGGTTTACACAGTAACAACTGCTTTGTGTGTGCGTCAACGCCCAAGCCCATTATAAAACTCTTGAAGATCAAGGATCAAGCCTTACAGTCCCTTTTTATGCCCCTCGGTGCCTAGTGTGGGGCTGTGCAGAACAGAGTCAGTATCCAGTAAGTCCTGCATGTGACAGAATGTCTCCATGGAAAGCTACACCATCAACTCCCAACCTGTCCTAGAAGATGAGTGCGTATCCATGGCACACCACATCTTATGTTGAAATCAGGACAAGAATCTAAGACAAGCCCTCCTTCTTAGAATAAGCAGCTCATTCATCGGCAATGATATAGACAAGTATTTGCCAACAGGTTTCTTATCTTCAGAAAATTATTTCAGCAACATAAGAACTGAGACAAAAATCCACTGAGACATTCTTTATTGGTCACTTATTGGCAGACCAACATACTCGGACTTTGCATTCCATCAAAACGTGTCTGCAGAACAAACCCCAGAAGTTCACTTCTATGACTCCTAAGAAGATAGAGCTATAATGGAGAATCTTATAGGTAAAGAAAGCAGAAACTTCCATCTGTTGAACTCCCAGTCTTCAGGGATGGGTCCATTCTTTATGTAAAATTGTGTGTGTGTGTGTGTGTGTGTGTCTGTGTGTGTGTGTGTGTCTGTGTGTGTGTGAAGGAGAGGGAGGGGTAGAGTGTGGAGGGAAGGAGAGAAGAGGAGAAGGGAGAGAAACAGGATAATACTGATGATAACAGCAAAAAAACTGGGAGAAAGTTAATGATCTAATGAGGACTAAATTGCCTCGGTAGAACTCTTACTACTGGACTCAATTTATCCAACAGCTGTTTGTAACAGATGTATTGTGTGCCAGACCAGTGTCCAAGGGGGGAAATCCGAAGATAAATAGAAGAGGTCTTCAGGAAGCTTTCAGTCTGGTACAGGAAGGAGACGTGGGATAAAGAGGTCGAGCGCTGTGATAACAGCTAGTGTGGAGGCTGTACAGGTACTTAGACGCCAGGGAGGAACCCACTAACTCTGCCCAGAGTGTTCTGGAACAGCTTCCCAGAGAAAGAAACCACAACATACTGGAGGAAGCAGGAGGAAATGACATCACCACAGAGGTCCAGGCCACTGTTTTCAAAACAATCGCTCTCAGCCTTGAGCTCTGACAGCCAAAGTTCATTATTCACAGATGATCAAGTTCGTAAGGGACCCAAATGTTCTTGCCCAGTTTTTGATCACAGGCTAGGCAAAAGGAGCTAGGAAGTGAGCCTCCAGTTGGTTCGTCCTGTGGCTTGTTGGCAGCCCAGTGAGAGAGCTGACGGGTGTACAGTGACACAGAGCTGCACTGACTGTGTCATATTTATAATTGACTTTAGGCCTATTTCCAACAATAATAATGAAAATGGCGAGTGATCCGGGGTGCCAGCCCAGCGCCAGACACCGCGGAGCGGTTCACGTATTCTCTCACTGGAATCTCTCAAGTATTTTATGAGGTATGAACTTCCCCCATTTCGTGGACAAAAGGAGAAAAGCTAACATTTAAGTGCCTGCTATGTTACAAGCACTAAAGAGTTTATACACATTATCAATTCATTTACTCCTCTGAACAGCCCAATGAATTAGGTATAATTATATCTGGTTTTATAGATGAGGAAACTGGGGTTCAGGGAGGTGAGGTAACTTGCCTAAGGACACACAGGAGGCAAATCTAGGATCTGGACTGGCCACTAGGTTGAAGCATATGAAATCACATTATCTGACTGGTTTTGTTCTACTAATACAACAATTTCATTGGACTCAACCTAGGAGTTCCCAAATCCATTCACTTTCCACTATGCTCTCCATAAACAGATTTGAACTGGCTTTTGTTAAATATATATTCTTGGATAGTAACCAAAAAGAATGAAAAGGGTGAGGCAAGGATGTGAAACCAAACCACAGAGAACAAAGGAGAGCGTATACACTGCAACTAGATGCAATTATTATTATTATCATTTTACTATACTAACTTTATCTCTTTCTGTCTATGCCTCTTTTGTCCTGAAGCATTTGCATATAGTTGTAGGGTATATGGATTATCATTACATTATTCTTGTCACTTCTCTGTAAGTTTAAAATTTTTCAAAATAAAAAGTTGGCGGGGTGGGGTGGACTTGTAAAGAGACTCATGAGAAAACCTTTCTTGAAAAGGTATTTGATTTCCCCAAATAGTGCTTTGTACTGCCCAAACTACTTAACTTTATGAGGGTAAACAATTCACATCCAAAATTAAGTCCGTAGTCCTCATAGGCTGGCAAACTTTTTCTGTAAAGGACCAACAGGTAGTAAACATTTTTAGGCTCTGTGAGCCCCATACAAACCCTTGCTTTGTTTCGATTTGTTTTGTTTTTTTGTTTACAACTCTTTTAGAATGTAAAAACCGTTCTTAGCAAGAAGGAAGGCCTGCACAAAAACAGGACATGGGCCAGAATTTACCAACTCCTGATACAGATGGAATTCCATAGCGTTCTATCTATATAATAAAGTCTTAGGAAAACAAGTCAGAAACTTTCCTTTCTGGAATATTTCACAACAGTCTCTCTGATCTGGGTTCAGGGAACTAGATGACAGTCATTACTGGCTCCATACTGGGAGTGGCTTCCTTAGGGAATAGTCTTTGTAGCCTTTCTTTTAAATTCTTAAGTCCCCAAGTATACAATGCGGTATTCATTTAACATTTCTAAAAGCATGACACTTGTCACACATTTGCAGCTTTGTCAAACTTTGACCCTAGGCCATTTAGTTAATGCTCAGCAGAGAGCTCACATCGTTTGAGCATTTAACCTCCAAACTTCAACTACACACACTTGGCAAAAACAACAGAGGAAAAGAGAGACAGAGCAAAAATACATCTACTATAATTCTATCTGGCACAGGCACTCTATTTTATTCTTGCTATTAGTTATACGTTTATGCATAAGTATTACTGTTTTCGGGGGTACATGTGCGAGGGCAAGTGTACTGCATTTCACAGGCAAAGTAAAAGAACTCCCAGGGCGATTCTGAGGCTACTCAATTTCCATCTTATATGCTGCCTGGAGGTGCCAGTCTTTTCTCTCTCCCATCTCTGTAGTCTTTAGTACAGGTCCACGAACCTCATTTGTCGCCATCAAGTTTGGACAGGTCTTACCTAAGAATACTGAAACCCCTACACTGTCCGCCGACCATAGCCTCCTACCCCCTCAGCTCTCTCACGCCCTCCCTCTCACTGGACTTGCCTTATTGTCTTAAGAGGGTCCACCAGGCCCTTGATGCTTATATTTTTCCAAGACCACCAACCCCACACAGTCCTCCTTCTTCCTCTGTCCAGCTGAGACGCCGTGGTTACCCTCTGTACTGCATTTCTCCCCAAACTCCAGGTTTTCTGGCACCAACTCCATCCCACCGCCACCACCCAACCTCTTGCTTTTCTCTCCCATTAAAATCCCAACTCTGGACACAGGACAATGATTAAGAGCAAAAGCAAAGGAATCAGACTTCTGAATATAAATCTTTCTCATCTGGTACAACCTTAGCCTAGTTATTTAATCTCTGTACCTCAGTTACTTGCTCTGAAAAATGGGTATCATAATAGTCCTTGTAGGCCACAGGTAAGTTTAGAATCAGGCTGGCAAGAGGAAAACCAGACCCCAGGCCCAGAATATGCCCTTCTGTTTGAGAAGAACTGTGAGGTTTTTTTCAGACTCAAACAACCACGATATTTTTTTTAACATCTTTATTGGGGTATAATTGCTTTACAGCGGTGTGTTAGTTTCTGCTTTATAACAAAGTGAATCAGCTATACGTATATCCCCATATCTCCTCCCTCTGGCATCTCCCTCCCACCCTCCCTATCCCACCCCTCTAGGTGGTCACAAAGCACCGAGCTGATCTCCCTGTGCTATGCGGCTGCTTCCCACTAGCTATCTATTTTACGTTTGGTAGTATATATAAGTCCATGCCACTCACTCACTTCGTCCCAGCTTACTTTCCCCCTCCCCGTGTTCTCAAGTCCATTCTCTACGAACCAGGACATTTTCAGTGAACAAACAGCGTGGTGTTTCTCCACGATTGCAACCAACATTTAGAGCCAATCCAACTCAGAAGAGGTGAACTGCCAGTTTTCAAAATTTGAAAATATAGAGAGTTCTTATGTTTTCAAGTATTGCTGCATGGGTGGTGGTTGAGAGTTAGAACTTCTTAATCACCAGCATCCACAAAACTCTCTCTGGTTCTAAAGCGTGGCACAGCCTTAGGTATTCTCATCTACTCTCCAAAGAGAACCCTCACTTTCCTGAGACTCTCCAAACTGGGTTTCCTGCCTTTCAGGCCCTACCACCAGCCCACCCCATGCCTGGAACAGTGCAAGTCCCCCTCCTTGTCAGATTAGTCTCCGGATACGAGTCCTGGCAAAATACATTTGCTAATCTCAGTCTGCAGCAGCCCAATACGCTCTGGTTCAGATCACACTTAGCCACGCCCCCATCCCTGACAAAAAGGAGAGGGAGATCTTCTCCTTCCATTGTCCCGACCTTCAGTGCATTCAGCTCCTGAGTCTTACTTCTGTCTCTCATTGTGCTGTGGGCCCTGCACTTAGAACTTTGTCTGCATCTTGTTGGTCTGGCTGCTGTCCCAGCCTTCTCTCCAAGGCTCGGCTGGGACTCATGCTGCTGGCTTTCAGGACACCAGTGCAGTTCATTCCACCTTCATAAACTCTGCACCAGGACTGCCAGATGGAGTCCCACGGGGAAGCCAGGACTTGACCCTGGTCCTCAGACTCCTTCAAATACACCAGGGGGTCTAATCCTCTGTGGTTAGAGGAGTTAAACAATAACTCACTTGTCCTGGGTTTTATCCTACCTACCCAGACAGTAACATTTGTCCACATCCTCAGCTCACCCGCAGGCTGTCAGCAGTCAAAACCCTTTATTTATTTAAAGAGGCTCCTGGTTATAATCTGTGCCTCCATGCTGTCTAACCATACTATTTCCTAACCATGGCCTGGACCTAAACCCCACCTCTCCACCTCTCAACAACCCAAACATTCATTAATGTGTTTGTAAAAGGCCAACAGTTCGTGCCACTCCACACGAGAGACTCCATCCTCCAACTCAGCATCAACTGGGTAAGAAACAAAGTCCATGTGGGCAGATGTCTCTGGATCCAAAGCCTTGTCTTCAGACAAGCCTACCTAATCCAAAGGGAGTCAAGCGATATTATTCTATAACAGATTTATTCATATGATGGAGAGGTGGACGCCTATAAGAATCTTTGGAGCTAATGTTAGGAAAACAAAAGTTGGTACCAAAGACCCACTTCAACAGACTTAAGAGAGCATGATGCACATAAATTACATCAGATTCTGGCTCATCTGTTAACATCAGGAGAGGGCTAAGCCCAGAATCATTGGAGGAGCAGATGCTAGAACACAAGAGAAGTATTTAGAGCCTGTCTGAGTTTGTCTCTGTGAGATGCTAAACTAATTATGGTTTACCTAAGAGATGAGCTCTGATTTAGATTTAATAAAGGGAAAAGAGGTGGTGAGGAAAGTGAAGTATGAGAAGAGGGGAGAGACTCCACAGGAAAGAAGGTATGGAAACAGAAATCAGGGGGTGTACAGGCTTCCCTGGTGGCATAGTGGTTAAGAATCCACCTGCCAATGCAGGGGGATCTTCTGGGAAGATCCCACATGCCGCAAAGCAACTAAGCCTGTGCGCCACAACTACTGAGCCTGCTCTCTAGAACCTGTGAGCCACGACTACTGAGCCCGCGTACTGCAACTACTGAAGCCCACGCACCTAGAGCCCGTGCTCCGCAACAAGAGAAGCCACCGCAATGAGAAACCCGTGCACCACAACGAAGAGTAGCCTCCGCTCGCTGCAACTAGAGAAAGCCCGCGTGCAGCAACAAAGACCTAACACAGCCAAATAAAAATAAATAAATAAATTTATTTAAAAAAACAAAAGGAAGAAATCAGGGGACATAAATTTCTCTTTGAAGAAAGAAAGGCAGTGGAGAGCAGAAAAAATAAACACTGACATGAACTATGTTGAAAATTGCTGCATAATAATCAACATTTGTACAGCAAATGTAATTTTTTAAAGCACCTTATCCACATTATCCTCTTGAAATTCATGAAAAACTTATGAAATAGGCAGGAGTTGTAAACTTTTTACTACCCCTTTAAAGAGAAACAAATGAGACTCAAGGAGGTTATATGATTTAAGGGGTGAAGAAAGGATTTGAGCCTCTATAGCTCAGGCTCCAAAATCCCTGCTCTTTCAACTACTTTGGTGGATCTCAAACAATATTCTGCAAGTCCCAAGATAAGAGTGCATTCTATGTGATTCCATTTACATAAAGTTCAGGATAAGGCAAAATAGATGCTATGGTGATAGAAATCAGAACAGTGCTTTTCTATAGGTGGTTGACATTGACTGGGAAGGGACATGAGAGAGCTTTGTGCTCTATATTTTGCTCAGGGTGTAGGTTACATGAATGTACACAGTTTACAAAATCCACTGGGTTATATATCTAGGAGCTGTGCATTTCATGCATGTACATTTCAACTCAATAAAACAAAAATCAGTTATCCAAATGACAGAACCTATCAAATGAATTCAAAATACAAAATCTTGATTTGAAGTTTATGTCCATCCCTCTATAAGTATTAAGGCTCTAGCTTATTTTGTATCTGGAAGCACTTCACAGAAAGCTCTTGAATCCATCATCATAGGAGCACTCTATGACAAAGCCCAGGTTCAAAACACAAAAATTGAACGCTGCAGTTATTTTGTCAACAGCACAAATTAAATATATTCAAAATACCTCAGGGAAGTAGGCCTAGTGAGGAAGATTGCCTGGCATGTTTCAAGATGTTGTCAGTAAATAGAAAGCCCTGCTTTTACTTGGCACAAGCTGTTTTTGTTTGGAGGGAATAAGGGGAGAAAAGCTGTTTTTTTTACCACAACTTGGTCCACAACCTTCCAATTACTTGGGCCTGAATTCCTACATTGTAAACGTTGGTTGGAACTGAGTAGCAGCTACCAGATATTCCTTCTTCAACTAATTTGAAATTGCCAAGGTCCCCACCACTCCCTACTGCCCCAAGACTACTTATCTTTACTGCCTAACCCACCTAAGTGATCTGTTTTTGAATTTCAGATTCAAACTGTGAATAAATTCAAAACAAACACTAGAAGTTTTTCAGACAAACTGAATAGCATTAATGATTTTTCTTGAATAAAACCAACTGAATATAGGCTATACTTACTCGCAGAGAAGGATTCCATTTTCTAACCCTGTCCGAAAATCTTTATCACCAAAACTTCTGCCAGTTACTTGCTGGAAAAGAAAAAAAGAAAAACAGAGCATAAATTTTTCTTTTTTAATCAGGAAGCTCAGTGATTTTTTTCCAAGATATTTCAAGAGACTTGAAATAACTGGTGGCACTCCAAGAATGGGAAAAATCTGTTAGGTCTGAATTTCCTTTCCATGTGTAGCTTTGCTTAGATCAGCTAATCTTAAGTTTAGACCATTTCTTTGAAGTTTTTTTCCTATCCAATACCTTAAAAAATATCTGTTCTTCCTGATAAGGATATTACTTTTGGGGTTTGGCCATGATAAGTCAAGGCCACAGCCTCTTTCATCCTGAGGGTCCAACCCACACTTTCAAAAAAGCCTGCAGAAAGCACCACCTAAGGGTAAAGTATCTACACCTAAAGGGTAAAGTTAAAACATTAAGGGGGCAGAGGAGAGGAGGACACAGGCCCCCTAACCTTGAGAGACTAACATCAAGACTGGATGGAGAAAAGCCAATATCCATACTAACATGGTGTGAAAAAGGAAAATAAAAGCTGGCAAAGAATGAACTGTGCTGTGTCTGATAAAAACACAGTACTGATGGCCTTTCTTGATGCCTCTGGCTCTCAGCAGCCTTTGGTCTGGGCACCAGGGCATTCATTTTTTCATTCAGTAAATATTTATTGAGCATCTACAATATGCCAGGTAAATATGCATGCTATAAATCCTAAAGCAACCTCTAAAATAGCAAAATTTTAAAATACAGCTAATAAGCCAAGAAAGGAGATTAAATGGAATAATAAAAAAGATACTCTAACCATAAAAAAGAAAAAAGTAAAAGGGAATACAGAATAGATGGAATAAACAGAAAGCAAATAGCAATATTATAGACTTAAACCTAACCATGTCCATCAGAGCATTAAATATAAATGGTGTAAACATCTCCAATTAAACTAAAGAGATCATCAGGTTGGATTAAAAAAGCAAGACCCAACTATGTGATGCCTATAGGCAATGCACTTTAAATACAAAGATACGAATAGGTAAAAATAGAATAGAATAAGATATACCGTGCTAACACTAATCAAAAGAAAGCTAAAGTGGTTGTATTAACTTCTACAATAAAGAATAATACCAGGGACAGAGAAAGTCATCTTAAAACAAAGGGTTTAGGTCATCAGGAAAATAATTCTAACACTTTTACACCTAATTTGTTTTTTTTAAAAAAGCTTCAAGATACATAAGCCAAATCAGATAGATCTGCAAGAAGAAATAGACAAATTCACAACTAGAGTCAGAGATTTAATATCTCTCTTTGATAACTGATAGAATAAGCAGAGAGAAAGTCAATAAGGATAAAGAAGGCTTGAATAACACTATCAACCAAATTGACTTAATTGACATTTCTAGAATATTCCACCCTACAACAGCAGAATGAACATAATTCTTCTTAAGTTCACAATGAATATTTATTGAAATAGACCAGTTTCTGGGTCAGAAAACTAGTCCCCAAAAGCTTAAAAGAATTTAGTACATAAAAAGAAAGTTATCTAACCACAATGGAATTAAATTAGAAATTAACAACAGAAATGTCTATGAAAAAAATCCCTAACCCCAAGTAATACAATTCTAAACAACCCATTGATCAAAGAAGAAATCAAAAGAAATTAGAATCTATTTCGTAGTGAAAGAATATGGCAATATAAAAATGTATGGAGGGCTTCCCTGGTGGCGCAGTGGTTGAGAGTCCGCCTGCCGGTGCAGGGGACATGGGTTTGTGCCCCAGTCCAGGAAGATCCCACATGCCGCGGAGCGGCTGGGCCCGTGAGCTGTGGCCCCTGGGCCTGCACGTCCGGAGTCTGCACTCCGCAATGGAAAAGGCCACAATAGTGAGAGGCCCGCATACCGCAAATAAATAAATAAATAAATAGGGAAGGTGGGAGGGAGGGAGATGCAAGAGGGAAGAGATATGGGAACATATGTATATGTATAACTGATTCACTTTGTTATAAAGCAGAAACTAACACACCATTGTAAAGCAATTATACCCCAATAAAGATGTTAAAAAAAATGTATGGAAAGATGCTAAAACAGTATATGGGGGAAATATATGGCACAAAACACTTATATATCAGAAAAAAGATCTCATATCAATGACTTCTGCTCCCACCTTAAGAAAATTAAGCCCAAATTAATCAGAAAAAAGGAGAATTTATAAGAGTTGAAATCAATCAAGTAGAAAACCAAAGACTGACAGAGAAAAAAAATCAACAAAATCAAAAGCTATTTAGGACCAGAAACTGCTGCAGTTCTCAGCCATGGTTAATAGTTGTTGTCAAGAGGATCCCAGGGCTCCTTGCTGGAGGGATGAGGAGCTGATGGGGACACATGGAGGGTTTCTTGGAGTCTCTGTGGAGCCTCTGGGCCAGATCTCATAGTGAAGGCTGTAGGATCTTCCTTCCAGCCCCAGAAGCTCTGCTTGAGTCCACAGGCGCCCACCTGACCTCTGGTTCCTGGGAAGAGTGGAGTTGTCAGCAAGAGACCCTGGATGTTGAGGCCCAGGGGGAAGATGCCAGCCAACTGGAGTGCTCCTGGCTCTGACTACAGGGGGATGTGAAAACTCCTGTAAGCCGTGTGCCTGACAGGGTATTGGTGCTCCAGCCTGGTGTCAGGCCTGAGCCTGTGAGGTGAGAGAGCTGAGTTCAGGACATTGCACCACCAGAGACCTCATGGTCCCAAGTAATATCAATCAGTGAGAGCTCTCCCAGAGATCTCCATCTCAATGCTAAGACCCAGCTCCACCCAACAGCCAGGAAGCTCCAGTGCTGAACACCCCATGCCAAAAAACTAGCAAGAACACAACCCTGCCCATTAGCAGAGAGGCTGCCTAAAATCATACTAAGTTCACAGACACCCCCAAACACACCACTAGACACGCCCCACCTACCAGAACACAGGCACCAGTCCCCTCCACCAGGAAGCCCTCACAAGCCACTGAACTAACCTCACCCACTGGGGGTAGACACCAAAAACAATGGGAACTACAAATCTGCAGCCTGCAAAAAAGGAGACGTCAAACACCGTAAGTTAAACAAAATGAGAAGACAGAGAAATGCAGCAGATGAAGGAGCAAGGTAAAAACCCACCAGACCAAACAAATGAAAAGGAAATACTCAGTCTACCTGAAAAAGAATTCAGAGTAATGATAGTAAATATGATCCAAATCTTGGAAATAGAATGGAGAAAACACAAGAAATGTTTAACAAGGACCTAGAAGAACTAAAGAGCAAACAAACAATGATGAACAACACAATAAATGAAATTTAAAATTCTCTAGAAGGAATTAATAGCAGAATAACTGAGGCAGAAGAACAGATAAGTGACCTGGAAGATAAAATAGTGGAAATAACTACCACAGAGGAGAATAAAGAAAAAAGAATGAAAAGAGTTGAGGACAGTCTCAGAGACCTCTGGGACAACATTAAATGCACCAACATTCGAATTATAGGGGTCCCAGAAGAAGAGAAAAAGAAAGGGTCTGAGAAAATATTTGAAGATATTATAGTTGAAAACTTCCCTAACATGGGAAAGGAAAGAGTCAATCAAGTCCAGGAAGCACAGAGTCCCATACAGGATAAATCCAAGGACAAACATGCCAAATCACATATTAATCAAACTATCAAAAATTAAATACAAAGAAAAAACATTAAAAGCAGCAAGGGAAAAGCAACAAATAACATATAAGGGAACTCCCATAAGGTTAACAGCTGATCTTTCAGCAGAAACTCTGCAAACCAGAAGGGAGTGGCAGGATATATTTAAAGTGATGAAAGGGAAAAACCTACAACCAAGATTACTCTACCCAGCAAGTATCTCATTCAGATTCAACGGAGAAATTAAAACCTTTACAGACAAGCAAAAGCTAAGAGAATTCAGCACCACCAAACCAGCTCTACAACAAATGCTAAAGGAACTTCTCTAGGCAGGAAACACAAGAGAAGGAAAAGACCTACAATACCAAACCCAAAACATTTAGGAAAATGGTAATAGGAACATACATATCGATAACTACCCTAAATGTAAATGGATTAAATGCTCCAATCAAAACACACAGACTGGCTGAATAGATACAAAAACAAGACCCATATATATGCTATCTACTAGAGACCCACTTAAGACCTAGGGACACATACAGACTGAAAGTGAGGGGATGGAAAAAGATATTCCATGCAAATGGAAATCAAAAGAAAGCTGGAGTAGCAATTCTCATATCAGACAAAATAGACTTTAAAATAAAGAATGTTACAAGAGACAAAGAAGGACACTACATAATGATCAAGGGATCAATCCAAGAAGAAGATATAACAATTGTAAATATTTATGCATCTAAAATAGGAGCACCTCAATACACAAGGCAAATGCTGACAGCCTTAAAAGGGGAAATCGACAGTAACACAATCATAGTAGGGGACTTTAACACCCCACTTTCACCAATGGACAGATCATCCAAAATGGAAATAAATAAGGAAACACAAGCTTTAAATGACACATTAGACAGGATGGACTTAATTGATATTTATAGGACATTCCATCCAAAAACAACAGAATACACTTTCTTTTGAAGTGCTTATGGAACATTCTCCAGGATAGATCATATCTCGGGTCACAAATAAAGCCTTGGTAAATTTAAGAAAATTGAAATCTTATCAAGTATCTTTTCATACCACAACGCTATGAGACTAAATCTCAATTACAGGAAAAAAATACTGTAAAAAATACAAACACATGGAGGCTAAACAATACATTACTGAATAACCGAGAAATCACTGAAGAAACAAAGAGGAAATCAAAAAATACCTAGAGACAAATGACAATGAAAACATGATGACCCAAAACCTATGGGATGCAGCAAAAGCAGTTCTAAAAGGGAAGTTTACAGCAATACAATCCTACCTCAAGAAACAAGAAAAATCTAGGGCTTCCCTGGTGGCGCAGCGGTTGAGAGTCCACCTTCCGATGCAGGGGATGCGGGTTCATGCCCCGGTCTGGGAAGATCCCGCATGCTGCGGAGCGGCTAGGCCTGTGAGCCATGGCCGCTGAGCCTGTGCGTCAGGAGCCTGTGCTCCGCAATGGGAGAGGCCACAACAGTGAGAGGCCCGCGTACCACAAAAAAAAAAAAGAAACAAGAAAAATCTGAAATAAACAACCGAAACATACACTTAAAGCAATTAGAGAAAGAAGAACAAAAAACCCCAAAAGTTAGCAGAAGGAAAGAAATCATAAAGATCAGACCAGAAATAAATGAAAAATAAATGAAGGAAACAATAGCAAAGATCAAGAAAACTAAAAGCTGGTTCTTTGAGAAGATAAACAAAATTGATAAACCATTAGCGAGACTCATCAAGAAAAAAAGGGAAAAGACTCAAATCAACAGAATTAGAAATGAAAAAGACGTAAAAACTGACAGTGAATAAATACAAAGGATCATGAGAGATTACTACGAGCAACTATATGCCAATAAAATGGATAACCTGGAAGAAATGGACAAATTCTTAGAAAAGTACAACCTTCCAAGACAGAACCATGAAGAAAGAGAAAATATAACTAGACCAATCACAAGCACTGAAATTGAAACTGTGATTAAAAATCTTCCAACAAACAAAAGCCCAGGACTAGATGGCTTCACAGGTGAATTCTATCAAATACGTAGGGAAGAGCTAACACCAACCTTCTCAAACTCTTCCAAAATACAGCAGAGGGAGGAACACTCCTAAACTCATTCTATGAGGCCACCATATACCAAAACCAGACAAAGATGTCACAAAAAAAGAAAACTACAGGCCAATATCACTGATGAACAGAGATGCAAAAATCCTCAACAAAATACTAGCAAACAGGGCTTCCCTGGTGGCACAGTGGTTGAAAATCTGCCTGCCAATGCAGGGGACACGGGTTCGAGTCCTGGTCTGGGAAGATCCCACATGCCGTGGAGCAACTAGGTCCGTGAGCCACAACTACTGAGCCTGCACGTCTGGAGCTTGTGCTCCACAGCAAGAGAGGCTGCGACAGTGAGAGGCCCGCGAACCGCGATGAAGAGTGGCCCCCGATCGCTGCAACTAGAGAAATCCCTTGCACAGAAACGAAGACCCAACACAGCCAAAAATAAATATATAAATAAATAAATAAATAAAATACTAGCAAACAGAATCCAACAGCACATGAAAAGGATCATACACCATGATCAACTGGGGTTTATCCAGGCATGCAAGGATTCTTCAATATACGCAAATCAATCAAGGTGATAAGCCATATTAACATATTGAAGGAGAAAAACCATATGATCATCTCAATAGATGCAGAAAAAGCTTTTGACAAAATTCAACACCAATTTATGATAAAAACCCTCCAGAAAGTAGGCATAGAGGGAACTTACCTCAACATAATAAAGGCCATATATGACAAACCCACAGCCAACATCATTCTCAGTGGTGAAAAACTGAAACCATTTCCACTAAGATCAGGAACAAGACAAGGTTGCCCAATGTCACCACTATTTTTCAACATAGTTTTGGAAGTTTGAGCCATGGCAATCAGAGAAGAAAAAAAAATAAAAGGAATACAAACTGGGAAAGAAGAAGTAAAACTGTCACTGTTTGCAGATGACATGATACTATATATAGAGAATCCTAAAGATGCTACCAGAAAACTACTAGAGCTAATCAATGAATTTGGTAAAGTAGCAGGATACAAAATTAATGCACAGAAATGTCTTGCATTCCTATACAGTAACGATAAGAAATCTGAAAGAGAAATTAAGGAAACACTCCCATTTACCACTGCAACAAAAAGAATAAAATACCTAGGAATAAACCTACCTAAGGAGACAAAAGACCTGTATGCAGAAAACTATAAGACACTGATGAAACAGAAATTAAAGATGATACAAACAGATGGAGAGGTATACCATGTTCTTGGATTGGAAGAATCAACATTGTGAAAATAACTATACTGCCCAAAGCAATCTACAGATTCAATGTAATCCCTATCAAACTACCAGTGGCATTTTTCATAGAACTAGAACAAAAAATTTCACAATTTGTATGGAAACACAAAAGACCACGAATAGCCAAAGCAATGTTGAGAAAGAAAAACAGAGCTGGAGGAATCAGGCTCCCTGACTTCAAACTATACTACAAAGCTACAGTAATCAAGACAGTATGGTACTGGCACAAAAACAGAAATATAGATCAATGGAACAGGATAGAAAGCCCAGAGATAACCCATGCACATATGGTCACCTTATCTTTCATAAAGGAGGCAGGAATATACATTGGAGAAAAGACAGTCTCTTCAATAAGTGGTGCTGGGAAAAGTGGACAGCTACATGTGAAAGTATAAAATTAGAATACTTCCTAACACCATACACAAAAATAAACTCCAAATGGATAAAAGACCTAAATGTAAGGCCAGACACTATAAAACTCTTAGAGGAAAACATAGGCAGAACACTCTATGACATAAATCACAGCAAGGTCCTTTTTGACCCACCTCCTAGAGAAGTGGAAATAAAAACAAAAATTAACAAATGGGACCTAATGAAACTTCAAAGCTTTTGCACAGCAAAGGAAAACATAAACAAGATGAAAAGACAACCCTCAGAAAGGAGAAAATATTTGCAAACAAAGCAAATGACAAAGGATTAATCTCCAAGATATATAAGCAGCTCATGCAGCTCAATATCACAAAAACAAACAACCCAATCCAAAAATGGGCAGGAGACCTAAATAGACATTTCACCAGAGAAGATACACAGATTGCTGGCAAATACATGAAAGGATGCTCAACATCACTAATCAGTAGGGAAATGCAAATCAAAAGTACAATGAGGTATCACCTCACACCAGTCAGAATGGCCATCATCAAAATATCTACCAACAATAAATGCTGGAGAGGGTGTGGAGAAAAGGGAACCCTCTTGCACTGTTGGTGGGAATGTGAACTGGTACAGCCACTATGGCGAACAGTATGGAGGTTCCTTAAAAAACTACAAATAGAACTACCATATGACCCAGCAATCCCACTACTGGGCATATACCCTGGGAAAATCATAATTCAAAAAGAGTCATGTACCACAATGTTCACTGCAGCTCTATTTACAATAGCCAGGACATGGAAGCAACCTAAGTGTCAATCTACTGATAAATGGATAAAGAAGATGTGGCACATATATACAATGGAATATTACTCAGCCATAAAAAGAAACGAAATCGAGTTATTTGTAGTGAGGTGGATGGACCTAGAGTCTGTCATACAGAGTGAAGTAAGTCAGAAAGAGAAAGACAAATACCGTATGCTAACACGTATATATGGATCTAAAAAAAAAATTGTTCTGAAGAACCTAGGGGCAGGACAGGAATAAAGATGCAGAGGTAGAGAATGGACTTGAGGACACGGGGAGGGAGAAGGGTAAACTGAGACAAAATGAGAGAGTAGCATTGACATATATACACTACCAAATGTAAAATAGATAGCTAGTGGGAAGCAGCTACATAGCACAGGGAGATCAGCTCGGTGCTGTGTGACCACTTAGAAGGGTGGGAAAGGGAGGGTGGGAGGGAGACACAAGAGGGAGGGGATATGGGGATATATATATATACATATAGCTGTTTCAGTTTGTTATACAGCAGAAAGTAATACAACATTGTAAAGCATTTATACTCTAATAACGATGTTAGAAAACTCTTTATTTGAGATCAACAAAATTGATAAACCTTTAGCTAATAAATTTGATAACCTTTGGTTTTTAGCCAAAAAAGAAAGACACAAATTACCAATACCAGGAATGACGTGATATCATTACAGATTCTACATACATTAAAAGGATAACAAAGAAATATAAATAAATCTGTGACAATAAGTTCACCAACTTAGATGAATTGAATAAAATTTTTGACACAAGCGTCCATAGTTCACTCAACAAAGAAATAGATAACCTTCCCAAAAGAAAACGCCAGGCCCAGAAGGCTTACCTGGTGAATTACAGCAAATATTTAAGAAAGAAGTAATGCAAATCTACACAAACTCTTCCAGACAGTTGAAGGGGAAAGAATACTTCCCAGTTCATTTTATTAGGGCAGCATTACCGTGATTCTAAAACGAAAGACATTATAAAACAGATAACACACGTACACACACACACAGACACACACACAGGGGAAATACGTCAACACCATGGTGGGAATCAGATGTGATCTTTATTTTCTTCTTTTAAAGTTTCCCTCTTTTCCTAAAACTTTCTCCAGTTAATACATATTACTTTAACCATCAGAAAAACCAAACAAGGTTTTTTCTTTTTCTTTTTTTTTTTTAAGAGCAGCCCAAGGAAACTAAGCAGTCCCAACTCTTCCTTGTAAATCAGAGTTCAAGTTCTATTATAAGACATCCTCATTACCACTCCCACTAGAAAGGCAATCCACAAGCCAATACAATATACCACCTCCAAAAAATTCCTTTGTTAATATCCTCTCATTCTTATCTGAGGAAAGGTGAGAAAATAGATAAAACGTAGTTCCTTACAGTTTGCAAATATCTAGCTTTTTCCGCAAAATAAAATATTGAGAAAGGAATTAAAGAAAGTCTTCATAAAGCTAAAGTTTTCACCACAGACTTAGAACAGCATAGCATTTTCTTTCATGAATTTATTAGTTCTGATTTATATTCTCAAAACGTTACTAATATTCTTTATAAAACTAACCTCCATTCAGTGAGAAGTGATTAGAAAGCTTTAAAAACATTTTTTTCAGGTCTTTACATTTTTGTTAAAAGTATTATATTCTAGTGCAGATGGTGCTAACATTGAGAACCCAAGCTCGTTTATACATTTATTACAGAATTTCTGGCTAAGTTAAGCCAGGTCCCTCTCCATTTACTGGGCGAAGATGATAAGCAGGGCTGAGATAGAAACACAAATGAGACATGGCCACTGCATGCAGAAAACTCACAGATGGGAGGAAAGCAGATATCTAAGTTCCTACCATAAATAGAAGGTAACAGAACTATTAAGATTATAAGATAATATTGGTGGTCCATGAACCACCTAAAATTCCCATGTACTATTTAAAATTATCTTGCATGTGATGCATGGCCACTAAAAAATTTCAAGTAGATTCGATTTAATAGTCCAAAGTCAGACTGCTAATCAAGATGTAGTCTGATTAAATTCAGTTTCCTAGACTCCTAATTGTGGAGGTGGGAGCAGGCACCACGCATTTGGAGGAAGGTGCTCATTTCCACCTCTGTTCCTTCTCATCTGCCTCCTTCCCCGCTCTTCTGTGTCCATCAGGTCCCAGCATAGCTTTCACACGGCTCTCCACTGATCCAAATGCCATCCGTTGTTCCAAGCCCAGGTTACTTAGTGTAGAGGCACCTGGCCCTTTGTTAGGAGGGTCAACAGCTGAATAGACTCCAGAAATTCAACAAGGACTGAGCCACTGAACAGTCTGGTCCTTAGACCAGCACCGGCAGCAGCCACAGCAGCATCTTCACCTGGAATTAACGTTAGATATACAGACTCAGTCCTCCCACCTTCTCCAAGACCTACTTTATCAGAACAAGCGTTTAAAAAAGAGCCCATGTGATTCATATGCAAAGTAAATTTTACAAAGCCCTGACCTTGCATACTAAACTAAGCCAGCAGTTCAGTCTCAGAAAGGTTGGACCCTCCGTTAGAATCAGGAATTTGGATGACTTCTCTCAATGACCCCTCTTAGCAACATCTTTATGATGTATTTACAGTGTCACACGTTGTATAGTTTAACTATAAAGATTCGTAACAGCATAAGCCATTACTATAAAGACAAAAAACAAAAAAAACCCAGCTGCCAAGAACCAACCGCCATTACCAACAGACCATGAGCAGGGGAAATGAAAAGTGACTGCCAAGTTCTTCACTAACCTTCCCACCTGGGCCCCAACTGATGGAGGACTCTCAGTAACCTTCCAGACAAGGCACTGACCAAGCCATCAGCTCGTGATCACTCTCCAAGGACACAGAATAGGATGGGAAGATTAATAGAGCCTTAAAGAGGATCTGTGATGGAGATCTGGGATGTGGGGTGGGTGGGGAGAGAGCCCAGGTTCAGAAGCATTCAGGGGCTTACAGGGGAAGAGCAGCATGAAGTGTCAAGAGCGCTTTATCATTCCCCCAAATCCTGCTTTGCATACCTTGCTGGTCCTCACCCATCCGACCAACTAGTCCTAGCAACTCTACCCTTGCAGTTGTTCAGCTTAGTTATACTTGACCCCACTCTTTCATACCCAGTCACATCCACCAACAAATCCTGTTGATTCACCCTTCAGAATTTAGCCAGAATCCAACCACTTCTCGTGGCCTCCACTCTACCACCTTACTCCGAGCCGTCATCATCTTACACCTGAGATAAGAGTCTCCTAACTGGCTCACTGCTTCCACCCTTGCCTCCTTCCATCTATTCTCAACCCAGCAGCCAGGGTAATCCTATCAAGTACTCCACTCAAACCCACCCCAATACTTCCCCATCTCACTCACAGTAAAAGCCAAAGTTTTTACAGTTCTCTGAAGGTATTCAACATAAAAACAAACAAGGAAAAAAACCCTACCAGGGGAATATGGACAAAACTATTGGGCACCACCATGATTTTAAGGGTAGACATAACGAACTTGCATACATCTCCCCCATTCACGGTGATCCTCAGAAGTACTTATGGTGGCAATTATATCACCAACTATGCCCTATATGCCTTTCAGAAGAGTCCAATGTCAGATTTTTTCCCCTACTTTATGGTTTAGGATTAATTCACTTTCATTACTAACCAAAATATTTGTTGGCAGAACATACTGTGTAAGATTAAAATAGTCTATAAATAGGTAATTTACCAAAACCTCGATGGTTTTAAAGGAAAAGCTTCCTTCTACCTTAGCAATCAAACCAAAAGCAGAAGCAAGAGGACATCATGATGCGTCATCACACTACTTTATGCAAGTAATTACTGAGTAATAAGCTCATCTGGACTCGATTTCCTTCCCATAGAACTAAAAGGTAATTATGTCTCTGAGTTTCTCCATGTCAATGGCACTGCTCTAGAACACTCAGATAACTGAAATATGGAGAACTTTTTAAAAAAACAGTCTAATAAGGAAAACCACACAATTTTATGGTAACGTTTTTACAATGTGTTTATAATGCAACACACTGACACTGTATGTCTTAATGCCTCATTTTGTTAATTACTTTATTACCATCGTTACTAAATAGGTGCCATGAACAAAGACTGCCAAGAATCAGTCTTTCAGCCTGATCATTACCATTTATACAAATTGCATTTCAGAAATATTTTCATTTATCTTCAGTTGTTTCTTGAAAACAATCTGGTGGACAAACTGCAGTCTACTAATAAACTGCAGGTCCGAAGGGATTTTGAATAAATGTTGGAGGAACTTCCCTGGGGGTCCAGTAGGTAGGACTCTGTGCTCCCAATAGAGGGGGCCTGGGTTCAATCCCTGGTTGGGAAATTAGATCACACACGCAGGCCGCAACTAGGAAGTCCGCATGCCACAACGAAAGATCCCACATGCCACAACGAAGATCCTGCATGCCACAACTAAGACCCGGCACAGCCAAAATAAATAAATAAATAAGTAAATTTTTTTTAAGTTACAATTTTAAAAAATAAAAAAATAAATGTTGGAAATCCTATTATAATGATCTTAAGAAGCAATTCTATTGGCTGGCAAAATAATGGTCCCTGCATTCAAGAAATAGAAAAAATACAAAATTTACTATATTTTGACTTAATCTTTGAAAGACATGGACATTTTCCCTAAATTGTTGTACAAAAACAGGTACACTTTTCAGAAGGTTTGATTTCCTCCTACAGTCAATGAAAATCACACCTCTTTAATTCACCAGAGAAAATTATTTGTAGTTCATTATGCTCACTTCTCTTCTGATAATATTTGACTTATTTAACAGAAAGAGTATTTCTTTTTAAATCTAAATTGTAAAATAAAGCAGAAGATAATTGCTCTTATTTTTCACATTTATTGACAAATAAATCCACTGCTATTGCTGTCTCCTTAATAGGGCTGCTAGAAAAATCAAATCAAAATTCTGTGGAGAAGAACACAGCAAGGAGGCAACTGTCTGCAAGCTAGGAAGGGTGCTCTCGCTAGAGACCAATCAGCTGGCATCTTCATCTTGGACTTCCCAGCACTCAGAACTTCCCAACTGGCCCAGAAAGCTGTGTTCTTGGTTTTCTGCCAGCTCATTAGCCACAGGATCTAATCCATTGCCAGCACAGGCTGTTACAACGCCAACCTGGGTCCAGAGATGGGCTTTGGACTGTGCAGGCATAAAGGATAATAGTTTAAAAAAACAAATACACCAGAGGGCAGACAGCAGAAACAAGAAGAACTACAATCCTGCAGCCTGTGAAACAAAAACCACATTCACAGAAAGACAGACAAGATGAAAAGGTAGAGGGCTAGGTACCAGATGAAGGAACAAGATAAAACCCCAGTAAAACAACTAAATGAAGTGGAGATAGGCAACCTTCCAGAAAAAGAATTCAGAATAATGATAGTGAAGATGATCCAGGACCTCGGAAAAAGAATGGAGGCAAAGATCGAGAAGATGCAAGAAATGTTTAACAAAGACCTAGAAGAATTAAAGAACAAACAAACAGAGATGAACAATACACTAACTAAAATGAAAACTACACTAGAAGGAATCAATAGCAGAATAACTGAGGCAGAAGAAGGGATAAGTGACCCGGAAGACAGAATGGTGGAATTCACTGCTGCGGAACAGAATAAAAAAAAAAGAATGAAAAGAAATGAAGACAGCCTAAGAGACCTCTGGGACAACATTAAACGCAACAACATTCGCATTACAGGGGTCCCAGAAGGAGAAGAGAGAGAGAAAGGACCCAAGAAAATCTTTGAAGAGATTACAGTCAAAAACCTCCCTAACTTGGGAAAGGAAATTGCCACCCAAGTCCAGGAAGCACAGCAAGTCCCATACAGGATACACCCAAGGAGAAACACGCCGAGACACATAGTAATCAAACTGGCAAAAATTAAACACAAAGAAAAATTATTGAAAGCAGCAAGGGAAAAATGACAAATAACATACAAGGGAACTCCCATAAAGTTAACAGCTGATTTCTCAGCAGAAACTCCACAAGCCAGAAGGGAGTGGCATGATACACTTAAAGTGATGAAAGGGAAGAACCTAGAGCCAAGATTACTCTACCCAGCAAGGATCTCATTCAGATTCAATGGAGAAATCAAAAGCTTTACAGACAAGCAAAAGCTAAGAGAATTCAGCACCACCAAACCAGCTCTACAACAAATGCTAAAGGAACTTCTCTAAGTGGGAAACACAAGAGAAGAAAAGGACCTACAAAAACAAACCCAAAACAATTAAGAAAATGGTCATAGGAACATACATATCAATAATTATCTTAAACGTGAATGGATTAAATGCTCCAACCAAAACACACAGGCTTGCTGAATGGATACAGAAACAAGACCCATATATATGTTGTCTACAAGAGACCCACTTCAGACCTAGGGACACATACAGACTGAAAGTGAGAGGATGGAGAAAGATATTCCATGCCAATGGAAATCAAAAGAAAGCTGGAGTAGCAATACTCATATGAGATAAAATAGACTTTAAAATAAAGAATGTTACAAGAGGCAAGGAAGGACACTACATCATGATCAAGGGATCAATCCAAGAAGAAGATATAACAATTGTAAATATATATGCACCCAACAAAGGAGTACCTCAATACATAAGGCAACTGCTAACAGCTCTAAAAGAGGAAATTGACAGTAACACAATAATAGTGGGGGACTTTAACACCTCACTTACACCAATGGACAGATCAGCCAAAGTGAAAATAAATAAGGAAACAGAAGCTTTAAATGACACAATAGACCAGATAGATTTAATTGATATTTATAGGAAATTCCATCCAGAAACAGCAGATTACACTTTCTTCTCAAGTGCACACGGAACATTCTCCAGGATAGATCACATCTTGGGTCACAAATAAAGCCACGGTAAATTTAAGAAAATTGAAATCATATCAAGCATCTTTTCTGACCACAATGCTATGAAATTAGAGATGAATTACAGGGAAAAAAACCATAAAAAACACAAACACATGGAGGCTAAACAATACATTACTAAATAACCAAGAGATCACTGAAGAAATCTAAGAGGAAATCAAAAAATACCTAGAGACAAATGACAATGAAAACACGACGATCCAAAACCTATGGGATGCAGCAAAAGCAGCTCTAAGAGGGAAGTTAATAGCTATACAAGCCTACCTCAAGAAACGAGAAAAATCTCAAATAAGCAATCTAACCTTATACCTAAAGGAACCAGAGAAAGAAGAACAAACAAAACCCAAAGTTAGCAGAAGGAAAGAAATCATGAAGATCAGAGGAGAAATAAATGAAAGAGAAACAAAGATAACAATAGCAAAGATCAATAAAACTAAAAGCTGGTTCTTTGAGAAGATAAGCAAAGTTGATAAACCATTAGCCAGACTCATCAAGAAAAAGAGGGAGAGGACTCAAATCAATAAAATTAGAAATGAAAAAGAAGAAGTTACAACAGACACCGCAGAAATACAAAGCATCCTAAGAGACTACTACAAGCAGCTCTACGCCAATAAGATGGACAACCTGGGAGAAATGGACAAATCCTTAGAAAGGTATAACCTTCCAAGACTGAACCTGGAAGAAATAGAAAATATGAACAGACCAATCACAAGTAATGAAATTGGAACTGGGATTAAAAATCTTCCAACAAACAAAAGTCCAGGACCAGATGGCTTCACAGATGAATTCTATCAAACATTTACAGAAGAGCTAACACCCATTCTTCTCAAACTCTTCCAAAAAATTGCGGAGGAAGGAACACTCCCAAACTCATTCTATGAGGCCACCATCACCCTGATACTAAAACCAGACAAAGATATTACAAAAAAAGAAAATTACAGACCAGTATCACTGATGAACGTAGATGCAAAAATCCTCATCAAAATACTAGCAAACAGAATCCAACAACACATTAAAAGGATCATACACCATGATCAAGTGGGATTTATCCCAGGGATGCAAGGATTCTTCAACATATGTAAATTAATCAATGTGATAAACCATATTAACAAATTGAAGAATAAAAACCATATGATCATGTCAATAAATGCAGAAAAAGCTTTTGACAAAATTCAACACCCATTTATGATAAAAACTCTCCAGAAAGTGGGCATAGAGGGAACCTACCTCAACATAATAAAGGCCATATACGACAAACCCAAGGCAAACATCATTCTCAATGGTGAAAAACTGAGTGTTTCCACTAAGATCAGCAACAGGACAAGAATGTCCACTCTCACCACTATTATTCAACAGTTTTTGAAGTCCTAGCCATGGCAGTCAGAGAAGAAAAAGAAATAAAAGGAATCCAAATTGGAAAAGAAGAATTAAAACTGTCACTGTTTGCAGATGACATGATACTATACATAGAGAATCCTAAAGATGCCACCAGAAAACTACTAGAGCTAATCAATGAATTTGGTAAAGTAGCAGGATACAAAATTAATGCACAGAAATCTCTTGCATTCCTATAAACTAATGATGAAAAATCTGAAAGAGAAATTAAGGAAACACTCCCATTTACCACTGAAACAAAAAGAATAAAATACCTAGGAGTAAACCTACCTAGGGAGACAAAAGACCTGTATGCAGAAAACTACAAGACACTGATGAAAGAAATTAAAGATGATACCAACAGGTGGAGAGATATACCATGCTCTTGGATTGGAAGAATCAATGTTGTGAAAATGACTATACTACCCAAAGCAATCTACAGATTCAATGCAATCCCTATCAAACTACCAATGACATTTTTTACAGAACTGGAACAAAAATCTTAAAATTTGTATGGAGACACAAAAGACCCCAAATAGCCAAAGCAGTCTTGAGGGAAAAAAACAGAGCTGGAGGAATCAGACTCCCTGACTTCAGACTATACTATAAAGCTACAGTAATCAAGACAATATGGTACTGGCACAAAACCAGAAACATAGATCAATGGAACAAGATAGAAAGCCCACGCACCTATGGTCACGCACCTATGGTCAACTAATCTATGACAAAGGCTGCCAGTATATACAATGGAGAAAAGACAGTCTCTTCAGTAAGTGGTGCTGGGAAAACTGGATAGCTACATGTAAAAGAATGAAATTAGAACACTCTCTAACACCATACACAAAAATAAACTCAAAATGGATTAGAGACCTAAATGTAAGGCCGGACACTATAAAACTCTTAGAGGAAAACATAAGAAGAACACACTTTGACATAAATCACAGCAAGATCTTTTTTGATCCACCTCCTAGAGAAATGGAAATAAAAAGAAAAATAAACAAATGGGACCTAATGAAACTTCAAAGCTTTTGCACAGCAATGGAAACCATAAACAAGATGAAAAGACAACCCTCAGAAAGAAGAAAATATTTGCAAACAAATCAACGGACAAAGGATTAATCTCCAAAATATATAAATAGCTCATGCAGCTCAATATTAAAAAAACAAACAACCCAATCCAAAAATGGGCAGAAGACCTAAATAGACATTTCTCCAAAGAAGACATACAGATGGCCAAGAAGCACATGACAAGGTGTTCAACATCACTAATTATTAGAGAAATGCAAATCAAAACTACAATGAGGTATCACCTCACACCAGTTAGAATGGGCATCATCAGAAAATCCGCAAACAACAAATGCTGGAGAGGGTGTGAAGAAAAGGGAACCCTCTTGCACTGTTGGTTGAATGTAAGTTGATACAGCCACTATGGAGATCAGTATGGAGGTTCTTTTAAAAACTAAAAACAGAATTACCTTATGATCCAGCAATCCCACTACTGGGCATATACCCAGAGAAAACCATAATTCAAAAAGACACATGCACCTCAATGTTCATTGCAGCACTATTTACAATAGCCAGGTCATGGAAGCAACCTAAATATGCCCATCGACAGATGAATGGATAAAGAAGATGTGGTACATATATATAGAAAGGAATATTACTCAACCATAAAAAGGAACAAAATTGGGTCATTTGTTGAGACGTGGATGGATCTAGAGACTGTCATACAGAGTGAAGTAAGTCAGAAAGAGAAAAACAAATATCGTATATTAACGCATATATGTGGAACCTAGAAAAATGGTACAGATGAACCGGTTTGCAGGGCAGAAATTGAGACACAGATGTAGAGAACAAACATACGGGCACCGAGGGGGGAAAGCAGTGGCGGGGGTGGGGGGGTGTTGGGTGGGTGGTGTGATGAATTGGGCGATTGGGATTGACATGTATACACTGATGTGTATAAAGTTAATGACTAATAAAGACCTGCTGTATAAAAAAATAAATTAAATTAAATTTAAAAAAAATTCTATGGAAACCCTTTGCAAACCATCTCAAGTCATACTCATCTAAGTCAGAATTAGCAATCAACTAATAACCATCTACCAAATACCTACTTCTGTCCAGGCAGTATAAGAGGTGTGAGTGAGATCAAAATAACAAGAGCTGGACCCTACTCAGTAAGAACCCATGAGCCAGGGGGAAAGATAAAACATTACAAAACAGTAGTTGGTGTTGGAAGAGAATTATGGGCAAGAGCACAGAGCAAGCAATCAACACAAACTGCACAACTAAAGAGATAGCTGAATAGTGCACATTCACAGAGCAATTTCTTTATGCTTTCCCTGTTCTAAATGTTTGCCACATTTGAATTTATTTAATCCTCATAACAGCCCTATGAGGTGGGTCTGATTATTGTTATTTCCATTTTAAAGTCAAAGAAACCTAGACGCAGAGAGGTTAAGTCCTTGCTCAAGGACACAAAACTAGTAAATAGCATAGCCAAGATTTAACCTCAGGTAGTAAGACTGCAGAGTTCACACTCCTACAGACACATGATTCTGTGCAGCATCTGAGCAAAGAAATGAACTCTCTCTGCCTGAGATAGTCAAGGAAAGCCTTTGAGGGGCTGACATTTGAGTTGGTCCTGAAGGAAAAGAAAGGATTCCTCAAAGGAAGGAGATGAAGTAGTGCAACCCAGGCAAACACAAAGACATATACAAAGGTTTATTTGAGCAAAGGGGAAAAGTCCTAAGGGTGAGAACAGGGGGAGGCAGATGGGGAGGGGAGAGTGGTAGGAGAGAAGGTGCCACCGTAGGCATAGCCCACATGATAAAGGACCTGTATGTCAGAACTATGGGTTGTACTTGAACCTGAAACAACAGAGATATCCCAGAAGATGGGGCGAGGGAAAGGTTCTTTGGCAATCGTTCTCCCCATTTCCCACTAATTCCCCATTTCTAAAGAGATAGTCCAAGCATGACTTCCTGTGGACTCTACCACCAACATTTTATAGCCAATGACCTTGCTTTTGGAATCACAGTGAGATCAAGACCATCTGGCCAGACTTTCCTTTGGAACCACTGCCCCTAGCCCCACCCACATCCCTTTATAGGCCATATCTACACATATCTTTTCATCTTTTCCTGTCAGCTCTAAAGAAAGAAATGCACTTTCTCTTTCCTCTGTCAAAGCTCGGAATCCCATCCCTTCCCATCCCCAGGTACTACCTTTATCTCAACCTTACCCGTAGGTCCATAGCATCCTTCATCTCTCTGCTGATGGCATAATGATTTCCCTCCCTTCCTGAAAACCCTAATTCATTGAATCCAGCTCCTTCAACCACAATCCTGTTTTTCTCCTTCCTTTCACAGTCCAATCCCCATATACGAGTATCGGGTACCCATTACTCTTATCATCATAGCTCAGCCGCCTGTCCTCTTTTAATTCGCTGAAAATTCTTAAAGGGTTAAAAGTTCAGACCTGCAAATTCGACTCTGAGCCCCACCAGCACAAGCTAAATCATAAGCAGATGAATGAACTTCTACCAACCTTCAGCTTCCCTACTTACAAAGTGATAAATTGTACCTACTCTAAATGCATCAATAGTAAATGAATTGCATAAGAGTAAATTAATTACCGTATGTCAAACCCTTCCCATAGTGCCTAATCCATAGTAAGAGCTCAATAAACTTCATTGTCAATATTGGCAACAATATTAGAATTGCCATAGATCTCATTCTTAATTTCTCTCTTTCCAATACTCTTTGCAGATCTTTCCTCCCTGATCTTAAATGATGCCATGCTTTACTGATTCTCCTCTTAAATTCTAATTTTGCCATACTCTCTGAACCAACAGACATCGTCTCATCTAATCTGAATCAAGGTCTCAGCAGCATGATAGTCAACCACTCCTTCCTTTTTAGATCGCTTGCGCCTCCTAGGCCTCCCCACTACCAGACACTCCTGATTTTCCTTCTACCTCATTCAATAAATACTCCTTTCTCTGTTGCCTTAGGTAATTCTACCTCATTCATTTCCTAGGTATAAAACATGGTTCTTTTTCTCCTTCCTTCACTTTTCCTTTGTTCTCTGTATAGCCACACCCTCCTGTTCCCTGGGTAGTTCCAGGTCCTTAAGTACCTCACACTGATAACTCATTTAGTTTTATGAGTTTAAATATCTTGCCTTTAAACATCTTGCATAGGATAACTCACACATTTTTATATGTGGCATTGACCCTTCTCCCCTGAAGTCCAGAATCAAATATCCAATTTCTTACTCAACATCTCGACTTGGGTACCTAATAAATATTTCACACTTAACAAGATCAAAACAAAATTTGTGACGTCTGCCCTCCGATCCAACCTGTTCCACCTCTGGTCTCCTCCATATCAATGAATGGCACCACCATCTCCCATCACCAAGAACATACAGACACATTCAAACCATCAAAAAGAGCAATGTTCCTCTCTCCAAAGTGTACTTTAGATCTGTTCTTTACCCTCTGTCTCTACACTACACACTAGTCCAAGCCTCCATCGCCTCTCAGCAAAAAAACTACACCAGCCACCTTTGTGGTCACGCTGCTTCCTCTCTGGCCCTCTATAAGCATCTCCCACACAGGACCCAGAAATCTTTTTATAGATCAATCCCATGTCCCCTCTCACTACACCAGAATAAGTCCAAGTTTTATACACAACCTCTTCATTTTACAGATGAGAAAAAATAATGTCCTGCGAATTAAGTGACTTGATCAAGGTCATAAGCTAGCTATCAGCAAGGATGAGACCAGAACCAGACCTCCCTTCACCCAGGCCAGGGCTTCACTGCCCCACCCACTGCCCTCTGAAGGCACATATTCTAATGACAATTACGTTAATACACTCTCTTTAATAACAATAGCTCCTTACCTCTATTCAGTTTGGGTTGGCAAAGAAACAGCACAGAAGTCCAGGCCTGAGGTTATTTAATCAACATTATCAGACCATGATCCTCTCCAGCACTAGCTCTGAGTGTTTAATGTTCAGGATAATAAAATGCAATCTGCAGAATCCATTTATATTTTCATCATGTCATCAGAAACCCAGCAGGCGCTGTTTATAGCCACAGATTGACAGACTCTGCTAAAAAAAATCTAATTAAGAATACAAGAAATGCTCCAAAGCATGCTGGGAGCATTAAATCCTCTGATCTAGCCATTGCGTGCTCTAGACACAGGAAATGGGTCAGTCCAGGAACATGTGAGTGGGTTTAGCAGTAAGTGTGTTTGCACACTTAGGCTGTTCTTACCTTCTAAAGAGACAGAACAGACACTGCAAAGAAAGACAAACAACTCATGAGCTTTAACCCAACATAAAGTATTAGCAATTGATTTGAGAGCAAAGAAAAAGAATGAGTCGCGAAAGAAAATGGCCTCGTAAGTGCTTCTGGGCTATGCGTGCTGTCTCTACTACAAGAAGCAGCGCTAGGCTTCAGCCACAGTGTGATTTTTACCTGGGTATCATGTTGCTCCTTAAATAAATACTTCAATTCATGGTTAATTTTGACAAATCAGTGTATGGAACTGTCATCTAGTCCTCAGCACAGGGAGATACAAAACCTCTGAATTAGGCAAATCGGGGTCCAAATTTCAGGTGTGACACTTTGGAGCTACGTGACACTGGACAAATGGCTTCGTTTCTCTGAGCCTGCTCCATCATCTTTAAAAGACAGTTGTAGGAACCTGTTTTACAAGGTTGTTAGAGGTTGGAAATCATGAGTAGAAACCATCTAATAGGACATGTACTACTGATTGGAAGCTCTATTACTTTCTTTCTTCGAGCTTCATCTCTAAGGAGAAGAAAAAAATCCATGCTGGAGTGTCTCGATCAGGTGGTTGCAATTTCTGTTCAGAAATACCGCTCAAGAGAAAGTGAGTATGGCTGAGGCAGATCTGCTGCTTCACAGATGGCTCTGGGCTTGTGAGTGCTGGGTACAAAATCACACGATGTGACAGACTCCTATACACATGGTCCGGATTTAGTGAGACCATGAGGAGACAATTGGGCAAATCCAGAAACATGACACATTTTATAAGAAATTTTATAAGAAATTTGACCTTCAAAAAGCCAATATCGTGAAGAAAAGGGGAGGGTTGTTACCTTAAATAAGAGACTTAAAGGGACATGACAACCAATTCATTGCATGCATCTTAGTGAAATACTAGTTTAAAAGCAGACTTACAGGTGATATTTTGGGCACAATTGAGGAAATCTGAACATATACTGGTCATTTGATAATATCAGGGCATTAGTTCACTTTATTAAGAGTGACAGTGGCATGGTGGTTATGTAGAAGAATGTCCTCATAGCTTGGTATTTAGAGGGAAAGTATTTAGAGGGAAAGGGGTCTGATGTCTGTAATTTATTTTGAAAAGGTTTAAAAGATATTAGGAGTACGTGTGCATGTGTTTGTGTTAGAAGTAAATATAGAAAATGTTAACAATTATTGACACTAGGTGGTGGGTATATGGCCTCTTTGAACCAACCTACCTTCCCTCCTGCCTCTCTCTCTGTCTCTCTCTTTCTCTCTCATGTTTCAAAATATTCATAATAAAATGTTGTCTGGAGCTACAGCTGAAAGTCATTCAGCAGTCCAGGGAAAGAAATCAAGTCAAAAGCCTGTCTGGTGCCACCTCATTTGTTACTAGGAGTGCTTTTTTATATTTGTTTTCAATGGTTCACTATCAGTCATTTCATTTATATTCAACCCACTCTCTCTTCTGCTCACTACACAGAAATGGCTCTTGCCAGTCATCAAATCAACATGACGTTAATACTGAGGATGGGAAGGAAAGAGGGGTCAAGCCCTTTGGCTTCCTGATTTGGGGCAAAGAATGGGAACTAGAGGCTCTGCCAAGTACACACAGTCCTGTGACAGTTGTAGAACTGTCTGAAGAACTGATCAATTTCACCATTTGATATTCTAATAACCTAATAATTTTTAGCTAACAATCCAAAGTAACCACAAAACTGTTGTGTTTCACCAGTACTTGCTATTTTAAAACACATCAAAGTCAAGTTAGAAAACTACTAGAATTCACCCAAACAAGTTATTAGATTACCAAAGGAAAATAAAACATGGTGAAATGCTCATTATACAGACAGGATGATCACTTTTAAACAGCCTGTCCTTTTAAAAGTCGTAGGTATGACTTGGGCAACACAACTAGGAAGAAAAGCCAGGAAGTGATCAACATAAAATGAGACAGTGACTTTTAGAAGGAGGGAAGGAATTATCAATGGAAGGGAGCCCAGGACGGGCTTCCAGGGTGATAAAATTCTACTTCTTGATTTGAATCTACTTCTTGAGACAGTGATTCCAAGACTGTCCACCTTAAATAATTAACTAAGCTGTGAATTTATGTGGTTTTCTGTAATCGTGTTATACTTTACAATTAAAAAGATTTTAAAGGGAGGACTGGAGAAATAGAGGTTGACTTCCATAGTGGTTTAACCTCTTTTTTTTTTTTCTTTTGATAGTAACAAAAGCCATTTTCCATTTGGTTTAACTCAGAAAAGTCTTTGTAGTGAGAAAATACTACTTGTAAAAGTTTTTCAGTCAAATGTAATAGAAATACACCTCCAACTAATAATGTTCCTCAGGTCTATTAAAATGGTGGCTGGCAATATGGAAAAACAGTATGGAGTTTCCTTAAAAAAAAAACTAAAAATAGAGTTACCATATGATCCAGCAATCCCACTCCTGGGCATTTATCCAGAAAAGACAAAAACTCTAATTTGAAAAGATACATCATGCACCCCAATGTTCACAGAAGCACTATTTACAGTAGCCAAGACATGGAAGCAACCCAAGTGTCCATCAACAGACGAATAGATAAAGAAGATGTGATACACACACACACACACACACACACACACACAATGGAATATCAGCCATAAAAAGAATGAAATATTGCCATTTGTGGCAACATGGATAGACCTAGAGATTATCATACTGAGTGAAGTAAGCCAGATAGACAAAGACAAATATTATATGATAACATTTATATGTGGAAGCTAAAAAATAATACAAATGAACTTATTTACAAAACAGAAACAGACTCACAGACATAGAAAACAAACTTATGTTTACCAAAGGGGAAAGGTGGGGGAGGAATAAATTAGGAGTATGGGATAACAGATACACACCACTATATATAAAATAGATAAACAACAAGGATTTACTGAACAGCACAGGGAACTATATTCAACATCTTGTAATAACCTATAATGGAAAAGAGTCAGAAAAAATATATATATATATGTAAAACTGAATCACTTTGCTGTACACCGGAAACTAACACAGTATTGCAAATCAACTATACTTCAATTTAAAAAATGGTGACTGGGATCCACACATGCTTACTGCATGATATATATATATTTTTTTTTTAATTTATTTTAATTAATTTATTTATTTTTGGTTGCATTGGGTCTTGGTTGTGTGCGGGCTTCTCTAGTCGTGGGGAGCAGGGGCTACTCTTCGTTGCAGTGCGTGGGCTTCTCACTGCGGTGGCTTTTCTTGTTGCGGAGCACAGGCTCTAGGTGCGTGGGCTTCAGTAGTTGTGGCACCCAGGCTCAGTAGTTGCAGCTTGTGGGCTCTAGAGCACAGGCTCAGTGGTTGTGGTGCACGGGCTTAGCTGCTCCACAGCATGTGGGATCTTCCCGGACCAGGGCTCAAACCTGTGTCCCCTGCATTGGCAGGCAGATTCTTAACCACTGCGCCACCAGGGAAGCCCTGCATAATATATATTTATATATATATTTTTAACATCTTTATTGGAGTATAATTGTTTTACAATGGTGTGTTAGTTTCTGCTTTATAACAAGGTGAATCAGCTATACATATACATATATCCGCATTCTCTTCCCTCTTGCGTCTCCCTCCCTCCCACCCTCCCTATCCCAGCCCTCTAGGCATAATATATTTTAAAACAAACATTTGAGTATCAAAGGAGCCAATGTACTGCTAGGCTTTGGAAAATAAAGGACACATCATCTTCTGAGATTTTACCATTTGAATGGCTCTAGGCAGACACTTGGGGTCAGGAATGGCCACAGTGCCCCTTCCCCCCATCTTCTATCAATGGTTTGAATGACATGGTTATCTAAAGACACCTAGTCAGGATTGGTAGGAAGCTGAAAGTCCAGACAACTGGGTTCAAGCCACAGTTCTCTAATAACCAAGGGTTTCCAGCAAATCACTCCACTTCTCTAAGATAACTTTGCACAAATCTACAGATTCTCTGAACCCTGTTCCACCCTAGGCTCTCACCTTGAAGTTTTGATGATAATAGTAACAGCATCTTTTATGGAACCTTAATTGACTCACTTACTCCTCAGTTCCCTGGTGCAGTTGTCAGAGCTACCGCAGCTGGTTGCACAGGTTGTGCCCTCAACAGTGGTGCCCAGCTGAGGAGACAAGTTGGGGCTAAAAGCCAGCCTGAGCTCTCTTTGTCAAACTACACAAATTCTTCTGGCAAAAGAGTCCTGTTTTCCTAATTCACATAAAGCCACTGTCTGTACTCAAGCCCAAAGAGTCTACCCTACGATGTCTTTTTGAGTTTATACAAAGGTGCTCAATGGGCTCTCAGGGGCCCTGATAGAAGTGTGCTTATTATCTCTGTTTTCCAGATGAAGAAACGAAAGTATAGACCATGAAGTAATTGGCCCAATTTCACAAAGTAAGTGGCAGAGCCAGGACTCTAAGCTGGGCAGTCTGGTTCCCAACCCACATTCCCAACCAGAAGGCTAGGCTGCCCAAATACGCCTGTGTCAGTTGAGTTGTAAATAAAGATCTGACTTCCCACTGCCTTATGCAATCTTCTCTCTTCAGTGTGCCTCTTCCTCAAAACGTGGAAAAAGAATATAAGCCCCCAAACCCAGAGAAATGTCAAAATGTCTGCCCATATACTGTCCACTCACTCAACACTGTGGAGGTGAAATCATAACAATCTCTGTGATGTCACTGGATTTTAGCCTCTGTATTTAAAAAATCATCACACATATCCAAAGAATACAACTTGAAAGAATCTTATACATGACTTGATCCCCTACGGAATGAAAACTAAATATCCACTAATGGGGAGTGAAGGGGACTAGGAGGAAAGAAGACAAGATGCCTCATTTGAGACCATTAGGCATTTCAGAACAAAATATCTCCCTACTTATCTCCCTCTGGTTCTTTAGACTTACAAATAATGTATTATGGCAGGAAATCTGTTCTCTTGGCTGTTCTGTGATGAAGACAGCAGGTGGTAATCCCAGCCCCCTAAAGTGCTGTTCATAACTGGGCCTCACTGACACCACGATGTGGCGGCTGCCCCCACTGAGGAAGCAGCGCCATCTTGGTTTCTACTGGAGTGAACATTACTCAGATGCTGTGTTTATTTCTCCTTACACAATGTTTCCTCCATAAACATGGTCTACATCAATAAGGAAGGAGTCCTGTTTTCAGAGTGCTACAAAAAACCATAAGGAAACAGTGTAATGCTGTACTACCACAGGTAAATTAAAGAAAAGACAAGAAGGCTATTTGTTATAAACCTAGTAGGTGAGATCCATGTTAATCAAAAACAAAACAAAACCAACAACAGGACCTTCTGCCCACGCATCATCTTGAAAAACCTCATTAACAAAAAGTCTAGAGAAAGGAAGAAGGAAAAAGGGTATAAAAAGTTAACTGTGTTATTGTTAGAATACAAGATATGTTCTAACAGGTCCTTGGTTTTATATATATATATATATATATATATATTTAAAACATTTATTTATTTATTTGGCTGCATCGGGTCTTAGTTGCGACACACAGGATCTTCGTTGCAGCATGCGGGTCTTTAGTTGCAACGTGCAAACTCTTAGTTGCAGCATGTGGGTCTTTAGTTGCAGCATGAGAACTCTTAGTTGCGGCATGTAGGATCTAGTTCCCTGACCAGAGATTGAACCCAGGCCCCCTGCATTGGGAGTGTGGAGTCTTAGCCACTGGACCACACGGGAAGTCTCTCCTTGGTTATATTTTTAAAACTCCTTATAATCAAGTCACCCTGAGAGATGGCCTAGAACCAATGTTATTCTGCTAAATGCTTAACAATGGGTTCTCATGAGGTGGGGAGGGGAGAAGAGCCTTGACGTGTAGCATTTGCCAATCTGCATGGCGTAAATATTCCCACTGTGGTTGATTTCAAGCTCAGCCCGATATCACTGAACACACAATGAGGAGGACATGCACACAAGCTTCTCTCTTGAGCCATATGAGCTGGCTCCAGAATACTACTGCAAACTCGCAATCTCTATTACATATATATTATGAGGCTAACAGTTAACTTAAATGTGGTGTTTTAAATGTATTACAATATCCATGACATTGGAGAATTATCAAAAAATAATTTAAAACAAACCATATAACCATATGAATGTTTCTAAACTTGCATACACTCTTGTTCATAAACAATCAACATCTTATATAGAAAGATGTAACTACTATGATAATATAAACCTATTGTTCTTTCAGAGAGCTGTTTCTGATTCCTGGCTATAGGTAGACGATCGGAATGCAACAGCAAAAGGTCTCCACTAAATTCCTGAAAATTGGAGCAGTAACAATAATCCAATGAATAGGCCTTTCCCAAGCATATAAAATCAAATATAAAAAGCTTACTTTTGTCCTAAATATTTCCTAGCTGTGGAGTATACTCAGGTTCTTGAAAGCTTGTATACTCTCTAGTCCTGAATTTGCAAATATATTTCCTTCCCCCCTTATAGGACAGCCAACAATTATAGCAAAGCTAATAATTGTCCCCAATCCATTCCAGTGTACCGTGATATAATTTTTAATAAGTTTGTGGGCAATTAACTAGATTGTAACAATCTTTTAGAGAACAAAGGGAAAAATACAGCCCACTTCCAACATAAGGGCACAAACTATCCAAACGGGAGTTTTGACTACAGTGCCCGGAAGGTAATAAGTAGAACTACTAAAGCAGAACAGTTGCCATTTTGCTGCTGATTGACACAGAGAGCTGTTGTGTGTAAAAGGAAGAAATGGAGGACTAATGCTGTTGGCAATAATCAACAGCTCTGTTCTTTCTTTTTTTAATTGCTAGAACACCTGCTGCCTAAGTCTCTTCAGCCTCATCCATTATGCAGCATGTTGATGGTGACGGGACCGGGACACGCCAAGCACACAAAGACAAAGGGACAGACCCAACCCTCAAAGGACAGGCATTGATAGCCACACGCTTCCTCTTCCCACTCTCAGTATTTAAAAAGACAATCCACTTACACCAAAATTTACTGAGTTGTCATTTTATGGCATTGGGGGGAGTTAAAATATAAAGACAGTACTTGTTTTCCACAACATGTGTTTAGGGAGATTCAATTATTATTTCGTGGGGATTGGCCTTCACATTTATTCTTTGGCCTACCCAAGAGAGGAAACACTTAACAGAAGCATTTCCCAAAGTATGTCCCACCGAATCCTAGTTCCACAGGATGTTGAGATGTGATGTGGAAAAAAGGCTCCACAGTCAAGTACATTTGGGGAATGCTAAGTTGTTTTTTTTTTTACAACTCTGAGCTTCTCAGAGCCAATAATATGCTAATGTACACTGAGATCTTCCAGTGGGAGATAAAATAGTGTTTCCTAATTCGTTGTACCAAGACCTCTTTTCAAGAAAAGTCTCTGGGGCTTCCCTGGTGGCACAGTGGTTGAGAGTCCACCTGCCGATGCAGGGGACATGGGTTCGTGCCCCGGTCCGGGAAGATCCCACATGCCATGGAGCGGCTGGGCCCGTGAGCCATGGCCGCTGAGCCTGCGCGTCCAGAGCCTGTGCTCCGCAACGGGAGAGGCCACAACAGTGAGAGGCCCGCGTACCACAAAAAAAAAAAAAAAAAGAAAAGAAAAGTCTCTGGGGAGTGGGACCAGTGCTCTGTAGAATGTGTATTAGGAAACTGACTTTCCGGCGAACTGGTAACTCATAGCCTAGGGGGACCATACAGACCCTCACACAAGTTGTCTGTTCTTTACTGTATTGGACTCCTTGGTACTTCAGAAAATTTGAATAAGCTACCAAAATTTAAAAGCAGAAGAGCTAATATTTAAGCAATGTCAACAACAAAGGTGTTTTTTTTTTTTAATTGCTTCTCTTGAAAAGAAAAGAGGGGACTAAGGGGGCACTCCTTGTCCACAGAGTTGCCTTTTCTGTGCAGAATATTTTAAACCATAAAGGAATTTTTAAAAACAAACTACATAATGTACCCAGTTTATAGTGAAGTTAAGGAAAGAAAAATTACACGTGCACTGTATATAGGTGTTCAGAGAAGTGAAACAAAGGCAAGTGAGAATGGGGTATTAAAGAGGGAAGTCTTCCCCAAGAGGTGGGGATAAGCCTAGACAGGGTAGGAAGAAAGGAGGGATGTATGCAGAGCTAAAGGGAATACCAAGGACAAAAGCACAAGGCTGGAATCAGTAAGTCATAAAAACAGATCACAGCGTACTTCAAAATATAGATACAAAACACACGTTTGATTTAAATTTGTAATTTAATTGAGGAACACAGTGGTCAAGAATTTTAACAATTAAATAGCTCTGAACCACAGATAGGGTCAAATCAAGCCATTTGGCCATTAAATCCAATCTCTAAGAGGATAAACACTAGATGTTTCTTAGTTATATGACTAAGTAATTTCCAAAACAATTCCCATCAAATGGCAGGTGCAAAAGCAATTACATCAAATTCCTTGCCCGTTCCACAGAACTGGGAAAGCAGGGCCTCCGAGAACCAGGGAACCAGTTCGAAAATAATTCTGGCGCCTCAGAGATCCTATTACTAAGAAGCAGAAATAGATTTTCAAGTGCTCACTTTGAAATATTGAGCATGGTTCCACCCAGATCTTTCCACCATCCTAGAACACTTATTAAAAACCAGTTCAAAGTGAGTCATCATCTAAAATAAAGCTTCACCTTGCCTGAAGTCATGAGGCATAGTGGTCTAATCTCACCACAGTGTGACTAACACGATCTAAAAAACAAACAAAAATATTTTCTCATTAAGAAGTTAGGTCTAACATGTGATGGGAGCTCAAAATGCGTTTCTTAATTTGAGTTAAGGTCTAACTGTTGCTGTTTTACAATTTCTGTTATTTTTTACATCATGACTCTTCCAGGATTTCTACTAACAACTCAAAACCCTAACCCCCACTTGACTAGTCTTCAGTCTTTATTTTCAGAACAATGTCTTGTTTTGGAAAGACTACCAACCGCAGACACAAAAAAAGGTCACCCTCCAAAATCTTGGGAGCTACCAGAATATTCCCTAACCTTGGCACCTTTTTTTCTACCTCTAAGCAAAGAACTGCCTCTCTTTCTTTCTGAGCAAGTCCTTCCGCCCAGGCCCTTGTTCCTGCTCCCTCCCCTCTGATCTCCTCTCCTGTCTCTTCTTTGTACCGCTCACCAAGCTAAAGGATCCTCTGCAAACCTCTTTGCGTGTGGCAGTCTTGATTCAAATATTTTTAAGTGTTTCCTACTGCCTCAAGCTCAAGCAGTAACTTGAATCGGCTACGTGAATCTACTCCTATGTGAATTCACCAGACACATCCATGTCTCTTTGCATTTGCTCATGCCATTACCATATCTGGAATGCCTTTGCTCGTTATTTATATCTAATCCCATGTTCAAATCTCAAGACACAAATACTCTAAGCTTTCCCTAAAGCACCCATTAACTCCTATATCCCTGTGTAAACCAAATTTGTCTCCAACTCCCAAAGCACTTACTGTCCTTTATACATGAAATAAGACGGGATTTATAATCAGAAAATCTGGCCTTAAAATCGCACCTCCACCACTAACTAGCTATGTGATTTGGGGTGGATACATCTGCACTGTAGCTCTTTCCTTGCCTATAAAATAGGTAAATGATAGCACTTACAGGTAAGGATTAAATGAGATTATGTATATGAGAGCACGTGAAAGCTGTTAATGAAAAAATGTAACTTTCGAAATGTAATTTACCTTAAAGTCTCATTAATATTTGTATGTTTTGTCCCTGTGTCCCTGAGTAGATTCATTCACTGAATAGTTATTTACAGAGCACATCTTATGTGCCTGACATTGTTCTAGACACTGGGGATGTGGTCCCTGAATTCATGTCATTGTTTAGTAGACAGACGATAAACAATATAACATGTAATACAACAGCAGGTAATAGTAAGAGCTATGAAGAAAAATAGAGCAAAATAAAGGGATAAAAAGTGGCAAAAAATGGGTTGCTACTTGAGATATTTTAAAGCGAAAAGGCTTCTCTGAGAAAATGACACATAATCAGAGACTTGAAAGAAGGAGGTAATGAGCAGTGTTCATTTCTGTGGGAAAAGCATCCCAGGCAGAGACATGCAAGTTCAGGGCCCACAGGTGGGTGTGAGCATGTACTGTCTGGTAAAGAAAAAGGCAAGTATGGCTAGAATAGAGGCAATAAGGATGGCAGAGCAACAAGATGAGGACAGAGAGGGAGCTAAAAGCCTTATAGGCAACGATAAGGACCTTGGAACTTATTCTCAGTGCTGTTCAAAGCGCTCACTGAAAAGAGAGCTCTGACCAGGGAAGTGTTGTGGTTTAATTAACATTAAAAAAAACTACACTGGCCACTGTATGGAGAATTGACATGGGGGAGCAAGTGGGCAAGACTAGAGACAGGAAAACCACTGAGGACACAACTACGTAGGTTGGGAGAGAAAGGTGGTAACTTGGACTAGGGTAGTAGCTGAGGGAATGAGAAGTGGTCGGATCTCCAGTTTATTTTGAAGGTAGAAGCTAAAAGATTTGCTGATGGACTGAGCAAATGTGAGATATTAGCAAAGGAGAAGACTTGAGAATCTCTGTACATTTTGACCTTGAACGACAGTATGCTACTAAGATAGGGAAGGCTTGAAGAGGAACAGCTTTGGAAAGAAAACTCAAGAGCTGTATGTTGTTCCCATTAAGGTTGAGATGACTGTGTGATATCCAAGTGAGAAACAGATATACTAGCATTCAAAGGAAAGGACAGAGCTAGTGCTATATATCTGGATGTGGATCGTGAGATAAAGTCACCCCTGGAGTGTGCAAGAGGTCCAGGGACTGAAGCCAGGGGTCACTCAGCAATTACACATCAGGAAAAAGAGGACAGTCCAACATAGGAGAACAAGAAGGAATTGGCTAATGAGTTAGGAGAACAATTATAAGAGGAGGATGTCCTGGAAGCCGAGGGAGAAATAATGTTTAAAGAAGAAAGGAGAGGATAATGGTCCAATGATGCTGAAAGGTTGTATAAGATGAGAATTGGAGATTGTCTGTCGAACTTGGGCAGTGAAGAACACAGGTCACCTTGACCTGAGTAATTTCTATAGAATGGTGGGGATGCGAGGACAATGGAGTAAGAAGGAAAGCGTAGTCAATTCTGAATGAGTAGATATGGAGAAGCAGGCAAAGATGGAGGTGTAGCTTAGGAAGGGCGCATGCTAAAGGAATGATGCCGTAGAAAAAGGGAAGGCAATGATACAGGAAAGAGAAGGATGACAATTGAGGGAGCAAAGAGTAAATCTTTGAATAGGTGAAGGGATGTTGATCACAAGGCCAAGGTCTGGCCTTAGATGTGCAGAGAGAGATCATTCATTGTAAGGGAAGGAAGGCAGAGTAAATGGGTACAGATGCAGTGATAAGTTTGATGGTGAACAGATTAGAAGTTCTCACGAGATTGCTTTTAGGAGCCATTAGTTTAGAGTGAGAAAAGGAGAATGGTGTTAGAAGTTTAGGAAAGAAAAATGTGAAGAGTGGGGTTAGCAAACCGGTATATGGGTAGTAAATAAGTGTGGGCTGCCATCTGATGGTCCCTTTCTCTGCCTCATCCTTCAAGAACCTCTATGGCTTTGCAGTTATTATCCACAAGGCATGTGCTTAACAGATGAGTCTGATTTCTTTGAGAAACAGAAGATTTTTGCAAACCAGCAATGATATCCTGAAAAAGGATGTTAAAACTAAAAGGAAAGTTTTTCTGGAATATGTGTCACCAGCCATGCCTTGGACATTATGAAGAATGCCTAGGGCTACACACATGGCCTAAAGCCATGTTCAGTCACCTTCATCTCTCATTTTGACAAGTACGCAGGAGTCATTGATGAGTGGGTCATTCCAGAGAAACAACACTTCAGAGACTTGGGAAATCTAGTACTGAAAGAGGAGGCAGAAAATAAAATAGATCAGTATGGTATGATTTTTGAGTTTCCACCACACTTGTATATTCTGAAGTAATATAAGGGACCCTATTTCCCCCAAAGAAGGAGCAAGATAAACAGAGAGAGAAGTGTCAGTCAAACGTGGTTGCTTCATTTCAATCGTGTGTTGGTGGCTGGGGGAAGTGGAGGTTAAAAGCACCAATGTCCAACTACTAAGAGGTACAGCTCACTGACTTTCTACTTTCTAAGAGATATTGTGGTCTTCAGCCTCAATGGATTCATAGGATGACCCTGTGGCATCATTATAAATATCATGGTGCCCATTTGACTATATTTAAGAGAAGCCATGATAACAAATCCTCTACTGAGTCTTTTGGGAAGAAGGGTTTGAAAATCGCTAATATAAACACCTTGCCTGGGTTTCCTAGGGTCATGTGTCAGCTTTGCAGCTTCTTAAAAATAAGAGTTCTTCACAAATGAGTTTCATGCACAATCCCAACAGACAAAAGCACAGAGTTAGAAATATGAGCTGCTACCTGCAAGCTATGCTGGACAAATAACAGACAGTAAGAGTGTATACAAGTAAACAAGACTCGAAAAGGTAGCTGGAGTATCATCACCAACTTTGGTATTATCTGAATGAGAGAAAAACAGATACCTGGTAATGCAGGGTGACAAGCCTTACTCTTGAAAGTAATTTATAATTTCTTAGGTTTTAGAATGATACTATAATGTATATACTGTCTATTATGTAACACCTCCAAGAGGTCTAGGGAAGTACTCTTTAATCAAATACAAAATTTTTGTGGTGAAATTTTTGAATGGTCACATTAAGGGGAACAAATAAAAATAAGAAATAGCCTGAAGTCATTTAAGATCAAGCCAAAGTTTTGTTACTCAATGAATTACAAAAGGAAGGAAGGGAGAGAGGGAGAGAGGGAGGGAGGGAGGGAGGGAGGGAGGAAGGAAGGAAGAAAGGAAGGAAGGAAGGAAGGAAGGAAGGAAGGGAGGAAGGAAGGGGGGAAGGGAGGGAGGGAGGGAGGAAGGAAGGAAGGAAGGAAGGAAGGAAGGAAGGAAGGAAGGAAGGAAATTTTTAAAAATAAATTTTTAAAAATCTAAAATGAGGGCTTCCCTGGTGGCGCAGTGGTTGAGAGTCCGCCTGCCGACGCAGGGGATACGGGTTCGTGCCCGGTCCGGGAAGATCCCACATGCCGCGGAGCAACTGGGCCCGTGAGCCACAACTACTGAGCCTGCGTGTCCGGAGCCTGTGCTCCGCAACAAGAGAGGCTGCGACAGTGAGAGGCCCGCGCACCGCAATGAAGAGTGGCCCCCGCTCGCCGCAACTAAAGAAAGCCCTCGCACAGAAACGAAGACCCAACACAGCCAAAAATAAAAATAATAAAATAAATAAATAAATAAAAATCTAAAATGAAAAAGAAAACTTCCACTTCTCAAACCTTTTTGGGTTTTGTAATTGTGCCCAAATGATTGCGGACCTATAAAAATACAAGGAAATATGCAAGCTTTGGCCTATAAGTTTGCTATATTAGACGACCAGGCTCCCAAAGAGCTGTCACTGTTACCCCTTGAAAAGAAGAATAGAAAAAATAGAGATAATAAAATATTAAAAATTACCAGGCAAGCACCATCTTTGCAGTATGGTTTGTGACATATGAATGGTGCACAGCATGTGTCAATGCTTCTGACTGCTCTGTGATGGACGCTGCTAAATATTACTTGACCTCTGAGTTCAGGGCTACCTATAAGCATGAGGTTGATATTTTGTTTTCTGGTAGAGCTGCAAGATGTACAATGCTTATTTCTGACCATTGACTTTCCAAGAACATCATCTCCTACGTGTCAGGTTGGGATTCCTCTTAGGATCAGAAATATGAAGTTAAAAAGGAATTTAATAGACTTGAAGAGATACTTGTATATTCATGTTTATAGCAGCATTATTCACAATAGCCAAAAGATAGAAGCAATCCAAATGTCCATCAACAGATGAATAGATAAACAAAGCATGGTATATGTGTGTGTGTGTGTGTGTGTGTGTATACTGGAATATTACTCAGCCTTAAAAAGAAAAGGAAGGAAATTGTGATACATACTACAACATGGAATAACCTTGAACACATTATGCTAAATGAAATAAGCCAGTCACAAAAGGACAAATATTGGATGATTCCATTAATATGAGGTACCTAGAGTAGGCAAGTTCATAGAGACAGACAGGAGAATGTTGGTTCCCAGGGGATGGGGAAAAGGGTAATAGGGAGTTATTGTTTAATGGGTACAGTCTTGCAAGATGAAAAGAGTTCTGGAGATGGCTGTGATGGTAACAATATGAATGCACTTAATGCCCCTGAACTGTACCCTTAAAATGGTTAAGGTGGTAAATTTTGGTAAATTTTGTCTGATGTGTATTTTACAACAACAACTAATAATAATAATAAATAAAAGGAATTTAATAGTAAAAGAAGGCATACTCTGAAAAAATATACTGAACAACCTGCAAGATGACACAGGAACTGTACAAGAAGCAAACAAAAGAGTCCAAAATTACAAGGAAAAGAGTATAGTGATGAGCCAGAAAGCTATGTAGAAGAGTAAAGGAAAAGAAGACTGCACTGTTGGCCTCTGAATAAATCATCTCCTTGGAAATTTGCAGTGACCTTCGGTGTGCAGGTTGGTGGCTTTGAAATGATGTGCAGCGGGAGCTTCACCTTACTCATTCCATCTCTTAGCTGAGGCAAAGCAACTGAACTGTTTCTAAGCCTCAATAATGATCATAAATTTGGGAGTCCAGTAAGCAGGGGTCATCAAGTAACTAAGGAAGAAGAAAGTAAATTTTTTAGGCTTTATGAGCCATACTGTCTCTGTCACAGCTCCTCAACTCTGCCTTTGTCGTATGAAAACTGCCAGAGACAAACATAAATGAATGGATGCAGTTGTGTCCCAATAAAACTTTATTTATAAAACCAGGCAGTGGGCCATAATTTGCTGACTTCTGCTCCCTAAGGGAAAGAAGGCTTCAGATCTTCTAAGTGAATAAAAAGTATTACTTGGGCTTCGGAAGGAGAATCTCAAATACAGAGAGGAGTAGGGTCAATATAAAACACTAGTTTTGGAGTTAAACACAAAAACTGTGGGGAAGAAAATAGAAAGAAGGAAAACATGCTGATCCAGATGGGAACATATAGATGGGAACAAAGCAACTTAAGAAGCGGGTTGTAATTTTGTGTCCTTCTTTAAAAGAAAGAGAGAACTATAGAGAAAAATGGACACAGCACTGGAAGAACAGGAATTATGGGCCAGGCTGCAGAAGAGGTAGTTGAAAGGCACGTCAGTAGGGCGATCATTCTAACTTAAGGCCTGGAGTCCAAAGGTTGAGGAAAGGCAAGCCTTTGAAAAGGATCATTTGGCCAAGGACATTCTGGACCTCACTGGCATGCCGGCAGCAGGGACTTAGGAATCAAGGGCACCACTGGTTCAGAACCCCATGAGCTGATTTCTCAGATGGGAACAATGTGAGGGCAGGTGGGAACCACTCCCGAGAGACTGGCTCACAGATTGTTGAGTTGCGAAGAGAAAGCAACAAATGGCAGCACAGGGGTAAGAAAGCCTGGGGACTCTGCCGGGAATGAGAACAGAAATGAGCAGAAGACAGACTGTGAGAAATGCAATTTGCAGAATTCCCGTCTTTAAATTTAAAGTAGCCTTCTCAATTTAGCTCCGGGCTGCCAGGAGTATATTAGTCCAAAAGGAAGGTTTGATAGTTTGGGGTTTTGAACACACAGAATGTGCACTAAACAATAGATAGGGATCCTGGGAAACACAAAGAGATGACAACCTCTGTGATGGTGCAGTGATGTGATGTTGCAGTGATGAACACCACCACTGCAAATTTCTAAGTTCTGCAAGTAGGTTGGGTATGCTTCTGGCCACAGTGATCCAGGAGTAGATCTACCCTGCAGAATATTCACTGATTCAACAAATATTGGTGTGTATTACTGTGAGAAAGGCACTGTGCTAGATACAAGAAACAGAATGATGAGGTATGTAGAGGGGAGAAGATCGTCATTAAATTACACACATGCAAAATTACAACTGCTGTAAGTTCCAGAAAGGAGAGACATATGGTGCTAGGAGAGTTTAGGACGCGAACACTTGATCTGCTCAAGAAAATGGCTTCTGAGCTGAGAATTAGAAGCAGGTAAGGAAGGAAAGAGAGAGGGAAGAGGAAATGGAATGTGCACAGCCCAGTGGAAGGAGGGAACATGACACGTGTGAGGGATGGGAAGAAGGATGCGATAGTAAGGGGCTCAGAGAGCAAGGTGAGCAGAGACCCACACCTGGCTAGAGATGTGGGTGGACAAGCATCAGTGCAAAGTCTTGCAGGGCAGACTGGATGTTCTGTATGCAGAACAACACTGGGATGCTTTCGTTATAGACCCCTAACTGGAAGCCATGCCGCGATCAATCAATAATGGTAGATTTCTACCAATTTGAAATGCCCAGGTCCTGGATTGTAGATATTTGTCACAGATTTACTGGCAAAGGTAAAACCATGAAGCCTCTCTCATTTTCTCCTGTTCTGTCTGAGCCTTAAAAACAAATAATATAGCCTCTGCTCTAGGCCATGGCTGATAACATAAATGGGAGTTTATCATAAAAAGAAAAAGTGTCCTTTAGGAAGTCAATTGTGTCTAGATCTTAAACAGTTGATACTTGGGTCGCCCTGTCCAAGCTCTTCAGGGCGCCTTTGGTGTTTTAGAAAAGAATTTCATAGTTAAAAAAAAAACAACACATGAAGTTTACTCAAATGGTTCTCTACGTGTATAAGTCCCTTTGAGACCTTCCTGCGAGTAAATGATGATAGCAGCACAGAAGACAATATTTGAGTGATTTAATATTTTGTTCAATATTCAGGTGGTTCGAGATCCCAGATCCTCTCTAAGCAGCCTCATCCCAAGAACTGAGAGTTCTACTACGTTGGTGCTCAAAAGTGCTCTGGCCTTTCACATAATATAAACTACGCATGAGAGATCAACGTGTGCTGTTAAACCTATATTGACGGACTTCATATGAAGATGGAATTCCAATATAAACTCTGAAAAAGTAAAAGGTTTATTTTAAATTTCCAGGCAATTACAAGAGAGGCAAAATGTTGCTTTTTCCAGCTGTATTAGTTTTGGGGGAAAAAAAAAAACACCAAACAGACTCTTCCTCTTTTATGTTTCATATGCAAGCCACAAGCCAGCAAACACTGGTATTTACTCCAACGTTAATAAAAGTAAATGACTTTGTGGTTTGGGGTCACTGGTATAAAACTTGTGCTCCTTTTAGTTTATGTTATGAACAAAAGTTCAAAATTTCAAGATGCATCCAGCACTAACTGATGACTTACTTATGCTTTTCTACAGTGATTCAAAGGCACTTTTTCAGTTTATGTTTGAATTACTTCTGCTTTTCTATGCCAAATGCTCTGTGATTCCTGTGGGATGCTTCTTTTCTCTTCTTCTCTCTTTTACCTTTATGATGTTAGAACTTTTTTTTTCTGCTGGAGCCATCTCCTCGATTATAATCTACTCAAGGAAGAAGTCAAACCCATGAGGAGTTACGTTACCAATGAAACTCTCGTCTCAAACTGTAAGTTACCAATAAAGATTTTTTTTCCAGAGAAACGGAATCTAATCAATCCTTTTTGCAGTTGCCTTTTTATTTCCTAAAGGATACTAGTCAACTGGGGCCAGTACAAACAACTTGAAAAGAACACTCTAGGACCTAATATGCAGATGCCAAACATACTGCCTCCCTCCCAAATCCATCAACTCCACACACCAGATGTGGGGACTGCATACACCCAAAGTTCAGCATGCTTTCAAGTCAGTCTTTCCATCAGCCAGATGATCAAGCTGACAGTTTCCTTTATAATTATTCATCACATGAAGAGAACTGTGCAGACCTGAAGCAGCAGCTCCCTTGGCAATGCTGGCCGAAATGCTAAAGAGATTGGTCTTCTGCCTGCTGTCCAAAAACATGCTACTGATTTAGACAGTCCGGCAGAACAATCAATCATGGTTTCAGCCCCGATGAAGGGCCATGGGCTGCACACATTCATTTCGTTAGGATCGTACTTAGGTCTGAGGACTTCTTTATGTTTTGTTTTTTTGTGTGTGTGGTATGCGGGTCTCTCACTGCTGTGGCCTCTCCCGTTGCGGAGCACAGGCTCCGGACGCGCAGGCTCAGCGGCCATGGTTCATGGGCCCAGCTGCTCAGCGGCATGTGGGATCTTCCCGGACCGGGGCACGAACCCGTGTCCCCTGCATCGGCAGGAGGACTCTCAACCACTGCGCCACCAGGGAAGCCCTTCTTTATGTTTTTAAGCTAAGGTAATCACTTCCATGCAAAGCAAAGGGACAGCATGTGAGGGGGAAAATGCCACCTGGGCTAATGTTTTGCTGATGGCTTTCATAATTTTTTAAGTCCTCAAAAAAAAATATTCCAGATTATGTTGAGGGCCTCCCAGCCCTTAAGGAACTGCCAAGCTTTTCAGAACCTAACAGAAGTCAGACACCAGCCCTAAAAGCAACTCCGGTAAGGTCTGCCTCCCCTTTCTGCTAGTTTTGTGTTAAGTTTGTCATAGACATCCTAGGGGAATAAATCAATAAGCTAAGACTATATTCTCTTGCTCATGTGATTAGGTATGAATACAATGAAGTGGGACCACAGATCCTCAGATTCTCAAAAACCATCCGTAATTTTCTTTTATGCTTTTTACCTTTTTCCTTTTTTTAAGCCAAAGACGATGAAAATTGTGCAAATCACAACAGAACTATGCATCAAATGAGGTGAAATCTCTTTGGTCATTTCAAGCAGTCAAAGAAATAAGTCCAAACAAACTGCATCTAGCACTGCTAGGCCCTGAGCGAGAGAAACCCAGCCAAGAACATGGATTCTGAAGCCAGACTGCCAGGGGCTGAAACCCTGTTCCTCCACTTCCCACCCACGGGCAATTACACTGAAACACTTTCTGGCTCAGTTTCCTCATTTGTAAGTTAAAGATAACAACACTGCCCAATTCATAATGCTTTAGTGAAAAGTCAATGAATTCGTAAGTGCTTAGGAAGTCCTAGTGTTTAGAAGAGGACCTGGCAGACAGTAACCACCACATAAATGTGCATCATTACTATTTCCACAAAACGATAAACAAACCAGATTATTGCATCTTGATCATTAAACAAATGGAAAGAAATTAGGCACAAGAGAGCCATTCAGAAATGATTTGTTTGTTTGGAAGAAAAACAAAACAAAACCCAGCAATTTCCCAACGGCCAGTGGGCAGCGCCTGCCACATCCAGGTCCGCGGGGAGCTCAGAAGGTCAGGAAGTTCATCTGGGCAGGCATTTCCTCACCACCCTGCAAGTCACTTTAGTGTAAACATCAACCACACAAACTGAAATAAAAGGCTTAACTACAAAAGGAAAAGCCAGAAGGACACAACTTCTCAGCCCCTCATAACAGCACGCAAGTGAACCAAGAGAGGGCTGACGGGCAGAGGAACTTGTGACCAAAGCAGGTCACTCTTTCCAAAGACTGCGTTGAGCTGGAGTGGAGTGTATGGTGGGCGGTGCTCTGACAAAGCGGGGGCTCCCGGGGCGTGGAAGCTGCAGCCGCTCAGAGAGGAACACGGAGCTTGCTGGGAACAGCTCAAGCTTCACCATAAATCTGAAGTGATAACCTTCTCATGTTCTGAATGCCATGATCGAGTCACCCTAAGTCCACCCTATAGATTGAAATATTTAACTTTACTAAATATTAGCTCAAAGGTATGGGTAGGAAAATTATTCACAGAATTTTAGGGCTGGTTAGTTCTGCAAAGTCCTCCAGGAACAAAAACCTGCCTCTTTGGCCTTCTTCCTGCCTTAACGTGGGTCAAGAACCTGCCCCTGTCTCTGTCCTACCTCCCTCTCGGAAGCCTTTGTGGCCAAGACCCAGGTTTGTGACAATCCTCCCCCAGGATCAGAATCACCTTTGCTCTCTCGGTTCTGCTGTCTCAGCCCACCCTCCATTTCCTCTGTCTTCCAAACACCAAATCTCTCAGACCCTCTAGGGGTGGACGCATCACCAACATTTTAAACAAGATCCATCCCACCCCCAGCCCAAGGAGACTCTTACTCTAGTTTAGACAGTGCATTCCTTGAAGTGGCAGAGCTGTAACTTTCATTCGCTATGCCCAGTGCGTATCACAGTGCTGGTCACACAGTAAATGCTCAAAAATATTTATTTAATGAACAAATCCACAGTAATTTCAACTTCAGAAAGGACGTAAGTCTTTGAATCTCTTTTTTTTTGCAAATGAGAGCCTTCTCCATTCCGTGTCTGCCTCACCTCAAACCTCATCTGCGGCCCACCCTGTGCAGCATCTCCTGACACATGTCGAACTCAGAATGTCTCCTAATGGCAGCATCTGCTTCCTTGCTTTCCATTCACCCTTGACACTACCTCACACCTACTGGATCAACTTTTCATTTCCATCAAGCTCTCCAGTCACCCTATTCTACTATCCCATTGCTTCTGTTTTGGCTTCCATGACCTTTCTTCGCAGCTAGGCTGCATGACTGACAATTTTAGATGGAATCACCGTCTCCTGATTTGCCGAGGCTTGGACCACATGGTCTACTCTGTACCCTTAAACAAATTCACAAATTCTTAGTGGGTGGCTCTCTTCCCAAAAGTTCAACTATCACTTGTATGGGAACAACTTTTACATTTATATTCTCAGCCCAATCTCTAACCAGACCCAAATATGATGGCCAAGATACCTTCACACATATAGCTTGCTGGATCCTCAAACCTACCATGGTCCAAAACGAGCTTAGTATCTGCCCTCCCAGAGAAGATTCTTCTCGCAGTTTCCCGATCACTACTAAAACTACTACAAGTGCATTTGCCACAAAGACAAACTTCAGTGCCTGTCTTCTCTTTATTCCCACCGTCATGCCCCCAGCATTCCATAATTTTATAAGGTCTGTTCATTTTACCCCTTCACTGCCTCTCAAATCTGAATTTACCTTTCTATTTGCACTTCCTTAATACACCTTCATGACAGCATATAGACCAGCACTGCCCAATAGAAGTTTCTGCAATAATGGAGATGTTCTATATTTGCATTGTCCAATATGGTAGCCACTGGCCACATGTGATTGTTGAGCACTTGAAATGCAGCTAGCGCACCTAAGAAACTGAATTTTAAATTTCATTTAATTTAAATCGCCACGTGAGATTAGTGGCTACCATACTGGACAGCACAGATATAGCCAATTATAATTCCATCTGTGCCAGTCATTTGTTTGCTCTCAGATCCATTCCCTACTGCCCAACCCCCCTCTCTGCTTTATATTACAGGGGACTTCTAATTTCCTGCCTCAATTGACAACTGGCTTCCAGGTAAGTTGTCAGTGAGAGGCTTTGGTGAGGACTAGGGCAGGAGGAATAGAAAGGTCAGAGAGCTTCTCCACCCCTAGCTTTGCCTCAGGTGGCATCTCCAGCGGTAGTTCTCTCTCCCCCACAGCTCCAGCTCTCATGCGTCAGCCTCCACAATTGCCAGCACTCACTGGCAGCCTTCACCACAGTTCTAGTTCCCACTGAGCAGCCTCAGTGTCTGGGCTCAGGTAACACTATCTTCTCCATGTGTCCCTTCAGCCCTAGGAATAGTAGCAGCCGTTCTGTCATTCCTAATCTCTGATTGGTTCACTGTCCCGTTGGGTTTCTTAGCCCTTAATCCATCCATGTAACCAACTCCCTCTATTAATTTCCCTCTGTTAAAACACCCAATATGGTTTTTGTTTTCCTTACTGAAGACTGATACTCCATCTTAACTGGAGTTTCCTCTTGAACTTTAATTCATCCTAATAATTGCTACCATGAAACCAGCCATAATCGTCATCTTCTCCACCAAAATAGTATATGATATAAAAGTACATCAGAAATCATCACTTATCTGGTGCGTGCATGTCAAGCATTACGTTGGGATTTTTACATATCATAGCTCGTTTCTCCTTATAAAACCCTAAGAGGTCAGTATTTTTATCCCCATTTTTATAACTGAGTCTAATGAGGCTTAGAACAGGTTAAATAGCAACTGAGTGATTCAGCATGTCTCAAGAGTTCATGTCAGGTCATGCAAATTCCTTCCTCTCTAGTATACTATTCAGACACTGTCAGTTACTCCTCATTGCCTCAGGAAAAAGTTCAGCTTCCTCAGGCTGCTCTTCAAAAGAGATTCTCAGCATTCCAGCTTTAATCACCTTTCCAGTCACAGTCCTACTCTCTCCTTATTCATATCCAGATTGACTCTATGCTGTTTTCCCTAGATGTGTGATTAGCGTTTTCCCACCCCTGTTTTATCCCTCAGGTACCTCTCAAGACCTATTCAAAATTCGATTTAATTTCAGCATAATAAATATTTATTAATTGCCTACTGTTTCCAAAGCACAGTCACCTCGCCTTTCTCTGAAGTTTCCCATTTCATAAGTTCTCATTCATTTATCTATTGTTTGGCTTCTATTCTAGTTGTGTTCTATTTTAATACCTTTATAAAAGTGTAAAGTATTGGGGGATAAGTCATGGTGTTTTAGAGATTTTTTTAAATCTCCCAGCAGCATCTAAGAGTGACTTTTACAAACCACTTTTAGACGACCTGCAGACATTTGTTGAACTCATTTACACAACTCCTCACAGATGCAGCATCGTGCGATTTCTCAGAAGAAATGGAGGTCAAAGGCGTAGGCTTTGCCCAAATTTTTTACCTTCACCATGTTAGGGACATGGATTCTAGAGTCAAACTGCCTATGCTTTAACTCAGCTCCAGCACTTAACACCTGTATAATTTGGGATGAGCTACTTAACTACCAGGGCTACTGTTTTCTCACCTATAAAATGAAAATAATAAAACTACTTGCCTCATAGTACTATTGGGAGGATTAAATGAGCTATTTCTATCAAGTGCTTACAACAATGCCTGGAATATCCTAAGTGCTCAATAAACGTTAGTTCTTATTAATATGACATCACCTCCCAAACCAGCGGCATGATGGGCCTGGTTAAAGTGCACATAATTTCCCTAAGTCATGGAGTATACATCTCAGATCCATAATCTCCCTCTAGGTCTTATTCTGGCCTCCAGAAAACAAGTAGTCTATACCTGTAAAACAAAGTGATCAAATTTATTATAAGCAGAATAATGTCAATAAGACTGTGAAAGCAAGATAAAATTAACTGACCACTGAGAAGTTAACATGTTTCAGAAAATTTATCTAAATTGAGAGTTGTGTGCCCAGTAAGCCCACTATATTTGTTACATCATGCCTACTGCAGAGAAAACACAGACGTTTTCCCTGTATCTAACCAATATATGAACTCTGGACTGTTAGGTTTGCTGTGCCCAGTTTCCAAGTGGTCCTTTCCCTCTGTGTGCTCTAGCTCTAATGGTCTTAGCATCAGTGACAGAGTACCGGTTGGCCTCTCCTTCTTACACAGTAACAGAATATTGTTCTTGTCCTTGAAACCCAGCCCCTGTATTTTGAGGAAGCCCAGGCCACACGGAAAGGCCACATGTAGATACTATGGTGGCAGTCCTAGCCAAGGTCTCAGCTGACCTCCAGCATCAACTGTGAGACATGTGATCAAGCAAGCTGCAGATAATTCCAGGCCCCAGCCTTTGAGCTGACCTAGCTGATGTTGAATGAAACAGAGACAAGCTATCCCTGCAGAGCTCTGACCAAATTGCAGGTTTGTGAGTGAAATAAAAAAGTCTTTCATTGTTTTCAGCCACTAAGTTTTTTGTGTAATTTGTGAAACAGGGACAGTAACTAGAGCTGACAGTATGTTATGTAGCAAAAGCTATCTGATAAAGGCAGTATCTTCTACCTGCTTCTACCTTAGTGCATCTTCCTCAAAACTGCAACATTGGTCAAAGAAGGTGGTCCAGGGCACACAGTATTGTTTTAAATCTAGATCTGATCATTGTTTTATTTGTTTAGTTAGTTGCTTAAGACAAGGTACATTACTTACTGCACCAGAGGAATTTGTGATTGCTCTTTTGGACAAGAAAACATCACCCCTCTCCCCAAAAATCAAATAAATATAATAAGAGAAATAAGAAAATGCATCAGAGTAATACAGGTTTCTGAAATCTCCAAGAACAGAGAATCCAGCTGGATCGTTCATTTTCTCTGTTAATAAAATGATATGGTGTGAACCCGAAAACAAATATTAATAATAAACTGTGTGAGAAATATTAAAGATAGCCATGTTTCAAAATAATAGCCGATAAAGCTATGCTGCTATTGAGTCCTAAGTTTTATAAGCTGATAGGCCAAATATTCTTATTAACAAAATCATTATTGTAATAAAAGATATTGGTCTAGCTGTTCCACCGATATTATAAGAACCCAAACCCACGCAGGCTAAAAAAAAAAAAAAAAAAAGAAGCAGATGTCTCAGATCCGGGAACTGAATAAAATCATAAATAAAGTAGTTATGTTAAAATACAAATTTAATAACTGGATAAGTAATTATATTATATTAGTAGGTCTAAACGAACAAGGAATTTCTAAGTCTTTAGGGTCAAATCAGAAACTATTACCATCAGGTATCTTGTCTGAAACCAAAGAGTCCGTGCTTAGGAACAGGTTAATGTAGCCAAAATGATTAACAAAACTCTTGACATTACAGAGTAACCACAGCAGTTAACAATATAGAACTTCAATAATTCACCAAACTCGGAGCATTACATTTATCTGGGCACTGAGTCAAAGCAACCAAATGCAGAGGTCCTCATCGGCACGTCTGCAGGATGGCTGTTTGTTTGTTTGCTATAAATCATTTGGGGCGGTGAATGAAATAAAGCTAAAAGAAGCCTAAGTAGATGATGTCAAACACCTACTGGAAATAGCTGCAAGTTGCAGCCACATTCTTAGAAGCTGATTTAAAGTAATAACGAAAGATCACGTACGGCTGACCTTGCACAAAGCAGTGTCCTCCCCAAATGCCCAGGCTCAGCCGTAAGGACCAATGCAAGCCGCGGCTCTCTTCAAACCACACAATGCAGCCCCGTTTTCCCCGCGCGACCCCCCCCCCACCGCCCCCCCACAAGGACTGCTTCCAACCTCATCACTCCGGGCTCACCCTCTCCTTTTAGGGTCAAAGGGAACACACCCAGATGCGGTCAACCAGAATTTGCTCACAATATTGCTTGATACATTAGATAACAAGTCATCCTTTTATCTAAAGCCATATGTTTAAACACTATAATTGATAGCTGCCTCCCCTTTCTTCGTCTTTCAGAATAGTCAGCTATTGCTTGCCTTCTAATCTGGGAAAACTATATTCTAGAAAAGAAACTACACATAACGATGTACAACAGTCAAGCCCCCAGAGAAATACAGTACATTTCATACCTGTATCTATAGTACTCATGTCAATAACCCCAAACTAACCAGTTAGAGGAACACGTTTGCATTAAATTTGACTACACGTGAACTCATGCACGCGTGTACACGTTCATGCACGTGCACACACACAGCTGTAAAACCCTCAGAAATACATTTTCTGTGCTATCAAAGCATGTGATGTAGAATCAGAGAAGGTCAGGACTTCGATCTCGCATGTTCTCACCACTGAGCATGGAATTGCCCTTAAGGCACACCTACCATGTGTGAAAATAGCCTAATAATGAGATCAGATTCACAAGTGCTCCCTAGAAAATAGCCTGCTGTGAATGTCGACGTGCCTTGCATAGCTCATGCTTCGGCTTTATCTTTTAGAAACAGCTGTAAGATGTGCATTGCCACTGGACACACCACCTAGCGTCGCACTCAGAAGGCTGTTCAAATGCTACAGATTTCTCCGGAGCCTCCTGGGCAAGCACACCAGGAGGGGTGTGGCATCCTTGGCACAGGGTGAACAGCTGGCCGCACCTACACCCAGATACGCAGCCATTTCGCTTCCAGAGGTGTACTCTCTCTCTCGATCATCCACCCATTTGAAAAAGCTCCATTTTTGTTCACGTCCATTTAGCAAACATCTACATTTTTTTAGGAATGCCAGTGGAAGTCTTTAAACTTCTCTACCAACTGATGAGATAGAAATTAAATTTTAGTTGAACTTAATAAAGGGTGATCAAAGAGAATCACCCGGCTGCTAAATTTACTCACTCCCTTATTTTACCAAGCAGATGCTGTGAAGTACCTGAAGGGGTTTACATCGTAGTGGTGGATAAAAACATTAAGCATGCATGGAATTGCACATAGTGGTCAGGCCATGAAGGGGTCACGAAGGCAGTTATGGAAAAGGATAATGGGGCGGGGGGTGATTTACATGAGTTGGGAGGACAGGATTGGATAGGCCTCTCCTGGTATTTAAACTTAGCTCTGAAGGATCAGAAGTTGACCAGGTTAAGCATGTCAAAGCGGGTGGAGCAGGAGAAAAGGGTGGAAGAAGAAAAGTGAAAACAGGAAGAATGTTCCTTCCAAAAACAGTATGAGTGGAGGTGCTCAGGCAGGAAGTTAATTCTAAGAATCAAGCTATATATAACAAATAAATTTGTTATATACATGAAAGAGTATTAAAATTGTTAATATAGAAAGAGGTAATAGAAACAATAAGACAAATACCCCAAAAGAGAAAAGAACAAAGGACATGCACAGAAATCTTACAAAAGGAAAAAAATATATATATATCAATACATATATATGCTAATATTCATTAGATGCCCAACTTAACTAATGTTCAAAGTAAATTAAAGCCAAGAGATACCATTTTCTCTCTGTCCTACTAACAAAGAGACTGGTAATCTCAGCACTGGGGCGGGTGTGGGGTAAAAAGTCCTCTTGTTTCTGAAGTCTTTCTAGAACACCATCTGGCCACCGATCAACAGCCTACAATAAGTGCATATCTTTTGTCGGCAACCCCAAATTGAATACAATGAAGTAGGAAGGGTGTGAATGATTTCTCAGAACATACCAGGCACTGAAGTATATACACAAATATTTACCAAGCACCTAAAACGTACAAGGCACAGGTACTGTAGGTGCTGCAAAGATGAGTAAGGTCTTCTCTATCCTGAAGAGCTAGTTTATCTACTGGGGGCAACAGGAAAGTACACATTTAGGTATAAGATGGGTCAGACAATGGTAAGCATGAAAGAGATGCAAATAAAATGCTTCAGGCTCATCCCCAAAGAAGGAAGAAACATCTGATTTTGAGGGCTCAGGGAAGATATGGCATCTGAAATTGGCCTTGTAGTACAGTAGAGGGATGAAGGAGTTGGATTTAGGTAACTCCTGGGGGTGGAAGGGTGAAGAAACAGGCACTGTCCCTGCCTCTTAGAGTCTACAGTTTGGCAAGGACATTAAACAAGTGTGATGAGAAGACAAAAGTTCAGGGAGCTATGAGAATATCATAAAGGCAAGCAACAAAAAAGACAATAAACTCCAGTGTTAGTGAAAATGTATGTAACTGAAACTCAAATTCAGTACTGATGGGAGAGTAAGTTAGCATAATCAGTTTGAGAAGCAACTAACTGATCAAAATATAGAAAGGCCGAAGAAAACACAGCTCACATGACTCAACAATTACACAAATATACTTAGAGAAACTCGTACAAGGACATGTGCAAAACTGTTCCATCCATCAAGGTTTGCTACAGTGAAAAACTGACAAGCCCTAAGTGTCTATTAACAGATGACATGAATAAGTAACGTTTTTTTCATATAATAAAACTCAGTAGCAAAAATTATGAATTAGAATTACACGAATAAATCTCAAAGGCAAAGAAAATTAGTTACAGAATGATACAATCAGTGTGTTACTATTTCTATAAAGTTCAAAAACACACAAAACAATATTATATGTAGTTTATGGATACACATATACAGTAAAAATATATGTGTAAAAAAAAAAAAAAAAACAGCAGGGCTTCCCTGGTGGCGCAGTGGTTGAGAGTCTGCCTCCCGATGCTGGGGACACGGGTTCGCGCCCCGGTCTGGGAAGATCCCACATGCAGTGGAGCGGCTGGGCCCATGAGCCATGGCCGCTGAGCCTGTGCGTCCAGAGCCTGTGCTCCGCAACGGGAGAGGCCACAGCAGTGAGAGGCCCACGTACCGCAAAAAAAAAAAAAAAAAAAAAAAAAAAAATATATATGTGTGTTGGGCTTCCCTGGTGGCGCAGTGGTTGAGAGTCCGCCTGCCGATGCAGGGGACGCGGGTTTGTGTCCCAGTCCGGGAGGATCCCACGTGCCGCGGAGCGGCTGGGCCCGTGAGCCATGGCCGCTGAGCCTGCGCGTCCGGAGCCTGTGCTCCGCAACGGGAGAGGCCACAACAGCGAGAGGCCCGCGTACCGCAAAAAAAATAAAAAAAATAATAATAAATATATATATATATATATATATATATATATATATATAAAAATGTGCATGGGAATGATAAAAACCCCAGAATCAGGCTAGTGGTTGCTTCTAAATATGCAAAGATAGTGGAATTGGGGAGAGGTATAGAATGGGCTTCAAATATATATTATACATACTCCCTTCCCCGGATAGACTGGAAGTTTTTGAAGCCAGGACAACACACATTATCTCTTAAGTCCTCAGCATCTACACTATGCCCCACAAGTTATCCATCCCCCAAAGTCTGTTGAATGAGTCAACATTTTATATGAGCGTTACTCGGATGCTTGCTGCCATGGTTTTGCTTGGGCACATCACTCCTCTCTACTGTATTTTCTAGCTGTGCAACAGATGTAAATGTTTGCATACTTCCCAGGGAATCTAAATGATTGGAAAACCCAGTAATAAGCTGACACAACGGCAGCCCTTAGAAAGGCAGTCTCAATAAGAAAGAGCTACTGAAGTAGGAGATGGCCAAAGACGAAATGGGATTCCCCAAAAAGAGTGACTTTCCAGACCCTGAAGGTATTTATAGTGGAGTGAGAAATCTACTTGGTGCAAAAGTTATGAAAGGGATGCAGGAACCACATGACCTCAAAGACTTTAGGATTCTTGCTTCAATGACCACCGAAAAGAAGTGACCTCAAATTCCTAGTCATGTCACTAGAAGCCATCTGTATGCTCCCCTTCATTGCCTGCACAAGATTCTGTGTTTTCCCACACACGATCTTCTGGACATCTCCATCCATACTAATGGTGGGAATTAAAGCAGTCCCTGAGAGCTGTTTGTAGGTCAACCATTGTTAGGAGGAGTAAAGAATTTTTGCCTTCACAATGGCCCAAAGGGAGCTATCATGTGTTAAGTCCGAACTTTTGAAGATACTACCCTACTTCAGATTTACAGCCAATTCATCCTCCAAGACATATTTTCAAACTGAGAGTGCATAGCAAGCTGATGCACCACCTCACACAGAGGGACTTGTAAGTCTGTCTAGCAACAGCGAAATGCTCTAGAGGCCACAGGCAGGGGAAATAGCCTAGGTTATCTGCAGAAGAAATCCATACACCAAACAGTTATAGTAAAGGTTCTGAAAGGAAACCAGGCAAAGCCTTCAAATGAGGACTGGGAACAGTGAAAGCATTGAGCCCCGCTATTTGATAACTTTATGCAAATTAGCCTTCACAACTAGGAAATAACTTCAAAAAGGAGCTAAGAAGTAGCAAAAAGGAGCTAAGAAGTACCAGGTTGCCATGGTAGCAAAAGCACGCTTTGCCTTTTTGCAGTTCTTTCCGTACTGGAGGGATGGGGGTTCTGTAGACTGGAGCTTGAGCCTATAGGAAGAGCCTGGCAGGGGCTGGGTTGTCTGATGGTGAAAAGAAAATAGTTCGCCCAGAAAGCTAGGGCTTATGAGGAAGCAGCGTGGCAAGTGAAGACTCCCTTGAGAAACACGCCCTAAGCTGGCAGAGGCTCCCAAAAGTAAGAGGATGGGGTGGGTGGAGCTTAGCTAAAGAGATGAATATATGTGCAGCATAAAAAGAAGAAAGAAAAGAAAACGGTGCAATCATTGAATGTGCAGTGCTACCCAAAAGGTAAAAGTTTAAACTGAACACTGTAATAAGGTAGCAAATAGCAAGGCAACTCTTTGAAACCAAGGAACTGCAGGTCTGTGAAATGCAAAGGTTTCTCATGCACTCAAAACTTAAAATATTTCTGCTTTCAGCTACAGGAGTTGAGATGAAATATGAAATGTTGCGAGTTGACACAACAGGCCAATCCTCAAATATTCCTGAACCAGCACACGACTGGGAAGGGGAGGACCTAGGAGGAGGAAAAACTCCCAGGAGTTGGAAATGGAAGAGGGTATATAGCAGGAGGTGGGCTCTGAGTTTTCTTTTGACCATGAAAATAAATGTTTTAAAAACACTTTTTGAGGGTATTTCTTTTTTTCCATATAATGTCTGTATTTCTGAAGACTAACATGAGAAGGAAAGGGAGACCCTAGTGGTAATGAGTTTATTTTATGCGAACTCTCTCCTCATAACCGTATTTCAGCTCCTATGCTTATTCTGTGATAAGCTATACACACGAAGTAAATTATCCAGCTTAAAACTCAGTCTATTCTGATAAAGGACAATTTTAGACTAATTCAAATATGTAAGTACCCTTAGATTATACAGCAACATTTCCTACAACTTTTACATTGCAAAATTAAATTTTCTCCCTTACTATTTTACTCCCTCCAGCAGATCTGCTCCATAGACATTTATGGAGTGCCAACAACCTGCCAGGTACCCCACTCCATTCTCATACCTACCTAATTTTCCTAACACAGGTTCACCCAATATTCCTATTCTGATGTTACTTTCCAAACACTGTAATTTTCTAAATGCCCCCAATCCAATAAATCTATAAAATTCAATTGATAAAACAGGTTAACTAGGTCTTCAATAAAAAGGAACATATCGTGTTCCTGATTAGAAAAAGTCAATATTATATGTATATTTACCTCCCTAAATAAAATTTAAATTCAATTTTGTATCAATCAAGGTATGACTTGAATTGTGTTCCCCTCTCTCCGGTTCAAATGTTTTAGTCCTAACCCCTAGAACCTCAGAATGCAACCTTGTTTGGAAATTTAGGTCATTACAGATATGATTAGTTAAGTTGAGGTCATACTAGAGTAGGGTAGACCCCGAATCCAATTTGACTGGTGTCCCTATCAAAGGGGAAGTTTGGGACACAGGCACACATATTGGAGAATGCCATGAAGACAGCCAAGGAGAGAGGCTCAGAACAGACCTTTCCCTGGAAGCCCTCAAAAGGAACCAACCAGGCCAACACCCTGATGTTGGACTTCTTGCCTCTAGAGCTGGACAATAATTTCTGTTGTTTAAGCTACCCAGTTGGTGGCACTTTGTTACAGAAGCCTTAGCAAACTGACATAAGCAACATCCCCATAAACCAGCTTTAATGCTTGGAATCACTTCAATCTGATATTCAAGTCACGGCACAATCTGATCACAATGTATTTTTCTGGATATTTTTTTAAGTATGACAAAAAATGGCGTGGACATTCTAGGAATGTATCCTATGAACACAAGTGGAAATGTGCAGAGATTCATGTACAAGGGAAAATATTCTTCACAACATTGTTTCTAATAGTTAAAAAAAAAAAAAAGAAAGTAGGCAATCTACAAGTTTAACCCCTGTCATCTAGCATGGGATACTGACAAATAAATTTATTGTTATAATAAATAGGTATGGACTGTTAAGAGAAGGGAAGGGTAGGAACACTGAACTGTGCTCAGGAGATTAAAGAAGACTAGCAGAGGAGGTATACCTGGGCATATTCTCTAGGAATTAGAAAGAGTCTCTAGGAATTAGAAGGACAAAGATTGAGACAGCGTTCCAGGCACAGGGAACAGCTAAGATACACTGTTGGCATGGTGGGGAAGAAAAACTAGGCATCTAAGAAAACTACCCAGAGTTTGTGAGAAGGGGATTGGAAGCTGCTGGAGGGCAGAAAGAGAGACTAAGAGGTCAGCTGGGCTCTAACGTAAGTGGGCTGAACCAAGGGCATCAAAATAGTGTAGGGCACACGGAGAGGTGTGGGGGACAAATACCAGCTTTCCTACTTCATCAGTGTATGTTTGATAATATAATACTATATTAATAGCACGACATATATAGTTTATAAATGTATTTCTGTATAATAAATTGTGTCAAGCTGGATGTGGAAGTTCATCTCTTTCCTCAAGGCTTCTGTTGAGTCAGTACCATCAACCCAAGAGAAGGAGGATTGGGGGACCATGATGGCTAAAGGGTACGGGGCTCCCTTTTGAGATGATGGATGAAAATGTTCAAAAATTGATTGTGGTGATGCGTGTACAACTCTGTGAGTATACTAAAAACACGATTTGCATACTTTAAGTGGGTGAATTGTATGGTATGGTATATGAACTATTTCTCCAAAAAGTTGTCAAAAAAACTACAAAGATAAAAGACCTAAAGAATTGTGCTTCCTTATACATTACAAACATTGTATCTATTATAGTTCCTGGGTCAGTGCAGGCCAAGGGGAAGGCAGGAAACAGCCAGGAGCATTCTGATGAGTGAAAGCATTTCTTCATCAGACAAGTGCCGCAGCTGAACCTACAGGTATGCTGTAGCTTCTGAATAAGGGACTGAAATGCTGTGGTTGTCTGCAAGCCCTATGAGTCAGACAGGGCCCTAGCCTGAACCAGTCAGCCTCACCCCTCCAATCTGTGTTGGGATTTTCTGGTCTAGCCAAGCCTAAAGCAGCCTCCAAAGCTGAGGCTCTAGAATACAGGAAAAATAATGTTTTAACTCATTGACCATGTACACCTGTGTGGACACACACGCAGAGCACGGATACAAAGTTTGCAAAACAGTACTGACCTTTTACTAGAATCAATGTACTGTGATATTTTCTATTCCATTTCATTTTTTAAGATGCTAGTCACAACCCACTAGCTTGATTTTATTATCCTCAAAAGGGTCACAACCAGCAGTTTAGGAATCACTGTTCTGTGGGTAAGAGGTGAGACAAACGGGCATTTGTCTCAATATGCTTTTCTCCACCGATCCACATTCCTCGGATCTAGAATTAATCCACTGGACAAGAATTTTCCCTCAGTTTAATAAAAGATGTAGTGATTGACATATGTTCCATATGATAAAAAACAGATTTTTGAGAGCAGATGTGCAAATCGCAACTCCATTACTTTCTTAAAAAAGAACGTTTGGTTTTCCTTGAAGATTCCATGAATCATAGTCCTGTAGTTTGGATTGACATCACTGCAGTAATAATAAAAACAGCATTTTGCTGCCTAACAATCATATTACTTATTTCCAGACGTAGACGCGAATGGTGATCCTGTTAAAGAAGCAAAAATCAGTATTTAGCACAACTTACCCAAAGGCCCTGTAGCCTTCTCACACGACACTTGCTCCTCTTGTAATGAAATGAATTAATTTAACCTTCAGATTTGTCTCTGATGCTTCCATTACACTGATCTACTTCAGAAACACACACACACACAGACATCATTCTTCCTTTTCCTCTCACAGTAATTCAATTTCTGAAGCCACTTTCCATTGTAAAGAAACTTTGAAAGATCAAGAAAAACATGTGGGATTTTATCACTTATCTTTTGATAAAGCATTACCAATTAGATTTATATTCAGGCGTTTACTAGTTAAATCATAAACGCATGGTTTATTCCTTTAAATTCCAGCTAATGGCCTTAGGGCTCACGTTGTCTTCCACCACTTACTCAGCACATCTCTCCATTTGTTCACCATTCCAGAAAGGTTAGAGGATGTGTGGCACATTAACTCAATAGCTGGTATGAAAATAAAGCAATCAGCATTCAAAACTCACTTTATTCCAGCTATTTCCGTGCTGTGCTCTGAATACTGACTTCTAAAAGTTATGGTTCCACCATCTGTATCTGTGAATCTCTTAGGATAATCTTCCCTTCCCGATTGATTAGGGATCTAGTTTTTCATCTAGTTTAACATACACTTGTATGAGGCATTCACAGACTCAGAGGCTTCAAAAGTGCAACAGGAATAGGAACGCTAGTTTAAATCCTCTGGACCTTGCCACACACCCCGATGCCACGCTGCCCCAATCTTACATCTGTTACGACGGCCAGAATGGAGACTTTTCCCCTACTCCGCTGCAACTGAACCTGGGGTTTAGAATTGTGCCCCTCATCTTCAGCTTGGAAATGGACTGGCAGCAACCTCAAACCCTTTGACAAGAAAGACCTCTTTTAGAACAATCACTCGATGTACTGAGGCTTCGAACCATAATCCTTTAGGGAAACTTCAGTATACCATATTTGAACTCTTAATTCCTTCCACAATGGCAGTTCTCTAGGAATGCATTCATAGTGGGAAATAAAACCCACTCTAAGATGATATATATTTATCTTAGCCACAAAGAACCAAAGTCCTCCAAAGACTGCATTTGTTTTATCAAACCATTCTGGGAAATTGCTCTGGAAGAGAAAGGTACTGCCAAGACCAACAGATAATAAAGCAAGATATCAAGGTCAGTAGCTACCCCGTCTCCAGAATGGACAGAAACTCGGGTCATCATGCAAAATTAATTTCCATTTTTAGGCTATAAATTCCATTTGAAAAGTATGGTGGAAAGATACAGGTCAGTGGACAGATAAGGAAAACTTCACATATTTTTATGCTTTCCTTGATTACCTATTGGAGGAACTAATTGTAACAATCTACTTTTACTATTTTTCTTAAAAATACTAGGAGTGCTTCAACTGCAATATTTATTGCCAAAAAATTTAAGGACAAAAATTCCACAGGTGTCTCTGATCCTTTCCACTTTATGGTTACTTTACAGGGGCTCTCCTTTCAGAGGACTGCTGTCATTTTCCACCTAAACTAGTGCTGGGCAACACAGGACGCGATGAGTCCACCTTTCACGGGCAATCAATGAACTGATCATCAATCAGAGGGCTGAGATCCTAAGATGCTTCCTACAAGTTAATAAAGAATGGAAAAACAGAGAAGATTCTCTGAATCTGTACCTACAAAAACACATACTGGTTATTGAGTAAGACCATCTAGCCAGTAGAAGTTGGCAACATCACCAATAAATCACCCAGCACTTTGACCTCAGTCTAATGGTCTGGTCATCACAACAGAGACTGTGGATGGGCAGATTTAGGCAAAATATAGTCCACAAGATTTCTTTTATGAGTATTATATCCATAACCGCCAGGGAAAGGAAGATTATCCTGAGAGACACTCAAATCCCCAGTGTTGAGCAAGACTGAAAATCCCATTGCTCTGAGGGTCAGCCCAGGGGGCACTGAGGTTTCTAGGGATGCCCCTCCTTAGGGCAGATGGGACCTCATGTTGTTGTACTTGGCAAGGGTTTGTGGTTGTGTCAGCTCCTCTGTTCCCAGGGTTATGTGGGGAGGGAAGCGCTGCTGTGATATTTTGACTGCCTGAGGAGAGGTAGAGTTTGCCAGGCAAAGAAGCCATTGTGTTGGGCAATGAAGAGTCACCACGAGCACAAGTTAGGAACTGGCCTGACATCCACCAAATAGTTTTAGGACCAGTGACTTGACCGGTGACTTACGTTGAAGGTCAAGCTCATGTATTGGCATGGATTTGCCTCCAAATTCTGTAATTGTATATCATCCTTCTCACTTCTCAAAGGAACTACAAAAATAAACTAATGCTACGCCCTGAATAACAGAGAGAAAAAATTTACACATGGCATTGAAAAGTCACCAAGTGGCTGTTTAGGAGTATCAAAAATAGAATGCTGGACAAAGAAAACCTGCCAGATCTTAAACTCAAACCAAATGAGTGTCTAAGTTTTGGGAACTATTAAGACTCATGCAAACTGGAAGAGCTCTTCTGTCTCTAAGTCATCTCCTGCATGCACTTTGGCTCCCTTCAGTCCCATTGACAATAGCTACCCAGACAGAGATATCCGCATTGTCTCTGATTAGTTTTCTCTGAAAGATGCAGCTTTTTCTATCAATCACAGTTTTCATTAGGTCTAGGTCAACTTGCGTTTCCTTGAGTCAGTGAGTTTTATGTGGGCACACTCTTCAAAACAAAGCAAACAACATAGAAGGAAGTTGCTGAGTTGCTTATATTAATAGCTCTCAACCCTTGAGGCCAAGGGTCGAGGCAAATCTCCTCACATCCTTTTCATGCTGGAATTAGAGACACAGCAGCACCTGCTCTGTGAGTCTCTCTCAGCCAAGCTGCTCCCTTGGTTAAATGAGAACATTCCATTTTATCTGGCAGGAGAGCTTTCCTTCAACAGGTGTATTTCTGATGTTTTCAGAAAAGAGTTTATCCATGGCTTACAAATACCGTATATTAAAAGAACTTCATTTCTCCTAGGAACTGGTGCTTTTGAATCACATGTGAGGGTTTGAAAAATACAGCTGCCCTGGCTTCCTGAAATCTGGAAAGCTTTACAACATGAGAGAATGTTTTCATTGGATAATAATCCATTTGCAATAAGAGCAAGGTCCATATTACTATTAAATGTGTTTATCCACTGATTCATCTGAATTCTCCTTGATTTGCTTTAAATACTATCATCAAATGTTGTTACCTAATTCAACATAGATTCAGGAGAGCAATCTGGAGTCTCACAGGTGGTCTGAACTCACTACATGGTTCACATCTGCTGCACTGCCAGGGCAGAAAGAAAAAGACATCCAATATAATTTTTTCTCTCTTTACACTGGAGCATGAGACACGAAGCTTTTATGCAGGAACTCATTCCCAAAAGTGAGACTGTGTCTTGCTAGCTTATGTTTCCATTTAAACAGATCTCTAACTAAGCACACATGAAAACCGATATGACCCTTCCTTTGATAAAAATCTAGCGTCAAACATTGACAGGCAAAATTTAAGTCACCTCCTGGATTGCTGAACAGTTACACAAAAAGAATCACCAAACACGACACATTCATACTTTTCCCTTCCATTTACTTAGCAATGCCTTTCCTCAAATTAAAAACCGTAGTTTTCCAGCAATTATTGTTTATCCTGGTTAAACTACTGATGTCTAATAATAATGTAATTACATGTGATAAAAATGGAGTGAGGCAGGAAAGGAGACATGTGCCGCTAATATGATTAAAACTCAACCCATTATTATTTCCATATTGCATCACTATAACATGAGTGCTTTTGGGAGAAGCTGTATTTGGACTTCTGAGTGTTAGAAAGTCTCTTCCTGGATCAAGACGGTCAACAAAATGAATACAGAAAGTCTGTTTGGAAAATACAGGTGATTTCAACCCACAGTGGAGATCCACACTAGTGAAGATCTCAACTATCACCGAAATCGGTTATCCTGATTTCACTCATTTGCTTCACAAATATATACTGAGAGCCATCTGTGCCAGGGAACATGCTAAACATGTGTACAACAGTGAGTCTATTTTAGACACAACTCTAAATGGCCAAACTCGTATCTTTTGTTAAATACTTTTTTGGTGGTCTGTTCTGGCCCATCTGTCCTCTTTTATGTTAAAATTAATGTCTAAGAGAAGGAATCACAACCCTTGTTTCCCGTACCATCTCCAAGTTCCCACTAACCCAAGAGTTTAGGGACAGAGAGAGACAAAGAAGCAAAACTATTCCTGATTCTAATTACTCTCTATTTCCTTAGCAGAGGTTCCACTCCCAAAAATGTGAAATTAATATATTTTTAGCTTATACTATTATTAGTTTCTACAAGCAAATGAGTTTATGTTAGCAAAGTAGACATTTAATATTAATTTTTTTATAAAAGGTCTTTCATTCTGTAGGAAGTCAAAGTAAAACCCAAGGAAAAGAAAAATAGAGATTATTATATACCACTTAGCGACCTAAGCTCCTAAATGAAATAGCACTATTCAGAAATCAGAACTCTTCACCACTGAGAAATGCATTTCTTTAGTATCTGTGAAAGATTCTGTTTCGAATTTGTTTTCCAAATCCCATGCATATTTTAGACAGTGGGGGTGGGGAGGAAGAAAAATTCCAAATATTTAATACAAATTCCACTCCCACCTTCATTTTCCCTCATATTAAGACTAAGGCACAATGATGCCTTTACCAGAGAGAAAAAAAAAAAATCACAGATTTGAGAGACAGCACACCCTGAGTACTGAAGTCTTTCTCTTTAGAAACTCAAAAACAGAGCCAGAGAGAATCAAGCAGAGGAATCTACAACAAATACCAGTATTTTTTAATATATTCATTAGATCTTTACTTAAGATATTACTAATAGATTTTATTTGTAAAGAAGCTATTTGATTTTCATTTTCCATTAAAACTGAACTAAATTTCATTTCTACTGATTTCTATAATAATTTAGACATGCATTTTCATATTCTCTCCAAGTAATTTCAATGCGAGAGATCAGCTGAATCAAGAATCCCCAGCAATCCACGTCATCCTTGACTTTCCAAGGCAAAGAAGAGGTAGAAAGAAGGACTGATGTCATTACCATCTATACATGCAGCACCAAGCGAAAGAGACCTCCAAACCATGAGACAGGAGTGAAATCTAACATGAAGGGAAAGAATCTGTGAACAATGAGAGTCAAAGACTTAAGACCAAACTTCTTATTCTGCCACTTCATATTGAGTCACTGTAAGGGCTTTTGAGAGTGTCACAAATTTTTTTTATACTTGGTCACCATAGAATTAGGTCTGTTCATATTACCAAAAACAGACAATGGTATTTTTTTCTTCATTTTGTAGACCCTAAAATTCTAGACGATTGTTTATGCTGTTTTGGGCCAATGAATCCAAACGGTACCATATTGCACCATTTAACCAGTACTGGCTCACATAACAAATTATTCTGCTCAGTACAGGCAGTTTTCACACTCCTGTCTGACAGGCTTTATTCTTAAGGAAAGTGTTAAAGTCAAAAAATATTTCAGCAAGACATGATTTTTTTCCATAGAAACATTGTTCTAATTAGATGCTAGTTTCCTGATTAATATCCTTAAAAAATAAAATTACTATAAATACCGTGTTTAATCACATATAAAGGATATAATTAAGCATTAAACATTTTCTTGAAATTGTTACTTACAGAGGACCAACTAATAACAAAATCAATACTAAAGTTTATTTAATGATAAGTATCTTCTTCTTACTTCTTCCCCTCCTCTAGCAGCAGTAAACTACAACGTATAGAAACACTACCTTAATCACGAAACATCTACCAAGGTGCAAGTGTACAGGAGATGCTCAATACATGAGTTGAACGAACTGCCAAGTGATTAATAAGGACTTTGGGAGAAACTACTACAATGATAAGTGTTTTGTTGCCCTCCCCTTTTTGAATCTCCCTGCCCCTCTCCCCCACATATACATTTTGTTGTAGGTGTTCAAAATCTCTTGGTGTTTCTCCTGCAGAGGAGGTTGCAATGTGTGCCCATCTGACTTCACAGCAATAACCTGGGTAGACTGGATGAGAGCACGACCTGCTGGAATTCAGGATTGTCCTGGAGAGAGTAAGGAAAGCCACACCATCTGCTAGCTGAAGGGTCCACCTTCCATGTATTCACATTTACTCCCAGGGTTTCCTCTTCAGTCAGGCTCTGGCTTTCCCCGGACATACAGTCCCCTCACCCTCACACCAAAGTAGCGCTACTCAAAGTGCCACCTGTGAGTTCATCCTTACAGGTCCATGACATCACCATGCACTTGAGGATGAGCGTTGGAAACTTGCACAGCAATTGGCATTGCCACCCCATCCAAGCACGTGATCAGACGACTCGTCTTACTGAGCACAATGTCAGTTGGTTTAGGTGTTGGCCAAGTGGCTGGGTGAGTTGCATGTGATACTAATCACAACATAATGCAGTGTGTACAGTATTACAGTGGATTGGAAGTGTTAAAAAACAAAAAAAACCAAGAGTCCTTCACCAGCGAAGTTCGAGAAGCGATAAAGAGCACAGGCACTGGCGTCAAACAGACCCAGGAATGAGTCCCCCTGCTCTACCGCTTGGTCACGTGACCGGAGCAAGTTACTTAACCTCTCTGAACCTCCGTCCTCTTATCTGAGCAGATCAGGATACAGGAAGCGGTGTCTCCGTTAAATGAGCCACTTCCTCCCTGTGTCGTGTAACGGGCTACAATTTCAATATGTGTTCAATACAAGGGTCAATCACACACTGCATATGCTTCGGATGTGGTTTGTTCCACAGCTGTGTGAACAAACTGATAGCTGTTTTGGGCAACAGCTCGCCTGCAATAATAGAGTCAGTCTCCTAGCATCTTCTCATACCCCGCATGGAAAATATTTTGGCAACAAATTCTGTGCATAATGGGCTGCACAGGACTAGATCCTGTGGTCACTAGATCCTGTGGTTTGGACTTAACCACATGTGACAATTCACTTTGGGCCATTGTGAAAGCAAAAATTTCTCAACTCCATCCAACAACAGCTGAAGACCTAAAAACAGCTTTCCAGATGCCTTTGAAGACTTAAAGTCATAAACATGGAAAAAGATGTCTGGGAGAACAAGAGGAAAAAATTTATGTGGAAAATAGAGGGAAACACACAGAAACCTTCTAACCAGCATACATCAGGCCATTCTGGCCACTCTGTAAATGAAAAACAAAAACAAAGCCTCTTTCTCATTACTGCAAAGCCCATCTGCAACACCCCGAGCACAATATCTGGAAAGATAGCAAATAAATGCTCCCTTTTGATCCGTCTATGCCATTTTTGCCTGTAAAGTCGTGCTTTAATGCTTCCTTCCTTTATGTAAGCTAATTACATTACAGAGCTTCCTTTCTATTAGTTATAAATGCCGTCTGGGTGGAAACCTAACAACACGTCAGTGACACTACTCACAGTGGTTCCGAAGCTTTTCACCCTCAATCTGTAGGACAATCAGCAATAGTCTTTAAGAGGCTCCAAACAGGAAAGCTCCATAACGCCAGGGCTGCTTTATAACATCAGTCGTCAAGCTCCTTACACACTTTTGGCTCCTATTACACTAGTTGAGTGAGAGGTCACTTGGGTCACGTGGGACCTTACAAGGTTTCTGGGGAGAATAATAGTTTTTCTGTATCCCTTCCTTACGAAAGACAAGTGATCGGCACAACTGTCTAGACATTCAAAGATATTTTTCATGGACACAAACTAGGTTTTTTGTGTGCGTTTTGTTTTGTTTTGTTTTAAGTGAAAAACGGATTTACTTTTATTCTAAAGCATGCACCCAGCTACAGTAGCCCTTCTGGAAATCCTTCTTGAGAAGATTTTTGTGTCAGGCTCACGGTTAGAAATAACAAAAAGCGTAACGAAAGGGATCCGAGCTCCCTGACAGTATTTGACACGTCACCTAGGGGACTCTGGAGATGGATTTCATTTTTAAAGAATTCACCTTTCAGTTGGAGGTATGGAAGACCAGCTAGAAACCATGTCTTTTTACCCTAATTTTCCACTTTATAACGCATCTCCTTAGTGGACTTCTTTCTACCAGTGCCACACTTCCAATATAGACCTGCACACTCACCAAATCTATGTTTCCCGTCCTCTGCAAACAAAGCACTGGAAAACATATTGAAGTTCCTTGGGTGTGACCAAAGAGTATGCACAGAAATTTAGAAAGGTCTGAATTCCACCTCCAGTTCTGACAGCATCTCTCACACAGATCGTTCTTGCACCATTATTTTAATTACTTTACATGATGCCTCTATAATCCTGATGATAAAATGGAAAAGCTGTTTTGCTGGAACTTGTGCTGCAAATAGCACAATGACAATGTTAGGAAAAATCTCTCAAGGTATTAACTGGCTCACAAAGATTATTCTTAACACAAGCTGTCCCCAACATATGGATATTATTTCTGAGTGACCCAGATTGGTGAGCAGGTCCAATGAAGCCTGCGATCCCAATCCTACAGTGGAGACAACAGCCCACCTTTCCTAGGTCAGAACAGCTCAAGGAGAAGTGACCTGGAGGTGTGCCCACTCACGGTCCAGTGGTACCACAACGATGGGCAAGTGCAAAGAATGAAGAAGGCTGGTGTCCAGAAATCTCGTAGGAGATGAGGAAAAACGAGGCTCAAACTACCCCCACCAACATCACCTCCAACGATGGAACGGGGATTACTGTCATCCTAATTTGGAAATCAGAAGGTTTTTTTTTTATTAGAAAAACAGATTTTTTTGTGGTTCTATGGCTTTTGCCATCAAAAGAAATTAGAACAAATGAACTTTGTCAAAAACTGTAAATGAACTTACGACTGACTACACCATTCAAAGTAGCGTAAATATGGTATACTGGTTATTTCTTAAGGAGTCAAAATCTTCCAAAGTAAGGATGAGTGGATCATTTAGTCATGTAGTGGCAATTGTTTTCATATTACTTCTAGCAGTAAATTGTTACAATTTTCTACTTTGATACATTTTGGTACAAGACCATGCTCCTGCATGATGTTCCCAGGGAGCTTCTCTGTGGCTCAGAAAGAACTGAGCTCTAAACGTGGTTTAATCGTTAACCATTCAATCTGGACAGAGCTACTGAACTTCACTCCCTACCCTTCAAAGTTCTTATTTATCAAATAGACAGAAATAATATCTTACTCGGAGAATGAATATGGAAAAAAATAAAGCTAATTCTAGCTCTGTTCTACACCCAGATGAACAATGAAATTGTAGCTTCAATGTTTCCAAGTGACTTTTAGTTTTCTACTGCTGCTGTAACAAATTACCACATTACTTTTAGTGGATTGAAACAACACAGATTTATCCTCTTACAGTTCTGGAGGTCAGAAGTCTCACATTAAGGTCTTGGCAAGGCTGCTTTTTTTTCACAGCTTCACAGGAGCTTTCCTTGCATGTCCCAGCTTCTAGAGGCTACCTGCATTCCTTAGCTCATGGCCCTTTCCTCCCTCTTAAAAGTACATCACCCCAACATCTGATGGTGTCGCCCTGTCTCACTCTTACAAAGAACCTCTGATTACATTGGATGTACTCAGATAAGCTAGGATAACTTTTCCATCCCGAGATCCATAACTTAATCACACCTACAGGGCGTCCCTGGTGGCGCAGTGGTTGAGAGTCCGCCTGCCGATGCAGGGGACACGGGTTCGTGCCCCGTTCCGGGAAGATCCCACATGCCGCGGAGCGGCTGGGCCCGTGAGCCATGGCCGCTGAGCCTGCGCGTCCGGAGCCTGTGCTCCGCAACGGGAGAGGCCACAACACTGAGAGGCCCGCGTACCGCAAAAAAAAAAAAAAAAAAAATCACACCTACAAAGTTTCTTTTGCCATGTAAGATAACATATTCAGAGGTTCTGAGGATTAGGACATGAACATATTTGGTGGCCATTATTCAGACAACCAGAAGGAGGGAGACCTAACCGTAGACAAATCTGGCAAATATTTAGTCCAATGAAATAAATGGTTCCATTAAGTTCAGTCTTTTTAGGCATCATGATCAGTTGCTCAGATTTCTTGCTCTCCTGCTGGAGAGAGGGGGTTCTATCTCCACTATTACAGTGACATGAGTTATGGGGAACACAAATCAGATGGTGTCCTCTTAATCCTGGATACCCTCTGCTGCAAAGTGACCAGTCTGGGCTGCTGCCTGGCCTGGGGACCACAGAAGTGAGATTGGCTAGATCTCTCACCCTTGATATCCCATGGGCACCTGCTATTGACATCCACAGCTGGTGGTCAGGGCCTTGGGTACCACCAGCCAGTCTCCAGTGGTGCTAGAGCCAGCTCTGAGCCTCAGGCTCCACCCAGTTCCTGCCCTAAGCCCACTACCTTTTATTTTTTAACATCTTTACTGGAGTATAATTGCTTTACAATGTTGTGTTAGTTTCTGCTGTATAACAAAGTAAATCAGCTATACGTATGCATATACCTGCATATCCCCTCCCTCTTGCCTCCCTCCCTCCCACCCTCCCTATCCCACCGCTCTAGGTGGTCACAAAAAACGGAGCTGATCTCCCTGTGCTATGGGGCTGCTTCCCACTAGCTATCTATTTTACATTTGGTAGTGTATATATGTCCATGCCACTCTCTCACTTCGTCCCAGCTTACCCTTCCCCCTCCCCGTGTCCTCAAGTCCATTCTCTACATCTGCGTCTTTATTCCTGTCCTTCCCCTAGGTTCTTCAGAACCATTTTTTTTTTTTTAGATTCCATATGTATGTGTTAGCATACGGTATTTATTTTTCTCTTTCTGACTTACTTCACTCTGTATGACAGACTCTAGGTCCATCCAGCTCACTACAAATAACTCAATTTCGTTTCTTTTTATGGCTGAGTAATATTCCATTGTATAAATGTGCCACATCTTCTTTATCCATTCATCTGTCAATGGACACTTAGGCTGCTTCCATGTCCTAAGCCCACTGTCTTTTTTTTTTTTTTTTTTTTTTGCAGTATGCAGGCCTCTCACTGTTGTGGCCTCTCCTGTTGCGGAGCACAGGCTCCGGACGCGCAGGCTCAGCGGCCATGGCTCACGGGCCCAGCCGCTCCGCGGCATGTGGGATCTTCCCGGACCGGGGCACGAACCCATGTCCCCTGCGTCGGCAGGCGGACTCTCAACCACTGCGCCACCAGGGAAGCCCAAGCCCACTGTCTTTCAACACAGCTACTTTCTGAGTCCTCTCTTGAAGAAATTAAGAACTTCTGATGCCACCACACAGGAGCTGAGAGAGGACTGTGAGTGCAGCTGAGACCTCCTTTCACCTGACCTCACCATTGTGCCCTCTTCTGCTGCTGTTCACCCCTTCCAGGTTGGCATGAGGATACTACACGTACCAGCCTCCACTCAGAATCCTGAATAGGAAAGTGGGACAAAACTTGCCTCTGCCTTTGGCATTTCCATCAGCCAAGACAAGGCCCTCTGCCCTCAGTACCCCCTCTACCTATCTAGTTTTGGCCATCAGTCCCTTCCCTCCCTTTAAGCATACACCTCTCCATCCATCAAGAGGTGGGATCTATTCCCCTCCGCTTGTACCTGGACTGACTCTCACTTCCTTTGACCAATAGGATATGGTGAAAGTAATGTTCTGGAATTAGCCTTAAGAGGACTGGCAGCTTCTGCTTTCTGTCGCTTGGAAGGCAGCTACCTGAGGAAATACAACTGTCCGGAGATCTCCATGTTATGAGAAGCACTGAGGTACAAGACATGGCAGAAAAGACTTCTCGGACCTTTCAGCCCAGACTCTCAACACCAACTGAAAACAATGACCTGCCAACACAACTTGGAACAGGACTGCCCAGCCAAGCTAGTCAACTCAGAAAATCTTGAGAAATAATAAACTGCTGTTATTTTAAGCCAATAAGTTTGGATGGTTTCTTACGCAGTTAATATGTAACTAAAACAGTCAGAAAAATAGAAAAGTAAGATATAAATATATTAAAGGGTTTCCTAAAATGTAATCAGAGTGACACAGTAGTAATGACACATACAAAGTGACAAAAATGTGGGAAGCAGCCATTTCAACAGAATGCCCACTCGTTTGGAAGAGTTTTGTTGTGCTTTATTTTTCTAACTAAATGCACTCACACATTTAATTCATCTGTAACCAAAGAACCACTTACACTACTTTTTTCCTTCCCCAATTAGCATGCAGGGATTTCCATCCTGATTAAGAAAATGTGATATGCAAAGTCAGTGGACCACTGTCTTGCATAACAAACCAAAATCTTTTGACATCAGTGAGAAAATTCCTCAAGAATGCAGAGGACATAATGCCAATTGTTAAGTGTGAAATTCCAGGGTATTAACCCTTTGAGAGATGCTGTCATGTTCAGTCTTATTTGAGGCTGATCAAAAGGACCATGAAACTAGATCGGAAAATTATGCACCAGCCTCCATTGCCTACTTAAAAAAAAAAATTATAATAGAAACTTGATCCTTTTAAGAGCTCCCAAGCGTCCTTCATTTTAGCAACCAGGTTTTAAGTCATGAGAGATCACTATCATTTAAGAACGGTGTCCAGCCAAGAAAGCCTCTTAATTCAGAGTAAAAGTCCCAATCAATAGACATCACCTAGGCCTTAAGATTTACTTTAGGAAATGTTTTTAAATGGAAAACTGACCACAAAGCCATGTCCAAATTATATTATTAAAAACAAGGACATAGGGCCCCTGGATTCACTTACTAGGCCAATCTGTTTAGAAAGTTGTCAGGGGTGAGGGAAATGAGGGAGTCATTTAGACAGGAGGGTACAGGCTGTTTGCTTTCTCTAGTTTTTATCTGTACCTTTCTTCTTCTCATTCCTAACCCTTCCATTATGGATGCAGACCAGGGGCCCCGCGTACACAAAATCTGAAGTTACAAATGGAGCATCACACCAAGGACAGGATTCCAGGTCTCAAAACTCCCTCTCAGGCATCAAGAGAAGCACCACACATATTTTAAAGTCACCCAGACAAGCAAGTTTAGATTGTACAGAAAGGCCACAATTCACCCTGTTATTTTTAGTTTTATTAGTTTTATGTTTAGTTTTATGTTATTTTTAGATTTATCTACTCAAGCAGTGTTCACACAGCATTAATCCGCCAGGAACGCAACCTCCTTATTTTGAACTCAAACTTGTCTGTACAATAGAGCTCAGAGGGGAAAAACAAGCTATTCTGAAATCAAGGGGTCTGGATTCAAATTCCAGGAACAGCACTTGTTAGCATTTACTAAGTATGTTGCCCAGGGCAAATTATTTAACATCCTAGACTGAATTTCTTCATCTATAGCTACATTACAGGGTTGAGGGAACATGAACTACGATTTTAGATGAGAAAAGAAAACTTTAATTACTAGCTGGGCACAGATTCAATTAGTGTTAGTTATGATCAAGAAAAGTATTGCAGTTTTTGTTTTCCTTACCTATAGTACTGGCACCCAGCCCCTCAGCCCTTAATCACTGCTCACTACAGTAGTCACTCAAAACTCAAAAGAGCATCAGATAAGATTTATAAGTTAAGAAAGGCAGTTAGAGGGGCTCAGTGCATATGGAATCTAACAAGATGATGAGTGAGGAGAAACGTGAACAGAGGAGAAAGCAGACATACATTATAATTAAATAAGAGCTTAGTTAAGTCAGCTGTGACTGTGACCCCAAGAGAATTCGAAGTCTTTTTTTTTTTTTTTTTTGGCAAGTTAATGGAAATCCAATTCAGCTATATGCCTTTTACCTCCTTGATTTATTCCCATGAGATAAAATCCGATGAAATCCTTTGAAAACCAGTAAGCACTGTGCCAATAGGGAATATTTATTGGGTGCTTATTACATTGCTGGCATTTTATGTACACCATATACTGAACTCTCACAACAACCCTCTGAAACAGTTTTTATGTTCCTCATTTTATAGAAAAGGAAACTGAGCCTTAAAGAGATTAAGCAACTTGCCCAAGGTTGTCCAGGTAGCAAGAGGCCGGCCAAGATTTCCACTTGTGTCCATAGAACCCAAGCGTCTGTTCTTTCTACCAAGGAGGAGGAGGTGGTATGTCTCAAAGTTTTGAGACCTACTCTGAATGTTGCAGAGATGCACAGGAAATGGATTACACAATCATTTTTCATTTCATGTCTAGACTCTAGGAAACAACCCATAACCAGCAAGGAAGCAGACAAGAAGCATGGGGCTGTGAACCAGCACTGAAAATTGCTCTGAGGAGGATGGAGAAATAACAATCTGGACATTCAGTTGCAGTTTAGAAGGTCAGCAGCAACTTCAGACAGACGTCTGATATTTTAAATGGCAAATTTGCTTGTATGTTGTGCAGAATCGCTACACTCTCAGTTATGAAGCCATAATGCTGGTTTATTTCCAATCTCAGCGCTGAAGGACACATAGGAAAAAAATAGAAAACCAACTGGCTTTCAATGGAATTTTGTCTGAGTTTTTAGCCAGCATGTAATAAAGAAGTTATCCTCCTTAGGCACATTCAATTTTTAGACTGCTAAAGCATGGCAAAAACACAGGAACTGTGTGTTTCATAACGATTCAAAGGATGACCTAAAAATTACGTGAAATTAAGTAAACCCAATTTTTCTTAGCCAGATTTAAGTTCTGAAGATTATTTCATAGCTATTTGTGGCTTATGAAAAACAATTATAAAAACTGGAGAAATAGGATGATAAAGGAAACATTCCCGGTCTCTTTTAATACAGAGATGGTTTTTAAACCAACTCTGCTTCATCATTATATTTTTGAAATTCCTATATGAAACTGTTTCCCCAAAATTTAATTTCTCTAAGACTAGGACACACACTGTTCATTTTTGTGTCCATAGCATCCATTATGGTATCTGGCTTATATAAAGTCTGTGGTAGGCATTTAGTGCTGTTTACCAAATATTTCTGATTCTCCTCCCTCTAAGAACATGATAAGATTATGCTTTTCTGCCCACCTGAAGTTAGGCATGGCCATCTGACTTGCCTTTCATTTACTGGCCAATAAAATGTGAGTGGAAATAATATTACCTCCAGGCCAAATCGCACGCGTGATTCACCATGTTTCCTTCCCTTCACCAAGGTAACTGGCAACATTCCAGGTGGGGAAGACTCCATCAGCCTACATGCCACCAGAAGCGAGCCCTCCATTGACAGGTAACATAAACAATAATGAAAACTCTGTTGTTTTAAGCAGGCGAGATTTGAGTGTCATTTGTTACTACAGCATAATCTAGCACAACCTGACTGATAAAAAAATATTCCAAATGAAACTTCAGTGAAGAAAAATCAAGAACGGGAAACCTGAAGACTATAGGTGGAATGACCATTCCCACTGAACTCATCGTCCTTTTTCCATAATTCTTTCTAGGTTCAAATCCGGGAACACTGCGCTAACTACAGCCTGATACAAACATTAATACAACCAAGAGGAATATATGTTCAAATCATGCTGCCAAAGGCCACTATGGTCAGCATCACCTCTCAAAGATACTAAAATCTGTAGAGAAGAGTCTGCATATCTTAAGCCAGAATAACAGGTTTGTTCCTCAGAAATGAGTACCCTTCACTCAGTGGGTAAACACAGTAAATTTATATTCAGATAACCCAGGGTCAAAGCACCAGAAGCAAACAAAAACAAACAAACAAATAAAAAACAAATGCTGCTTTGTAAAACAGGAATATTTACAGAGCCCAAGGGGAAAAAATGAGAACAATAAAGCACCTCCCTACCAAAAAAAAAAAACATGCACATAAGAAAATGGCGTGCAGATGGACTGTAATATCAAAAATGTGCTGTCAAGTTAGGCAGAAAGAATTCAGCACAGCCACTTAAGCATGTTCCCTGTGCTGGAACTCATCTGGAGTACTGGCACCTGAGCTATATGCTGCTGCTAACGTCTTAAGCTCACCACCTTCTTCCTTCCCAAGGAGAGAGATTTCAAACAAGGCCCTTTCATGTGCAACTTAGAAAGGGAAAAGGTCAAAAAATAAGAAATGGAACCAAATGCTTGAGAGGCAAAGAGGAAAATACACGCAAGAAACCCATGAAAGCCTTAAGGCAGCAGCGAGCCGCTATCTTCGTGAAGCAATTCAAACCCATGCCTCTCAGCCTCAGCCTTGCCTCCAGTGAAGCTCTTTTCTCATTCACACTCAGGAAATGGCTTAGATACCAGGTGTGAACACTATCATCTTTCCTTAATCCTAACTGAAACCACAGTCCAGCTTCTGCTCCTAGCACGTCCCTAAAAATGGAGGCTAGGTTCACAGATTTCTGGAGTTGGAACAAACCTAGAAGAATGTGTAGCCAGCTGAATTTGTCACCTGTGTGGAGTTTAAGTGACTTGCTTAAGGTCGCACATCTGAATAGTTAGAAGCAACTTAAGATCTCCAAAGAGTCTCCTTATTGTCTACCCTTTGATCCTCACCTACTCGCTTTCTCTGCCACTTTTATCCCTGCTGATTATCTCTTCTCATTGGAAATCAACCTCCTCCCTTGGAGTTCTTGACACTAATCTCTCCTGGCATTTTCCCACCTCTAGTTCTTTTTAATTTATTTCACCAACACTTATATAGCAGTTATTAAGCGTCAGGCTTTGTTCTAAGTACCTTAGAAATATTAAGTTCTTTAATCACTGTAACATGGGGCAAGTACTATTATTATCCCCGTTATACAGATTAGACCCAGAGAGGTTAAGTGACTTGCCCAAGGTTCACTGCTAGAAAGAGACAGAGCCAGGACTCAAAACCAAGTAGACTGGGACTTCCCTGGCAGTCCAGTGGTTAAGACTCCGTGTTTCTACTGCAGGGGGCACAGGTTCTATCCCTGGTCAGGGAACTAAGATCCCACATGCCGGGCACAATGTGGCAAAAAAAAAAAACCAAGTAGACTGGCCTCAGAGTTACATTCTTTACTACTACTCCATGCTGCTCTCTCCATTGCTGTGTCCCCTTGTCTCCCAAAGATTAGAAAGTCAATACTCCCCCTGCCCCATCAAGAAGTCACCTCTGAGAATCTCAATTCCAGAGCAATCTAGCCATTGAGTTGTTAAGACCACCCAAGGAAAACTACTTATTATTCCCCAGAACACATTTTGGAGAAATTTCTTTTCTAATTGCTGAACACGTGGAGAGGGAAAAAACAATAAGCTACTTTTTTTTTTTCCAAACGGACTAACCATTTGGTGTGTAAACAAGGTGAGGAAACAGAATGAAGCCCCAAGGACTAGACAATGTGGTATGAGTTAAAGGTAAAGCAAAACCTGCACTGAATTCATCAGGAATGATTGATTGAAACTTAACTGGGGAACTCATTTGTTTATAGTCTAAAGAAGGAAGGAGTCCTGTTTTGGTAAGATAACCCTAAGTCTGGCTTCTGTTTTATTTTTGTTATGTATTTTTGTAACTTGGGGGCGGGGGGGTGGGTGGGGGGGAGGTTTGTATGAGCAGGAGTGCAAAGGTCTTCTGGCAAAAACTCTTTTGTTAAAATCCAGAAAAACAAACAACTAACATTGATGTTTTGGAACAGCCCACAGGCTGCCCTGCTTTCAAACATTTTACCTTCCACTTATTTAAGGAAATGAACACACAAAGGCTTCCAGAATTGTATCTGACCCTGTGGAGGTCACTGCACCAGACCCACTGATTTCTGGCATAAGACATGCAGAGGGCTGGAGGATAGGAGGGAGGAAATGGCCATGCAGACTGATAAATACAAAACTGCCCACTCTCTTGACCCTCAGGCAGAAGGAAAACAAAATCCATCATTTGGGAGCTGGCAAAGGAAGCTTTACTTTGAGGAAAAAGTTCACGTGGTACTTAAAACACACATTACATGGCCTTCCCTTGAGTCGGCAGAAATGAATAGTGCATACAGGAAGACTCAGACAGCTCACGGAAGAAAGAGGAAAGGGGTATAGGAGAAGCAATGGAAATTCTCCAAACATTCATATTATCTCAAAGCATCCGTTTCAAAACCTCTCTCTCTCCAAACCATCCAAGAAATGCTCAGATGTAAAATAACTTAGGTCTGGCCACTCTCTCTGATCATCAGGAGGTACCAATGACCATTCATTCACTGACTCCCCGATGTGAATTGGATGCCACATCTTCATCTGCGGGGTGTTGCAGGTTAACTGGAATTTCACAGAAAACATCAAGCAGGTGCGCTTTTACGTACCAAGAGTATAAATGAATGCATTTTTTACCTACTATCTTACCTGTACTGATTATTTTAGATGAAAGGGAAGCCAACAACAATTGCTCAATAACTGAAATGTAAATGTGAGAGCTGAGATCTTCCCTAATTTCAACAAGGCTGAACAAATTAACAAAGACCTGCACTCAGGAAAGGGGTGGCTGTTTTTAAGTAATGTTTCCACCCCAGCTCTTAGTCTAAAGGGGACGGTCCCTGCTAGGAAATGACACTTCTGTGTGGAACCAACTGCAGTACATATTAGACTCTTTACAGCCAGAGAACAACCCTCTCCAAACCTCTCCTCAAATGTGAAAGGCAGTAATATGTAGAGAATCTTCAAAAGACTGAGTTACCTGAATTACTCTAAGCATATATTTCTAAAGTAAAATTGCCAGAATATGGTTATGATTCATAAATTTCACTGAAGTCTCCTAGGAAACATCTATACAGAATAAATTTTTCAGCATTATAAAGAAGAATGTAGAAAAACCCTTCTTATATACATACCGTGAAAAAAAACTAAGACTCACCTGGAATTTTATAGGAATCTTTTCACTCTTTCAGATTTCATAGTTAGCCTCAATTTCAGATCAAAACTCTTCACATGCATATAAATGCTTCCAAAAACAGCAGCACTTCAGACATCCAGCTCTCAACTGTCCAGAAACCCCAGTTCACTGAAACAGCCCTGAAACTAGACATTTAAGTGTCTGCATACATGAGCAGAATCCCAGAAAAGCCTCTGACGTGAAGAGTGAGCCTCTGACATGAAGAGTGAGTAAGAGGCAGTATGCTTGCTAGGTAACTGTTTTTAGAGATGGCAAGTGGTTGTCCAAGCCAGTGCCCACACACACCCAGTCTAAAGGGATAAAGAACTAAGAGTCAGGGACTTCCCTGGTGGCACAGTGGATAAGACTCCACGCTCCCAGGGCAGGGGGCCTGGGTTCGATCCCTGGTCAGGGATCTAGATCCCACGTGCATGCTACAACTAAGAGTTCATGTGCCACAACCAGGGAGACCACAAGCCACAACTAAGGAGCCTGCCTGCTGCAACTAAGACCCGGTGCAACCAAATAAATAAATAAATGTTTAAAAAAAGAACTAAGAGTCAATATAATTGGTATAAAAGCAGCAGGTAGCAGAGACAGCAGGTAACAGAAATAGAGATGGGGTGGTAGAAAAGAGATCCCGAGAGTACTGAGAAGTGAGGGTGGAAATTGTGCTGATGGGAAGAGAAATAGGGCAACAACTGATGAAGCTGGAACCATTCATGGCATCCCAACCCTTTACAGACATGAAGCCATTAGAAGGCATTATCTCTCTGTATTAAAGCAAGTAAATTACTCTTTACAGTCTGTTTCATGTTCAAAATAATTTTAAATGTTCAGAAGAAAAACAAATATGCTCTTCTCAGTTTAAGAATCTATTGTACCAGGTCAAACCCATGTTGTTAAAAGGAGTGAACAAAGTCATCATATTCTTCAAGCAGGGACCAGGAGAGGGACTAAGAAACTTGGTGGTCAAGAGGAATATTTATATAATTGAGAAACAGAGCTAATCAGATCCAACACAAACACCCAGAGGGAAGAGCAAAGACGAAGTTTCCTCTGATTTTCTCTTTGACTGTGGAGCATAAAAGAAATACAGATTTCCTGCAGGGAACAGAGGACGAATGATACTGATGGCCACTCTGTCTGATCCAGAGGAATACAATTTTTTAAAGACGGACTGGACAACATCTAGCAGCAGCATAAGCAAAAGTAGTTGCAAAGAAGTGCTATGGTCCACAATTCCAAAATTCCGAAAGCTCTGAAAACCAAAAATATATAAGTTTGGTAAAAACTCAATTAGTGATAAAACCTGACGTGAATTTACCTGAAGTTATGTATTAACTTTATCCAATGTGAACATTCATATAATATTATATGAATACAGGGTGCTGCTACTGGAGATATATAATATGTGTTATATGCGCTATATTAACTCCTTAAAATCTGAAAAATTCTGAAATATGAATGTATTTGGCCCCAAGAATTTCAGATACGTGTCTGTGGATCTGTACACGGCAAGATTACTTTAGGCTGCCAACAAGAATTTATGAAACAGTTTTTAATTTTTACCTAGATTCTTTCATTCAACCAACATTTTTAAAGCATTCACTATGTGCCTGAAACTGGGCTAGGTATTGGTGTATTTATTTCCAAAAGGCCTCAATTTTATGTTCGCCTTGTACGTAAAACAAGATCAGGAATAAGAATCACTATAGCTACAGAAATTATTAACAGAGTTCCATGTTCATAGGAGGAAGGAAGGAAAGAAGGAAGGAAGGAAGGGAGGAAGGGAGGGAGGAGGGAGGGAGGAGGGAGGGAGGAAGGAAGGAGGGAGGAAGGAAGGGAGGGAGGAGGAAGGAAGGGAGGAGGGAGGAAGGAAGGGAGGGAGGAGGAAGGAAAGGAGGAGGGAGGAAGGAAGGGAGGGAGGAGGAAGGAAGGGAGGAGGGAGGAAGGAAGGGAGGGAGGAGGAAGGAAGGGAGGAGGGAGGAAGGAAGGGAGGGAGGAAGAAAGAAGGGAGGAGGGAAGGGAGGGATGGAGGGAGGAAGGAAGGAAGGAGGGAGGGAGGGAGGAAGGAAGGGAGGAGGGAAGGGAGGAAGGAAGGGAGGAAGGGAGGGAGGAGGGAAGGGAGGGAGGGAGGAAGGAAGGAAGGAAGGGAGGGAGGAGAGAGCGGAAGGAACCCTGTCATATGCATAGTGCTGGGTGTGAGTGGAAAAAAAATTCAAGGAAGATGTGTTAGTTGATCGTATTGAGGGAGGGAGGGAGGCAGGGAAAGAGAGAAAGAACAGCACTATTGGCAGAATCTGACCTAATTATTCTGAGGCTCAGAACATCACTTGCAGGGAAGGAGTCATCCACAGACTGGTCCTGCCAACTGGAAATACCACTGTGCTCCTTCAGTTCTTCCCCAACCACCTCCACCTTCTCTCCGCCACATGCCTCCTTTCCCCTAAACTCCACGCCTTCACTTCAGCTTAAAACTTAACTTCTCAATTCTCAGCTTTCAACTAAGACTTCTCCCGGCTTGGGATGATCACAGCAGAGGCCAGTATATATTAAAATGTATCTGTTTATAAGACTTATACACAGGGCTTCCCTGGTGGCGCAGTGGTTGAGAGTCCACCTGCCGATGCAGGGGACACGGGTTCGTGCCCCAGTCCGGGAAGATCCCACATGCTGCAGAGCGGCTGGGCCCGTGAGCCATGGCCGCTGAGCCTGCGCGTCCGGAGCCTGTGCTCCGCAACGGGAGAGGCCACAACAGTGAGGGGCCCGCGTACCGCAAAAAAAGACTTATACACACACGCGCGCACACACACACACACACACACACACACACACACACACACAGGCTGTAAGCTTTGAGAAGGTAGGAACTTTGGACCTATTTGTCTAACATAGCATCTGGTACATAGTGGCGCCTTTAAAAAATGTTGGTTGACTATATGTCCATCAACAGATGAATGGATAAAGAAGATGTAGTACAGATACATAATGCAATACTTACTACTCAGCCTTAAAAAAGAATGAAATAATTTGCAGCAACACGGATAGACCTAGAGATCATCATACTAAGTGAAGTAAGTCAGACAGAGAAACAAACATCATATGATATCAGTTATACGTGAGATCTAAAAAATGATACAAATGAACTTACTGACAAAACAGAAATAGACTCACAGACCTAGAAAACAAACTTATGGCTACCAAAGGGGAAAGTGGGGGGAGGGGTAAATTGGGAATTTTTGATTAACAGATACAAACTACCATATATAAAGTAGATAAACAACAAGGACCTATGGTATAGCACAGAGAACTATATTCAGTATCTTGTAAGAACCTATAATGGAAAAGAATCTGAAAAAGAATAGATGTGGATATAGATGTATAACTGAATCACTTTGCTGTATACCTGAAACACTGTAAATTAACTATACTTCAAGTTTAAAAAAAATTTTAAATTAAAATGTTGGTTGAATGAATAAAAGAACTTAAGTAAAAGTGAGATAGTGTCCCAGTAAACTTGATTACTCATTGCTCAACAAAATACTGTTTTTATTTTATACTTAATTCAACAACTGTGTCCAAAAAAATATCCTGAGTCCTGGTTCAAAGATTCTTATTGACTGTTTAAAGTAATCTTACCATAAACAGGTCCACACAGGGCCTTATTTGAAAGCCTTGGGGCCAGATACCTTTTCTATTTCAGAATTTTCCAGATATTAAAAAGTTAACACAGTACATATACCCTACATTACACAAGTGAATATGCTGGCCTGCTCTCAACAAACAGTCTGCAATTCTGGTGGCTGATATCAGAAAAAGCGGAATGCCTGGAGAGGCAGTGCTAGACTCACCGTCTCCACCAAAGCAGAAATCAAATAGAGTGCTGGAAGCTGATACTGAAAGCATAGTCCATGAACAAACACTAAACCAATAACGTTGACAGTGCCAAAAATAAAATTGATAATAACCAGCATTTCCTGAGCATATTCTGTGTGCCAGGCCTTGCGGTCAGAGCTTTATGTGCTCCAAATCATTGAATGCTCATACGATTCCATATATAGATACTAGTCTTACTCCCATTTTACAGATCAGGAAACTGAGGTCCAGAAAGGTGAAATAATGTGTGTAAGCTTACTCAGCTAAGACACAGTGGACCCAGAGCATGATATTCATTAACAGCTAATGGAATTAATGAATTTCCTATTCACTCATTCATACAGCATAGGTTAATCAGAAAAAGTAAGTGCAGTGGGAAGAATAGGAACTTCTGCAGTCCGTGACATGCCATGACATGAATATGTGGCCATGAGGACAGGACTTGAACTCTATGACTCATCCCCTCCCCAGCATAAAGAGAGTGACTGCCGCTTACTGACTGACGGCAGCACTTCACATGACTTTTTTTTTACATTCACTGTATACTTATATGCCAGGCGCTATATATGTTCTATTTAATTCTCAGAAAAATCCAGTAATATAGACACTGTTATGAACCTTTTTTTTTTTTTTTTTTGCGGTACGCGGGCCTCTCACTGCCGCGGCCTCTCCCGCCGCGGAGCACAGGCTCCGGACGCGCAGGCCCAGCGGCCACGGCCCACGGGCCCAGCTGCTCCGCGTCATGCGGGATCCTCCTGGACCGGGGCACGAACCGGTGTCCCCTGCATCTGCAGGCGGACTCTCAACCACTGCGCCACCAGGGAAGCCTGAACCTTATTTTTGACATGAGGAAACTGAAGCTTAGAGAGACTGGGTACTTGTTGGCTTTCCTTTCCCTTTCCCAGCTAAGGCTTCAGTCTAAACGAGAAAGAATAATGTGCATGTTTCTTTTCCTGGATGCAAGAGTTCTCTTCCCAAGTAGCACAGGTATCTGGAAGGGTCTTTTTAATTTAGATGTTTGTGTAACATTTTCCTGGCTTGTATCCTTCATGATGATGTCAGCCTTGAAACAGAAACTTATTCTCATCTAAAACCAAGTTAAAATCATCTCCCGATGCTTAAATTTCCTGAACACGATCATGCGTTCACATACTTGATGTTTGCAAAAATTACTGCCTCAGACTCAATTTAAAATATAAGCGAAATAAGTTGTGAAAGTTAACAACCAGTGTAACAGCTACAATTGCAAATCCTAGCTGTAAAACAAACATCTGACTTTTATATGTCTGATATAAAAGTTTTAGGAGAAAGTACAAGTGTCACATTCCAAGACATTTGTTACATCCACAGTGTCCTGCCTCAGGTGAATGAAGTGATCGCTTTCAGTCCTGAATGGCTGATGAAAATCGGTGGTTTTGTAGAGGTTTTGCTGAAGCAGGGACGTGCCTGAGCTTACTATTCCAGTCTATAACTCCAAGCAGACACCGCCTATCTCCATGTGTGTCCATGGTGTGCCTAGAGCAGATCAGGAAATCACAACAAGCTGGTCTGGGGGCACCCTAGGGACATCCCCCGCTTGGCTAACTCTACATCCTCTCTCCTTCAGGAAATTCTCTAGAAGCCCCCAACTTACCCATTCCTCCGCCTCTGCCAGCAGACCACCACCGTAATTTCTCACATCTCCTCCCACCTCCACTCCCAAATCAATACCCAAGTGCTCTCCTCAGAGCTCTGTGGGATTTTTTTTTCTTACCCCAAGACAACAGACTTGTATTTAATACAAAGCATTTTTCAACTCATTCGCAAAATTCATTTTAACAGCCTCTTGATCGTGTTGGTGTGCGTCCCACCCAAAACTCTCTCCCAGGCCGCATGAAAGTCACATGTTTCCATTTGCGGATGGCTGTAGTCAAAGCCAAAAGGCTTTCCCTTAAGCAATTACCCTTGGAAAGAAAAGTAATGACTTCAAGCCAGTTCATAAATTTGCCGAGTCTACTTCTTCATATCACACAGAGGGTTTCTGACGATGTTTATCACACACCCCACGAATGCTAGCCTTCAGAGCAGTCTCCTAGGAGGGCATTCACTTCTTGCATTGAGGCAGACATGGGTGACAGAGAATGCCATTTGAACTTTTCCATCAATCTGCTGGGACCACATGGGAAAAAATCACAATCTTGCCACACCTTTGGCTTTTTAACTCCAAATTGGTGATTCATCTACCATTTTCTTGTTTTACTCTTGAAGCCACTTTCTGTTTCTGAAAAAACTATCGAGTGATTTCCTCCATTTTTTTTAAGAAAAGTGTCCTCAAATTTTTTGTTTTTAAAAATTAATATTAAAACAACGTAATGCTGATTGTTCAGGCAATGTCCAAGGAGAAATTCAGGTATATTTGCGAATGACGGCATCAGGAAAAGTCTCTAACCTCATTTGAAAAGGGAAAATGCTCATGTGATGTACACATTTCTAGTTCATTTTTTTAACTGTATTCTTTTATAGTTTTGCCTCAAGGGAGAGTTTGACTGTAATATTGGAAATATCATTTTCAGTGTTATGCTTTTCACCCTCATTATGAAATTAGGAGGCAGATACGAAAAGACCAGTGGCATACTAAAAAAAATCAACAAAGTAACATCAGGAATCATTTCAAAATAACCACTATGAACCTCAGTTTCCCGATATGTAAATCAGAGTTAACAGCACAACTACTAATGTGCTATTTTATTACAATAACCGTAAATATCCTAATATGCTACTTTCTGAGTTTATGTTTTAAAATCATAACCAATAACAGTTCAGCACGAGAAAAAGTAGAAAGATTACTAGACTTAGAATCAAGAGATTCACGTTGGGTCCCAGGCCTGCAAATGTGCTTACTCAAGCCAGCAATGTGATGTCTGGATCTCCATCTCCCCCCACATAAAGTCTTGGTTCGGGCCCAGGCGCTACTCGAAGGGGCTTATAGATATTAACTGAATCCTCACATCGCTCCTCAGAGATGTGTACTATGAGCCTCACTTTACAATGAGGAACCAAATCTCAGAGTAGTTAAGTAAGTCAACCAACATCTCACAGCTAATCATCGAACCTGGCTTCAACCCCAGGAAGTCCAGAATCACAGCATCAATAGCCTTTATTGATGCTCTGCCACGCTACCGGGGATACCATTCCTGGACTGACCCTAAGAACCACCAGGGTCATTGTTGTAAGGCCCAAAGATCCAGGTCAAGGTGTGAACGTGAATACTATACAAATATGAGCATTAGTTATTCTTGTATTACTTCAGCAAACCTGGAGTGCAGCTTGTGACATAAACTCTACAACAGTTACGTCTAGTAAGAATAAATTCAGATTGGCCCACGTACAGTAAAATGTGCTTTCTACAGCATTCTTGCTGAGCAATCTCTGTCATCTAGCGCTTGGCACACACAAGGTAACACCTGCCGTCAAATCTCCCCAAGCCAAAGCCATGTCTTCCACGCTCTGCGCTGCAGACCTTGGGAATTTCAGTGGAGGACCTGCCAAGAGTTGAGCAGAGCCCATCTCAGGAGCCTCCTGAGGCGAGCGTGTTGACCCTGCCTTCAAGGTTTCCTCGGGGAGGAGGAATCAAGTTAAGTAAAACGAAGGCTGTGGCTCCTATGGTGAAGTCCTATGCCCAACTCACTATCAAATAACTAAGTTGTAGCCAACTCTTGAAATAAAGTTGGCAAATAATGGAAGAAAATCGACTCCTCCAGTGATCTCAAGAAGCCAGCCTAGATTCTGCCATCATCCTTTTCAGTCCTACTCTGTAAATCTAAAGCACGGCTCCAGTAGACCTTTTATTCTGGCCTTGACTGCCAACAGATTTTTATATAGATGACATGACGATTAATTCAACTAACAGACATGCAAAATTGTGGTACAGGGGGAGATTTTTTTGAAACCCTACTATTAGTATAATTTAAGGTTTTTACGCCCCAAAGCACTATGCTGGGCATTCTTGCAAGTTACTTCAGTTAATCCCAACCAACTTAACAGATAGGTATCATCCTGTCCCATCTGCCACCATTTACACCAGGGAAAAATGAAGTTCCCAGGTCTAGCCAACAGTCCCCCCCCCATAACTTCTCATCATTCAGGTCTCAACTGAAAGGTCAGCTCCACAGAGAAGCACTCCCAGAGCCCCCATTCGAAAGCAACAGTTCCCCTTCCACCTCTCAGCCCCCTCTTCATCCCATGATCTTGTTTAGTTTCATTTACAGTGCTTAATACTATCTGAAATTCTTATTTATTTATTGTCTGTCCCCAGTAGAATGTCAGTTTCTGAGAGCAAGTGAACTTGTTTGTCTGGTTCAGAGCTCCATTGCCAATAATAAAGTGTGGTATATTTCCAACACCAATAACAATGCCTGTCAAAGAATAGGCATCTAAGTACCAGAGGAAGGAAGGGAGGAAGGAAGGAAGGAAGGGGGGGAGAGGGGGAGGGAGGGAAGGAGGGGGGAGGGAGGGAGGGGGGAGGGGGGAGGGAGGGAGGGAAGGAGGGAGGAAGGAAATACCTCCATAAGTTTTAAAGGGAGAAAGGTTTATTTTAGACATTAGAGAGAAAGAACTTTGTGGCTTAGAAATGATGTCAAATTCTGAGGTGCACTACTAAAGGAAGCTGTGAAGTAACTGGAGATTCAGAGGTGAATTAAGCACTGTCTTTCTGAAAAAAAATGTTAGTGCAATCTTTTGAGAAATGTCAGTGACTTTAAATTCCAGGGCCATTCGACCTTTCAGACACCTTCATTTTCTCACTGCTGACATTCAAAACCTCTGAAGAAGAAGATACACGTGTGTTCTCTGGTTGGAATTGCTTATTGATTATTCTTCATTATTGTCCCTTCCCCAACACACACACACACACACACACACACACATATGCCCTGTCAGCCCCCTAAAAGCTGAGTTAACACAGTTTCATGGTCACAAGCAGCATTCTAAAATTGGAATTTGGCTGCACGACCACACACACTAGCCCTGGAACTCAGCAAACATCTGGGCCAGTGAGTGTGAGAAAGTTCTGTGGTAACAAAAGTCTCTGAGGCAACAGTGAGAGTTGGAATCCCACAGGCAACAAGGGGCAGGTGCCTACGAGGCTTGCCAACCAGGTGACAGGGCTGCAGACTCCCTGCCCCAGTGTGGCTCTGGGAAGCTGGGCGACTTCACTGGCACATACACACTTGGCGATGGACTCCTCAAGCAACCCTGCACAGTTTCATAGTCTACACCAGCATGGGGGCGACCAGAGGATTCCTACGCCAGCTGCTCAAATAGCGGCTCACGCAGGTTGAGGAACTCCTCATACCTGGGTGAATGGAGAAGGCCGATTTAATTAACTTTTACAACTTCCCTGTAATCTAGCATAGAGTCTTTTGGTATATTAAATTTTTCAAAGTTAGAGACTTTGCTCCCTAATGGAAAAGAAGCATTTGCTGGCTAGAAGGTTGTATTCTTTTTCACAGTCACTGAGGTTTCATACTATATTATTTATTAGCTAAAGCTTCACTCACCCTCACAAATATGGCAAATGAGAATCAAATGCAAGTGAATTGCTGAGATCCAGGAGATGAAGAAAATGGTGGGCAGGGGGAGGAAAAAGGAAGAAATCTGGGGTATCTTTTGTTTTGAATAAGAAAACAAAAGTTTCTTTCGTTGAAAACTATCCTTTACTGCTTTATTTTATTGACTATAAAATAATGCTTGCTCACTTTAAAAAAAAAAACAAACGGAAAAGTACGCTACAGAGAGCAAAAGCTTCCCCATAAATTCAGTCCCCAGAGACAACCACTGTTAATTTTTGGTGGATGATCTATCGGGGTGTTTCTTCTCTGCTTAATAAATATATATAACACTCTGCATACTGCTCTCTGACCTGCTTTTCATCCATGTCCAAAATGTTCTGTACCTCTTTCTACGCTAGTCAATGTAACTCTACCTCATCTGTAAATTGAGGATAACGGCATCCAGATTTGATAGGGACGTTGAAAGGATTAAATGAGATATTTGTTAAATGCTTAGACTAGGACCTGGTACATGACAAAAATGCCAATAAGTATTATGATCAGCTGCCCAGTATTAAATGTTATAATAGCGTTAGTTATTTAGCAAATGCCCTAGTGATAAAAGTTTGTAATTCTCACTATTATAAACTACCACAATAAAGATTATAGCTTAGGTTTCAATATTATGACTTTTTTATTTTCTTCTACTGCCCAACATTTTCCAACGTACATAAAATATTCACATTCGTTCATTTGAGCTCACATCAATGATCTGTAGGAGACAAATCAGGTGTGACGCTCATTTGAGAGACAAGGAAATTGCGGATTTAAAAAAGTGAGTAAGTGGCTCAAGACCACCCAGCAAGGAAGCCTGAAGTCATGCCTTGATTCTTGCCATGTAATCATTCGACATGTGTTTACTAAGTCGGTATTCGGCGCCAGGCTCTCTTCTGGGCACTGGGAATATAAAAATACATAAAACGCCCTCAAAGAACTCAGAGTCTCATGGGTAGGCAACTACTATTTTTTTTAAATAACCATATGGTATTCCAAGCATAAGAGTGGCATGTACACAAATAGCAATACCAGACGTAGACAAAGAAAGCAATGACTAACTAGAGCCACAGAAGTAGCAAAAGAGCTGGTGATAATTCCAAAATCTGTCCTCCAAAACTGAAGACAGATGCATGGGCAAGGGTGGTTTCAGACTTCTGACTTCCAGTCCTGTTCTTTTTCTACTGCAACATGCTATTTCATACACTCAAAGCATTTAGATCATTTATGCCAGCAAAAAAAAATCATATGCACATTACTGCCACCAAAGTTCTCGTCAAGAGGGGGAAGGGGACAAGAGAGGGGATGGAAAGCTTGAATAATTAACTGGATGTTTTAAAAAAATCATTATCGGGCTTCCCTGGTGGCTCAATGGTTAAGAATCCGCCTGCCAATGCAGGAGACACGGGTTCGAGCCCTGGTCCAGGAAGATCCCACATGCCGCAGAGCAACTAAGCCCGTGCGCCACAACTACAGAGCCTGTGCCCTAGAGCCTTCGAGCCACAGCTACTGAAGCCCACACGCCTAGAGCCCGTGCTCTGCAACAAGAGAAGCCACCGCGATGAGAAGCCCGCGCACAGCAATGAAGACCCAACGCAGGCAAAAATAAATAAATTTATTTTTTAAAAAAATCATTATCACGTCACCTCCCAATAATAAACCATGAAGACATACTACTGGCATCTCTGCGTTGCGTTAAAGGCACTAAGACAAAAATAAATATGTGCTGCAACATCAGTAACAACAACAGGCATGAATCCCTCTCCATTCTGAGGAAGGTACTATAAATCCAAGATGTTAAGAGTGGTAACTTTATTATTTATTTCTTCATTATTATTAACTGAAGCTAGCCTTTCTTGAGCACTCACAATAGGCTAGGCTAAAGCCTTTACATTCATCATCTCATTCATCACAACGTCTCTATGAAACAGGTATTACCCTCTCCCCATTGTATACATGGGGGAAATGAGGTTGAGAGAGATTAAACAACTAGTAAGTGGCAGGACCAAGATTCAAACTCAGATTTGATTTCAAATCCCATGCTCCTAATCATTCTATTAGGCTTAGTTTCCATTCTATCAATAACACTTGCTTTTTTGAATATTTTGAGTATAATATGTGCATAACACTCTTTAAAAGCGTTGAATGATTTTATTTTTTAGATATTAAGAACCACCTGTGAGATTTACGTTGTTTTAAAGAACAAATTTAGGAAACTTTATCATCATGGCTGGCTGACATCTGAATTTGAAACTGGCCCCTTTTACTGCATTTCATTCTCCGGAAATTAGACAATCAGGACCCACATCAAACAAAGGCTTCCGTGATGATTAGTTGACACAGCAACATAATGCACAATTTTACATCAGGTTCCAGGTCCAACATAATTTATGTTCATAACAAAAATGGCAGTCACCCAGTATCTGTCATATGGAATTATGGGCTTGGCTGTGGCCAAGTCAAAGCACATTAGCCTAGTGTGTCTAAACATCTGACTCTAATCACTACAGTGAGGATCAAATCAGGCATTTGAGGCTTATAACTGTATTTCACTGAGTGTGGGAAGTTGAGAGGAAAATAGTTTTTAGGGAGGGGATGTTGGGGTGATTTTTTTTTTTAATTTTAAATCATCAACAGTCAGTAGGATGTGAGTTGTCTCTTCCGCCCCATCTCCTTTCCTCACGGTAAGAATTCAGCTATGTCCAATGTTGTCCAGCCAAGAAGGTCAGGCAGAAAGAAGACAGAGGAGAAGATTCTGTGGGGGGTCTTATCATCGTCAGCCATCATCTTATCCATTGTTCTATATCATCCACACACACCCTCTTCCTGCCTCCCCGATCCCGTTAATATGAATAACAGAGCATTATTTAGATTTTTCTTCACTCCCAGATATTTGGGGGAATGAGTTATAATAAATCTGTAATCTAATCCTTCCTCATATAAATATAAAGAACTAAAGTTTAAACTAAATATATTTATTATCCTCTAATGATATTTCCCATTCTACCAGGAAGTATGGAGGCATGGCTCCACCACCCCTTACTCTCAAGGTCTGCATCGAAATCCTGCACCAGCTACCCTGATCTATTAATTCTCCGTCATCCACCTCCTCCCTGACGACTTCCTTTTTATAAACCACAGCAACCTCTGCTAGTCTTTTTTTTAACACATTTATCCTCCTCCTACTTGAGGTCAGCTTTCCATTAACCACTCCACAACAAAAATCACAACCATGCTAAATAAATATTCATAGCCACAGGATAAATGGGGTGCGACGTTAGTGTCTCATCATTTCTCCTGGTGTTTATGTTAACATCTTTGCTATTTTCTTAAAAGTTAAATCATAGAGGGCATCCTCCCGGCCCCGCAAAGTTTCAAACCATTTAGCCAGATAATAACCTCCAGGAAGATCCCTTAAACATACAAAAGCTCTGCTTTTTTCTTTTTTACTTATTAAGTCTACATGCTGCATATATAAAATGGTTCTTTATGATGTTTTATGAGAGAAAGACGACTCAGCAGAAAACAATGTCATAAGGAAAAACTTAGACAACTTATAGATCAGTATATAAAGAAAGGAGAAGGGAATTTATCAAGTACAATTTATCAAGTACTAGATACTGTTACGTACATGATTTCAGTTAATCTCAGAGGTGGTAGGTAAGCTCATCCCCCCAACACCTTTCAGGCTAGGTATGGGGCTCTCCAAACTTGAAGCTCCAGCCAGGTCCAGTAACTTACTCAGGCTACAAAGCTGGTAAGCCTGGAGTTGTACTAAACCTTTTTTTAAAATCCAGAGTCAACTATACCATACTGGCCCCCAAGATGAACACCTTCTCTTTCCATTATTTTTGGCTTGATGTAGTGGATCCTTCTCACCATCTGTTTGGTCAGAAGGCAAAGATCAAGTGTACCTGAAGCCAGAATGATATGTGTTTCAGTCCTGGCTCTGTCCTTACTCCTCTAGCCTCTTGGTCAACACGTTTAACCTTCTAAGGCTCATTCCTCCTCTCTAACGCACGATTCCAATATGTGACAGTATGAGAATATAATGCAAAAAAACTTTTCCCTTTCCAATGCATCTGTCTTTCTCATATACATGCATACATATATAAACTGACCCAATTACCACATTCTTTTTTTAATACTGCCCTAAATATTAATATTTTAGAGTTTCCCATTTTACCGCTAGTTCCCACTATGACTATAAAACATCAGGTCACTTAGTATCCTTAAGTAACCTCTATAGATACTGGGACCACCTAAAAGTCTTCAAATATGAAAAATGAAGGAAAAATAGGAGTTGAGATATGAAATTCAGCACCTAAAACAACAGCTATCAAATATCTTCAGTACGTAATTATATTTCATTTACTAATTATCTTCTTTCAACTGGACCCTTTCCTAGACACGATTAAAAATATTTGGCTGCATGAGGCATGAGAAAATGAAGCTGCATATAAATTCTTCAATTTGTACCTAATAAATCGCTGCTCAACTGTACCAACTCCAGTGCATGACTGTGAGGATGAGAGCTGTGGATTGCAGCCTCCAGGAAGAAAACATTTTTTTTTAAGAACTTAATTTAAATGAGACATAGTGGGACATAGCTAATAGCCTCTGCTATTGGAGTTATTGTTGTTTTTTTTTAACTTCTTTATTGGAGTATAATTGCTTTACAATGCTGTGTTAGTTTCTGCTGTATAACAAAGTGAATCAGCTATACATATCCATATATCCCCATATCCTCTCCCTCTTGCGTCTCCCTCCCACTCTCCTTATCCCACCCCTCTAGGCGGTCACAAAGCACCGAGCTGATCTCCCTGTGCCATGCAGCTACTTCCCACTAGCTATCTATTTCACATTTGGTAGTGTATATATGTCAATGCTACTCTCTCACTTCGTCCCAGCTTACCCTTCCCCCTCCCCGTGTCCTCAAGTTCATTCTCGACATCTGTGTCTTTATTCCTGTCCTGCCCCTAGGTTCATCAGAACCATTTTTTTTTAGATTCCATATATATGTGTTAGCATACAGTATTTGTTTTTCTCTTTCTGACTTACTTCACTCTGTATGACAGACTCTAGGTCCATCCACCTCACTACAAATAACTCAGTTTTGTTCCTTTTTATGGCTGAGTAATATTCCATTGTATATATGTGCCACATCTTCTTTATCCATTCATCTGTCGATGGACACTTAGACTGCTTCCATGTCCTGGCTATCGTAAATAGAGCTGCAATGAACATTGTGGTGCATGACTCTTTTTGAATTATGGTTTTCTCAGGGTATATGCCCAGTAGTGGGATTGCTGGGTCATATGGTAGTTCTATTTGTAGTTTTTTAAGGAACCTCCATACTGTTCTCCATAGTGGCTGTATCAATTTACATTCCCACCAACAGTGCAAGAGTGTATGGATTTGGTTTTTAAAAATGCACATTCTCTGCAATCTTTTTTTGTTTATTTTTGTTGTGTTTTAGTTTGCTCTTTTTCTCTGCAGTTGATTTTAAACAGGCATTTCTGACCTGTGTCAGCACTATCCTTTCTTTCTGTAGGAGCTGAGTGCATTGGCAAGTGATGGACCGAAGAAGTGGGTAGTGAAAGCGTCAACCAGGCAATGAATCGCATCAGGGCCAAACCAGAGAGAGAGGAAAACATGAGGTCTGAAGATCTCTTAAACCTTCCGGGAAACTCACTGCGAAAATGTAAAACAGCAACACAGTAATTTTGGGCTGAGAAGTTTTGATGACAGCTTTGGCCATGATGAGTTAAAATGCCATGCGAGCAAAGGAATGGGTTATATATATAAAGGATTGTGTGCAAATTCTTATCCCTCTACTATTCCAAGTATAAAATTGAGTAATTTAAGAAAATGGGCTCTGGAGCCAGACTACCTGGGTTGAAATCTCAGCCTATGTTCTAAATACATTTATAAGTTCAGGCCAATCCACCCTTGTGTACTTCCATAACATTCTCTCTATCAGAGGAGTGTTCTGAGGATTAAGTGAATGAATATGTGTAAAGTATATAGAAGACTGCCTGGTACAGGGAAGGCTACATGCTAATGCTGTATTACCATTTCATATCATCATCGTTACCATTATTATGTAATGTAAAATCTTTCCTAAGTTCACAGAATTTTAACTGACACCAGAGTTTAAAACACACGCACACGCACACATTTCCTCAATGAATATCCAACTTGAGAGAGAAAGATGAGAAACAGACACATCAGATTGGCTATTTCCACACGTAGCTATGAACTGAAATAGTCAATAGAAGCTGAACACTGCAGAGAATAACGTCATTTCTAACCCTAGGATGGCACAGGGTAAAGAGAAAAGGATTCCCAGGTTCCTGGCTGTGTGGCTATGACAAGTCATTAACTTTGAGGAACGGTTTCCTTTCTCATCTATAAAAAAATACCTCCTGTTTATTCTACCCGGAACGTTCCCTCCATTTTCTCACACCTAACCTTCTTTCCCCAGATCTTATAGATCTTATTTTAAATCTTGCAGCCTCTGGTCCTCTCTGACCCCTAAGGTTAACTAGGTCTCCATGCTGTACAGTCCCATGGCATTTCTCCACCATGTCCCAAGTGCCTAGATCTGTACCTGGCACCGAGTTGACTCTCAATAAATATTGGGTGGATGGATGGATGGATGGATAAAAGGATGAGATACCTTTCTTCCCTCTTAAGACCAAGTGAGACATCTACGTGAAAATGCACACCATTAAAATGCTTTACAGGGCTTCCCTGGCGGCGCAGTGGTTGAGAGTCTGCCTGCCAATGCAGGGGACACAGGTTCGTGCCCCGGTTCGGGAGGATCCCACATGCCGCGGAGCAACTGGGCCCGTGAGCCATGGCCGCTGAGCCTGCGCGTCTGGAGCCTGTGCTCCGCAACGGGAGAGGCCACAACAGTGAGAGACCTGCGTACCGCAAAAAAAAAAAAAAGTGCTTTACAAATGTAGGCTATTACTCAGACTTGAGTTTGAGAAGACTCAGAGTCTTAAATGGAGCCTAACAGAAAGGAAAAAAAAAACCTGATGATGGTGAAGAGTTTCTTGGGCTGGCTGTATAGACATCTACAAAGACAATGGGCAAGACTGCAGAATGGAGTTAGCTTGCCTGACCCCGGGTCAGGCCAGGGAGGCACAAGGACCAGGAAAGTGAGATGGAAAGACAAGGTGGTACCACTGACCCAAGGAGACAAGCTCTGTGGTACAGGGAAGTCAACTAGAACAAAAAGTCAAGCAGGCATCGTACATCATCCATGGGAGTCTAGAGATCACACCAAAGGTGACTGTGAACTTGGGAGAAGAAAAATTACATCTTTATTTCTGAAATTTAATATTTACCATTTCCTTTGATTAATAAACCAGAGCAGTAGCAGAATCTGTGACCAAAGGAAATCAGGGATTTTTGATTTTTGGTCACATTATAACTGAAGAGATCAAAAACATCTTTAACTATCATCAATATTTTAAAATTAAGGTACTTCTTACAGCCACCACTGAATATTGTCATTTAGTTTAAAAAAATATATATTACTATATCATAAATTTAATATTTTCACAATTCATTCCAACATAACTGGCTTCCTTTGTACCATGTACCTACCTTATCTGATACACTTAAGACATTATTCTGAGAGAGGATCCATAGGCTTCACCAGACAATCAAGGGGCCCAGAGCACAAAAATAGGTTAAAAGCCCTTGGCTATAAGAAGGGTCCTATATAACATAGAGAAACCAACAGCGATTTTTAAAAAATGCTTGTGATCCAACAAAAAGATGACAGTAATTCTCTTGAGTTTTGCATTACGTATGGAAAAAAATCAGAAGAACTGCTCACTAATCCAGGGATGAGCTGACTAACACCAAATCAGGCTAATGAACCAATTATGTAGCAGAAACAGAAGCACATAACTTCACCCCCAAATGTCTGGGGCCCAAATACTTCTCACTGAATCTCAAGAATGAGGGAGGGAGCTGCTGGCCATGATTGACAACATGGGGGAGGAGTGCTGTTTGTCAGGGAAAACAAGGAGTTCTATTTTTCATCACATTTTATTTAAGCGCACCCAAGCAGAGCCATCGTAACCAGGTTGAGACGTAATGTTTTGAGGGCGGATTCTTCAGGGGAAGGCAAAGAAGGACTACTGATAAAAGCAACTGTAATGGGAACAGGAAGAACTCTTTCCTTCCTGCAGCACCAGTAGCACAGGCCCTAGTGGAAGAGTAGAAGTGAACTGAGATGACTGTACATTTTAACTGAACCAGAAGAAGCTGCAGTGAAAATGTGAAGACTGAGTTAATCAAGACAGGAGAGCAGAATCAAATATTGTGTAAGATGCAATCTACAGGCCCGAGGAATGCTAAGCACAGCCTCCCGGGAAAGTATAAGGTACGAACTGGGCCTTGAATCACCACCTCCCTTGTTTATGGAAGGCAAGACAGTCAAAATGCATCCGTCCTCTGAGGCTACATGGCTAAAATCAGCTCTGACTTTTTTTCCTGCGCTTTCATTCAGAATCTGATGGATTTTTTTCCGATTTACATAAAAGGATTTTGGTAGCATAAGCTATAAAGCCCCTCTATGACTCCATTTTTAGGAATTCCTAATGCAGTACTTAGCTATTCTAAAGCAGATTAGAGAGACACCTTTAAGATTTTTTTCTCTTTCATTTTTAAAGAATTTAAATCAAAATGATTTAAGGAATCATTAAAGCCTTGAGGAAAGGCTTTAATTAAAAGGACCAGAATTTCCAGTTAAAAAATAAGTAAGTCCTGGGGATGTAATGCACAGCATAAGGAATACAGTCACTAATACTGTAATAACTTTGTATGGTGACAGATGGTAACTAGACTTGGTAGTAATCATTTCAAATGTATAAAAAATATCTAATCACTTGCTGTATACCTGAAGCTAACATAATGTTGTAAGTCAACTATACTTCAAAATTTTTTTTAATATTTACTTATTTTTAATTTATCTGGCTGCACCGGGTCTTAGTTGCGGCATGCAAGATCTTCGTTGCAGCATGCAGGATCTTTTAGTTGCGGCATGCGGGCTCTTAGTTGCGGCATGTGGGATCTAGTTCCCTGACCAGGGGTCAAACCCCTGCATTTGGAGCACAGAGTCTTAGCCACTGAAACACCAGGGAAGTCCCTAGTCAACTATACCTCAATATTTTAAAAAGAAAAAAAAAAAGAGTAAGTAAAATCCAGGATAAAGCCTTGTTGAATTTCAGGATAAACAATTGCACATAAACTTGATAATGTTCAGAATAGTAAAAGAACACTACCAGAGAAGAGCGAATAAAGTTGGCTATTACTCAGCTCAATCAACTTGTAACAAGAAAACTAATTTAGTACTGGCCCTTTTGCTTGGAACGAGTAAACAGGGCAACTTTCACACTGTTTCAAATTACAATGCAGCTGTAAAATCTGGCAACATTACTGGAGTAAAAGAGCGAAAAATGGACTTCTAAAGAATTAACACAATGTTACTGTATGTGACATCACGTATAGGAACCCCCCATAAGTTAATTTCAGCACAATTTCTGAATAAAGACTGGACCAGTTTACAGCTATCAAATCGTTACCCTTCCTCATTTAGGTACAAATGACAGCTTTTTAATTATATCAAGGATACCTAAATTTAAAAAAAATCAAATCAGTTAATATTTACCCACCACCAAGCTATTACTGGTGATCACTGGATACATTTTTTTGACTTACCTAAATGGTGTCCTGTTCAAGTTTAAAATGTCGTAATGGAATAGTGCACTAGTTGGATTAACCCCCCTGATGCTCTAGGTCCAGAGGAGCCTCAAGGAATGTTGTTTGCTGAACATTTCCTAATGAACTCACTCAAAATTCAAGCCACTGACTTCAAGTGCTCATGGGTAATAATGAGTCACATGTCATTGCTTACAAACAATGTTTTTTTAGATTTGTCATGAAAAATAAGCCAAGCCCTGGCATCACTATAGGAATAAGCAGTCATATCATAGAATCTCAAGGCAAGTTTCCAAGCTTACGTAATAAAAAGAAGTCCCCAAAAGGAACCAAGCACACTCTCCCACGATGACCTATACAACCCATGCACTGACCAGGTCAGAGCTAGCAAGTGTCATAAAATACTTTTAATCAGGATACAGATGCCAACAAATTATTTTGGGTCATTGGTTCCTGCAGCAAAAGTGAAAAGCCTTAATTCCAAGACTGAATTGCTGATCATCCCTGGAATTTATCAGAAACATCAGAACCAATTTAAGTGCTAGAAGATTCCACAGCCATAACTGTTGGGGTCAATAATTGTTCCATCTTGGAAGTTTACCCTCAGTATAGTCCGAATGAACTCTCAAAAGTTCAAACCCTCACAGATGTTTTAAAAAGGCCTAAACAAAGTGAAGATGTTATTGCAGGTGAAAGCAGCACCTGTTGATTCGACCACTATTTATGATTCCATAAAATCACACAAGAAACAACCCTACTTAGTTTTTATTTCTCATCCATTCTCTACTTTCGCTCAGGGAGAATAGACACTATGCACTTGGAAAACCCAACTATCTTAACATGAGAATGTGCATATTCTGAGTGCCAGCAGGGAAGTACTGGCTGTGAGAATTTGGACGAGTTCTTGACTATTCTGAGTCTCAGTTTCCTCATCTATGAAATGGGATAGTAACAGGTGTTGTGCAACTTGTTGCAAGCGCAAAAACACGCACAGTAGTCGTGTTATATATACTTGCAGTAAATCAGAGAAATCCAACTACACAGATTCCACACAGGGAGTTCTCATGAGGGTATCTTAGAATGAGCCTTATACTGCACTGAATTGGATGCTGGCATTAAAGGGTATCCCCTTCTCACAAAATTGACCCCTCAATGCAAATCAACTATTAATTCATTCAACACATATGTACTGATCACTCTTCCAGGCCCTGGGAGACAGCAGTGAAGGAAAGCAGTGAAATCCCTGGAGTTAACATTCTAAAGCTCAACTGAGGAAGAGTTAAGGACATTAAGGTGTTTTTAAGGATAATTGTCATACATACCTTTTCACCTTATTTACTGACTTTAAGTTTAATCTCTGTGCAAGATGAGACTTGAAAGTGAATTTAAAATATCATAGGTGCTTGAGGACATCATAGATGCTTAATAAATATTACCCAAAGTAATTATTTTTATATGCTGTCACTATGGAAATAAAGATGCACTTGATCAAGGCCAATACATTAAATACTGAGACAAGTGCCCTTCATTTCTATGATGCTTTACAGTTTACTGTTTTCATATATATATTCTCTCATTTGCATGTTCCAGCAATCTGCAGAGATACATAATGTTTCTATTTTATTGTTGAAGAAATAAGGGGCCAAGTGACTTACGTAGCAACATAGCTAGTAAATACTAAAAATTTAACCCCTAAAATTGCTCTATTTTTGAAAAGGGGTCAGGGGTAGGAGAAACGGCAACTTTGACTCAAATGAAAGTAACTCAGTGAATATCTGTGGTCTTTTCACTGCAGAGACTAACCAACATTGATGTGCATGGGAGGAACTCGAAAGACAGGTCTTGCGGCTGTAAGCACCTAGAGTATGGTTCATCTTAGACCACGGGGGTCCACAGCCTAGCTCCCCTACTCACTAGCTGTACTATGGGTGTGATATGTTACTGGCCAATGCCTGAGTTTCCTCATCTGAAAAACAAGAAAACTAAGACCAACTTAATGTGTTGCTGTCAGGATTAAATGAGTTACTATGAATACTTGGAACAGACCGAGAACACTGCCTCGTACCAAGCAGCACTCGATAAATCATAACATGAAATTTATACACACATACACGCATATACATACACGCAAGTTGTAAGCCACCTTCACAGATATTATTAATCCTCAAAATAACACTGAGCGAAACATAACATTATCCCAATTATTAAACTTGTACCAAAGGCTCAAAGCCATATTATGGCCAGCTCAAGGTCACAGCCAATATGTGATAGAGCCTGGACAAAAGCCCAACTCTAACTCCAAACCCTACCCTTTCCACAAGTATTTCTGTGTTCCGAAGAACATTTCACAGACTGACAGCTTTAAGAAAATCAATATTCTTCTTTCTGTGCTGCAACCAGCTATCTTTGTTCAACCCTTCTCTGACCTCGGTAGCCCAGAGAGCCTTTAATTTTCCTTGACTCCTTTAAGCCCTCACACCACTGTCCACTTGCCTCTCGTTCACTTCACTGCCTTGTATTAACACACCTGCCAGGTACTCATTCCTCACCTCTTCAACCTGATATTTTGAGCACCAGTTATGGATGAGGCACTGAGCAAGGTGAGGTCTGAAATAAGGCGAGGCCAATAACTGTATATATAAATAGTCCCTGGGTATTTTGCTTCCAGGAACTCTTTCTAATGAAACGCACAAAACTAAGCCCAGCAGGGCTTCCCTGGTGGCACAGTGATTAAGAAGAATCAGCCTGCCAATGCAAGGGACACAGGATTGAGCCCAGGACGGGGAAGATCCCACATGCCGCGGAGCAACTAAGCCCATGCACCACAACTACTGAGCCTGAGCTCTAGAGCCTGCGAGCCACAACAACTGAGGCCTGCGCGCCTAGAGCCCGTGCTCCGCGACAAGAGAAGCCACGACAATGAGAAGCCCGCGCATTGCAACGAAGAGTAGCCCCCGCTCGCCGCAACTAGAGAAAGCCCGCGCACAGCAACGAAGACCCAACACAGCCAAAAAATAAATAAATAAAATTAATTAATTAATTTTAAAAAAAAAAACAAAAAAAGCTAAGCCCAGCAATGTGAACTTAGTAGATCTGTTGAGCAACAAATTGAAATATCCAGAGCACTTCTAGCCTGGACTTTGAATCGAGAGAAACCGGGAAGGTAGAGCGCTATTGGCGAACAGCTTCAAATGCTCAGATATTCGAGTCTAGACTTGGTATATTTGGTTTTGTCTTGTTTTTCTTGTTTATTTGTTTGCTTGTTTTTCTTACTCAAGCACTGTACCCAAAAGGTACAGGTAGGCCAAATGACAGCACTGACACTGCTCACCAATGGACACTGACCGCTACCTCTGGGACCCCATTCAGGGAGGATGAAGATGACGGGAAGCAACCAGTGTGGAGTCTAGACTCACAGAGGAGTTTCTTTTACCTGAAGCCCAAGAAGCAACACGAGGATCAACGCAAACCCTCTTACGAGAAATCCATTGTCATGAAAGCAAGGATGGGCTCCACTGAAGCGGCCAAAAGCCATGAGGCACATTGACTTGAAGTGATACGTGAGACCTTTAGAAAACCTTAGAACACCCAGCAATGATAGTCACATATGCCTGGAAGTGTAGAGATCACACACACCTATGTTCTCAAACTGCCAAGAATGCCTGTGACAATTGTGCACAATTGTCACCAACTCTTTTTTTTTTTTTTTGCGATACGCGGGCCTCTCACTGTTGTGGCCTCTCCGTTGCGGAGCACAGGCTCCGGACGCGCAGGCTCAGCAGCCATGGCTCATGGGCCCAGCCGCTCCGTGGCATGTGGGATCTTCCCGGACCGGGGCACAAACCCGTGTTCCCTGCATTGGCAGGCGGACTCTCAACCACTGCGCCACCAGGGAAGCCCTGTCACCAACTCTTAATCGTATTTCCTGAAGCATGGTAACTCTGGGAGAATCCTTTCATTGAAACTTAAAATTATATCCTTGTTGGGATCTTTTATAATGAATATACATTCTGCCTCAGTTCACTTGAATAAAAATTATTACCATACACACCAGAGGAATATATGATCATCCAGTATTTTGTTGCAATATATTTTTAATTTAATGACAAAAACCTTGTTTGTGTCTTTAGACACTGTAATCCATTGTTGGACTCTTTTAGGGCAAGTCTTCGGAAAATCCTAGTCACAAAACAAAATCCTGACATTTCAATATTCTTTTCTCAATATAGTATCCAAACCCTTGGCTTCCATAGTGAAAAGGAAATCAAGTAACAATAGCTATCGTCCCAAGTAACCTTCTCCTTGCGCACATATGCTGAGCCTTCCTATTCACAGTGAAATATCCCCCTGCGCTTCAGCCTTTCAAGCACAGAGAAGTAAAAGTCAAGCTTCTGATGACATCATACAGCTGTTCTAAATAATTTACTGAATAAAAATGAAAGCAATCAACTAAAAGAGCTACCATAAAACACACCCAAATTCTGAAAGTAGACTTTTCATAACTATAAATCAAGCAATACTCTTTGCCCAGGGTCAGAACAGGCCTATAAAGTACCTTTAAAATGTCAGTTAATTATGTTTCTTCAAGGCAGAAACACTGGGTCTGGTCCCAGAAGAATTTACTTCAACCACCCTCCTGAAACAAAGGTACTGAAGTTACAAAGAGTACAAGTGATTTATTTATTTTTATTTATTTATTTATTTTTGGCTGTGTTGGGTCTTCGTTGCTGCGCGTGGGCTTTCTCTAGTTGCGGCGAGTGGGAGCTACTCCTCACTGCGGTGCGCAGGCTTCTCATTGCGGTGGCTTCTCTTGTTACGGAGCACGGGCTCCAGAGCACAGGCTCGGTAGTTGTGGCTCGCGGGCTTAGTTGCTCCGCGGCATGTGGCATCTTCCCGGACCAGTGATCAAACCCGTGTCCCCTGCATTGGCAGGCAGATTCTTAACCACTGCGCCACCAGGGAAGTCCCTGTACAAGTGATTGATGGAGGCTTCATTACGTCAGAAAGCGCACTGTTTTTTCAATTTCAGGAACATTAATTGTATAAAGGCAAAGTGAAACAAACTGTTCCCTTTGAAACACATCAAGACAATATAAACAGGCTAGAACATTCCATATAGAGAAGCTTCAGTGCGGTCTCTCTTGTCCCATATCCCCTCAGACTTAGTTTTGCGACTGCCTTCTGTACTAAATAATTATGGTTCTGTTCTTAGCACTGCATGACTTCAAAAGTTCAACCACTATATACGAGGAAAGTCAAATCCGTTTAACAAGCTTTTATTGAACAGCTGTTATGTACAAGGTATTGTGTGAGGCTTGAGGGATGGTAGGCTACAAACATAAGTAAGATACTTCCTGTGCTCACCAGTTCTGAGGAAGACAAAATTAGAGAATGACATTGCAAGTCAGGCCTGTGCAATGGAAATGTAAAAGACAAAGCAAAGATGAACCAAGGGTACAGTGATTACTGAAAAAAAATGTTCAGTTGTACTCAAAGACCACACTATGTTTCCTTGTCTAAATGAGATCCCTTGCCTAGAATAATTTTACTCATTACTCAGAGGTTTTTTGAGTCACCGGAATGACATGTAATAGTCATTTGGCTCTTCAAATAAAACTGCAAGGGAAAAATTATCCCAATGTATTACAGATGAAATTTTAAAATATTAAATAAAATTTTAATAAACTAAGATAGGCTTTTTAACTGAAACTGCTTTATAGAAATATTGAGAAAAATACAGCAAATACACTATGCTTACTCCCTGGTTATCAAATATTTAGTAAGAACACATCTGGGTAGTCTGGTAAAGAAAATAGGTCAGGTCCATATCCCAAAGGAAGTTAAAAATAATAGATTCAAAATAAACACACATACAAAAGACTGACAAAGCAATAAAAATGTGTGAAAAAAAACACACCAAAGGTTATACAAGTAAAATAAAAATCAAGACAGTAAATAAATCAAGGCTTACATTATGTACTTGATATATGATAGTTCAATGAATATTTATTGAAGGGATGAAGGAACAAAGGAATGAAGAAAAGAATGAACAGAAAAACATGCCCTAGGATCACTTATTTGGCCAGTGCTTCCATATGCAATGCAATATTGGTTTATTGAATTCTGTTCATAGATTTTTTAATATTTATTTTATTTTATTTATTTTATTTTTGGCTGTGTTGGGTCTTTGTTGCTGCGCGCGGGTTTTTCTCTAGTTGTGGAGAGCGGGGGCTACTCTTGTTGGGGCGCGTGGGCTTCTTTTTGCGGTGCTTGGGCTTCTCATTGTGGGGGCTTCCCATTGTGGTGGCTTCTCCTGTTGCAGAGCACAGGCTCTAGGCACCTGGGCTTCAGTAGTTGTGGCACACGGACTCAGTAGTTGTGGCTTGCGGGCTCTAGAGTGCAGGCTCAGTAGCTGTGGCACACGGGCTTAGTTGTTCCGCGGCATGTGGGATCTTCCCGGACCAGGGCCCGAACCTGTGTCCCCTGCATTGGCAGGCAGATTCTTAGCCACTGAGCCACCAGGGAAGCCCTGTTCATAGATTTTTTTAAAAAAGAAGACACTCTCAGAGCGGCAGCATCAGACTCAAGTAGTTGGCACTGCACCCACCTTAACCTTTATTGATAGTACTCTTTCTCAAGGAAAGGCATGGAATAGTACTAGCTGTCATTGGTTTCTGGCTTTCCTGTTCAGACACAAGATTAGATGGCTCTTATCTGCCCCCTCTACAGTCAGGCATCCTGTAGGACTTGCTCTGGCCAGTGAATCACTTCCCAGCAAAAAGTGACTTTCCCCTCCCATTGTAAGGGTGACTGTTGTAATAGATAGCATGCAGGAAGCCTCTGTCAGTCTGGGTACCAAACCATATTAGACACATACCATGAAAGAAAAAAAACTTCCATTGTGCCAACCTCTGAGATCTTGAGTTGTTTGTAACTGAAGCATAATCTAGCCACCCTGGCTCAGGTACGCAGTATTAAGCATATAAAAACCATTCCCATTTCCCCGTACCTACCCCATATCAAACACTCCTCAGGTGCACCAACACATTACATCTCAAATATCTGAAATCAATTTGTTTTTATAATATTCTTTTAAAGCAAAGTATTTTGGCAGAAAAAGAAAGAGAAGGGAAAGAGGGAGGAAAGAAGGGAGGAAGGGAGGGAAGAAAGGGAAGGAAATAATGTCTCCACCATTTCATCTTTTCATCCAACAGAATCCATCTCAATTCCAACATTTCTACTCAGCACTTGACAACGGCATGGAATTAATGAGATTAACGAAGTCTGCCATGGGAATTCAACATACAAGTAGGTCAACTGAAATATTTTGAGTTGAAAAATATACAGGTTCAATGCAGGAGCTAGGTGGGAATTACAGGGTTACTAGTGGAGAAGAACAAAACACAAGAACTCTGGTAGGTCCCTTAAAATAGAAAGAGCAACATAGCTCCTTACAGTTTAAATTTCATGTTATAAATCAAGTAAGAAATTCCATCTCCCACCCTCACCCCAGGAGAAAATTTAGTAATAAAATGTCTAATAGACAACTGGGACATTTTTACAACATTCAGTCTCCCTTCCTAGATTTGATTCACTAGGCTTATTAATTTTTTGGACTTGGAAAATATTTAAGCCACGATAACTGTATAAAATGGTCAACATGAAATATTTCATCCTCATCGAATTCCTACTCATTTCATCTTCAGCATTTGGATAGGTCTTTCTTTAATAATACAAGAAAAGTGGGCTCAAAGAACACTTAAACATATTTAGCTTTGAAATTTCTGTTGCAAATTTCCAAGGGCTAAGTTTAATTTTTGGCTAATTTCTCACATTCTCACCAAAATATGTCCCAGAATTAACATTCTAGGATCAATTTTTACATACCTTGATTTGTTTTATATTGATATCTATTTTAAGATCTATCTAGAAAACACCAAGTAATGTTTAAACTATATTCTAGAGCCCTTGGCACTATAGCATAATAATAAGTTTAATTACTGTTGACATTCTACACTGCCTAAATAAACTGCATTAGAGCTTTATTCTTCCAATTCTACGTGTAATGAGGCAGTATAGATAGAAAACTTTCCTATGTTTCAATTTTGTATTCAGTATGAATTGCAAAGTACATGTAATTCTTCAAGCACTACTCACGACAGGGTCCAGTTTTCAATAGATATCGTCCCTGGCATTAATAATGAACAACAAGCTGGGGAAAAAATTCACAGGATAGAATATGCATTTTATCCTTTTTGCCAAGTTGAAATACAAGGGTGGAAATTCTTCCAAGGTATCACATGACCAGTTAAGAACTTTAAGACACTCTCCCTGGACTTCGGCTTTCTCTCCTATGAACTGACCTCTAAAGACCATTTAAACTGTAAAATGCTATGCTTCTATTGCTACTGCTTTTTTTGAAAAAAAATACAAAGTGATTTCAGTTGTATATTTTATTTCCTCAAGTATTCAAATGCAGTCTAGGGTAGCCATTAGGGGCATGGCCTTTGTCTTAATCTTGGTTTTATTATCAGTTGAGGCTTTAGGAAAGTTAATCTCTCTAAGCTTCAATTCTCTCCTCAAAAAGAAAATGGAAATGAAAATCGTACCCACCTCGTATAAGAGTTAAGAGTAAAATTAGTTGAATTACATACAAAAAGTCTTACTTCCCACCAGTATGAGTACATATATTATAAGCACTCATAAACCATTAGCCAATGTTCTTATTATAATTACCTCTTCTCTTGAAAAGTACGTCTAGAACCTGCCATAACTGACCAGCTACATGCAAGATCTTGTAATAGGGAATTTTACTTCTCTCAACCAAGAACTGTCCTCATTTATTTTAACTGAATGCAATCTCAACTTCCTCCATTGCCTCACTTTCCAGCCTCCGTCAGGCAAATATATGTTATTTCTTTTCCTTCTAAGTTCCTCCCTCTCCCCCCACCTTCTTCATCCTTTATATTTTTACAGGATTTTTTTTCTCTTATTTGTCCCACTGAGCAGTCTTAATATAAGAAACAAGCAAATAAATAAAGAAGTCTGTATTGTGTGAAACAGCAGTTTTTCAGAATAAACAATGAGACAAAGTACTGAGGCTGATTTGTACTAAGCCTCACATGAAAATCAACCTCCTTACGTTATAATAACACCTCCTGTTTCTGCTTTCCCCTTTAAGCCGGCAAGAGGACAAAGGCAAATTTTAATTTATCTCTACAAAGCTTAAATAACACATCACACAGTGGCACAGCAATGGGCACCCTGTAAATGGTAGTTAGCTGAAATCTTTTCATAGAATCCTCCTTTTATATTTCTAAACACCATAACACAAGGATTTCCAGATTTTGCCAAAATAAAAAAAGAACTCTCTTCCTGATAGACATTTGGGTTGTATTCAGGGTGAAGGAGGCAAGAGAGATGAGTATTTTTAAGTCTTTGTCAGTATCCTGCAGCGATGCGATGCTTAGGATGGGGGCACTTACTTCACACTTTTTTGCCCGCCTTTCCCTACAAGATTTTGAAAGAGAACACTGTCCTTTGGCATCGATTATCAGAGGCCTGTCAGGTAGCTCACTGCAGGCTCAACAATGAGAGAAATATGCACAGAGCTGCCTTGGGCAGAACCTCTGAACCGCTCAGATTTCAGTTCAGATGGAGAAAAGACACTCACTGTTAGCATTTTCCCAGGGTCCTGGCCAGACTTTTCATTTTCCCTGCTCACTCCCCATTGAGAAGCAAGGTTCCCCTGCAAACTTTTATATAACTACTAAGAGAGAGATGTGAGTTAGGACAAAACACCAGAAATATTTCTTCAAATAAAGCAGTAACGTTCCTAATTCATTAAACTCAGTCAGATGATGGAAAAGTACAGAAAGCGATGAGACTTCAGTTCTGGCCACCTTGAAACCCTTGTATATGGGTGTCACGATTTGCTAGTATCACCTGTGATTACGAATAAATCTAGTAAATGAATGGGATAAAGGGATAACCAAAGTTCTTGGACAATATTGTTTAAGTTCTTAAAGTATCTGGGTGTACGTGCAAGAGTAGTCTCCAAAGACTCTGGCATGCGTGCATAGGTTTGTATCTTTTTTTTTTTAACATCTTTAGTGCAGTATAATTGCTTTACAATGGTGTGTTAGTTTCTGCTTTATAACAAAGTGAATCAGCTATACTTATACATATATCCCCATATCTCCTCCCTCTAGCGTCTCCCTCCCACCCACCCTATCCCACCGCTCTAGGTGGTCACAAAGCACTGAGCTGATCTCCCCGTGCTGTGGGGCTGCTTCCTACTAGCTATCTATTTTATATTTGGTAGTATATATAAGTCCATGCCACTCTCTCACTTCGTCCCAGCTTACCCTTCCCCCTCCCGTGTCCTCAAGTCCATTCTCTACGTCTGTGTCTTTATTCCTGCCCTGCCCCTAGGTTCTTCAGAACCATTTTTTAGATTCCATATATAATGTGCCAGCATACAGTATTTGTTTTTCTCTTTCTGACTTACTTCACTCTGTATGACAGACTCTAGGTCCATCCACCTCACTACAAATAACTCGATTTCACCTCTTTTTATGGCTGTGTAATATTCCATTGTATATATGTGCCACATCTTCTTTATCCATTCATCTGTCGATGGACACTTAGACTGCTTCCATGTCCTGGCTATTGTAAATAGAGCTGCAGTGAACATTGTGGTACATGACTCTTTTTGAATTATGGTTTTCTCAGGGTATATGCCCAGTAGTGGGATTGCTGGGTCATATGGTAGTTCTATTTGTAGTTTTTTAAGGAACCTCCATACTGTTCTCCACAGTGGCTGTATCAATTTACATTCCCACCAACAGTGCAAGAGGGTTCCCTTTTCTCCACACCCTCTCCAGCATTTAAGGTTTGTAGGTTTTTTGATAATGGCCATTCTGACTGCTGTGAGGTGATACCTCATTGTAGTTTTGATTTGCATTTCTCTAATGATTAGTGATGTTGAGCATTCTTTCATGTGTCTGTTGGCAATCTGTATGTCTTCTTTGGAGAAATGTCTATTTAGGTCTTCTGCCCATTTTTGGATTGGGTTGTTTGTGTTTTTGATATTGAGCTGCTTGTAAATTTTGGAGATTATTCCTTTGTCAGTATAGGTTTGTATCTTAAAATTACCTTTTCTTTTCTACTATTGTCAGTTCAGATGCTGCTAACTTAAAAAGCAGGGTATGATCATTAGAATAAATTAATATTGTCTAAAGGGTCCTCCCAGCTCTTTAAACACACAGAATTATCACAGTCCTTTCATGTATGCAAAACTGCAGATATAATACAAGGAAATTTAATGTAACCACATTTCTATTTTAATGTTCTAAATCATTTCAGTAACTTGGGAGTCCATTAGGCTAAATATTACTGGAAAACACTAAGTGTAAATCCATATAATGTATTCTGAGAAGGGCTGTAGGAAGGGAATTAACAAATCTCTATTGGTTAGGATACTTTCAGCTGTAAATGAAACAAACAAATAAACAAACAAACTTGCCTCAAATAATAAGGATATTATATTATCTCATCCAGCTCTGGAGGTGAGCTCCAGAGCTGGATGACTCCACAGCTCAGCAAGTACTGACTTCATTCTCAGGCTGGTAGCAAGATGGCTGCAGTGGTTCCAGGCATCACCTATAGACACAGCAAGAGCAGAGGAAGAAAGGCAACCTTCTCTTCCCGTCCTTAGAAGTCAGGAAACCCTTCATAGATGGTCCCCCCAACTTTGGCCATGACTGAGTCACCAGCCCATTCCTTGTCCAATTTCTGGCAAAGAGCCATGAAAGCCACAGCTAGCTCACTAGAAGGGGCTGGACATGGGGAGTCAACCACAGTGACCATGGTGGGTTGCCTGGATGACAGGGCACAATAACCATTATATCAAAAACATACTGTCTTCCCAGAGCTTACTTTCTAAAAATACCCTGATACTGGTGAACAACAAAGCCAGGCACACAACCAAAGACCACACGATGCAATCACGAAACAGTATATCAAACAGTATATCAACCTTCTATTCCTAGAGAGCGTTAAGTACATTTTGTTGGACTGGGAAGGGCTCCGAGCTCAGAAAATTTAAATAGGTCAGTAGCAAGCGTTGCTTTCCCCGGCAAATGACACATAAAGAAAAGTGTTTAAACAGACACCTAGATTTCAATTGTTTGCATTTAACACATTGTTCTTTGGTTTTTTTCTGTTTTCTAAAAAAAAAAAAAACAACGGGGGCTAGTACAGGAAGAAGATGAAAGAGGCTGAGCGGAAGAAGAGCTAAATCACCTTAGGATACAACTCACACAGGAGAAAATCTAAACTCTTTCCTTTGGCCTGTGAGATGCTACAGATCTGGTCCCATGACCTCTCTGACGGAATCTCCTATTACTGTCCCCTTCTCTCCCTCCACTCCGCCACTTCCTTCTTGTTCCCATTGCCAGAAGAGCTCTTTTCCCAGGTGTTCCTACGGCCTCCTCCCTTGTGCCTTTCAGGTCTCTGCTCAGATGTCATCTTCTCAGTGAGACCACCTCTGACCACCTTAAATACACAGCATATTCTCCCGCTGAATATTTCCTATTATTACCCTGCTTTATTTTTCCCCATAGCACCTGTCACTACCCGATATATATTTACCTTTTTTTTTTGTCTTTACTCTCTAGAATATGTTTCCTGAAGGCAGGGATCCCCAGGAGTTAGAAAAGTTTCTGACACATAATAGGTGCTCAAAAAAACATTTGCTGAATGTATGAGTGGGGATAAGATGAAAGCATAATAGGAAAACAATACACTTAATACTTTTATAAAAGTATAAATTGAGACCTAGCCACCAAGAAGTATTTTCATAGAGGAGTACAGTTTTCTTTCTTTCTTGAACACAAAAATAAAAATAATTATGTCACCACTGAGTATATTCACTTCTATTTATCCAGCTGATAAAGAAAATCCATTTTAAGAGTATAAAATACTAAAAAAAAATGTATAAGATAGTATATCAAATTATTCTTTTCCAAAGTAAGCTTCCAGGAGTCAAATCAAATTATTTTTCTAAAATTAGCATCTGATGCCTAACAATCATACAACATAGACAAATGTTTTCTCTTCCCTCTCCCCATTTTTTTTTTAATGGGAAACTAGTTTAATGGCAAAGGTCCTAGAACTGTAAAGAATACATTCCTGATACTCCCTGTCTCATGCTGCCAGCATCAAAAACTATCTTTAAATGCGTTTGTAATTCAGTTTCTCAGACATCCAGCAGTATGTCTTGTCCTTTCGTCCAAAGGAGGAAGGGATGCTGTTAACTTAGATTTAATGACTGTACAGATTTTCAAGAGAACACATGCTAGGTCCTTAGTTTCTGATCAGACCTGGATCTAGGCAGTGCCTTGCCCTGAGCAATGCATATAAATGCCGCAACGCGCTGCCAGGTCTCCAAGCACGCAGATTCCTGCAGCCACAAAAGATGCTCTCTGAATTGTCTGTATTGCCCTAAATACTTCCCAATTACAGAAGCAAGGAGAAAGCTATTTAGGTGCTCTGCGACACATGTGATTTCCAGGGAACATGAAGGTGACTCACAATAAAGAATCTTGAATTAAAGGTCACAGAGGCCCCTACAGTCCCAGATCAAGAAGAGCAGTAATTTCCTTGGCATTTTCACTTCCACTCCCATCCACTACCAATCTCAGGAAATCCAAAGGTTTTAAATACCAAGACCAAGAGTACAGCCGCCCAGCTTTCCCAGCTTGCAGAGAAGTATGGTAGAGATTTTCAGATTAGGTTTAGTATACAATAGGTCTTTATTCTGTACCTCCTATATGAAATTTAAGAATTTAACAGGTTCTGAGCAAATGAATATTTCATTCTCGTTCCATAGTATAATAAAAAAAAGTCCTTTTCATTGGGAGGGCTTAAACGTAACCCAAGAATCCAACTTCTGATTCTATCAGTCGGCCACAACCAGGGTCCTATTGAAAGTGTTCATTCCTTAATGCATTCAACAATCCTCTCCTGGCAGTGCTGACAGGGCTCAATCCCAAACTGCTGATAATACATAAGACAGAACCAATTCTGGCGCAGCACACTTCGGAAATGGAGGGAAAATTCTTTATGTAGTTACTTTAAAACTACATGAATTAAGTTTACATAGACAAAGAATTCAGTCCCCAAAGCAAGAATAAAAAGCTGCCCTTAGATATAAAGTTTCTACTTTATAGAAGTATAGCCCATATAAGCCCATATATTTCAGACCCGGGGAAATTTTATGTTATTCCAAAACCGTTGTTATTTTTCCTGATGACACAGTAAAAATAGTTGCTGAGATAATTCAATTGAAAGGGTTCCATTTTAAACATCTCCTAAAAATGAAAAAGCCTGAGCCAGATGATAAAAATACATTTTGAATAAAAGAAAAGTTTATTTCTTTTTGTACAAGCATCTTCAGGTCTTTCCAATTTTAGTTTATATTCATACCTACAAGTCTAGATGACTAAGACAGGGATCCATTTTTATAGGTTGAAGGGGTCAAGATAAAAGTGGTTTTCCTTTTGTTACATAGTTTTAAAGTTCCAAATGAAACTATGGTTCTTTATTCCACAGGAGAATATTTCTTTTATATCCAGCAGAGTTTTCAGGCATTCAGCCTCCCTCATAGGACTGTCTAGCTACATATGAGTGAGTAACTAGAACACACTTCTGTGTAACCGGCCCAGTCCTTCTCACTGGGTATGTTTGGAGAGGCTGTCTTTTAGGACCCTATAATAAAGGAATCCTTTATCAAAGTACATGTCAAAACCAGTTGCGACAACCCCGCATACTCTACTAATGTACACTTTATTGCCGTGGGAGTGACATTCACAGAGATCACAGCAGAATCATCCTAATGTGCTACCTGCAGCAGTTGCCACATTCTCGTCCTCAACCAAAGGGAATAAACACAGAGCACTCTCCTCCTGCCAGTTCTCTCACAAGCCGGTAGGAGAGCGGGCTAAAGGAGGAAAGCCAGAGAAGACTGGCAGCCATCAAAGAAAGAGTCATCCTTTTCCGGCAACACTCAATGTCTCGATCATGAATGTACTTTGGAGTCCCATCCAACTTGCCTTGGATAAATTCAATATAAGCCATATGTGCTTGACCAAAAATAAAGGAGAGAAAAATAACATTTTGAATAGCATGGACATTTTACTGGAGAAGCATATGACACTGGATAAGATGGGAGAAGACTGCCCCTTCAATCAGGCTGAGTTCCTATATGCTGCTTATAGTATAAGCATCCCAAGTTGAGTGCAATTCCAGGAGTTAAAGATACATATTTTTCCGAGAACGTGACCCCAAACGAAAGCTAGCTACCCTGAGGCTCAAACAAGCAAACAGCATCCCATGCTGTTTTTCAAACATACCAACAAGCATGTGATATCTCAGGACCCTTGCACATGCTATTTCCACTGTCTGGGAGGCTTTCCCCCCAAAATATCTATATGGTCCACATGGCTCATTCCCTCACTTTCTTCATATATTTACATTAAAGTCATCTTCTCACTGAGGTCTTCTTTGATCCTTCAATCTAAACATTTATCCACCCTCCAACACATAATTTCTTTTTTCTCTGCTTTACTTTCCCCAATATCACTTAACACTATTTAACGTACTATACATTTTGTATTATTTGTTATCTCCTCCTACTAGAATGTAAGCTCCATCAGGGCAGAGATTTTTTTTACTGTTTTGTTCACTGCTGTGTCTCCAGTACCAGAAAAACCCATGTTAAATATTTATTGATAAAACAGTAATCTGCTCTAATACTGGAAGAAAAACAGACACACTAATCTTCTTTCAAGGTAGCACATGGTTCTCATTCACAACATGGGACATTCTCAAGAGAATTTAAGAAGTACTTTTTAAAAAAGAACATTATTTTTTTTAACATCTTTATTGGAGTATAACTGCTTTACAATGGTGTGTTAGTTTCTGCTTTCTAACAAAGTGAATCAACTATACATATACATATATCCCCGTATCTCCTCCCTCTTGCGTCTCCCTCCCTCCCACCCTCCCTATCCGACCCCTCTAGGTGGACACAAAGCACCGAGCTGATCTCCCTGTGTTATGCGGCTGCTTCTCACTAGCTTTTGGTTTTACATTTGGTAGTGTATATATGTCCACGCCACTCTCTCACTTTATCTCCCCAAAACAATAAAAAAGAACATTAAAAAAGTAACTTTAGATTTAAGAAGAGTTGCAAAGAGAGTTCCCATGTGCCCTTCACACAGCTTCCCCTAATGCAAGCATCTTACCTAACCACGTTTTCAAACACAATACTGTTAACTAAACTGCAGAGTTTGCTCAGATTTCTCCAGTTTTTCCACTAATGTCGTTATTGTGTTTCATCATCATGATCCCTTAGTCTCCTCCAACCAGTGACAGATCCTTCATCTTCCCTTGATTTTCATGATCCTGACACTTTTGAAAAGTACTTGGTCAGATATTTTGTAGGATGTCCCTCAGTCTGGGTTTGTCTGATGCTTTCCTATGACTAATCTGGGGTATGGATTGTGGAGAAGAATAACACAGGGATGAAGCACTCTTCCATTGCATCGTATCCGCAGACATATAAGGTTTATTATCATTGTTTCTATTATTATTATTGACATTAACCTTGAATATTTGGTAAACGTGGTGCTGCCAGTTTCCTCCACTGTAAAGCTACTGTTTTTCCCTTTCCATACCCTATTTGTTAGACGTGAGTCACTATGTCAGCCCACACTCAGGGGTACTTTTAACCACACGTGATGTTTGCTTTGTGTGCGGACCTTAGAACATAACGCCTACAGAAACACACCCCTACGTGCACTCAGGCACCAAGAGAAGATGAAGTGTATAAAATGGAGATGGCCTGACAAAAATGGGATCAGTACTCAGCCACGTAAGAGGATTATTTCTGTGGACCCAATCAACATAGACCCCTTCTTTTTTTGACAGAGTATGACCACACAAATGGAAAAAGTAGAGCATGGAAGGATTAAAATACTATCCCAATATGACAGGATACAACAACAAATGAGTTGAATCCAAGAATAATCCTCCCTGCTATATCCTTGGCAATGATCCAGACAATTTCTACATCGTTGCAACTGGGTAACACCCTTTGTTTTATTAACCGTGTTTCATCAATAGCATTTATTTAACAGTACTGTAGAGAGAAAACAAAATGTGTGGCCAAGACTATTAATTTCCCCAAATTCTTCCCATATAACAGAACCCTCAATTTGTAGCTTAGGCACATGGTCAGAATAAAGACCATATCCAAGCCACCCTGGGAGCTAGGTGTGGCCATTGGATTAAAGTCCAGACATTAACATGTAAGCAGAAGTTCTAAACTCAGCCCATAAGGCTAACCACAGCCCCTCACAAGCTTAGAGTCTACTGAGAAGGAGGGGAGCCCACACTTACAGGTAATATTTACCCGAATTTTCAAATTAAAAAAACAAGGTTCAGAGATAGTAAGTCACCTGCTGAATTCCTAACTAGTAAAATGGAGAAGCCAAAAGTGAAGGCAAGTCTGGTGGAAATTTCATGGCTGCCCAATAAATCACAGGATACAAAGTTAGATTTGAATTTCAGGCAAAGGGACCTAAAGATACTAAAAATGTTGTTATTTATTCAAAACTCAAATCTAACTGGCCACGTTGCATTTTTTGCTTGCTGTATCTGGCAATCCTAGTCAGACCCCAAAGCCTAGACACCTTGAAACCATCTGATAATCGATGGCACGGTAACATCACACACCATGATGTGGCAGACCATCCTACACAGCATTCCCCCTGCAGCTATCTGACGACCTGAGTTGAACAAGCAGGACATGTATGCAGAGACAAGGAACAAGTAACAGCTAGTCAACAGAATGAAGAAAACTGTATTCCTCAGAAATCCAGGGAGGCAGAGAGGCTGCCCAGCCTGAGGACCCTCCCCTCTCTGAGAAAGCCAGGTGGAGCAGAATACACCCAAGCTTTGGAAAGTAGTAAAGGGAGAAGAATACGGCAGGAAGTTGGCAGAAGGGTCACAGAAAGAGGGCACCCAGGATTTAAGGAAAAGAGGCATGTTGTTTGCTCCACAGCTAATGCTTCTTTTCATCTTTCCAGTAAAAACAAAAACAAAAAAACATGGTGCTGATGCTTCTGTGGTGTCAATTCCCTATGGTGAATGCAAAGAAGCACCAAGTCTAGCTTTAAGTACAAGAAGAAAGGCTTCAAGGCAAACCATGGGGAGGTGGGGGAGGGGGGATTTGACACCTATTTAACATAGACGGGAAGGGAAGGTGAAACCAGCACCTATTGACCATGCACATCTTTGTATTTTTCACTGATAGAACAGTTCAGGATCTAAAGCCACAGAGCAGCGGTTTCCAATCCAGCTGGCCATGACAACCACTTAGGAAGGTCATTAAAAGCAGGTACTCCAAGGCTGTGGGCAGGCCCAGGACTCTTTTTTTTTTTTTTTAATTTTTACTTTATTTAGAATTCTTTTTTGTTTGTTTGTTTTGTTTTTGAGTATAATTGCTTTACAATGTTGTGTTAGTTTCTGCTGTACAATGAAGTGAATCAGCTATATGTATACCTATATCCCCTCCTTCTTGGACCTCCCTCCCACCACCACTCCCCATCCCACCCACCTAGGTTGTCACAGAGCACCGAGCAGGTTCCTGTGCTTTATACCATGTTCCCGCTAGCTATCTATTTTACGCATGGTAGTGTATATATGTCAATCCTAATCTCCCAATTCGTCCCTATACACTAACAATGAAAAATCAGAAAGAGAAATTAAGGAAACAATCCCATTTACCATCATAACAAAAAGAATAAAATACCTAGGAATAAACCTACCTAAGGAGGCAAAAGACCTGTACTCAGAAAACTATAAAACACTGATGAGAGAAATCAAAGATGACATAAACAGATGAAGAAATGTACCATGTTCTTGGATTGGAAGAATCAATATTGTGAAAATGACTATACTACCCAAGGCAATCTACAGATTCAATGCAATCCCTATCAAATTACCAATGGCATTCTTCACAGAATTAGAACAAAAAATTTCACGATTTGTATGGAAACACAAAAGACCTCAAATAGCCAAAGCAATCTTGAGAAAGAAAAACGGAGCTGGAGGAATCAGGCTCCCCAACTTCAAACTATACTGCAAAGCTACAGTCATCAAGACAGCATGGTACTGGCACAAAAACAGAAATATAGATCAATGGTACAGGATAGAAAGCCCAGAGATAAACCCACGCACATATGGTCACCTAATTTATGACAAAGGAGGCAAGAACATACAATGGAGAAAAGACAGCCTCTTCAATAAGTGGTGCTGGGAAAACTGGACAGCTACATGTAAAAGAATGAAATTAGAACACTCCCTAACACCATACACAAAAATAAACTCAAAATGGATTCAAGACCTAAATGTAAGACCAGACACTATAAAACTCTTAGAGGAAAACATAGGAAGAATGCTCCTTGACATAAATCACAGCAAGATCCTTTTTGACCCACCTCCTAGAGCAATGAAAATAAAAACAAAAATAAACAAATGGGACCTAATTAAACTTAAAAGCTTTTGCACAGATAAGGAAACCATAAACAAGATGAAAAGACAACCATCAGAATGGGAGGAAATATTTGCAAATGAAGCCACGGACAAAGGATTAATCTCCAAAATATAGAAACAGTTCATGGCGTATCACTGATTAACAATGCTGTGTTAGTTTCAGGTGTACAGCAAAGTGATTCAGTTATACATATACATGTATATATTCTTTTTCAAATTCTTTTCCCATTTGGGTTTTTACACAATATTGAGCAGAGTTCCCTATGCTATACAGTAGGTCCTTGTTGGTTATCTATTTTAAATATAGCAGGGTGTACGTGTCAATCTCAAACTCTTAGTCTGTCTCCCCCCCCTTCCCCCTGGTAACCATAAGCTTATTTTCTAAGTCTGTGAGTCTGTTTCTGTTTTGAAAATAAGTTCATTTGTATCATTTTTTTAGATTTCCCATATAAGCAATATCATATGATATTTGTCTTTCTCTGACTTACTTCACTTAGTATGATAATCAAGGACTCTTTTTTTTAATTTCCCAAATGATTCTGATGAGCAGACAGGTTGGGAAATTCTGCTGCAGATGTCATATTAGTTTCCTTTTTCAAGTTTTGACAATCAAGTACTGAGCATCAAGGTTTTTTGTTTTAAATAGCTTTATGGATATATGATTTACACACTATAAAATTCACCCACCTAAGTACCCAATTCAATAATTTTTAGTAAATTTATAGAGTCGTGCAGCCATCACTACAAACCAGTTTTAGAACATTTCCATCACCTCATAAAGCCTCCACATGCCTACTTGCAGTTCATGCCCACTCTCACCTCCAGCCCCAAACAACCACCAATCTGATTTCTGTCTCTATAGATCTGCCTTTTCTAGATATTTCATATAAACTGAATAATAAAATGCAGAGTCTTTGGCATCTGGCTTCTTTCACTTAGCATAATGCTCTTGAGGTTCACCCATGTTGTAGGATATAGCAGTAATTGATTCCTTTGTATTTCTAAGTAGCATAGTATTCCATTGTATGGATAGACCACCTTTTGTTTATCCATTCTCCTGTTCATAGACACTTGGGCTGTTTCCACTTATTGGCTATTATGAATAATGCTGCTATGAACCTTCAAGCACAAGTTTTTGTAAATATATGTTTTCAATTCTCTTATATAGATTCCTAGGAGTAGAATTGCTGGGTCTATAGTAAGTTAAGTTTTTAAGAAACTGAATATCAAGTTTTAGTTGGTGAAAATTGTGAAACAGTTGCCAAATGTAGATTTCTAAGGTAATTACCAATGGTCCTTTGCTCATCACTCGGGTCCTCCCTGAACACTACTATATCTCCTGCACAAAACTGATACGGATTTTTCATCAAGTGAAATGCCTTCATCAAGAAATGGTCCCCACTGTGGTACATATGCAGAGGGCAGCTGCTTCTTTGGCTGTTAAAATAAACAATTTTTTAAGTTGAAGGAGCTTCACTGTTATGCACATTTGGCAAGTGGCCAGTCCTAGTTATTTAACAATAGGTTTACAAAAACTGTAAAACCTTACATGTTGATTAGAGTAATAATTAAATACTTTTTATTAATCTGTCTTTTTAAATAAGTTGCTCAATGATATCATAGATGTATAGTCATTGTAAAGGAAATGTGTTTACAATATATTTTAAAATAGAAATCATATGATCCCCTTTTAAATAAAAATGTTTATGTACCTAGAAAATGCTCACATAAGTAGATTCCATACGAAATGACTTATGAACATTTTTCTTTGTACTTACTTATATTTTCTGATTTTCTGTATTTCCATATCTTTGTAATAAAACAAATGAAAGAAAGTTTTGCTTAATTTTTTAAAACATACAACATGCATAAGTATTTACTGAATTATTATCATGGATAACAATTTATGTCTCAGAAGTAAAACTCTTTTATTCTTTTTGCACTTTCTGGTAGCCAATTCTTCATCACTCTTCAGAGTGAGAAAAGGAGAGCCCAGATAATCAAAAAGTCTCCTTTGGACCAAAAGCTGCAGTGTCCACCACAGCACACAGATATAATGGCTCCTTTAGCTAAAAAAAATTAAGTATACAATTTATTTTCCTGCAGTGCACACCAGAAAACTCACCCCTGAGTTTGGTGCACATCAGAAGCCCCACCCTTGAAGTGATCTAATGGTTATCCAGGCTGTCCTTTTGATACACCTTTGCTAAATAGCCACACTGTTCCTAAATGCTTGAGACCAGAATGTTTTGTCAACTATCTCCCAGTATTCCACATGATGCCACATGACTGAAAACTGGGTTTCAATATCTCCCCTCCCCATTTATATTTATCCCATTTAACTCATCAAAAGTAATTGCTAAAGAACAACAACAAAATGTAATTGCTTGGCTGGTCATGTTGTAAACATAACCAATTCAGAAAAAGACACAGCCAAAAAAGCATTGCTCATAGATTCTTGAATAATCAGAGCTTATAACTGGTGCTTTCTATGTTTCAGAAATTTCTTCTAATGCCTTTTATATATTAACTCATTTATTCTTCAAAACAGCCCTATGAGATAGATAGGTGCTATTATCATAACCATTTCATAGATAAGAAAACAGAAGTTTGGAGAGATTAAGCAACCTTCCTAAGCTCTCCCAGCTACTAATGCTGTGGCTGCAATTCTAACTGGTCAGTCAGGCTCTCTGCCTGAGTGCTTCATCCCTCCCCTACTGAATACGTGTACTGGTGTCCCTGTAAGTCTGATGGTGCTTCTCCAAGAGGGGTCACAGAAGTCCTACTGTAGCAGCCTTTTGGAGGTCAGACACTGAGTTCTAGATGACCAATTTGGTGCTACAACTGGATGTCCTGTTGACAACTGGCTTGCCTACCGTCCCTCCACAAAAATGGTGCTGGACTTGATTCCACTTTTTAGTTCTTATTGATCAGTGCAGCAATTCATTGACTATGTAGTATATCTTTTTTGATATTTATCTCCCCCTTCTCAAAATTGTTCTAATCAAGTCACTCTAGTAACACTATTCCAGTGGCCAAGATGATGTCTAATGGAATCTCAAGGGCCTTCCCCTACCAACTCCCATCGCTCTCTGTTCATCCTTGGCCCTGATACTTACAGGTGTCTCCAAAAAGGTTGCACTACAAAGAAAAACTCATCAGGCTATTTGCTGGACCTTTTTGTAGCCCTTCCTCATGAGAAAAGGGAAATGAGATCATAAATAACACTGACCCACACAGGGCACCAAATCCTTTCTCTTTTGAGCTCACTTCCTGGATAGCTGGCTACACAATCTGCATTGCTCTTTTATACCTCATTATCTAGTTTTAGAATTTTCCTTTCAGAAAAACAAATAAGAGCATTCTACCAAGTTTCCATGGTGATTTTTTTGCTTTCCTCTCTAGAACATTGTTTATAGGCAGAATAAAATGTGTTACAGCACTCTGACAAATTTGAACACCCACAGGATATGCTTGGGAGTCATCTGCAAAATTACATTTTTTTAACTTGTTGCAACATCTAGGGAACCCATGACAATGATTTCTGCATCGCTCAAAATATCAGAAAAAAAAATCTGAATTATCAATTTAATCCAAATAAGGTGCTCAGATAACAAATATTCTCAATCTAAAGTGCCTTTACATAAGAGGGGGCTTACTTATTTGCATTAATTTCCTAGCAAAGAAGTCTGTGCTGAAACAGTAGAATAGAACAGATGTCCAATCCATATATGTAGATAAGAATTCTTCACTTGCCTACTTATCACTAACAGATGAAGGAAGTGCATGTATTAAGGAAACAGAGCTTGCCCAAGTGGAACAGAGCCAGATCACAATTATCCATTGGTCCAGAGTACAACTGAATTTTCCCAATTTCAAAGAACAGAGAAGTTAAATACACTGAAAAATCAAATTTTCAATTTGAAACTACCATAAAAGAAGTAGTCCTACCTGCTCATCCAAAGAGGATGTGTTCACCCCCGCCATCAATTTTAGTTCACTTATACCCAGAAATATATCTTTTCATTCCTTTTGTCTTAAATTCCTAGATTTCTTATTCTTTTTTATGTAAGTTCTGTTACATTCCCAAGCTTATAAAACTAAGGGAAAACCTTAGCTTTGGTTATCTGCAAGTTATCCCTGGTTGTATTTAGATTGGATTTTGAAAACAATGTTCTACTCATAGAATAATCAGAAAAAGAGAGCATCATATTCAACATGTCCAAAATCCCACCTAGTATCCTCTCCCTTGTACACCTAAAACACAAAAACAAACTCAGGCTGTTCTTCCTGCTTTGCTGCAAATCTCAACAAATGCCATTACTATAGGCCTAATTAGTCAGGTTCAAAACTTTGCATCACCTTAGCCCCTTCCTTCACCATTACCCATTCTTTCACCTATTTAAAATTTGAGTGCAGAGGATTCCATGATAACCAAGAAAGCAGAGCCTAATGTGAATGCCCTTTCACTGTTCACACTTTCTCATCTCCTACTCACTGCTCACCCCACTACAGTCTGGTTTCTACCCCACCACTCCACTGAACCGGTTCCAGCTAAGACTGCCAACAGCCTTCAGTAGCCAAAGCCAGCAGTCACTTTTCAGTTCATTGTCTGCCTTCTTGGCAGCATTTGACAATTAATTTGACAACTGTGTTCACCCCTTCCTTCTTAAAAACTTATCTTCCGGGGCTTCCCTGGTGGCGCAGTGGTTGAGAGTCTGCCTGCCAATGCAGGGGACACGGGTTCGTGCCCTGGTCCGGGAGGATCCCACATGCCGCGGAGCGTCTGGGCCCATGAGCCATGGCCGCTGAGCCTGTGCATCCGGAGCCTGTGCTCCGCAATGGGAGAGGCCACAGCAGTGAGAGGCCCGCGTACCACAAAAAAAAAAAAAAAAATTATCTTCCATTAGCTTCCAAGACTCCACTCTCTTAGTTGTCCACCAACTAAGTTGTCTTCCCTATCTTAGTTTTTCAGTAAGTTCTTCTTCTACTCATCTCTTAAAAGTTGTAGTTCTTCCCAGTTCCCTTTTTCCTTCTCACACACTCCCTGGTCAATTTCACCCACTGTCATAGGCTCCAGTGATATAGATCATCACACAGTAATGATCTACAGTTCTTTTATCTCCAGGCTAGTAATTTCTCCTGAACTCCACACTCTTATAACCAATTATCTAGTGGACAATCCTACATGGAGGTTCCACTGAGCATCTCAAACTCAACTAAAACTCTAAGCCTTATCTTCGTGAAACCTGTTCCTCCGACATTTCCTAAATCAGTGAAGCATATTACCTACCTCTCCATGATCATGTCAGAGACCTGGGAGTCTTCCTTGAACCATACTCCTCCATCCCCCTACAAGCAATCAATCTTAAGTTCATTGACTTTAACTCCTAAATATCTCTTACTCTATAGACGTTTTCTCCAAGCCCACTCAAACCATTATCACCCACGTAGATTACTTGATGCCTCCCTGGTGTCCCTGACGCAATCTTGCCCTTCCCTCCAGTCCTTCCTCTCCACTGTAGGCCTACAGTTCTCAAGCCTGGCCAGACACCAGCACTACCCATGGAGCTTTAAATATATACACATACACATACAAGCCACATACTCTGGTCATGATGATTCAGTAGGTTCGAAGTGAGACTCAGGTATCTGTATTATTAAAAGCTCCATTAGGTGGTTCTGATGTGCCGCCAGGATTAAAAATCAATCAGTGTGATTTTCCCCAGCACAGCTCTGATCGTAATTTACAAGGCCCTTCATAATCAAGCTTTTCTGAGTTTTCTTCTGTCTCTCAAATGTGCTGTGTTTCCTCTCAATCCAGACCATAAAACCCACAATTTCCTGGCTTTCACTCCTCATTACCAAATCCTACCTTTGCTTTCTTTCCTCCAAGAGGCCTTCATCAGCACCGTCTGTTCCAGATTAAGGCTTCCCACCCCGCCGTTCCATGCCCTCTCTTACTCCCCTCATCATAGCATGTACCGTGATTGCCTGTTTATCTGTGTGTTCCTCCACTAGACAGACCGTACACTCCAGGAAAGCATATACCTCTCCAGTTCACAGCTGTCTCCAAAGCACCTACACCACCAAGCCAAACACAGAGTAGGTGCTTAATAAGGGAATTAGCAGCTGATAATATTCAAGAGACAGACTTACAACTGATTTGTTAGAAGATGGAAAATTCAGTGCTAAAAAGGTTAACACAGTCTTATGGAGGGGAAAAAACAGTGGTAAGAGCTGTAAGGGTGCTACCTTCACGAGACACAGAAGATGTCACCAAAAAGACTTCCTTGAGTGTTGAGCTGACTTCTGAAGATTAATTAGATCAAGGGTCCCCAACCCCGGCCCCACGGACCGGTACCGGCCTGCGGCCTGTTAGGAACCAGGCCGCACAGCAGGAGGTGAGCAGCGAGCGAGCAAAGCTGCATCAGCCGCTCCCCACCGCTCGCATCACCGCCTGAACCATCCCCCACGCCCCCACCCTCCACCGCCCTGTCCGTGGAAAAATTGTCTTCCACGAAACCGATCCCTGGTACCAAAAAGGTTGAGGACCGCTGGAGTAGAGGATGCCCAGAGGAAAGGAGATATTTCACACTGAGGAAACCAAATGCGCAAAGGCAGAAATGTAGAGATTCCCAAACTGTATCGATTTTACACCCAAATGTCTCTGGCAACCATCCTCTCCTTTTCAAACCTACGATTATTCCCTAATTCAGGTCTTCTGCACCAATCACTTGAACTACAGCAAAACCTTCCCTCCCGCCTCCAATTCCCCCTCCCTATTGCTGCCTGAAGTACAGACTGATTATACTGTTCTCTCGGCTATAAATAAATGGTAAATACACACATAAAATTTCTGACAGTTCTCCCTTGCCCATGAATAATCATGTTCACAATTCATACCAAGGCACCTAAAGTCTCCATGGATACAGCCCCTAAATTAGCTTTTCAGTCTTGTCTGTACCTCATACTAACCCCATTCTACCTACAAACCCATTCTTCACGCTTGCACCACGCTGGAGTACTTGCTATTGTCCAGTTCAACCTCCCATTTTCACGTTTCCACGTTTTCACTCATTGTATTAGCTACCTAGTCCACAATCATGCTACATAACAAAGAGCCACAAACTTCAACAGCAAACAGCAACAAGCATTTATTGCTCATGCATCTGGGGTCAGCATCTAGGTAGTTCTGCTGATCTTGGATGGACCACCTCGTAAGTCTAGGGCAGTGGTTCTCAATCAGGGGCATTTTTCTCTTTGGCGTGTCTGGAGACTTTTTTGCTTGTCACAACTGGAGGGAATTGGGTGCTACTGGAATCTAGTGGGTAGAGGCCCAGGAAGATGCTAAACACCCTAAAATGGACATCCCCAGAGCAAAGAATTACCCAGCTCCAAAGGTCAACAGTGCCTCTGTTGAGGAACCCTGATATAGGTGTTGGCTGGCTGGCCGCGTCTAGGACCACTCTGTCCGTGGTCTCTCATCCTCCTGCAGGCTGTCTTGGGCATCACGTCATAGCGATGGCACAGGAGCAAGAACAAGCAGAGTTGCTCGAGGCATTTTACAGCCTAAGCTCGGAACTGGCACATCATTACTTCTGCCACATTCTATTTGCCAAAGCAAGTCAAAAGGCCTTCCCTGATCCATGGGGTAAGGAAACAGACTCCACCTTTTTGGTAAGAAGGACTGCATTCACCTGAAAGGGTGCGTATTGGACGGCATGAAGAATGGATGCAACCAACCAGACGGATTTTCTTCCCTCTATGGGGGGAACATGAATTTGGAATTATAAAAGTGTTCTTTTCTTTCTGCTCCCTCTTTTTTACATTTCTCTTCAGGTATTAAAAATATTATATTTTGTGTTACCTACACTCAGGGCAGCCAGTATGCACTGAACCGACTACCTGCGGCTGGCGCCACTGCAACTGGGTTATTCTGACTGGTTGCTGCTGTGCTGTTTTAATAACAGTTCTTAAAACTTTTCTTACCTTTGCTTCCTCTTATTTGTATGCCTGCTTATCTCCTACACTGAGATGAAGAGTCACTCATTTGAAGCAAGAGTCTCTGTCTTATTCTTCCCTGGGCATTCAGTGCCTGGCAGTACCTGGCACGTTGTAGGTGTTCAGGAATATTTTATTTAATAAATGAATGTATTCGCACAAAGGACAGTAACTACCATATGAGCTTACACTCTGGGATGTCTATGATTCAATGCAGAAAATAGGAAGATTCTCCTAAAAGAAACTGTTGTCAAATGTGCTCAGGTATCTGGAATTTCATACTCCTCTTTAGAATCCACCATGAAATACTGATATCTTATTCCATTATATGAACGAGGAATGATGTTATTGGCAGAAACTGTAACTATATTCCCTGGATGCACATCCCTTCACACTCCCCTCCACATAAATAATCATTAAAATATGTTTTAAATCTTACAACTTACTCTCGCTTGTTTTGTCATCTGCTGGGTTCTCCACCCTGGCTGCACGTTGGAATCACTCGGGGGAAACTTTTATGCAATAACAGTGCCCAGGCCCTGATCCAGATCATTTTAAATCAAAAACTCCCAAGTGATTCTAATGTGCAGCCAGAGCTGAGAACTGCTGAGCTCAAGCTCTCCACTAACAGGGAGGCAGTAATTATTTTAAAAAATAAAATTTGAGAAAACCCCAAATCTCTGTAACATTTTGCTGGAACAAAAAGCTTCAGAATCAAGCAAAATTTTGAGCAACATGGGTTTAGGTATAAATGGTCCATATTACCAGTGATTATCTGTATCAGGTGAGATTCTGGGCTCAGAGGCTATTTTATTCCTGTATTATTTGTTGCTGTTATTGTTTACACTTTTACAGTTTAAAAGACTAGATCCATTTTGGAAAATATATCTAGGAGAACATCTTAAACTCACCGTTTATCCAAATAGACTAGATTAGGACAAATGATTGTATGTCAGAATATCTACTACTGAATCCCCTATATATAAAGCATGACACATGATCAATTACAGTTAAAAGTACATGTTGATTCTGTAGCCACTTACGGTGGTTTAAAATTCTTTGATGCTCCTCCCTTCAAAAAGTGGGACTGACATATACACACCACTATATATAAAATAGGTAACTAGTAAGAACCTGCTGTATAGCACAGGGAACTCTACTCAATACTCTGTAATGGCCTATATGGGAAAAGAATCTTTAAAAAGTGGATATAAGTATATGTATAACTGATTCACTTTGTTGTACACCTGAAACTAACACAACATTGTAAACCAACTGTGCTCCAATAAAAAATTTTTTTTTGAAAAGTGAAATCTAATTCTCCTCCTCTTGAGTGTGGGTTATACTTAGTGACTCATTCTTAAGGAATACAATGTGGCAGACATGGAAGCCTGTGAAGTCTGTGGCCAGGTCATAATAGGATCGTGGCATCCTCCTTACTCTCTTGAATCACTCACTCAGGAAGTGAGCCGTCCTAAGGACGCACAAGCAGTCCTACGGAGAGGCCTACACAGCAAGGAACTAAGACCTCCCGCCAACAGCCGGCAAAGACCTGAAGCTCCTGCTCACATGAGTGGGCCGTCTTCGAAGAGGATCTTCTAGCTCCAGTCAAGCCTTCAGATGACTGCAGCCCAAGCCAACATTTTGTTTGCAGCCTCAAAAAAGACCCTGAGACAGAACAACCCATCTAATCTTCCTAAATTTCTGACGCACAGAAACTGAGAAATGATAAATATTCGTCGATTTAAGCTGCTACGTTTGCGATTAATTTGCTATACAGCAATAGATAATTAAGGCACCATCACAAAACTTTTAAAAGTTTTCTTGACAAGTATCTAGAAGGGCCCTTTCTCCTATTTACATCTCCTCTAAATTCCCTTCCTGTATGTCCCAGGAACCTTTTCTTACTCATCATACCTTCTCACTGTTATACAATCCATGTCTCCTCTCCTCTCTCAAAGCCATCTAATACGTTCAAGTCTTCTTCAAATACAGAATCTTCAAATACAGAACAAAACAAATCCTACTGAAACCTTATGTTCCTCTCTCCCTGCTATTTACAGCTGTCTCCTTTCGCTGCTGTCAAGCACCACGAAATAATAATCTACACTCTTCTCTCCCAGCTTTTACACCTCCCACCAAGCCTTAAATCACTGCAGTCACTCAAAGCAATGCACACTGTCCTCTTTCAGCCACAGGACCCTGCTTCTTAAACATCCTTGCATGCCTCATAGGCTCCTCCAATAACACACTCAAACCTGAGCTCGTCCTCTTTCTCCTCACATCACTCCTCTTCCTATGTTCCCTGTCTCAGGAAATCAAACCACCCAGTTGATCAAGACATAAATTTGGGGGTCACTCTCAAGTTCTCTGTTTCTCTCACCTCCCCCATCCATTCAGTCACTAAATCTCATCAATGTTATATCATCCTTAACGTCTCTCACATTCATTCCCACTTTGCTGCCATCATCACCTCTGGCTTCCCTGCTTCAGGACTGACCACCATAATCATTCTCTTCCTTGCCACCAAGGTCATCTTCCCAAAACATAATATAATTATGTCCCTTCCTTACTTTTGGTTATTCCTCATTGCTTAAAGATAAAATCTAAACTCCATTTAAAAATACTAGTAGCTGGGACTTCCCTGGCGGCGCAGTGGTTAAGAATCTGCCTTCCAATGCAGGAGACGGGGGTTCGATCCCCGGTCAGGGAACTAGATCCCACATGCATGCCACAACTAAGGAGCCCACGAGCCACAACCAAGAAGCCCGCGAGCTGCAACTAAGGAGCCCACCGGCCGAAACTAAAGAGGCTGCCTGCAGCAACTCAGACCTGGTGCAACGAAAATAAAATAAATTTTTTAAAAATATAAAAATACTAATAGCTGTCAACACCTATTAAGCACTTGATATATGTCAAGTACTTTTATAGGGGCCTTCTGTGTGTTAACTTTTTGAGCCTAACAGTTCATGAGGTAGACACTGAGAATACTCTTACCATTTTACAGATGATGAACTAAGGCACAGAGATGCTAAGTAAGTTCCCCACAGTCACAGAGCTAGTAAATGGAAGGGTGAAGTTTTGAACTCAGGCTGTCTGATTCCAGAGCCCAGCCCTTTCAGTTCCAACACCAAACCCTAAGGCATGGTGCACAAGGTCTTCATTGATAGGACCCAGTCTTTTCTCCCAGCAGCCCTTTCCAAATGCTATACTCTGGCCCTGCTGCTTCCTAAACATACCCTGCTCCTACAAATCTCCATCTCTCTGCTCCAGCTGCTCTCATGATCTAGAAGGCCCTTCTCCAACACTTGCTCTCATCTCTCCTCACCCTTACCTTCCCCATCCAACTGACAACACTTGCTCATTTATCAAGACTCAACCCAATGCCCATCTATCTCCTCAAAGATACTGATCCCTACCCAGGGAGAAATGTTCTCTTCTCCCTTTGTGGCTACGAGGAACCACAAACACTTTGTGATAGACTGGAGTATTGTTTGACGAATATTCACTCCCCTCCCCTCCTACTGTGAGCAAAATGTCTTTCCCTGTCTCAATGACTTGGCCACATCACTTGCTTTGGCAGTGGAATGTGAGTAGATGTGATGCAAGTGGAGAATTTAAGTCCATTGCATGATTTGGCTGGGCTCTGGTGCACCTGTCATTCATTTGCCATGAAGACATCTCCCAGGTAGCCTCTGGTCCAAGGAGAACAAACACACATGAAGCAGATCTGAACCCCACAGTCTTGACCCAAGCGCAGTCAACCCAGAGCTTGAAGCAGAACTGCTCCAGCAGACCATTGGAACCGTGAGCTAAAAAAGATTGCTATCTGCCACTGTGAGTTTTGGTGGGCGGTGTGTCACACTGCACTGCTGTACCAAGAGTTGATTAATATATACCTTAATTTCATGTGTTTTTTACACATCTTGAGAATAGTTATAACAACATTAAGAGCTCTTAATAGATTTTTTAACATAAAACTCACTCTTTTAGATGTATAATTCAGAATATTTCAGTATTTCCACTAAGTACTATAAATAAATGGGCAAACATCACCACTATCTAATTCTAGAATATTTCTATCACCGCCAAAAGATATCCATAGGCATTATTAGTCTCTTAGTAGATTTCAAAATAATGAGTAACTTAATAAATGATATGTAAGAAAATTCTTAGAACTCTTATTCCAAACTAGCATTAATGATATAAATATTGCATTAAAAAGATGTGTCTCCAAAAGGGTATTTTGAGATCTTTTTAAATTTTATTTTAAAAATAATTTATACTCACATTCCCCATATATCTCCATATATTTAAAATATCAATACTTAATATTCTTTTATATTGCTATTGCAAGGCAAAGTCCATTTGGGGATTTAATTTTCAATCTACAGATCACAGAGAGATGCTTACACTAAAAGACACAAAGCATTCAGGAGGAAAAAAATTGTCACATGCTTCAAAGCTATCAGTAACTGAGGAAACCGTGACACAGAATTTGCTTTTGCACTTTAACAAAATATATTGGTCAAATGCCAAAAACAAAAATCTCGAAATTTCCACTAGTAAGGACCAGAGCTTCAAAAATTAGCAAATCTGCACTTTAAAACAGAAATTTCAAAATCCAGAAAATGACAGGATTGAAAAACTATTCTCATTAGATAATCGACACCATACTTAAACACTGTTACTCTTTCTTTTTATAACAAAGAAAACTATTTTTTAAAAAACCCTATAATGACAAGCTCATTTCACTCTATTATCAAAGAGAGAGAGGTCTTATTTCAGAGAGTAATTCCATTAAAGAGATGCCTTTGGAAAAAAGTTTTATTACAGACTTGAATGTTGAGTAGTGGGATAAATAGGCAAAATATTCTAAACTCATAGGCAAAATATTCTAAACTCAAAAAACATATTTTCTACATACAGAAAAAAGCACCTTAGACTGTGTTTTGCTGTGCTATATGAAATTATTTTACCATTTAAGAAACCTAGGAAACTGTCCCTGTAACCACTACTATCCCTTAAAAAAAAAAGTGAAAATCTGACCAAGGACTAGCAAAGCTACCAGTGAGCTTTCAAGTACCCTGACGGCGCCTAAACTGTCCAACCGGTTTTTATTTTTACCCTCCTCTTTCCCGTACAGGCTCTGCATAGGATCCAGCTGCGCTGTGCCAATCTGGGTCACTCAGCCAGAGGATCAGTGGGTGACAGCCGCCGAACCCACTTTTAGAAGGCCCACATGCCTGGGAAGCGCACAGGCACAGGGCTGAGCATTCTCCAGCAGACGACAACCGTGTGGTTTTGCTATTTCTAGGCTTCAGCCTCCACAAAATACATCCTCACCTGAGGAATGTGAAATTTAATGGGGAAAACAAATCAGATTCTGGTATTGGATACTTTCATTTCTAACATTTTTTAAAAGCTGCTCTTTTATATAATTCAGTAAAAAGGTCAATATATATTGAGAAAAAAGGAGAATTGAAGTACCCAGTTTGGACCTTTTTATGTTATTTTTTTCAGTTTTATTGAAATATAATTGACAAATAAAATTATAAGATATTTAAAATGTACGTTGTGATGATTTGATACAGATATGTATATATATTGTGAAAGGATTCCTCCCACCTAGTTAGTTAACACATTCCGTTACCTCACATATTTATTTATATATTTGTTTATATATATATATATGTGTGTGTATATATATACACACACATATATATGGGTTGTGGTTTTCTTTTTGGTGAGAACATTAAGTTCTACTCTCTTAGCAAATTTCAATTACACAGTATTATCAACTACAGTCACCACGTTATACATTAAATCTTCAGACTTTATTCATCTTATGCCTGAAAGTTTGTACCCTTTTGCTAACCTCTTCCTATTTCCCCCACCCTCACCTCCTGGCAACCACTCTTCTACTCTCTGTTTTCACAAGTTCAACTTTTTTTATAAAGATTCCACATATAAGTGAGACCATACAATATTTGTCTTTCTCTGTCTGACTTATTTCACTTATAATAATGCCTTCAAGATCCATTCATGTTGTCACAAATGGTGAGATCTCCTTTTTTATGGCTAAGTAGTATTCAACTGTGTGTGTGTGTGTGTGTGTGTGTGTGTGTATGACGTCTTCTTTATCCATTCATCTGTTGATAGACAGTTACGTTGTTTCCATATCTTGGCTATTGTAAATAATGCTGTGATGAACACACAGATACATATATCTTTTTGAATTAGTGTTTTTGTTCTCTTTGGAAAAATACCCAGAAATGGAACTGCTGAATCATATGGTAGTTCTATTTTTAATTTTTTGAGGAACCACCATACTGTTTTCCATAGTTGCTGCACTAATTTACATGCTCACCCACAGTGCATAAAGGTTCCCTCTTCTACACGTCCTCACCAACACGTGTTATTTATTGTCTTTTTGAGGATGGCCATTCTAACAAGCGTGAGGTGATATCTCACTGTGGTTTTGATTTGCATTTCCCTGATGATTAGTGACGTTGAGCACCTTTTCATGTACTTGTTGGCCATCTGTATGTCGTCTTGGGAAAAAAGTCTATTCAGTTCCTCTGCCTATTTTTTAATCAGATTGTTTGTAGTTTTGCTATTAAGTTGTGGGAGTTATATTACTTTTTAATCAACACTTCAAAATCAATCTGATTCACTCAATCACACTTTTACACCTAGTAGAACCACTTAAGTGCTGGGTTGGGCACCTGACACTCAGTGATATCTCTAAAACTGACCCTTTTCTAATCTTCTAAAAATAGGAATGAAACAATCTATTAATGCCTTTTTTAACCAATCTTAGATTATAACCCCAAACTCACCTCCAAGAAATAGCCATTGTTCTCAGTTTTTTAACTATGTCCTTGTTTTTCTCTATAGTCTTGCCACCCACGTACACATTCCTATATATTACCGCATTTTAATTAAAATACTGGTAAGGTTTATTGGTAATCTCATCATCATCTACTTCCCCTAGGTTTTCCTTTAGGGAATTCACCACTTCACTGTTGGGTAGCAGCCAGTGGTAGGGATGGACCAGGGTGGACCCCGACTGACTTCAGCTAACCAACTGACCCACTCCCCGGGTGATCATGAAAGAGGGCTGTGTCTCCTTTCTGTGGCCAGAGGGTGTAAAGAGAATATGAGGACTGGAATTGCTCTTGTCCCGCCGAGTCCTCAGATGGAAAAGCCTGGACTTTCTGGAATGCTGTAGGGCAGGCATGGATACATTACATAAAGCCAGAGCATAAAGCCATGCAATGTACAGCACAGTTGAAAGGCTGAGAGAATCCTTGTCCTTACTGATACCATTGAGCCGCTGAGTCAGCCTCATCTGAAGTAGGAATCTACCTCCAGACTGTCAATAGGCCAATACACCATCTTTTTTCTAAAGCCACTTTAGGTTGGATTTCTGTTTGTTGCAACCGTCAGAATACTAACTAAAACACACAGAAGAATGTTTGAATGAAAAAAATCACTAAACACACCCAAATAAAAGCCAAATGAATAGGAAAAAACATTTTTAACACATTATACAATTCACAACTCTTGATGCAAGTTAAAAGTCAGTGGTTTATTATGTCAGAGCAACCCCAGGGTCCATCAGGCCACTTGGGAACCAAGACCATGACATATGCATTAGAATGTAGGGTTAGAGAGATGCCTAGGGTCTCATCTGCATAAAATCACTCTCTTTTCCAGGTAGCAGCAACTGTCAAGCAGTGTACTGGGTAAAGAGATTCATTTGGGGAGTTTCTTTAAAAATACTGAAAACATTTCTAAAGCCAACACGGGCCTCCAGCATCCTGGGGCATCATCCCCATCTCCACCCCACCCCACCTCTTCACTACTGCCCCCCCACCCCATCACCAATATCCTTCAAGGTTGCCCTTGGTGACGAGCCTGTATCACATCCCACAGCATGGTGGTTACTAGCAGAGGTAAAGCAGCCAGACTGCCTGGGTTTGAAGATCAGCTCCACCACCTAATGGCTGTGTAACCTTCGACTATTTACTTATTTCTCTGTAAAATGGGAGTAATAAGAGTTTGCACCTAGCTCACACGATGGTTGAGAAGTTAAATGCTTAGAATAGGGCCATAGGCAATACACCCTCATAAATTATTATTATTTTTTAATTTATCTATTTAATTTATTTATTTTTGGCTGCGTTGGGTCTTCGTTGCTGCACACGGGCTTTCTCTAGTTGCGGCGAGCCGGGGCTACTCTTCGTTGCTGTGCGTGGGCTTCTCATTGCGGTGGCTTCTCTTGTTGCAGAGCACGGGCTCTAGGTGCGTGGGCTTCAGTAGTTGCAGCGTGTGGGCTCAGTAACTGTAGCACCCGGGCCCTAGAACGCAGGCTCAGCAGTTGTGGCGCACGGGCTGAGCTGCTCCGCAGCGTGTGGGATCTTCCCGGACCGGAGCTCGAACCCGTGTCCCCTGCATTGGCAGGTGGATTCTTAACCACTGCGCCACCAGGGAAGTCTCAAGCCCTCATAAATTATTATCATGAACTATGATAATTTGAAGAAGTGTGGAGAAAATCTGGTCCCTGTCGTCCAACAGAGAGCCAGCCATGGCCCTAGGCTAGGGCCAGGCAGCTCTGAGGACTCCCACCTCCTGCACCAGGCTGAGCAGCCCTCCCTCCACCCCGCCTTCCAGCTTCATCCCGCACCTCCCTCACCCTGACTTCCAACACACCCACCTCACTGGGCTCCTCCAGCGCTTTCTGTGGAGTCTTCACACACCCCTCAGCCTCCACCTGGAACACAATTTCTTGCTCTCTGTTGTCTGGTCAGTCCCTGCTCATCCTTTGGGTCTCAGCTTACACAGCACTTCCTCAGAGAGGCTGCCTGAGGCCCCACAGACCAAATGAGGCCCAACCCTCTCCATGTCCACACAACCGGCTCTTCCCTTTCTGAATGTGCATCACACACACACAGAATTCTATGTTCAGGGTCTGTCTCTCCTGGTAGAGTGTAACTTCACAAGGGCAGGGACCACATTTGTCTCATCTACTCCTGAGTTCTTAGGATATGCTCAATAAATATATAATGAATGAACGAATAATGTCCCAAACTGAGACAAGTTGCCAATATGTATATACTGGCTCAGGAAGGCCACACGAGTCGCAGCCTAGAAGCCAGCAACCCTCCGGACAAACCACCTACACTTACCCTCAAGTCTCAGTTTCCTCATTTCCAACTCGCCTCATTTCCAAGAGCTTCTCACCCACAACAAATAATTCTCATAGGTTCCATTGGGGAGAAGGACACTGCTCTAAGTACCACCAAGGCATAAAGTCCCAAAGAAAAATGCCTCAGGAAAAACAATGCACTATTCCACCACCTCTCCAAAATCAGTAGGAGCTTCTCTGAGGAATGTTGTCCAAGGTCATCTGACAGTAGATAGGAAATATGAAGTTCCTAAAAATGTTTCCTTAGGACCCAAGATCCTCAATTCCAGCATCAGGAATCTTCCAGCGGTTGTTTTATACATCTGTGTGTGTGTGAGCCTGTGAGTGATAGTAAGTCTGCACAAGACACTAAGATCCAAGTATTTCTACTATAAAACAACAACGCACATTCCTAAAAATGAATCAGTAATGTCCCAAAGTAAGACAAACAACCAAAAACCTCATATTTTGCAAAATCAAACACTAAAATATAACAGGGCTTATGGAAAATTTAGAGGTGGGGCAGAAGGCTCAAATCCCATTCAACTTTATAACCAGAACACTAACAAAAACAATGAGAAACTGAGAATTACTAGCACAAATAAAAAGATGCTTTCTATTTCCTATTATAGAATAAATGTGGAATTTTACCAAAAAGGTGGGGTGGGGCAAGGGTGCAGTATGGAAAGCGTGTGAGGAAAGACTGAAGCTCCTGCATTATGGAGATAAGATAAGACACACAAATATCTGGGAAAATCAGACTTTTTAATCAGTGCAAAGCCAGATGGAGCCCAGAGCGAGAACAAGGTGCCATCGCCTCCCCCGTTCACTTCCACTAGCCTCCTTTGCTTTCAATTACCGCTAATTGGTGATGCAAAATACTAAGGTGCTAAGAAAAATCTCATACAAACCACCGCAACTTGCATCTTAAAAGCATCACATCCTATTTCTCAATTGCATATGAGATAATTCACACTACGGAAACATAAATTATAGCAGAGCCAACTGCATTTGCTCAGAACACCAGGGGTCCATGCCGGGTAAGGGGTCTGAGAGTGGAGCTGCGACCAGGAGGTACCAGATGTGTGAGCCAAGAGAAGCACCATTGCGAGGGGCATCATTTAAGGGCCCTGGAGCCACATCGGATCAGAGTCCTGACCAACTTGCCTGCCAGTCTTAACATGACTAAAACTTACTGGAACAGGCACAGTAAAGACCCTTGAACTGGTTCGGTGGGCAACAGATATGTGTTACACAAGGACTAAATAGGATGACAAATGTAGAGCAGCCAGCAGGGACACACACTAACTACACATGCTTTTCTCCCTCCTGTTAATAATAATTTCTGTTCCAGGACTACTTGAACACAGATGGGGAGCCAGGTCTCAACCAGAGGGAAAGAGATTGGTGAAGAGAAAGGAAGTAAAAATAGTTCCACCCATCGGCTATGGTTTATTCTGCTCCTATAATGGTTTTTCATCATAGTTGTAACCACTCGCCTGCCAAAATTTATCTTTTTAAAAGCAACGAAAGGGCTCCAGTTCCACAGAATGTGCTCAGGAATCACAGAGATGGAACTGTTTCCTAGCAACTAACAGTACCATGCACACAGAAGATGCCCACTAAACAGCTGCCAAGGGAAAGAGGAAGCCAGAGGTCACCTGCTTGCTTAGATATTTGGGATCATGATCCTTTTAGAAGTTTTGCTTTTCCTTCTAGAGCATAGCAGTCACCAGCCCAAGCTCAAGCTCTGGAACAAAACTGCCTGGATTCAAACCCCAGCTCTGCCACTTATTAACTATGTGACTTCAGGCAAATCAATGAACATTTCTGTACTCCAGTTTTCCCGTCATGTATTGATAAAATGGGCATAAAATGGTGCTTACCTGAGAAGCACCTTATCTGCTGGGCACAGTGCTAGGTTATTACATTACATTACATTACATTATATAGTAACTCAAGCACCGAGACTAGCAATGCCACATGATAAGTGCTCTAGAAGTGTGTTAACTATTATTATTTTTATTTGTCACTGAACTAGCTACCTTATCACTACATTATCACATTCCGTCAATTCTTGCAACATAATGAATCAGGCCTCCACTTGTCACCCACCCCTCCTATTTATGACATCTTGCAAGGTTCCTGAGGAAACAGGCGGCAACCACGTCTGTTGGTTGATAACAACATTCAGCTCCACAAGCTCCTTTTTAAATTTTCTGTAGGAAAGGCAGAGAGGATGCCATTTCTCAGTGTTTCCACTGGGTCATGACAATGAATGGTCATAGCCATAGTCACTTATTAATACCAGCTGCTGGTCATTAGTTTTTACGGGGTATTGTCCTTTTAGAAATACCTATCTAATAAGAATTCATACAGATGACCACTACAGTAAAATTCCTCCGTGCTTTTTCTTTAGCTAGATCCTACAACAGGGGAGAGAGAGGAGCCTGACTGAGAAAGAGGGGGTGAGAGTCCCGAGGAGCCTGACTGATTGGTTGAGGTGGGGAGAGAAAGAGGGGGTGAGAGTCCCGGGGCAGAATGCTGGGGAGCATGTTTATTTAAAGAAAGGTGATGTCTGCTCTCCAGCCCTGCAGACAGAAATGCCAAGTGCAGTGAGCCCTGTACCAGTCCAACCTGAGGGGAAGGGTGGCCTCCTAAATAATTCCTTCAACTGATATCACCTACCTAAGAGCCAAGAGTGGAATCACTTTCCAAGTGTCCAATCACTGACTGTCTCCAGGCAACTACTGGGTAAACTGCTTTTTTTAATCAGTCTTTAAAAAAAAAAAAAATTTGCTTCCTGTCAGGGCAGCAACAGAGTCTATTTTCTCTGCCACGGCAGAGTCCAAGTGCCAATCAGGCAATCATAGCTGGGCACAAGCTCACCGGGAAATCTCTCGGGCAGCAGGGAATATGGCTGTGAGGCCCTAATGGGGAGCAAAGTGAATAAATTGAAGAGGAGTGAGACGATCGCTAAGAACCCAGACCTTGGCCACAAGAGCTGTGGGGTTTATCAAAGTAGGTAGATCCCAAGCAACCATATATTCATTACAATGAAATATGACAATTTTCTAATAGAGATGAATTCTAAATGTCAGGTGTGCACAGAAAAGGATTAGTGGGCTTAAAGGAATCAGCGAGTCTGCCTCAGAGGCAGTCATATTTAAGCCCTGTCTGGAAGGATTTGTCCCTGGAGAAGTGGAGAAGGGGCACTCCAGGGTGCCCCTACCTCAACCACCATCCTCCCCTTTCTCCTAAGGAACAGAACCCAGATTATTACATGGAAACATTACACCCTCCCCTGCAATCAGGAGCGGCTATGTTACTGAAATTCTGGGCAATAAAATGGAACCAGAAGTGTCAGGAAGACTTTTCTAAAAGACATCTTATAAGGAAAAGATGCACTCTTCATTTTCCCTTCCTCCCTCTTGCTTCCTGGAAAGGTGACGTGATGATGAATCTCTAGCAGCCATGTTGGACCATGAGGAAGGGGATCTAGTGGTAAAAGACACCTAAGTCACAGAGTTTACAATTTCTGGGGCTCCCAAATGACATGTGACTTTATTAGTTTATAAAGCACCTTCTTTCAGAGGAATTTGGGAGACAAGTTCCCAAATCAAAGGACATCTGTGGGTCACGACCCAAAGTCTCACACAAAATTGCTCTGCTTACTCACTGAAAAGTAGGCAGGTTTCTTGCAGCCCCTTCTCACTTCAGAGTGGAATGCAGCGTCTACAGCCCCTATTCTGTGTTAAGAATTTTAATCCCAGAGTCCAAGCTTAAATGTAAATCCCAAAGTCCTCTCTGCCATTTCTCCTAGAAGAGGGTCTCTTGATTTATTGTGCCTTGGTCCTAAGTGGTATGTAGACCATCATGCAAACCCCACTCTAAGTGGCCGGCAAGAATATTTGAGAATTTCTGACTCAGCTCCCTTCTCCGCCCCCTCCCTTACATACACACCTGTTAAACTATAAGAGCATAAAAGCATGTGTTGTGTGTACACATAAGCTCTTATCTCAATAAATTAGCACCAGTCTAATTCCCTTGCTCAGCACCCTTCACTGGTCTCAGCTTACATATTACTTCCACTATGAGTCCTTGTCTGCCTAAAGTTCTTTTCTCTTAAGTCCCCCATTCTTTGTTGTCATAGCAATTATCCCAATTTGTTATCATGAATTTATTGTTTAAGCTCTACCTCACACACACCACAACTACACTGTACTTTTCCTGCGAGCAGGATTATGTTTACTCTGTTCGCCACCTAACCTTGGTTCTCAGCACTATGCCTGGTATATGGTTGGGGCTTAGTTAACACTTTTCAGGAAATGAATATTAAAATTTGTTTAAAACACTTTCACACATTAATGCTTATTTTCACCATTAATGCTTACTTTTAGTGTTTACACTGAAGTGAACTTATAAGTGAGTGACAGCCAAGCATCCCAAATAATTATTTTCGTATCTTAAACCATTTGACTGAGCCTATCCTAGCCTTCATTCAGTTTCCCATTAGAATAAAATAATTGTTTGAATATCATTTTTTTAAATATTTCTTAGGAGAGGAAAAGAGAGCCGTCTGCTCCACAATAAATAACTTCAATTCCTCACTTAGTGTCCCACTTGGTAAAAAATAAGGCTGAGGACTTTTTTATAACAGTACTGGGATGTAAAAATTTTAAAAAGCCCTTCTGCCCTTGACCTTTATAAAAAACAAAAACAAGTGTAGGTCTATTCTTACATGGTCTCCTAATGGGCTCTTTAGGAATAGAAGGGTGGGGCACATCCCTAACTTCTAAGGTTGACCAGGAGGCCGAGCTCCCTCCTACAATGGCTGTAACTGTCACAGTCAGAATGCAGAGCCGTGGAAACATGGAGCTTTCTCAGCCTAACCAATATTTTATCCTTAAGGTCCCAGCATAAATAAAAGGATACAGTTTTGCTGATAGTATAAGTTTAGTGAGAAAAGGTGGCAGCCAAGATATTCCTTAGGTGCATGTTTTATGACTACGTCACCTTGTTTTTTTCCCCTTATGCCAAAGTTAATTCCCTGAGATTCGACGGCCACCCCATCAGGGTTAGCTACATGAGGACATCTCTTTGGGATTATTGTTTTCAACATTGCAAACATGGAATTTTACCACAGCAGAGCTGAACTCCATGACATCATTCTTCTTTGCAAAGAGAGATATAACATCTCCCCGTGTCCAGGCAGAAGTCTTTCCAATATTCCATCATTCTTTTTATAAGGACTATTTTTTTTCAAGGACTATTTTTTTTCCTGTATCTTCTAGTAACCCTCTAATTTAGGCTCTTTTTATATTTCTCAATTACTTAAAAATAAAGTTCTGTTATCCTTTCCTTTCCTCACTTGACTGCACTGAAGTCCTCCTTTTTCCCACTCTACCCTCCCCCCCCACACACAAAAAGATCCTATCCGATACCTTTCCTTTGCTTCAAAAGTAAACACACACACATCCTTGGGAACAAATGAGGGGAAATATTATACAATTGTATTGCACAGTTTTCTAAATCACAGAAGAGTGAACTGGGCTTCAAAAAAATTAAAAACTCTAGCTCCAATGAAAGTAGTTTAGTCAAAAATCCACTAATGTTAAAAAAAAAAGTTGCACTATGCTATTAAAGCAGAAAAAAAAAAATCAACCAGTGTTAAGCGATTCAGTCCTTAACCGTGAAAATAAAGGCCGAAATGACTAGGGTTAGACTGGAATGTAGGTGACAGGGATGCTGACTACAGCCAAGATTCCCAGAAGTCACAGAGCTACTTTGTTTAGACCCTTCAGTTCTTCAGGATGGGACCGAGATACCTGCAGGAGAGGCCGCCAATCTCCTCTCTTGGAAGGACCTGCCTCTCGGCTGAACTCAACAACAAAACTGTTCCCAGGTGAGCTCCTGTCCAAACAGGAGAACTCTCAGGTAAGAGAGAAGGAGCTGTGGCAAAGGCCTCAGACAGATGTGCCGACAGCACTTAAACACATCAGCATGGGGAAGAGACAGCACTTTGCACCCATAGCCTTTTGTGTTTTGGAGCACAAGACAGATCACACAGGTAGTAGGTCTTTACTCAAACTCTCTGGGGAAGGTAAAGTATGGAATGATACACCTACTCAACTTCTCCAATAGAAAATGCTAAAGCACACATGGACTATTATGCATTTATTCATCCCCATATGGAACAGCCATTGGAGGTAAAACTGTAACAAGAGAGCCATAGTCCCTAATATCACAAACATAAAATATTCTAGAATATCTGTCCTCTTAAGTAATCGTATGTTAAGGAATCAGCAAGCTTTTTAAAAATTTTTTAAACTACTTACTTATTGGCCATTTGCCCTAAAAAAAACTTCAGTGGAGTGACTGGGAGCTGTAACAACAGGAGACAGAAACCGGAAGCTAGCAACTCTGAACTACAGACAATGCCATTGCCCAGTTCCGCCTTAGCAAAGTGAGGTGTGAAGGCAGCCAGCAAAGGCGCAGAGCCTGAGGGCCTTGGGAGCACCACCTACCTGGTGTCCCGCCCCTCCCCCACCCCATGTAAGGTCTGTCCCAGTGAGGACAGCCCCTCAGTCCTGGCAGCAGAAAGGTACAAACTGTGAAGAAAAACAAACTAGGGAGCCATAGCTTCTGAAATCCACATCATGACTCAGAAAAAAGGCAGGGGTGGGGGGGAACCTCTGCACAGTCAGAGGGACAGAAAGCTCAGTCCTTACAGAAATTTTCACACATGGTCCTAAATGTAGGAAGCACTATAAGGGATATGATCCTGCAATCCCACTCCTGGATATATATCTGGAGAAAAACATAATTCGAAAAGACACATGCACCCCAATGTTCACAGAAGCACTGTTTACGATAGTCAAGACATGGAAGCAACCTAAATGTCCATCAACAGATGAATAGATAAAGAAGATGTGGCGCATATATACAATGGAATATTACTCAGCCATAAAAAGAAGGAAATAATGCCATTTGCAGTAACATGGATGGACCTAGAGATTATATACTAAGTGAAGTAAGCCAGAGAAAGACAAATATCATACGATATGGCTTATATGTGGAATCTAATAAAAGGATACAAATGAACTTATTTACAAAACAGAAATAGACTCACAGACATAGAAAACAAACTTATGGTTACCAAAAGGGAGGGGGGAAAGAGGGATAAATTAGGAGTTTGGGATGAAAATATACACACTACTATGTTTAAAATAGATAACCAACAAGGACCTACTGTATAGCACAAGGAACTCTACTCAATATCTTGTAAAAACCTATAATGGAAGAGGATGTAAACAAAATATATATATATGTTTTTATATATATGTAAAAGTGAATCACTTTACTGTACACCTGAAACAAATACAACATTGTAAATCAACTATATTTCAATAAAAATAATAATTAAAAAAAAAAAGATAACAAGGGCTTCCAAGTTAGACAGCCTGGGTTTCGAATCCTGACTCTAACCAGTACTTCCTGACTAGGTGACCCTGAGCAAGTCTCCTAATTCCTGGAAGCCACAATGTCTTCAGCTGTAAATTTTGGATATCTGGGTACATATATTTGTAGAAGTTAAGAAAGGATGCTTTCGATTAAAGTCCTAGTTTTGCCACTTACTTGTGACTTTGGGGAAGATATTTTCTCACCTGTAAATGGGGATAATAACAGTACTTACTTCTAAGGGATTAATGAGTTTTTCACCCTGTGCCTGACACATAGTAAGTACTCAGTAAATATCAGCTATTATCATCATGAGCCCTGGTTTCATCACCGTCCTTACCATTATCTTGTTACCCCTAGCTATGACACTTTTAAGTTTCAGGATAGTGCAAAGCAAAAAGAGAAGTTTCCAGGCCAATTGCCAGGAGCTGCCTGGTCCCACCTAGCACCAACTTCCACTCACAGAATCACCGGCCAGATGTTCACATCATGGCTCCATTGTCATCCATCAATAGAGAGCCGGGGACCCAGAGATCCAGTTGCTGGGGAACACACACCCCACTCCACCGCCCTCTTGGTGGCCAGAGCTCAGTCTGCTCATTTGGAGCTTGCCTGATGCAAACTTGGTTTCCAGGGAGATGCTGGGACCAGAAGAGCCAGCCCCACCTCCCACTCCACTTCCCCTTTCCCCAAATCTGTGGGACCTCACTGTTCTCCTACCACGTGACAGCATTGTGTCATAGCAGCCCTTGTATACAAACAAGCCAGACTATTTAAATGTCACTGTGAGAATGATGCTGCCTGCTCTCATTTCCATATCTATTCAGACCACCACTCCTTTCTTGAGCTACCCAGAAAAGTTTTTCTTCCTCTTCCCTAGCTCTCCATGCAGAGTAGAGAACCATATGCAAAGTTAAATCTTTGTTGTAGTAAAATGATGTAAGAGTCATCAAGTCCTGACAGAGAAGGAGAATTAGAATGACTATATAACTCATGGCATATGTTCATTCATCATTACATCGCGAATGTCGTATGTTCCTGGCCACCAAAAGCTACATTCTCTCAAAGGCTACAGATAAATTCTCCCAACTGCCAAACAATACAACAGCTTTCAGTCTTGGAGAGCTAAGGTACCCTCGGTGCTTTTAATCTTCAAAAGCAGGTCCCAGTTGAATAAGAAAACAATTCTATGTGAGCGGGGGAGGGGGGGGGAGATGACCCAAAATGATGAACTGATCCCTCCCAGTACTAGTTCCCACTCATGTGAAATACGGGTTAGGTCACAAATGAGATTATATGCAGCACCAAGCCCCACAGGCATGCTATGATTAAAGTTAAAGGAGTCCAGAAACGTCTCAAGTTGAGAAGTAAGGCTGAGTTGGGTTGAAATTTCCAACCCCTTCCTAAAGGCCTGGCAACTTGCTCCAAATCACAACTGAAACTGAGTTGAAGCGACATCTGTTTCTCCAGAAAGTGTTTGGCATTGCAGAGGAGAACTACAGATTAGAACAGATAAACACTCTTGTGGGTGGAGAAGCAAAGGGGATGGGGGAGACCAAGAAAATTAGAATCATCTACCTGCTAACATAGTCTTGTAACTCAATAACTACCATCACAGGGGGGCGGGGGGGGAGGGAAAGATGACAAAGAAGGGAGGAAGGAGGAAGGAAAATAAATGGGGGACTTATTCTTCTTCTACAGGGAGTTGACACAACGTCAATGAACAAAACACTGCTACCCTGGAGTTGAATATTCAGACAACCACCATTTGTTTAACGATTTAATGTTGGATTGTGTGCAAGAAGAGAGGAATTGAGCATTCTGCTTGGAGTTTGGTTAACAAACACTATGCGTTAAACTTAAATTGTCAACACAGTATTGAGGAATAATTTTCTAAACCTTATTGGACCATCAGGATCATCTTATCAGTTGGTATTACTGGTTTTCCTCTGATGCCTAAATCTCTTTTAACTCAAGTCAGAATAACACGCAACACCTACTTAACTTCTAGTCCAGGTATCTGGAGCTAATAAGGTAAGACAATAGAATTAGGTCAGTAGACAACTGAATTATATTTTTTACACTAAAAAACTCAGGGTTCTGAAGATTTTCTTCCAAAATCAGCTGTAGTTGTTATTAACAACAATAGAAGCAATAACAGTATTAATAAAGATAACAGTGGTAATAGTAGCAGTACTACAGTAGTAATGGTAGTAGTGATATTAATAGCAGTAGTAATATAATGGTAATAATAATAATGATCACTACTTAAGCAGCACTTCCTAAATGCTGCGTGCTATTCTAAGCATCTTAAATGTATTAACTTATTTCATTCTCACAGCACTCCTTGGAGGCAGGTAAGCTACTATTAGTACCCCTGTTTTACAGATGCTTTGAACAATATCTCTTTGTTATTTTTGTTGTTGTTAACGACTAGCGCTAGCTTTCAAAGAAACTATTTAGAACCAAAAGGAGAAGAAACACAGCCTGTCCAATGTCACACAGCTAGAAGGCAATACACCTGGGATTCCAACCCAGGCTGCCCAGCCCCAAAGCCTGACCTCTAACCGCTGTGCTGCACTCACTGCCCCTTTGCTTTGGAAGGCCTTCTAGAAAAGGAATGTGGAAGGAAATTAGGCCCCTGCCTGCTGGTAGCCAGAGTTAATACGTGAAGTTTGCGTTTCCTTCAGGAGTCTCCCCAAAGCCACATTAAGACACGTAGCCTGCTCCGACAGCTATAAAAAGTCGCTGGAAGTGTTATGGAACTGTTCCCACCTGGCCTGTGACCTCCATCAGGGCTTTCACCTTTGCCAGCCAAGGCAGAAGCTGGGGGTGGGGTGAGATGGGGGCATGGTTCCCAGGCCACCGTTTCCTGCCCAGTAACACAGCCCTCAAACAGCCAAGACTGCAGGCCGAGAGAAATTCCTCACTAACAAGTTATCTCCTGGAGCTTGTTCCCTGAGCCTTTATTAAGAATGAACAGTTTTCTCACCAATCCATGACTCAACGAAGACCAGGGACTGAAGAGGAGAGAAAAACTGCAAAGTTTGTTTATTAACCTGCTGCACCCAAGGGAACATTTTTCTGAAAGGGTGAAATTCCTGACTACTCAAAAGAAAAAGGAAGAAAAAAAAAAAAAGGCTGTGGGAAATTTAATCACCAACTGAACAAAAGTGAAAAACAAAGCCCTACCAATGAGGATGTTGCCGAAGACAACGGGGCCCCTAAAGGAGATGCAATTGTCTCGAGATAACAGTCCCCCTGGGAACTCGGCTCACACTAAGTACTACATTATTGCTATATTAGCCGAGGAATCTTTGTTCACTGGGCAACTGCGCGCAGAACCATCTGTTACTGCTCCTGGGTTCCCCCGGTTTGCAGACGCGGCATTTACATTTCAAGAGGAATCTCCGGGAAGGAAGAGGGACGGTCTCTATCTCTCCCCGGAGCAAACACCTTTTTATACAGCCTGGGAGGGGAAGCTCTCCTTTCCGTGAAACCCAACTCCGCGATTGAAAGGAGATAGGCCGCTTCAATAATGCACACGCACAGCGCCACGACTGCTTCGTCCTAAAGCCACGCACTGCCCGTCACGGCTTTCACATTCTCAAATTGGTAGATCTGGTAAAGCACCCAGAACAATGCCCAACTGTCTATAGGGCCCAATGGGGCTCTGCTTTCTTAAGGAAGCCCTTCTTGTTTTTAAACCTGTGGAACCAGGACAAAAGCTGATATTCTGCACTGCATAATATTTAGCTTGAAATATACCACCACTTAAAAACAGACTGTGACCTGGGCTGAAGAAAATGTTTTAGATCGTAATCTAAGTGGGGGCTAGAGTACTATATACCTAGGTGAAAATTCATGGAGGTGTGCACTTGAGATGTGTGCACTTTCCTATGTGCAAATGATCCCACAATACATTTTTTTAAAGTATAGTATGTATGCCCGTGTTACTCACAATTAAGGAAATGGGGAATACACCGCTTGCCTTCAAGAACCGTAGAGTGCTCTGCTCTTACACCCTCCCCTCATCACCATCCACATCCAAAATCTCTCCTGAGAATTTTAAAGTTCAAGAACATGAAAAACACAGCTCTCCAACTCTCAACCAAGCCAGTGACTACAAATGTTTCCTGTATGTCCTGTGAGCCCAAGTATGCAGCACAGAGAAAGCACCTGTCACAGCCCAAGCCGTGCCAGCCACATCTCACAAATAAAAAGCCACGGTCTTTTTCTCATCTGCTCATTAGCCATCAAATTATGAGAGACACGACTGGGGCTTTTAGCAATAGAGCCTCGAGTTTATTCTTCTGTTTCTTTAACCCTATTTTAAATAGATCTTTCTAAACTTTGCTTGACACTCTTGCTTGTATGAAGCAGGTTAACCCTGTAAGGTGCAGGCCTGTGGCTGGAGCATTAGAGCAGCATTAAGTGAGGGTGGTTTCTCCAGGCATCTCAGCAGATTTAAATCTGTACCATCGTAGCTCTGTTACCCCAGCAGCAACAAGGGTGTCACTAAGTGACAGTCTGAGTACTAAGAGGCTTCACCATTGCTGGATCATGACTTAGCGGTACATTTCTTCCTTTGAACTACCAGGGAGGGAGAGCTGCCTGTCCCTGAGGAAAAGAGGGTCAAATTCGCCTCCCACTAAGCCTCAAGAAAGGCCGCCAGCCGCAAAACAGAGGCTCACTGCACGGATCATAATGGGTCACCTTTCCCCGCTCGCACCCTCCTAGCGTCCTGACCCCCGCAGACACTTCATTTCGGGAGCGCAGGGCCACCAAGCTGCATCTACAGATAAACATCGAGAATCAGGATCGCCCAGCGAGCGCTTCCTGGACTGAGTCGAGAGCTCCAGTGATTTCCCTGGCCTGCCACCGAGTCATTTAAGAAGTGAAATATGCCAACGGGGCCGGGTACCCAGCACCTGGGAGCCCGTCCCACCGCCTCTGCGATGGAGTGGGAGCTGCCAATGGCTGGGCAACGTCTCTGCGGATGGCGCATTCTCAGGTGGGTCTTGCAGGCTCCCCGGCCCTCTGCGCTGTGCCAGCCTCACACCTGACCCGGTGCCAGGAATACAGCCAGAGGCTCCGGTGGGTATGCGCTTCCGTGGAGACACGCACAACTCCGCCCGGGAAGGGCGGGGAGGGGGAGCCAACGGGTGGAGGTAGGACTGGGAGCAGGACCCCCGACATGCTGCGTCGGCAAGGACTCCAGGGGCTCGCGCATAACGAGGCTTTGCGGCGCTTCTGCTCGCACTGCGCTTCCTTTGGCAGCGCCTGGAAGCGGCAGGAGCTGAGATTTGCGCGGCTGACGGGCAGGAAGGATGGAGGCTCAGGGGACCGCTTCCTGCCCCCCACACGCACAGCTAGACCGCAGTGTCCCCCCTTCGCGCCCACCCTCACCCGAGACGCCAGTGCCAAAGCGTCAGGGGGTCGCAGCTCGCTCGAGGCCCTGACGGGTGCCCCGGAGCAGCTGGCAAAAGAAAGTGGGGGGAGGCGAGGCTGGACCTGTCGTCAGTGTGTGTGCGGGTCGGTGGCTCCGGGCTGCCCCTGCAAAGCCCCCCGCCAGCCGCGGGCACCTACCTCGATCCACTTCTGCGCCTCGGAGAAGGCGGGCTCGGGGGGCGGCTCAGGCTGCAGGGGCTGAAGAGCTTCCAGACCGAGAGCGGCACAAGCCATTTGCGAAGCCCCGCGTCTACTCAAGCGCTGGGCCGCCGGGATGAGGACGGCCGCCGCCGCCGCCGCCGCCGCAGGAGCGCGCTCCCGCCCCTTCCCGCCCGCCCGCCCGCCCGCCCGCTCTCCTCCCCTGCCCGCCCCTCCCCCGCGCGGCGCAGGTCCCGGAGGAGAGCCGCGCTGCAGCCGAGGACGCCGCCGCAGCTGTTCCCAGCGCCGCCCGGCTCGGCCGCGCCGTGAGTCCCCGCGGGAGCGAGCGCGGAGGCGCCAGGAGCTCCCTCCCTCCCCACCTCCTCTGCCCGCTCCACCCACCCCCTCCGGGGCGGGGGTGTCAGCCACCAACTAAAAATAACCGAGAGTGAGCACTGGGTATCTCCCTCCCTGCCCACGACGCGACTGGGAGAGGGACTCGGGCAGCCGCCCCGCACGTCCCCGCGCCGCGCCGGCTGCGGAGGGGCAAGCGGGTCGGGCCGCACGTGGGAGACGCGCGGCGAGCCGGGCGCACGCGTCCCGGGGGAGCCCGCGCTGCCGCAGCCTAGCAGTGGCCGTCCGCACCTGCTGTCCCCCACTCATGGCCGCAGAAGTGGGGGGCAAGAGGCGCAGCCCTCTGACCCGATGCCAGGGATGTTCAGTCACCTGATCTTTTTGTAAGAAAAAAAAAAAAGATAAACGACCCTTATAAACTTTTTTCTCTGCGGGCAAGCTACCTATGTCCCAGTGTGTTGATTGATTTAACTCATCTTTATTGTGCACTTACTATGCGCTGGGGACACAGAGATGAAAAAAGGGAAGGGAAGGGGAGGGAAGAACTGGAAGATCCAGCCCTCAAAATAATTACATTCTAGAGGGAATGGGGTAAAACAAAAGAAGGTAATCGTGGAGAGTGATATATGCTAAGAAGATAAGAGAGAAAAGATCGGCTATGACCTGGGAAGAGAGTATTGGCTAACTTCGGACTGCCTCTCTACCTTCACCTGGGAGGCTGGCCTGTGAGTCCAGTTTCTGGTGATGGGAGGGAGGCAGGAGGTCATTAGGATGGAGGAGAGGGAAGTGGGGGTATTTTTGCTGCCTCTTCTGCAAAAGGCTGGGGGATTGGCGGCACCACTCCGCCAAGGCTGCCACTCTGTCTGGGGCCTCTCCTTGGGTTCTCTGAAGGTTCCCAGTCTCCTCTTGTGCCACCCCACTTCCCCAGGCCCACTGGGTGTAAAGCCTTCCCCATCCTATTCTGGTTTCTGGCCTGCCCACTCCCTGCTAATTGTCTCTTAATAAACTCTTCTCAGCCACCTTTATGTGAGCACGCCTGCTGTTTTGCCTGAGAGCCCAAATGATGATCAAGGAAGGTTTTCCTGACAAGATGACGTGATGAGGTGACATGAATGAGGAAGATGTTAATCATGCAAAAATCTGGAGAAACATTTCCAGATGGGTGCAAAGGCCTCGAGGTAGAAGTAAGCTTGGTAGGGTTCATGGAACCCACAGAAAGCCAGCGTTACTGGAGTGTGGTGAGCAAAGAATCAGGTGGGAATGATAGCATGGGAGAGACAGGCGAGATGGGGGGTGCCAGACCACAGTGGGCAGGGCAAGAAGTCCATGGGTGCCTCAGCAGCAAAGTCTCTTTCCTGTTCAGAGTCCAAGTTTAGACTTTGTCTAATTCTGCTGCTATAATGGGAGAATGGAACAAAAAGCAGGCCTGAAATTCCACTATTACTGGCTTTGGAGTCAGACAGGCTTTCGTTTATTTACTTTTAAAACACTTACATGGCACTTGAATTGTGCCAGGCACTGTTTTAAGTGCATTACAAATAATTGACTAACTCATTCCCTATTTCAACCCTGTAAGATACACTATTACCATGCCTGTGAAAAAACCAGGGGACTGAGAGGGGTGTCACACAGCTGGTGAGCAGTGAAACCCTGATTCAAGCCCAGACAGCCTGGCGCCAGATCTGCTCTTAACCGCACACCAAGCTGTCTTACTAGTCCCAGTCCAGACTCTGCCGCTTACAGTATGTGCCTCAGTTTCCTCATCTCAAATGAGGTTGAAATGGCAACATTTCAGCAAATCACTGTGAGGAACAAACAGGATCTCTGAATGTGAAAGGACCAAAACTGGGCCTGGCATATAATTACTGATCAGTACAAGCCAGCTGAGCTTCCCTTCCGTCCTGCCGTCCAGAAAGGACGAGAGGGAGAAGTTATAAAGAAGAGTGAAGAAGGCAAGCAGAGGAAAAGGGTTAGTAAAGTATAGTCAGAAGATGACCTTGTCTCCATGAAGAAACATGGTAAAGTAAAATAATTCACAAAATGATGCAGCACACTGACACGAGATGCCACTTTGGGCCGATTCCACTGCATGCAGTGACTAGGAGTAGGGGAAGCCTGCTGACCCAAATGACATATCTGCATCCATTTGAAAATGAGTATAAAAGTTAAGTCCACCATATGTCTGAAGTATCTGCTATCAAAATTGGCATTCGTACTAAAGCATATATTTTTCTTTCAGTACTTTTTAAGTGTTTTAAGGTTTATAATCACAAGGTGACATCTGCTTTGCCTGAACTCTGCTACCAATAACAAATTCGCATGTTACCAAAGACCTAAAGACTTAAATCCATAATAGCGTTCAAACCTAGCATCATTATCAATAATATTTACAAATCATTGTTAAGCACCTACTATGTGTAAGAGATTGTACTAGCATCAGAAGAATCCACAAAGGGACACACAGAATTTTCATTTCTGTATAGTCTAGCTTTCATATATAAAAGTAATGCCTGTTGGAAAAAATCTGAAAAATATAATGAGGAAAACTAATCCGGAAGAAACCCTACAGTTCAGAGATCATCATCACTATTTGGGAGGTGTGAAACAACATTTTGATTAGGAAAAAAAGTATAAGACAATATATGGTAAATGCCAAATGAGGGATATAATGTATTCAAAGAGCATGGATTTTTTGGTAACAGACTTCTTAAAATATCATTCACATACCATACAATCCACCCGCTTAGACTGTATAGTTCAGTGTTTTTTAGTATATTCAGAGTTGTGCAACCATCACCACATTAATTTTGGAACATTTTAATCCCTCCAAAAAGGAAACCTCATACCCTGTAGCTGTTATCCCCCTAACCTCGCATGCCCCCAAGCCCTGGCAACCACTAATCTACTTTCTGTCTCTATAAATTTAAGTATTCTGGACATTTCATATAAATGAGATCATACAAGGTGTGGTCCTTTGTGTGCGGCTTCTCTCACTTGGCAGAATGTTTTCAAGGTTCATCCATGCTGCAGCATGTATCAGTACTTCGTTCCTTTTTATGGACAAATAACGTGCCACTGTATGGCTATACCATATTTTGTATATCATTCATCAGTTGATAGGGCCTTGGGTTGTTTCCACTTTTTGGTTATTATGAATAATGCTTCTCTAAACGTTCATGTACAAGTTTCTGTGTGGCCATATGTTTTGGTTTCTCTTGGGCATATGCCAAGAAGTAGAATTGCTGGGTTATTTGATAACTCTATGTTTAAATTTTTTGATAAACTACCAACCGTTTTCCAAAGTATTGATAGCTACACCATCTTACATTCCCACCAGCAATGTAAAGGGTTTCCAATTTCTCCACCTCCTTGCTAACACTTGTCACTTTCCAACTTTTTGATTACAGATATCCTAGAGGGTGTGAAGTGGTATCTCCTTGTGGTTTTAATTTGCATTTCTCTGATGACTAATGATGTTAAGCATCTCTTCATGTACATAATGGCCATTTGGATGTCTTCCTGGGAGAAATGTCTATTCAGATTTTTGTCCATTTTTAAATTGTCGTTTCTCTTTTTACTATTGAGTTATGAATTCTTTATATATTCTAGGTAGGAGTCACTTATCAGATATATGATTTGCAAATATTTTCTCCATTCTGTGGGTTAACGTTTCACTTTCTTGAACCTGTCCTTTGAAACACAGAAGTTTTTAATTTTGACAAAGTCTAATGAATCTGTTTTTTTCTTTTGTTGTTTGTGCTTTTAGTGTCATATCTAAGGAGGCGTTGCCTAATCCAAGGTCGTGAAGATTTATGCCTGTGTTTTCTTCTAAGTTTTATAGTTGTCATTCTTACATTTAGATACTTAATCCGTATTTAGTTATTTTTGTAAAAGCATGGGTTTTGAGGTCAAACTTAGTGTGACAGTCTGGGTCTTCTGAGAAACAGACACCAAGATGGAATTAAAGGTGCAAGGATTTTATTAGGGAAATGACTGTGAGAGAAAATGCTGGGAAAGCAATCAAAGCACAATGCAAGTCTGACCTGAGTGAAGAGAGGAAAAGGAAGGTCAGGAAGAAACCTTGTTGTAGGCTGCCTTTCAGTCCAAGGAAGGTTCAGCGAGGCCATCAGAAGGTCCGTGAACCAAAGTCAGCTACCAGAAGAGTCCTGGGTCTCCTAGAAACAAGCCTGCCTTAGTATTCCTGCTGTATTCCTGCCGTATTTAGTAACTGGCTGGGGGCAGCCCAGTGGGAAATGCTGTTCAATGCAATCATGGCAATGGATTTCACAGCACAACTGCTGGGGCCCTTGGTCAGTTCAGCTCCCTGAAGGGCGCATTTCATAGATGCCACATGTTACGTAAGTGAAAATGTTATTTAACCTCTCTGAGTCTCCGTTTTCTTGATTAAGCACCTGTTTCCTTGCCTGGGACTTAGAAATCAGGGGGTAATAATAGTTTTGATGATATTATGTATATTTAAATATATATCTATTAATATATAAAATGCAATAAATCAATTGGACAAAGACTAAATTTCATTGTGTGTAATACTTTGAAGAATTATGGTTGGTGATAAATAAATGTACTAAACTTCTCATCCTCCAAGATCTGACATAAATGTCACCTTTTTGATGACTTTGCTAGCAACCATGTCAAAACTAGTCATCTCTTCTTCTGTGTTCCCATAAAGTAGTGATTCTCAACATAACAAGGTAGGTATGAGAATCTTTAGGAAGGGTTTTGAAAAATAATCCAAATTCATCATTGTTTGATTTTAAAGCCATTTAAAAATAACGTGAATAACAATTTTAATTTCCCAGACTATGACAGACTAATTTTCCTGTTATAAAACTCATATAAATGCCACACAAAATATTTTTTTAAATTTTTTACATGAATAGCCGAACTCAAAAGAAATTCCCAGGAAGCCAAAATGGAGAAGAAACATAAAACTAGAGCAGTGAGCTTATGAATTGACCCTCAACTGCCCTGTAGAGAGACCTAGTGAACAGTGGCCGCTAGACTCAGAAACATAGGGCTAGGGTTTTAGTCCTAGAAGTCAAGGCCCTGGGCCTGTGCCACGTGAAGAAATGAAACTGAGCAGCAACACACACACACAAACACATACGTATGTGCAATACTCTCACAGAGAAAGAATAGACCAGAAAATATTCCACTACCACCACCACCACAGAAAGAGACAATAAGGAAGCTTCTTTTTCTTGACCTCATCTCTGGTTGGGAGGTGGGTGAACCTCCCCTGAGAATATGTGAACAAAGGCCTAATCCACTGTATGGACAACTTACACAAGATCTGTGGCCTCCCAAGCTTAGAAATTAACTTAGAATTTGGTCTAGAAGCTCTTAGATACCTAGAAGAAGCAAATGTAAAATCCCTTTTGAAGACATGCCCTCCATCCAAGCCTCACAGGACCCTCCCCGCAGACAAACTGCTGAAAATAAGCTTACAATCCAAAAGTACAAAATGCATGCAAAAACCATGCAACCTAAACAAAATTCAAGAGACACAACAAAGAACTAATTAGACTCCCCAGAACAATTAGAAAGGTGTAGTCATAAATGTAAAACTCAAAGGATGTGTTACACTACAGGTTAGACACAGTGAAAAGAGAATTTGTGAACTAGAAGATGGACCTTTGGAAATTATATGGAATGAAGCCTAGGAAAATAGGAAAAAAAATGTTTAAAAGGGGTTAAGAGAATATGAATATTCTATAAAACAGTTCCTAGGAATTATAGAAGGACAGAATGGAGAAAATGAGGAGAGGCAATATTTCAAAAGATAATGGCTAGAATCTCCTAGAATTAATGAAGTACGTGAACAATTAGATTCAAAAAGCATAATGAGTCCAGGATAAAGTATTATATTTATTTTAAAAAGACATTATTTAATGATGATGGAGAACACTGAGATAGCAGCTTCTTTATATCTCTACAGCTCTACACATATAATACTGTCCTATGGTTAGATGTATAGTAGGAATCAGTTCTTTTCTTTGAGACTGGCACTGTCATGGCTTAGTACCAAGTGAGTGCTGAATGTATGAATGAATGATGATGGATAAATGTAATCTAGGACAAATAGTTTAAACCAATCTGTAGTGAAGGTGAAATACACTTCTAACATGTTCTTTTTAAATTTTTCAATTGCATTTCACAAAATTTTAAGGAGATTTCATAAAAGAAATGCAAGTAAAAATTATACTGAACTAGCATTTCTGAACTATTGATTTTCTGGGTACTGAGTAACTCTCTAAAATCTGAAGAGTCAGATCATTCTTCTAAATGTCTAAAACTTTTCATTTCTTACAAAGTTTCCTCCCTTCCATTTTCTTTCTTCTAGGACTTCTGTTTGTTGGAGATGTTCCTCTTGGTGATCCTCTACGTCTCATCTTTTCTCTCATATTTTCCATCTCATTGTTTTTATGCTTGATGTTCTGAGTGACTTCTTTTTTCTGGTTTTCCCATTGAATTTTTAATTTTAGTAACTATAATTTTATCACTAAGAGTTTGCTTGTGTCAAGTGTTGCTTTCTCTTAGCAAAATATTCTTGTTTTGTGGATATATTAACATCTTAAACATGAATATATTAGAAATTAAAATTTTCTTCTGGGGTGATGAAAATGTTTTGCATCTTCATGGGTGGTGATACAGTTATATAAACAGAAGTCAATGAGCTATACATTATGATTTGTGCATTTTACTCTCTGCAAATTTTGCCTTAAAAATGACTTTGCTGTTACTGGAGGAATGAGAACAAAAGTAAATCTGGGTTCTACTGGGCCTGAGGCTTTTACAAATTACAAATATGAAATTAGGTTTGAAAGTATTTCTTTAGAATGAAAAAAGAAATAAAACAAAATACAAATTTTAGGAAGCTTTCAAATACCACAACCATTACAAAATCCAGAAAAATAATAAAATTATTTTTGTTAATTGCCTGACACATCTCTATAATGTTTTTTTGGGGGGAGGGTGCATCCTCTTTGATTACCTCTTCATATTACATTTTGTATAATCATTTTTCTATACAGAGAAGAGACAGAGAGAATATTCAGTCTTGTCTTTATCATGGTAAATTGACATTTGGTATTTTTGTTTTTTCACTGACATTTTCTTTTATTAGACTTAATATACTCATGAAAAAAAATTTAAAACCACAATATACATTACAGTACAAAAAGGAAAAAGTAATGGATTAATATTTTTAGTAACATTACTATATTCTTTAACATGTGGAAAAAACACATGAAACATTGCTTCCAATAAGTAAACTCTGCAAAGTTGAGAGACTGATTTGCACTAAGAATATTAGCATTGAAGTAGTTCAAGTTGTTTCTTCAGTTTTACAATCACTGGGCTATCTATCACTGCTTATTCAGAAGTTACATGCAGGGTATGTATTATCACAGAGGTTAAAGACACATCTGTGTTTGAAGCAAACTGAAATTATTCTGAACCATTATGATGAACCTACTCTCAAAAAGACATGTGTGGCTGCATCAATGTGTGTCTTGAGGTTAAATGTATAACTGGGAGTTTATCAAACATAACTCCCATGTGGAATATAATGCTCATTAAAGGATGAGTAATTAAAAATGGACTAATTTAAACTTTACACAACCATTGTGTTATAAAATCTCAATAGTAAAGGTAGCCATTGCTTTGAACTTAGACCAACAGAAGACTTTGTGAGAGAGGATTTTTTTTATCACTAACAATGTTAAGTTACTGAGCATGGCAATATTAAAATCTGGATTTTTGTTGATGGTTCAGAAAGCTTCTTGCAACTGTACAGTTCAATTTTGAAACATGACATAAATTTTTAAGATTGTTACCAAATCTAGGAAAACTTCTATCAAGTTTTTTTTATATGAGTTATAAGATTCCAGGCCTTTCAAGTTTCCTGTAATTCTCAGTTACTGTAATAGTGACCCATCTTAAATGCTCTTCCAATCAACAGTTCTCATTAACCATTTTGCTATTAACGTTCCTGTGGTAGTTATGTATTGAGTTTTATGTTTCCTTTGCCATCAGTATTTCGTGTTAATTCAGCCGGAAATTTAATCATAGGAATTCTGATAAATACTGTATGACACAATTTTTGTTAAAAATGTACAGTGTGTTTATAATTATATACACTGCATTAGCAAGACTATTTCTGATTGGCTAGAACTTCCAATTTGACTAGAATTCATTGAGAACCAAATCCTCCATCTTTGGTTTTACAAGTCTGATGATGGAAAGAATTTTCCACAGACTAGCTCCTCGCTCCACTTCCATCTTGTTTCTCCGCCACACCCACATCCCAGGGTGCCAGGTACCACAGGACATGGTCATCCCTCAATCCCGTCTCTGACCCAGCACCTTTGTGTCATGGTGCTGAGTGAATGTGCATAGTGGGCAGTAGGAATATTACTACAACTTGTTCCTACGCCAGAACTACTGCCAGCCACATAAATATATCCCACTAAATCCATACTTAATGTATCCCTAACTCAACTGCTCCTTACCCAGACTCCCCAAAATACCTGCAGTCATTTCCTCACCACCCAACAGGAGGGGAATTGGATAGAGGGGAAGTCTGCGTGGAAAGGGACAGCAGTCTTAACCATTGCAGTTAAAATCTCTTTTACAAATGTTACAAAAATTTTACAAAAATATATGGCCATGTGAACATTCTGAAGGCTCACCCCAGGGTCTTGGAAGAGGCCAAAGTGAGGGAGGGGACACGAAGCTTAAACTTCCTTAACTTCCCTGTTAATCCACCTCTGGATGTGAGACAGACACAAGCGAGATGAACTCTCTTCAATCATTAATTCCAAAATGCATAGTGCTCTCCAGAGTCGCTTATTCCTCACATGTTAATTGAGTGTCTGGAAGTTCAGGCAAAATATATATTAATGATATCTTTTACTCCTAGAAGAAAACTACATTGACAGAAAAAATCACGTTTCTTTGAATGTCTGTTCTCTACAGGAAATGAAGATTGAAACAATGATTTCTGCTTGTCATTGTCTCACTTAGTAAAGAATATAGTTTTTGTGCTGGAGACCGCTAAAGCTTATTAATGATTTTCAGATTTCAGCAATTAGATACTTGCACTGTCTTTCTCGTATCTGATACTTACAGATACTTTAACATATTTAAGCATGTACCTGAGTATCATATCATTTATTTTCCTGTTATTAACTGAAGTTAAAGCACTTTAGGAGGGACTACTAAACATCTCTGTGGAAAATGGTAGAATAGCACAGTCCTTTCTAAAACTATCCTGATGGGGAGCCTGTTTCCTATTCAGTTCAAATACCAGGCAGTATGGCTGCTTCCTCTGTTCCTATGGAAACCTCAGCCTTGCTGAAGTTCAAGTTAATTTCTTACCGCCATCTGCCTGTTGAGCTACAGGGCTTTCTTTAGCTAATATCGTGCAGAGGCCTGTTAGGAGAATGAAGTTTACTTAGGAACTCCCTGGGCTGTCCCAACAGGAGGTCAAGATTGAAAACAGATCCAGCTGAACCTCAGTGCAGAATTAGCTGAAGGATGAAAGGAGTTAAAATATACTGTGTGAGGTTTTTAAAAAAATTAACCCATATTTAATACCAATTGACTAGATGGGATATTAAAAAGAGTTCACACTACACTACATTGGACAAAGTTTGTGTAATGTTTTATCATCCCTTTAAACTCTAAAATTGCCACATTTCTATGTGCTTCTTGAAAATGTTAATGATGTCTCAAATCAAAGGTCACAAGCTGGTGACCTGTGAATCAGCTCTGGCCTGCAGACACGGTTTTTTGGCACACACAGTGTTTTAAAACAATGCTTGAATTAGTGGCCAACTTCTAGAAATTAGAAAACTTCATGAGAGAAAGAAAAAAGCCCTCTGGATTTCCAACTTCTCTTTAAAAAACAACTTGGGGGCTTCCCTGGTGGCGCAGTGGTTGAGAGTCCGCCTGCCGATGCAGGGGACACGGGTTCGTGCCCCGGTCCGGGAGGATCCCACATGCCGCGGAGTGGCTGGGCCCGTGAGCCATGGCCGCTGAGCCTGCGCGTCCGGAGCCTGTGCTCCGCAACGGGCGAGGCCACAGCAGTGAGAGGCTCGCATACCGCAAAAAAAAAAAAAAAACCAACTTGGAAGATGTGGCCAGCTCCGCATTCGTCATTGTTGAAGCCAGAGCTCAGGAGCGGCTGCCCCTGGGAGAGACGCGGGTCTCCCATTTGTTACAGTCCCTGGCACTCCTTACCCTTTCACACTGGCCTGCTTCTTTCATTAGTAGTAGCTGCCCAGCCTCTACGACACCTGCATTCACAATTCCTGCCTTAGATTCATGTAGTGCTCACTTCCTAAAGACTAATACATAAACTCAAAAACCCAAGCACGCACTAGCTCACAGAATACAGTATTTTTAACCAGCCTAACACATAAGGTAGCAAAGAATCAATCCTTTTCGCTAATCGATCAGTGATACTAATCCCTTTTGTATGCTTCTCTAGCGTGAATTCTCTAGCATAAATTACTTGATTTAAATAATTTGCAATGCTGCCCATCAAGTATCAGCAAAGAAGAAGACGGTAAGCATATCAGCCACTCTGTCCTCTACCTACGAATGGTTGTTAGTAATAATCATTTGTATTTGTTGTTTGCTTACTAAGTGGCATCACTGTGCTTTATGGCAATACCATGTCAAATCACTATAATCCTCTTCGTTTTACAGATGAGAGAACTGAGGTGTAGGAGGATCAGTAACTTGCTAGTAGATAACAAATTCCAGCTTCACTCAATTCTTTCTGATTCTAGAGCCTGCACGTAAACCACTACACTACAGCTTGTTTATCCTCATTTTAGGTAAAATGTTTTCACCAAGAGTTTAAACTATTTCTGTATTTCTAAATCTGCTTTAGAATATGTTCAGAATGACAAGAAAGTCTGTGACACAGTCCTTTCCTTCAAGCAATATAGAATTTCAGTGAGAAGAATCATTGTTTTAGCAGATTTTATTGCCTACACTGCCCACAAACAAATAAATATGCAATTACATGTTATCTTAGAGGGAAATAGAAGGATCTATGCTAATGCATAGAATTGAAGCATGGGTTAACCAGAAGAAAAAGTATACACAAAGACATTTGGAAGTACAAGACAGTATGGCGCCTGGGGAAAGTAGTTGACGTGAGCAAAGAACAAGAAGAGGCATTTCACAAAAGGACAAGTACAATTGGTCAAAAACATGGTGGGATAATACTCTGAAATATCAGCAGATGTTTTTAAATGGGTATTTACTTTCTCCCTTTGCCCTTCCTTCCCTGCATCTCAACAGCTTGGTGTTTCATACCGATGGCCTCAAGGAAATGGTGGTATGACTAGACAGGTGGAGCCTCTGACAGCCTCACGATCCTTCTTACGTGCCACCCTGTCACAGGGCAGCACAACGATGCCTGTTCCCCAAAGGGGGCCTCAGAAATGGTGAAGTGGGCTGTCAGAACTGAAAGCTCCTCCTGGAAAGGAATAAGGGACATCTTGACATGTTTTTGTCCCTAATCCCACAGGGACCGATGATCAAAGACCAAGTGAATAGATGGCCATCTCATTCCAATACATACTAGAGTGGGAAAGTAGCATCACCAGTCAGTTGGATTCCTCCCAAAACACACGCCAGGACTCATACCCAATGCCTCACACTTAGTCCCCTGGAATTTGGCTGTGATCCCAGGGGAAAGTGTGTGGGACTGAGATTAAGTTCCCATCTCCCCAGTGGAATGAGGACCCAAAGACTGAGAAAATAGACTGAGTACAGAAAAATAAACAGTGCCTTTTGCACACCTGAGCTGAGGACCAAGTGTCATAGCATCTTTTAGGAATCACCAATAATTGCGGAAATACAGATTATAATAAGATTCCATTTGTTTTGCCTAACAGATCGACAATAGGTTGATAATTACGTTTGTGAGATTGCAGGGAGACAGGCAGTCACAAATACTGTTGGTGGGAGAGTAAACCAATATAAACACTCTTGAGGGCATCGTGGCACCATGTATCCATTCTAAGGAAATCGCTGGACGTGCACTCAGTATATAAAGAACATTCAGTGTAGTGTTACTTGTAATAGTGAATAATTACAGTGACATATCCAACAAAAGTGGGGTTTATTAAGTAAATTATAATAAATTATTAAAACGGGACAGCACATAGCCATTAAAATAATTGAGGTAGCTCTCTGCTTACTAACATATCCAATGCTTGTAATATATAGTTAAAGTGGAGAAAAGCAAGTGTCCAAATGTTGTGTATATTATGATCAAATTATTTTAACTACTTATACTTGCAGAAAAAAATCTGTGAGGATATGCACCAATGTATTAACAGTGACAGTCTTTGACTGACATGATGATGAATCATTTAAATTTTGTTTCTATTGGACTTCTCTGTATCTTCTAATTGTTATCAATGGATATGAATTACTTGTGTTACTATTTTCTTAACGCTATTTTAAAAAAGAAAGTAGTTGAGGAAGGCTAAAACCTACGATGACCATGGATGAATGATAAGGGTGGGAAATGGAGAAGTGCTCAGGGATCAGATCAAGAGCCCAAGGCATTTTTTTTTCAACATCCCAGTAAACAACATAACTGTAAAAATCACTGAGCCATTTCTCTCAGCAGGCACCGAGAGACCTTGCGAATTAATACTAGAGCCAATATCTTAACATTTTTATTCTCATGTAAATGGTTAAATACAGATCATTTATTTTCCCTTGCCTACATTACCAAGGCAACAAAATATAGAGTCTTTAAGGTGATAATTATCTGCTCTCCATCCGATATACCACAATTATTATTTATACTCCTGGTTCTCCTACTTTTATTCAGAGCCAGCCCAATAGGACTCCCAACAACAGGTAGTGATTTTTCAAGGAGAACTTGCTCCCTTCCTGGTACTCCCCTCCCTGGAAAGGAGGCTCTTGATACCTCCTCCAGGAGATTCTAATATCTCTCCCTCAGATACCCTGTCTGATCTATACTGTTCAGTTGTAACAAATCACACAGTACCTTGTCACATCCTTTTTCCTGGTGTAACATTTGCATTGGTTTCCTAGGGCTGCTGAAGCAAATTACCACAAATGTGGGATCTTAAAACAACAGAAATTTATTATTTCACAATTCTGGAGGTCAGAAGGTCCAAAATCAAGGTGTCAGGAGGGCCACTCTCCCTCTGATGTTCTAGGGGAGAACCCTTCCTTGCCTCTTCCTTTTTAGGGGTCCCTGGCATTCCTTGGCTGGTGGCAGCATAACTCCAGTCTCTGCCTCCATCTTCACATGCCCATCTTTTCTCTCTCTCTCTCTCTCTCTCTCTCTCTCTCTCTCTCTCTCGTTTTAAGACCCACCCTGAATCCAGCATGCTCTCAGCAAGACTTAGTTGCATCTGCAAAGAACCTATTTCCAGATAAGGTCACATCCACAGGTACTGGGGGGTAGGATTTGGACATGTCTTTTGGGGGGACACAATTCAACCCACTACAATGTTACACCTATATATGATTTTCTTTTTAGATAAGGAGCTAACTATAATTACAGCTAAAATTTATTGAGAATTTATTCAGGCATTGTGTTAAGCATTTTATGAGCATTATCTCAGTTAAGGTTACAAAATCTTTCCCCCACCCCACCCTCTGCCTCCCATCCGATACTCAAAGATCCAGTTTCCATTACTTTGCCTTCTGGTAAGGAGAGTAGCATTTCAAAATTCCTGCCAGGGAGTAAAGCTACAGCTTTCACAAGGGAGGAAGAATTGCTGCCCCTGGACAATCACTAGTATGACCTGTTTGGCCACTTTTTTTTTTTTTTTACATCTTTATTGGAGTATAATTACTTTACAATGGTGTGTTAGTTTCTGCTTTATGACAAAGTGAATCAGCTATACATATACATATATCCCCATATCTCTTCCGTCTTGCCTCCCACCCTCCCTATCCCACCATTCTAGGTGGTCACAAAGCACCGAGCTGATCTCCCTGTGCTATGCAGCTGCTTCCCACTAGCTATTTTACATTTGGTAGTGTATATGTGTCCATGCCACTCTCATTTTGTCCCAGCTTACCCTTCCCCCTCCCTGTGTCCTCAACTCCATTCTCTACGTCTGCGTCTTTATTCCTGTCCTGCCCCGAGGTTCTTCAGAACCATTTTTTTTTTTAGATTCCATATATATGTGTTAGCATACGGTATTTGTTTTTCTCTTTCTGACTTACTTCACTCTGTATGACAGACTCTAGGTCCATCCACCTCACTACAAATAACTCAATTTCGTTTCTTTTTATGGCTGAGTAATATTCCATTGTACATATGTGCCACATCTTCTTTATCCATTCATCTGTCGATGGACACTTAGGTTGCTTCCATGTCCTGGCTATTGTAAATAGAGCTACAGTGAACACTGTGATACATGACTCTTTTTGAATTATGGTTTTCTCAGGGTATATGCCCAGTAGTGGGATTGCTGGGTCATATGGTAGTTCTATTTTAAGTCTTTTAAGGAACCTCCATAGTGTTCTCCAGAGTGGCTGTAACAATTTACATTTCCACCAACGGTGCAAGAGGGTTCCCTTTTCTCCACACCCTCTCCAGCATTTAATGTTTGTAGATTTTTTGATGATGGCCACTCTGACCTGTGTGAGGTGATACCTCACTGTAGTTTTTTTGTTTGTTTGTTTGTTTTTTTGCGGTACGCGGGCCTCTCACTGTTGTGGCCTCTCCCGTTGCGGAGCACAGGCTCCGGATGCACAGGCTCAGCGGCCATGGCTCACGGGCCCAGCCGCTCCGCAGCATGTGGGATCTTCCCGGACTGGGGCACGAACGCTTGTCCCCTGCATGGCAGGCGGACTCTCAACCACTGCGCCACCAGGGAAGCCCCTCACTGTAGTTTTGATTTGCACTTCTCTAATGATTAGTGATATTGAGCAGTCTTTCATGTGTTTGTTGGCAATCTGTATATCTTCTTTGGAGAAATGTCTATTTAGGTCTTCTGCCCATTTTTGGATTGGGTTGTTTGTTTTTTTGTTATTGAGCTGCATGAGCTGCTTATAAATTTTTGAGATTAATTCTTTGTCAGTTGCTTCATTTGCAAATATTTTCTCCCATTCTGAGGGTTGTCTTTTCATCTTGTTTATGGTTTCCTTTGCTGTGCAAAAGCTTTGAAGTTTCATTAGGTCCCATTTGTTTATTTTTGTTTTTACTTCCATTTCTCTAGGAGGTGGGTAAAAAAGGATCTTGCTGTGATTTATGTCATAGAGTGTTCTGCCTATGTTTTCCTCTAAGAGCTTTATAGTGTCTGACCTTACATTTAGGTCTTTAATCCATTTGAGTTTATTTTTGTGTATGGTGTTAGGGAGTGTTCTAATTTCATTCTTTTACATGTACCTGTCCACTTTTCCCAGCACCACTTATTGAAGGGGCTGTATTTTCTCCATTGTATACTCTTGCCTCCTTTATCAAAGATAAGGGGACCATGTGTGCATGGGTTTATCTCTGGGCTTTCTATCCTGTTCCATTGATCTATATTTCTGTTTTTGTGCCAGTACCATACTGTCTTGATTGCTGTAGGTTTATAGTATAGTCTGAAGTATGGTAGCCTGATTTCTCCAGCTCTGTTTTTCTTTCTCAACATTGCTTTGGCTATTCGTGGTCTTTTGTGTTTCCATACAAATTGTGAAATTTTTTGTTCTAGTTCTGTGAAAAATGCCAGTGGTAGTTTGATAGGGATTTCATTGAATCTGTAGATTGCTTTGGGTAGTATAGTCATTTTCACAATGTTGATTCTTCCAATCCAAGAACATGGTATATCTCTCCATCTTTTTGTAACATCTTTAATTTCTTTCATCAGTGTCTTATAGTTTTCTGCATACAGGTCTTTTGTGTCCTTAGGTAGGTTTATTCCTAGGTATTTTATTCTTTTTGTTGCAGTGGTAAATGGGAGTGTTTTCTTAATTTCTCTTTCAGATTTTTCATCATTAGTGTATAGGAATGCAAGAGATTTCTGTGCATTAATTTTGCATCCTGCTACTTTACCAGATTCATTGATTAACTCTAGTAGTTTTCTGGTAGCATCTTCAGGATTCTCTATGTATCGTATCATGTCATCTGCAAACCCTAATAGATTTACTTCTTCTTTTCAGATTTGGATTCCTTTTATTTCTTTTTCTTTCTGATTGCCATGGCTAGGACTTCCAAAACTATGTTGAATAATAGTGGTGAGAGTGGACAACCTTTTCTTGTTCCTGATCTTAGAGGAAATGGTTTCAGTTTTTCACCATTGAGAAAGATGTTGAGAATGAGTTTGGGAGTGTTCCTCTCTCCACTATATTTTGGAAGAGTTTGAGAAGGAGAGATGTTCACTCTTCTCTCAATGTGTGATAGAATTCGCCTGTGAAGCCATCTGGTCCTGGGCTTTTGCTTGTTGGAAGATTTTTAATCACAGTCTCAATTTCAGTGTTTGTGATTGATCTGTTTATATCTTCTATTTCTTCCTGGTTCAGTCTTGGAAGGTTATGCTTTTCTAAGAATTTGTCCATTTCTTCCAGGTTGTCCATTTTATTGGCATATAGTGGCTTGTAGTAATCTCTCGTGATCCTTTGTATTTCTGCAGTGTCAGTTGTTACTTCTCATATTTCATTTCTAATTCTATTGATTTGAGTCTTCTCCCTTTTTCTTCTTGATGAGTCTGGCTAATGGTTTATCAATTTTGTTTATCTTCTCAAAGAACCAGCTTTTAGTTTTATTGATCTTTGCTGCTGTTTCCTTCATTTCTTTCTGATCTGATCTTTATGATTTCTTTCCTTCTGCTAACTTGGGGTTTTTTTGTTCTTCTTTCTCTAATTGCTTTAGGTGTAAGGTTAGGTTGTTTATTTCAGATGTTTCTTGTTTCTTGAGGTAGGACTGTATTGCCATAAACTTCCCTCTTAGAACTGCTTTTGCTGCATCCCATAGGTTTGGGTCGTCGTGTTTTCATTGTCATTTGTTTCAGGGTATATTTTGATTTCCTCTTTGGTTTCTTCAGCGATCACTTGGTTATTAAGTAGTGTATTGTTTAGCCTCCATGTATTTGTATTTTTTACAGATTATTTCCTGTAACTGATATCTAGTCTCATAGCATAGTCTCATAGTCTCATAGTAAAGATACTTTATATGATTTCAATTTTCTTAAATTTACCAAGGCTTGATTTGTGACCCAAGATACAATCTATCCTGGAGAATGTTCCATGAACACTTGAGAAGAAATTGTATTCTGTTGTTTTTGGATAGAATGTCCTATAAATATTAATTAAGTCCATCCTGTTTAATGTATCATTTAAAGCTTGTGTTTCCTTATTTATTTTCATTTTGGATGATCTGTTCATTAGTGAAAGTGGGGTGTTAAAGTCCCCTACTACGATTGTGTTACTGTCGCTTTCCCCTTTTATGGCTGTTAGCATTTGCCTTATGTATTGAGGTGCTCCTATGTTGGGTGCATAAATATTTACAATTGTTATATCTTCTTCTTGGATTGATCCCTTCATCATCATGTAGTGTCCTTCTTTGTCTCTTGTAATAGTCTTTATTTTAAAGTCTATTTTGTCTGATATGACAATTGCTACTCCAACTTTCTTTTGATTTCCATTTGCATGGAATATCTTTTTCCATCCCCTCACTTTCAGTCTGTATGTGTCCCTAGGTCTGAAGTGGATCTCTTGTAGACTGCATATATATGGGTCTTGTTTCTTATCCATTCAGCCAGTCTATGTCTTTTTGTTGGAGCACTTAGTCCATTTACATTTAAGGTAGTTATTGATATGGATGTTCCTATTACCATTTTCTTAATTGTTTTGGGTTTGTTATTGTAGGTCTTTTCCTTCTCTTGTGTTTCCTGCCTGGAGAAGTTCCCTTAGCATTTGTTGTAAAGCTGGTTTGGTGGTGCCGGATTCTCTTAGCTTTTGCTTGTCTGTAAAGGTTTTAATTTCTCCATCGAATCTGAATGAGATCCTTGCTGGGTAGAGTAATCTTGGTTGTTGAAACTAACAATTTTGGTTGTTGATGAAATCTCCCTTTCATCACTTTAAATATGTCCTGCCACTCCCTCTGGCTTGCAGAGTTTCTGCTGAAAGATCAGCTGTTAACCTTATGGGGATTCCCTTGTATGTTATTTGTTGTTTTTCCCCTTGCTGCTTTTAATATTTTTCTTTGTATTTAATTTTTGATAGTTTGATTAGTAAGTGTCTTGGAGTGTTTCTCCTTGGATTTATGCTGTATGGGACTCTCTGTGCTTCCTGGACTTGATTGACTATTTCCTTTCCCATATTAGGGAAGTTTTCAACTATAATCTCTTCAAATATTTTCTCAGTCCCTTTCTTTTCCTCTTCCTCTTCTGGGACCCCTATAATTCGAATGTTGCTGCGTTTAATGTTGTCCCAGAGGTCTCTAAGACTGTCCTCAATTCTTTTCATTCTTTTTTCTTTATTTTGCTCTGCAGTTGTCATTTCCACTATTTTATCTTCCAGATCAGTTATCCGTTCTTCTGCCTCTGTTATTCTGCTATTGATTCCTTCTAGAGAATTTTTAATTTCATCTATTGTGTTGTTCATCATTGTTTGTTTGCTCTTTAGTTCTTCTAGGTCCTTGTTAAATGTTTCTTGTACTTTCTCCATTCTATTTCCAAGATTTTGGATCATCTTTACTATCATTACTCTGAATTCTTTTTCACAGCCTGCCTATTTCCTTTTCATTTGCTTGGTCTGGTGGGTTTTTACCTTGCTCCTTCATCTGCTGTGTGTTTCTCTGTCTTCTCATTTTGCTTAACTTACTGTGTTTGGGGTCTCCTTTTGTGGACTGCAGGTTCGTAGTTCCCGTTGTTTTGGTGTCTGCCCCCAGTGGCTAAGGTTGATTCAGTGGGGTGTGTAGGCTTCCTGGTGAGGGGACGAGTGCCTGTCTTCTGGTGGGTGAGGCTGGATCTTGTCTTTCTGGTGGGCAGGACCACATCCGGTGGTGTGTTTTAGGGTGTCTGTGACCTTATTATGATTTTAGGCAGCCTCTCTGCTAATGGGTGGGGGTGTGTTCCTGTCTTGCTAGTTGTTTGGCATAGGGTGTCTAGCACTGTAGTTTGCTGGTCATTGAGTGGATCTGTGTCTTAGCATTGAGATGGAGATCTCTGGGAGAGTTTTCGCTGGTAGGTATTACGTGGAGCTGGGAGGTCTCTGGTGGACCAGTGTCCTGAACTTGGCTCTCCCACCTCAGAGACACAGGCCTGACACACAGCTGGAGCAGCAAGACCCTGTCAGCCACACAGCTTCAGTGTCTTTTTCATTCCCCTTCCTTTCCTGGTCACTTTTTGAAGCTGTACAGCTAGACTTACACGTGGTTGTAATGCCAATGTGATCTGCAAAACAATATCTGATGCAAAACAGGCTCTTTTTAAGGAATATAGTCTCTATCTACTTCTCAATTTATATCAAATGCCTGTGTCAAGCTATAACATCATAATGCACACTGGGTTTTTTTCCAAAATTTTGTTTTGAAAATTTTCAAACATACAACAGAATTGAAAGAATTTCACAGTTAACACCCATACACTCTCTACCTAAATGCTACATTAATGTTTTACTATTCTTGCTTTGTTCTGTAATTAGGCACCCACCTGTCCTATCTATCCATGAATCCATCTTATTTTTTCTCCCCAATACTTCAACATGCACATCATTGAACCAGACCAGAACATAGGCTCTTCAATGGCAGGCAAATCCCTAAAGAGAAGAAAGAGGGAAGAGTTTAGCTGACCATACCCAGTTTCTTCTTTCACACTACCAGTTAAACCAGGCACCCCTCTTGCCATGGGGTAAGAAGTGGCAAGAGAGGCCAAGTGTGACAGTAGGGATCTCTCTCCACAAGGTAACAGGAGGAGTGGGAAATATATTCCCTTAGAAAGAGTACACTGAGTGATTTAGTGGATGAGCATCTTCAGTAGCATCCAAATAATAAACATAACAGTTTCCTGGCATTCCTAACACTCCTTCCTAACAGCAATTTAGACTTCAGTAACTCTAGTGTCTTCCATTTTTCACAATTCTCCTATAACTATATCCATCTCTGTTTCTCTTCCCTTTTATTTACCTGTTGCTCTCATTCTCTCACACTCCAAAAGCTCATTCTCCATGCAAAGAGGAATATGGTGGCCCATTGTGATGGACTTACATCCCAAAAGTTCCCTGCTCTGAGAGGAAAAAGAATTATTTATTTCCAACTCCAATTTCAAGGAAGGACTAAAATTGGTCCAGATTGGATCACATGTCTATTTTGGACAAAGCACTGGGGCCAAGAGGTCATGTGTCAACTCCTGTGTTCAAAGGGATAAAGTCTGCTATAGAAAGAAGTTAGGGATGCTGGGCCTCACTAGAAACACAAAGGAATTCCAACGTTCTAACTCATTTATTTAACCCTTTTACCTCAATGCCCACTCCACCCATAAATTTTATTAAAAGTTGAAACTCCTGTTGATGTTATAGTGAGAAAATCTCTTTAGCAAACATATTTTATATTGTAACATTGGGGGGAGCAGTGATTTTTTTTTTTTTTTACGGATCTGTTTCAATTGAGCGATTAGTGAAAGATTAACATGCTTTCCTATCAAAGAATATTAATAGTTTTTACTTAGATTGATCTTGAAATTTTTTGTTCTTGAAATTGTTGAGTCAAATAGAAGCTTTAAGGATGAATTCAAACGTCTAAGGAACTTGGTATGAAGGGGAGAATAAACTGTTTAACCTCTGTTTAACCTTCTCTAGAATGTTTATTTAAACGTTCTGCCAAAGTTGATATGATTCACCCAGGAATGTAACCCAGGTTATGTACAGTTAGATATAATTTATTTACAAAGCTGCAGAACTTTGGTTTTGTCTATAACAAACTTTAAGAAAATAAACTGAATGTGCAACTGCCTTAATCAAACAGCGTCCACATATATAAAAGTAAGAACAAGATTGAGACAATTCCAACCCTTAACAACGTTGTTTTTCCAGCTCAAAGATTAGACCAGTGGCCAAATAAAGAGATATTAGAACAAATAATACAAGTCCAGCATCTCATATCAAAATCTCGCCCTTCTCCAACTTTAATATCAATAATCAATCCATTCTATCAAAATCAAACAAACCAAAAACCCATTTTCTTTTGCAAAAGCTACAATCTTCTCTTATGACCGTGTTAGCGGAACTAAAATTCTGGGACTCCTTATCTTTCCCAGCACATGGGTTTTAAAATCTCAAATACCCTCATTTTTTCAAAGTACAAGGGCTCAATCCTACAAGGAATTGGAACTTGGGTTAAAATGTACTTTAAAATGCAATCAAAGAAAGAAACGAACTATCAAATGGCTCCCCTGTAAGACAGCTTCAGATATTCAGTTTAGAGTTATTTCAGAGATGCTGAGTAAATTCTGACTTGATTCTAAACCAAATGCCCTTGGGGGTCTCCAGCTGCTAGAGTCTTCCATAATGTTGTGATTAGACCCTCTCTTGGACCCTCCCCATGCATGCTCTGTTCCTGCTTTGCAGACAGCCTATCTGCCAGGGGAAATTCTGCCTATCAGTCCAAAAGGCCTGGGTGGGGTTTCGCCACAACCGAGTTAGCCTGCTTCTATGGATCCTTTGGAAGAGAAGATAGATGAATTGGATAGTTGAAACATAACAGGAAAGTGGTTCCTCCAGGTTCCTGCACCAGGAAATAGCTCCTAGTGCCAAGACTCTGAACTCCAATGCCAAGACCACAATCATATGGAGGTTGACATTCTGTGTTCAGTTCCACTGCTACTAAAGGAATAATGCTTTGCAAAAAGCCATGATGTCTACAGTGCATCCTGTTCAGCATAGGACCTTGAGCAAACACAGAAACATTTGTCCCTGCTTCTATCGTATGGTGGACAAAGATACCAGTCATAATTCTCTTTCCCTTCTCATCTTTTTTCTTTTTGCGGTACGCGGGCCTCTCACTGTTGTGGCCTCTCCCGTTGCAGAGCACAGGCTCGGGACGCTCAGGCTCAGTGGCCATGGCTCATGGGCCCAGCCGCTCCGCAGCATGTGGGATCTTCCCGGACCGGGGCACGAACCCGTGTCCCCTGCATCGGCAGGCGGACTCTCAACCACTGCGCCACCAGGGAAGCTCCTCCCCTTCTCATCTTAACAATCAATCCTTTTCTTAAAAAATAGAAAATTAAAAGGAAGACATTAGAACGTTGGAATGACTGAGCCAGACCAGAGGGCAATCCCATTCAGCCCAATATTTTGTTTTTAAGAGTGGAGACTCATGACTGTTTCAAGGAATAGTGTTGTTGCCCTTCATGATCTAAGTCCAAAAGGTATTGCTAGGTCCCAAATATCTCTAATTGTCCTTAATTATAGCCTACAAGTCCTCATAAACCTAACTCAGTCATATAACACTTCCACCTTTGACCCAGCCAAATTACCTTGGGGCACACATAGAGTCATCACTCAGCATTCAAGGAGTTAACTCCTGAAGTTCCTGCTTCTCTTACTTCCTCCTCTTCAATTCTCCTTGAACATCCTTCAACACATTTTTTTTTTTTTGGCTTAGCCTTTCCAGTTTAATGGACTGATGATTGCCTCTTATGGATTCTAACCTACGGTTCTAGTTCTTGCTTTGTAAACACCTATGTTGACTGTTGTCACAAACATGCTATTGGGAGCCACATTACCTATTTACATCACCATGTCACCCAGGCAAGTCACACTGAGTATGGCCTAACCTTCCAGACATACTCTTTTATGGGTAATGCATTCCCCAAGTTAATTGCCCCTCCCCTTTATATTGTAACACATTTCCTTATTCACAACAAACCACTTGGTTCAAGCATCTAAGCCCATAGTTTCCAAAATGCATATTAGAACCCAGTGGGGCGTTTTAAAGACCTACCTATGCCTGTATCTCACCCCCAGGGTCTGACTTAATAAATATAGGTTGCAACAGGGATTCTTCAAAGGCTGCAAAGTTGAGAATTCTTAGACTTGGAGCATACATTTCAGTTCAAGGCAACTTAGCCCTCTCCACATCTGTCTTTACTGACTGAAAAGTTTAAATCTTTTTAGTATGACTTCTTACAGAATTCTTCTAACCTCTTGATTATTTTAACTGCTGCTCTCAACTCAGTAAAGTTTGTAATGTTAATTTGGACAGGTGAAAAGAATAATTGATACCACCTGCAGACCACAGCAGCTAGAAGTCAAGCGGATGGAAACAATCATATTGTAAGCTTCTCAAAGGAAGGGATACGCCTTACCCTTCTTTGTATTTCCACAGCATCCACCATGGTACTTGGATCAAAGTAGGTGTCTAATGCATATTTAGGAGGGAAAGTAGGATAACCTGTATATAGGATCTGCTTCCAACTTTTTAAATATCTGTAATATATACGATGTTCGTGTAGTTGGAAAATACATCATTTGGTGGGGAACAACCAGTATGTTTTCAATTGGCTCACTATTTTTTTTAGCAGCTTTATTGGGATATAAATCACATACCATACAATCCACACTTTTAAAGTGTACAATTCAATGACTTTTAGTATATTCAGAAGGTTGTGTAACCAACACCATAATCAATTCTAGAACATTCATCACCTTAAAAGGAAACCCCAGACCCATTAGCAGCCACTCCTCATTCCTCCCCAATCCCTTTCCCCTCAGACCTAGGCAACCACTAATATACTTTATGTCTCTATAGATTTGCCTGTTCTGGACATTCATGTAAATGGAATCAGACAATACCTGGTCTTATGTGTCAAGCGTTTTTCACTTTGTATGTTTCCAAGGTTCATTCATGTTGTAGCAGGTACCAGTACACCATTCATCTTTATTTATTTATTTTGCGGTACGCGGGCCTCTCACTGTTGTGGCCTCTCCCACCGCGGAGCACAGGCTCCGGACGTGCAGGCTCAGCGGCCATGGCTCAGGGGCCCAGACGCTCCGCAGCATGTGGAATCTTCCTGGACCGGGGCACGAACCCGTGTCCCCTGCATCGGCAGGCGGACTCTCGACCACTGCGCCACCAGGGAAGCCCTGAACATCTGTTTTTATATGGACCTATATTTTTATTTCTCTTGGGTGTACACACAGGAGAATTGCTGAGTCACGTGGTAACGCTATGTTTAACCTTTTGAGAAACTGCCAAATGGTTTTCTACATCGGCTGCACCATTTCACACGGCCACAATCTCCCCTTCCCTCCGCCTTCCCTCCATTCAAGCAGCTAGGCCTTTCTCTTCCCATCGCTTCAGGGGCAGGATGTGACTGACTGAAAGAAAAACCAAAGGAGTGTTCCTGACTTTCATTTCCAAAAGTATACACCTTTAGGGGACCGGTGAAGACTGGCAAAACAGACAAAAAGAAGACAGTTGCTGGGAGTTAGTGGGTCCCAGAAGGGGGTTGTTGGATGGGCAGTGTGATATCCTTAGTAAGAAGACCCCTTAAAAGCTCAGGGAGGAAACTGCTACCTGAGGAATCTAGGCCCCTGGGTCTTTAGAGAGCCTAGCAGATGTTTCCTCACCCAGTATGGCAAGGAAAGCAGATTGTTTAGCTGCACTCAAAGTTGAGACAGTAGAGCCAGGTTGCAGGAATAAAGAACAACTCACTGTCAACATAGAGATGAGGGACCCGGAGCCTGCTCCCAACCCCCGGCACTACATACACCTCCTGGAATTTAGGTTTAAACTCAGGGGGAAGAAGTGATGAGAGAACCCCAAACTGAGCAAGATTCATTTTCTACCAGCGTAGCAAAATACAAGTTCAAAATTAAATTCAATTGTGTTTGGGTAAAGTGAAAAAGTTGTATTTTTGAGTTATGCACTGAAAGGAGTACCCACCACATAAGATTGGAAGAAAGACTAAAGAAGTCAATGTCCCAGACCTACTAGAGCATGGACTTGAGGATATGGGGAGGGGGAAGGGTAAGCTAGGACAAAGTGAGAGAGAGGCATGGACATATATACACTACCAAATGTAAGGTAGATAGCTAGTGGGAAGCAGCCACAGAGCACAGGGAAATCAGCTCGGTGCTCTGTGACCACCTAGAGTGGTGGGATAGGGAGGTGGGAAGGAGACACAAGAGGGAAGAGATATGGGAACATATGTATATGTATAACTGATTCACTTTGTTATACAGCAGAAACTAACACACCATTGTAAAGCAATTATACTCCAATAAAGATGTTTAAAAAAAAAGTCAATGTCCAATAAATATATGAAAAAACAACTCACCACTGACAATACCATGTGCAGCAAGGATGTGGAACAAAAGGAAGTCTTCTGAACTGCTGGTAGTGATCAGTTGGAGCTACAACTTTGGAGAGCAACTCAGCAGGACTTAAATTGAACAGCTGCAGGCTCTGTAACCCAGCAACTCCTTTCCTCCGTCTGTAAGGTAGAGATCTCTTGCACAGGTGTGCCAAGAGAGATGCAAAAAAAAAAGAAAAGTTCACCATAACATTGTTTGTAATGGCAAAACAAAAATTTACAGACAAGCTAAAAGTCCATCAGCAGGGGACTAGATGCATAAATTGTGCCATGTGCATTCAAAGGAATACTATACAGCCCTTTTCCCCAAAATGTGATTCCTCACCAGCCTCATTCACTCCACCTGAGAATTCCAGACCTACCCAAACAGAATCTGTATTTTAACAAGATCCCCTGGTGATTCTTGTGCCTATAAAAGTTTGAGAAGTGGGGTTCAAGGCAGTTAAATGAATGGACTAGGGCTGCTTGTGTCAACCTGGATAACTCTTAAAAACATAATATTCAGAGAAAAAAATATACAAGTTGCCAAAAGTTAGTATAGTAGGACGCCATTTAAATAAAATTTGAAAACATGAGCAAATTTTTATGAGTATATTCACATGTAGTTGACATTAGGACATGCAGAAAATTTTATAAACACCAAATCCTGGGGCTTCCCTGGTGGTGCAATGGTTGAGAGTCCGCCTGCCGATGCAGGGGACGTGGGTTCGTGCCCCGGTCTGGGAAGAGCCCACATGTCGCGGTGCGGCTGGGCCCGTGAGCCGTGGCCGCTGAGCCTGTGCGTCTGGAGCCTGTGCTCTGCAATGGGGGAGGCCACAACAGTGAGAGGCCCGTGTACCGCAAAAAAAAACCAAACAAACAACAAAAAAACCCCCACCAAATCCTGGATACTAGTTACCTCTGGAGGGAAAGGGAGAGGATCAGAAAGCTACAGAGGAGGAGGCTGCAACTGCAATTACAATGATGACTTGTTCTAAAGCTGCATGGTGAGTACACTTGGGTTTTTTCATATGTTTTTACAGGCCCAGAATTTTCATTTGAACAAGGAGCTTTTCAAAAACAGTATTTAAATCTGGGTGGATAATTTTAATTTTTTTCTGAATATGTTTAATATTTTCCAAATATTTACAATGACCATATATTGCTTATATAGTCAAAAAGTCTATATTAAGAGTAATACTGAATTCTTTGTTTTTGATGAACAAGGCATCTTTTTACTTAAAACACCAAACTAATTGCCGGTCTTATTGCTTTCTAGCCACTCACCCCAATCTCCCACATCACGCCTTACTTTAGCACACAGATTGGGGCTCAGGAGTCGCTGGTGCCCGAAGATGTACCCAGGGTGGTGGCTGGCACAGAGGGATGGGAGATGATTCTGAATTGGAGCTCTGGTGGTTGTTCTGCCTTTGTCACCTGAAGCAGTGTGGAATCTGGAGAAACCTGTCATTTCTCGGAGCCTCTCTTTTCTTTAAAATGGGGATAATAACTCATGCCTGGTTTATCTTGCAAAAGAGAGAAGGAACGTGAAAATAGTTTTGAACTTTACAATGCTTTGGGAAAGTCAAGTTCTTCCTCAACTGCTCAGCTGCTTGTATTAGTTACCAATCCTGGGCTGCCTAGAGATTACTGTAGCAATTCCATCCAAGAGGGTTTCTAACCTTCGTTCCATGTCTGGGTGGTGGGGTAGTCTATGGGGCTGCTCCCCAACTTTTCCTGGTTTCTCCCTTTTCTGGGCACATGGTAGGATTGCACTTTCCCGTCTTCTTGAAATCAGATATGGCCATGTGAGTTGGTGTCTCCAGTGAATTTTGAGCATTAAGTGATGTGTGTCCCTTCCAAGAAGAAACTTGAAGAGTGGTTTGGGGGGTCACCACCTCACTTTCCAACTGCAGGGTGATGTGGAAACACACGTGGTGATGCAGCCTCCTGTGATGCAGACACTCCTGTGTCTCTGAGTGACTGAGGTAAGCAGATATATACATACCTACAGTGGAGAGTAGCATGGATGAAAAATAAACTTGTTATAGTTAGGACGTGAGATTTGGAGACTATTTATAACCACAGCAAAACTAAGTCTAGCCTGATAGATGCAGCTGGCTAAAATTAGTGTAGTATGTGTATTAAAGAAAAGGATGGGTGACAACAACACGTCTTCATCAGGAATAAAAGTAACAGGGGTATAACAGGATGTGGATTCATGATTCCCCTTCAGTTACTCCCTCCATGACTCAGCAGAGACTTATACTTTCTCATTTAAGACCAGAAGGACAGCAATTTCCAGGCTCTTTTTGACCCTTGCAAAAGTACTTCCATCTCTTTCAGAGAGGGTTTTACACCCAATAATAAATGGCCAAGTCAAGGATTGGCATGATAACTATTAAAGCTGTGTGCCAAATATTTCTTGTTCTCCTCCTTTCCAGGAATATGGTAAGATTGTACCACCTATTCCTCTTGGGATTGGGTGGGGTCATGTAATTAGTTTGGGGCAATGAGTTATAACCAATTAATTGTCAGTGCAAAACCCTCCAGTTTTTCCCTCTGGTCTGATGACCCACAGTGTTAGAGATGATGGCTGCTCCTTCAGCAGGAGAGCAGGAGTTCCTAGATATGACGAGCCAATCCCCCCTGCCCAGTCCGAAATGGACATTTAATCGTACATGAAAAATTGTTTTAAGCCACTGAGATTGTGGCTTGTTTGTTACAGCAGCATAACCTAGCTTTTCCTGACTGATATAGAGAGAAATCCTGAAATAAAGTTACTGCTTCCTTTGAAATGATCACAACCATCACAAGCCTCAAGTGAAGTTATGCATTCCTCTCCATAATCTGGCTAACTGAGCAAAAACAAAATAAAATAGAAACAAAACAAAAAGAACACTGAGTCCTCAGAGGCTTTATTAATGGAGGTAAAGTCCTCTGGGGAGGCACTTACATGTTCCTCCAGAAAGCGTTAAGTCTGGTTCTCAGGTACCATCTCATCTGTGGCTTGATCACAGGAGCATCTCTGAAGCTGGGAACACAGAGTTCCAGAAAGGATGTTGTTTTTCCTCCTGCTTGCAGTTCCAAGGTTGAGTTCCCAGAGGTGAGTTAACAAGTGAATTTTTCTTATTCTTTATTATTATTGAGATATAATTGACATATAACATATTAGTTCCAGGTGTACAACATAATGATTTGATATATGTATATATTGTGAAATGGTCACCACAAGTTCACTTAACATCTGTCACCATACTTAGTTACGACTTTGTGTGTGTGATGAGAACTTTTAAGACTTACTCTCGTAGCGACTGGTAAATATGCAATGCAGTATTTTTAACTATAGTCACCATGCTGTACATTACATCCCCATGACTTATTTATTTCATAACTAGCAGTTTGTACCTTTTGACCACCTTCACCCATTTTGCCCACACCTCTACCCCTGACTCTGGCAACCACCAATCTGCTCTCTATAAGCTGGGTTTTTTGTTTTTGTTTTGTTTTGTTTCTTTAGATTCCACATATAAGTGAGGCCATACAGTATTTGTCTTTGTCTATCTGACTATTTAACTTAGCATAATGCCCTCAAGGTCCATCCATGTTGGAATTCCCTTTTTATGGCTGAGTAATATTCCATTGTATACACGTACCACATCTCCTTTATCCATTCATCTGTTGATGGAAACTTAGATTGTGTACTTGTCTCGGCTATTGTAAATAATCCTTCAGTGAACATGGGGGTGCATATATCTTTTTGAGTTAGTGTTTTTGCTTTCTTCAGGTAAATACCTGGAAGTGGAATTTTTGGATCATACAGTAGTTCTATTTTTAATTTTTTGAGGAACCTCCATACTGCTTTCCATGGTGGCTACACCAATTTACATTCACACCAACAGTGCACAGGGTTCCCTTTTTTCCACATCCTTGTCAACAAGTGAATATTCAAGGTCTGTTAGTGTTCATGAGCTTTTCTAATCGTTTTCACAGTGTTTACCGCTTACTCAGTATTCCATATGTGTGTGTTTTCTTTCAAATGTGTTTGTTCTTCTGAGAAATAAAAAGAAAAAAGCTGCCTTATGCAGTCAGGTGATCTCTAGCTGGTGATCAACTGTTATAACTTTGACCTTGGAATCCCCACAGAGGTTTTTTTCAGTTGCCTTGTGCAAAGTACTTTATTTCAGGTGCTTGGAAGAATACCTGAAGAATTACTCATCAACTGAGGTTCTCATCTCCGTATGAAGCATTTTTACCTCAGCCTTTATTTGGTTTTGTTTCTGAGACAACATCTCTGAAATTCTCAATTCATTGCCAAGCACACTTAAACTTTACTTATTCAATGGACTGATCCCTGAATTTTTAGAAACATTTATTTATATGTGTTTTCATCTGATTAAGGAGAAGTTCAGAAGATAAAGAATGTAATTGCCAAAGAATATCCATCTATAGCAGGAGAAATGTTCTGCAGTGATGTTCAGATGTTGACACAAGTGGTGGAGGAAACTGTTTACAGATTCTTTGAAACTTAATTGAATAGCTGCTTTGAGAGAAAAGAGAGGCACCTTCAGATGAGGCTGTTATGGGCATACTCAGTTGTCAGAAGAAGCTAGGCTACTGAAATCTGGGATGCAAGTAGATTCACAGTTCTTTCTTCTGCCTTCCCTCCTTCCTTCAGCTGGGTTACTCCACTCAACCTCCTGGTCTCCAGCTAAATATTTCTCCCTCAGCAAACCATCCCTGACACCCTAATAGGTCGGGCCCTTCATACACTCTCTTATAGAACTCCATATATTTCCATCCTAGCTCATGATGATCACTAAATAAGCATTTCTATAATTGTTCGTTGTCCCCTCCAATAAATCATAAGCTCCGTGACATCAGTGGTCACATTTGTATTGTTTGCCACTATTCCAGTACCAACTTACCAATTCAACAAATATTTATCAAGTGTCTTTTATGTGCCAGGCCACTGTACTAGTTCCTTGGGATGCTTGGTGAACAAAACAAAGTTTCCTGACCTGATGAAACTTACATGCAAAAGCAAGAACTCAAACAATAAATGATCAACATAAAGTACATGGTATGTTAAAAGATGAAAAGCGCCATCGAAAAAGGAAAAGGTAGAGCAAGGTCAAGAGGGGAAGCTGCTTGCAGTGTTAAATAAAGTGGTCAGCTTAAGCATCACTGAGAAGGTGGGATTTGAGCAAGATTCGGAGAAGGGAAGGAAGTTAGCCAAGCAGATACCTGGTTAATAGTGTTCTCGGCCCAGGATCAGGTAAAGCACATTCTTTAAGGCAGGGGGGTGCCTGCTTTGTTCTACTAACAGCAACGGGGCCAGTGTGGCTGGAATGGAGAAAGCAAGAGAGCGGAAGGGAAGGTCAGAGATGCTCAGTAAATGTTTGTCAAGGGAATGAATGAAAAAACAAACACTTGTGTTTAAAATGTGCTTTGCAGGATTTTCACGTGCTTTGTGTATTTTCCCATAGGTGAGAAAAGTCTCTAGATTCATCCAGTCCACAAACTGTAATCTCATGTATATTAAGTGGCAACTCTAGAAGGCATTGTGTCCTTCTACTGCCAAAGAGGAAACATCTGGCTGTGTCAAGGGATGGCCGTGCTCTCAACCCTAAGTCTCTGGGCCCTCCTAGACTGGATTCACACAGCAGAGTCTGAAGCTGAGGAGGATAAAGTTGATTCTGTGGCTCCACTCAGAAGCCCACGGTGCTGACAGTCCACTCCACCTTCAAGGCTGACGTGATGGGAACCAAACTGAGACCACACACAAAGCATTCAAAGAGGCCAAGAAGCGTTATCTCACTCAGTACATTGAGCAGATGGAGGTAGAAAGGAAAATGGGCTCTTTGTGAACAAATGGCTTCCCCTCACTGAAACTCACTCTCTGGAAAGGTTCTGAAATCCCATACATTAATGGTATATATCAGTGGTTTCCAAGCGCCACTGCGGGATTTGTTGTGAGATGCTTGGCTAACTCAGAATCTCCTAAGAAGTTTTCTCAAAATATGGAGCCTGGGAGCCTACCTTTGGAAGATCTGAATCAGTGGGTCTAGGTGGGCTCAGGAATTCGTACTTTTAACCTCTTCCCAAGGGATTATCATGGGCAGCCAAGACTGAGAAACACTGTTGTAATGTTCTGATCATGTACCTGCATTTGGCCAGAAAACAACATCTCTTGCTAATGGGGTAGGTTTCTACTGGTGGAATCTCAGCCATTGGTGATCAAAAGAAGTTATGTTGAGGTAACAGGGACGAGGAGGCCTGCTGGAACTTCTGTAATCACAGGCCTGAAAGGCCATCTTAACAGTGCAAATGTCCCATGGGACAGCAATGGGAGAATCTGTCCCCCTTCCCAGGTTTCTCTGAGCCTCTACCAGCAAGTTCTTCCAATGTGGTCACCAGTTTGAAAACAGCTGGAGAATTTTATGCATATTGAAGAAATTGTAACAGGAGAAATAGGAAGTTTGGGAATCTTAGAATTTCTACAAATAATCTAGTAAGAGGTGGTGAGGAAGATGGGCAAGGGTGCCAGTCCCCAAGATGGCCCCCAAGGATCCCTACCTCCTGGCAGTCATGCCCTTGGGTAGTCTCCTTTCAACGTGCTAGGGTTGATCTATGTAGCCAACAGCATTCAGCAGCAGTGATGGTATGTCACTTCTACAATTAGGCTATAAAAAAAAAACAAAAAACACTGTGGCTTTCATCTTAGACTCTTTCTCCCTCACCTCTCTCACTCTGGAGGAAGCTAGCTGCCATGATGTTAAGACATTCAGGCAACCTATGGAAAGGGCCACATTATGAGGAACTGAGAACCCAGCCAACAGCTGACAAGGAACTGGGGCCTGCCAAAGAGGTGAATGAGGGGAGAAATGGATCCCCCAGACCCAGTCAAGCTTTCGGATGACTAAAGCCCCAGCCAACAGTTTGAGTGCAACCTCATGAGAGACTCTGAGCCAGAACTACCCCGCTAACCTACCCCCCGACTCTTGACCCTCAGAAACCATGTGAGAGAACGTTTGTTGTTTTAAGCTACTAAGTTTTGGAATAATTGTTATATAGCAGTACATAATACAATAGTGAGTTCAACAGTTCACCAGAAAATTATTCATGTAATCCCAACTTACACTTTTCTTTCCAGTTAAGTCATATAGCATTTCAATAAACTTTTACTGAAGTATAACATATATGTTAAAATGTATACAAATCCTGGGGCTTCCCTGGTGGCACAGTGGTTAAGAATCCGCCTGCTAATGCAGGAGACAGGGGTTCGATCCCTGATCTGGGAAGATCCCACATGCCGCGAAGCAACTAAGCCCGTGCGCCACAACTACTGAGCCTGTGCTCTAGAGCCTGCGAGCCACAACTACTGAGCCTGCATGCCACAACTACTGAAGCCCGTGAGTCTGGAGCCTGGGCTCCGCAACAAGGAAAGCCACCACAATGAGAAGCCCACGCAGTGCAACAAAGAGTAACCCTCGCTCGCCGCAACTAGAGAAAGCCCACATGCAGCAATGAAGACCCAACACAGCCAAAAATTTTTAAAAAAAAATTTTTTTAAGTATACAAATCCTAAAAGAATACATCCCTTTATACAGCACTCATATCAGAAAATAAAATATTAACAAGATCCCAGAAGTCTCTTCCAGTTACATAGCCACCTTAAAGGTAACCAGCATGGCACACAGAATACTTTTGCCTGCTTTTGAACTTTAAAAATTAATTCATACAATATATACATTTTTTTGGTCTATCTTCTTGAACTCATTATGTTAGTGATATTCATCCATGTTACTCTGTGCATTGAAAGTATCTGTTGAATTATATTGATTTGTAAGAGTTAGTTATATATTCTGGATACCAATCCTTTGTCAGTTATATAAAATATAAGATGTCTTCTCTCATGTTATGGTTTTTTTATTCTCTTAATGGGATATTCTAATGAAGGAAGTTCTTATTTACGTAATCCAATTTATCACATAATTTGTGGTTTGTGCTTTTTGTGCCTTGTTTGAGAAACACTTGCCTACACCAAGGTCATGAAAATATTTTCTTTGTTTTCTCTTAGAAGCTTTATTTTGTTTTCCCACAATTCATATAGCATTGATTGTTGCATATCATGTAGGATAGAGATCATAATTCATTTTCTTCTCTGTGGATATCCAATTTGATTCAGCACAATTTACTGAAGACCATTATTTTCCTTGTACTTTATTGTCCCTTTGGCATAAATCTAGTGACTTTATATGGTCTGTTTCTGAACTGTCTATTCTGTTCTAGTCTCTGTCTACCCTTGTATCATCACTGTCTTAGTAATGGTAAGTCTTGATATCTAGTATGTTCTCCTTAAAGATTGCCTTGGCTATCTTGGTCTTTTGCACTTCCATATAAATTAGAATCATCAATTTCCCATACACAAAATCTGCAGTGATTTGGGGGGATTACATCAAACCTACAGATCATTTTGGGGAAAATCGGTGTTTTTAAAATTTGAAGTCCATTGATTCATGAATATGGTATATTTCTCCATTTATTTCAGCCTCATTTATTTTATTTCAGTAATATTATATAGTTTCCAATGTACAGTGTCTAGCATTATTTTGGTTTTTTTACTTTTTATTTGGAAATAGTTTTAGACTTATGAAAGAGTTACAAAGATAGTACAGAGATCCCACATATCCATCACTCAACTTTGCCTAATGTTAACATCACAGTACATTGATCAAAACTAAGAAAACTGGGCTTCCCTGGTGGCGCAGTGGTTGAGAGTCTGCCTGCCGATACAGGGGACACGGGTTCGCGCCCCGGTCCGGGAAGATCCCACATGCCGCAGAGCAGCTGGGCCTGTGAGCCATGGCTGCTGAGCCTGCGCGTCCGGAGCCTGTGCTCCGCAACAGGAGGGGCCACAACAGTGAGAGGCCCGTGTACCGCAAAAAAAAAAAAAAAAAAAAAACTAAGAAAATTAGCATTGGTAAATATTATTAACTTAAACTGCAGACTTTATTCAGGTTCCCACCAATTATCCCACTGTCCTTTCTCTATTCCAGGATCCACTTCAGGTTACCACATAGCATTTAGGTGGCCAGCATGTTTAGAGAGCGGATTCCTGTCTGCGGTCAGCATCTGCTTATCTCCCTTCCTTCCCAGGCACTCCCATCACCACTGGAGCTCCTGCTCTTCTTCTGCAGGGCTTCCCCACATCCCATCTAGCAGAAGGATGGTGAGCCAGGTAAAAGGTACAGCTGATGATACTCCACAGTAGTGGAAAAGTTGCTGCACAAAACACTTCTCTTCCAGAAAACTGCATACCTCGCTCTGTCGCTCCATTTGGGTCTCTGTTCAAATGTCCTTCCTCAAAGATGTCTTCCTTGAACATTCCATCTAAAATAGCACTGTATCGCTCTCTAACACCCTTACCCTGCTTCGTTTTTAATCCATAGGACTTATTACCACCTGACATGACATTACACATGTTGGCATGTTTATTGTCTGTCCTCCCCCATGAGATGTAAGCGCTCTGAGGACTAGGAAAGTTTTCTCTCATGTCTCTTGTATTCTCAGCATTTAAAACTATTCTTGGCACCTGGGAGGCACTCATTAATTTTTTCTTAAGTTACTGAATGAATGAATGTGCAGCTTTATTCTCACGGAGAACCTTCAAAGAGGTTTCAGGGTTGGGGAAAGTGTGTGCAAAAGTACCCGTTGTAGAAAGCCTTGTATTCTCCTGGAAGGGAATAGAAAGAACAGAGTATATGGAGTCAGAACTCACATTGAATCCTCTCACTTACCAGCTTTTAGCTCTTTTTTCTGGGCAAGTTACTCTGAACTTAAATATTCTCATCCGTAAGATGGATCCAGGAATACCTACCCTCTCTAAGAATTGAAGGCATTAATATATGTGAATTGATGGTCACTTGTGCAAGCATTCATAAATTACTGGTGAAACAGTCTGTGTGCATGGCTGTACCGTGGTAAGGTTTGGGGCACACTTTGAGGTTAAATATCTGAAACGAGGCCAGAGACATGAAAACCGGGGTCTCATATTTGCAAAGGGCTTTGTCTCAAATCTTAGCTCCATCACTTGATTAGAGATTAAAAAGAAATGAGGGGGAAAAATATCCAAAGACTCAATAGAAACAAGGGAGCAAGTAGAGCAGCAGCATAGAAGTGCTTGCGAATTGAGTGGCCACGTGACAAGCTGGATGCTGGACCAGCCGTCTCAGGGTGATTCTGTGGCAAGATCAGGATAAGAATCCATGTGTTTTCCTCCCCTACCGGCCAGTCTTCCTTCATTTCAGCCAACACTGTCTGCTCTTTATTTATAGTCTAGTTAAGAAGCTGCAGCCCTGCTTAAATGTCCATATAAACTCTTCATATCCGCAGCACATGTTTGACAAACAGAAAGTAGATGTCTGAGTATAATAAACCAAGTAGTTCATTAAGAAAAAAAATCCCATGTGTTTTAGTTGGAGCTTAAGTCTCTTCTGGTAGAAAATGGCAGGACTGAACTCAAACCAGCTTTAAAAAAAAAAAAAAAATTAGTGGTTCATGTAGCCGTAGAGTCCAGGCGCAGCTAGGAGCTCATGTGATTCAGTCAGGACCAGTTTGTCTGTTTCTTAGCTCTGTTTCCTCTGTGTTGACTCCCTTCTGCTTTGAGTCTCCCCTCACCAACAAACAATGGCTGCCAGTAGCTCCTGGAGTTACATACTTCCTGATTCACAACCACAGGAGAAAAGCAGGGAGCTCCTTCTCTGAGAACTCAAGGAAAAGCCATGAATCGAGTCTGATTGTCTCTGATTGGCCTGACTTGAGCTCTTTATCTGTGAGCCAGTCATTGACTCCAGGTTCTGACTAGTTCATATCTAGGCTACATGCTCTCCTCTGAATCAGAAATGCAACCCCACCTGAAGACCAGGGAATAAGGAGGGGGGTGGTCCCTGGGGGGAGGAACCAGGCTATTTGCCAGAGGGTGGATGGATGCTGAAGGACAAAAACAACAGATGTCTACTGGGCCATGTCTTCAAACTCATAGTCTGCATTCTTTGTCCACAGAACAGCCATTACTTTATAAGACTGAGGTCATTTTTTTAGGTTAAGCCTCACTTGTTGGCTTTACTTCTGTAAAGCCCGTATCTTTTGCAGATCTATTCAGGCTCACAGAAAGGATCATTTAAGCATTCTTAAATAAATCTGTCCAGCTATGCCAAAAAAAAAAAAAAAATCTGTAACTAAGAAGAAGGGAAACTAATTTATACGGGAGAAGACAGAAAGTAGAGAGAGAAGCATAAACTGAAAACAGACAGAGAAAGTGCCGTAACTAAGAAAGCATAGAGGAGCAAAGCCCATCAGAAATTCCAGTGTCTATTTGAATATTTTCTCCTTGCTTCTTACGTTGGGTTTCCTAAAAGCAGGTCCAGGGAATGCTCTCAGGAGAAGGGGAGCGAGGGAAGTAACATAGGGCAGGGGGGCAGCTAAGCAAAGGTGCCATCTCACTTGAGACGAGCTTGAGTCTGATCCCACAGGAAAGCTCTGGTACACAAACTGTACCATTGTAACACCCAGAGGCAAGGGGTGGCCTTTTGCACCTTGTGCCATTCAATCGTGGGGTGGAGTAGAAGACAGCTCCTGTTCAGCCAGGAGCAACTTTCCAGAGACAGGGCCAGCTGTGAGTTGCTATCAGCCAACACAGCAGCTAGGGGATGGGAGATTAGCAGATGAATAGGATGGGGGAGGGAGTACCGACAGCAACCACTACACCTGTGACCTGTTTTTCACTACACGTTGCCTGTAACTCTCATCTGAGCTTTAATACAATGTCCCACGGTACGACTAATTCTTATGTTTTCTAAGTATCTGCTCCTCTCCACTCACACAACTGCTAATTTACCTCAGCCCCTCACTGTCTATTCCCTATTCTCTAAAAATAACCTAGTTGTGGGGCCCCCAATAAACCATGCTTCCCTGTAGTCACATCTTTGTGCTGTCTCCTCCCACATGGCTTTGACCAGTCAACTGCAGTAGAAATGACATTGTGCAACCTTTGAGGTAGGCCTTGAGGAGATCTGAAGCTTCAGCTTCTGCCTTCTTGGAATGCTCTCGCCACTATGTACGAAAACATGGCCTAGACGCTAAATGATGACCAAGCACTCAGGATGAGAGAGAAAGGCCTTGAGACCATGTGGATAACGAGGCCTGTCCAGCCCTCTGCTGACCTATCGGCTAATGCTGCCATGTGGGTGAGCCCAGGTGAGGCTAGAAGAGCCACCCAAGTGACTCACAAGATTATGAGAAATAGATCGTCATTGTTCGAATTCACTAAGTTTGGGGTCATTTGTTACAGCGATAATTAAAACACTTCTTGCTTTTATCCCCTTACATCCTTTCTCCACACTGCTTCCCGGTTCTTTCCAAGCCTGTATCTGAACATATCTCTTCCCTGCTTAAGAAAACCCTGATGAACCTATCTTTACAAAATCAGGTCTCAGCTCCTTATTGTGGCATGTGGCATATGCCACAACTTAGCCCTCACTTACTGTTCCATCCTAGCCTTCAATCATGAAGCCTGCGCTCTAGGCACCATGAGCTTCTACCCTTACTCTGGTCCCACCATGTTGTCACATGCCATCCCTATCCAACCCCACTCACCCCCCAACCCAGTTCCAAGAATAAATTCTCCTTCCAGCCCTCCTCAGCTCCTTCAGATAGAGTCCACCACTCTTGTCTCTTTGAGCCTTCTTACCTTCACTGCAGTTCTTATCACGTTTCACGTGTGCCCATCTCCTCCTACTGACAAACTCCTTCATCGCAGGGGCCATGCTGTATTCATTTGTGAACCCCCAGAACCTAGTTCAAATGCCTGCCATGTAGTTCAGCCATCAGTGGCGACTAACTGATTGTGAAGTATTCCTGAATATGTGCTTCTTGCGAGCAGGTGTTACTGAAACAGGTTCGTTTTGCCCGCTGCCCAACAAGCCAAAACGCTAAGAGGAGGGGTTTGCAGCAAAGAGCCGGTTTTGTTACAAGGCAGCCAAGTGAGAAGCAGGAAGAACGAGTTTCAGATCTGCCTCCCTGACGGCAAGGGGCTTGGGGTATTTACGGCACAAAGAATAAACAAACAGGGTGGTCTGACGTGTGGAGAGCGTGGGGAAAGGCGATTGGAAGAAAGTGTAGTAAATAGTCTTTCTGCGCAGGTGTAACTAAGCTACAAGCTACTGCCCATGAAAAAATGGAGGCACTTAGCAAGACCTGAGGGTGGAGTTTCCAGCCCTCTGACACCAAAAGGTCACTGAGCAGACACTCACACATGCCTAGTTGGAGGGCTAGTGGTCCTACCCAGTCTTAACCAGGTCAGCTTGAACTAGAGACAGCTGACTCCAAGTTCCGGGAAAACAACTTGGGCAAACTTATTGTTTAGTCTACATGCTGCTTGGAGGACATGCAAGTCTTTTATAGCAGCAATTAAAATGACCCTGCTTAGTGAAGGTAGGTGAAATGGATTTGACTAACGATTACTCACGGTTTCACAGGCACTAAATCTCATTCATCTCATGGTGCTTGGTTCAGAGCCTGGAACGTGATAGGTATTCACGGAGGATTTGATTGAATTGAGCAATGGGAAATAGAAAAGTTAAGAAGCAAGAAAGCAAAAGGATAGAAAACAACAAATTAGAAGGCAAGGAGGAGACAGAGTCTTAAGAAAGACAAAGTCAAGTAGAAGCTCTCAGGAAGGAAGAATCGTTACATTCTCTAAACACTGATTTTAGTTGGTTCTCAATTTATCCCTCTATTTCTTTTTTCAACATCTTTATTGGAGTATGATTGCTTTACAATGGTGCGTTAGCTTCTGCTGTATAACAAAGTGAATCAGCTATACATATACATATATCCCCACATCTCCTCCCTCTTGCCTCTCCCTCCCACCCTCCCTATCCCACCCCTCTAGGTGGTCACAAAGCACCGAGCTGATCTCCCTGTGCTATGTGGCTGCTTCCCACTAGCTATCCATTTCACATTTGGTAGTGGATATATCCATGCCACTCTCTCACTTCGTCCCAGCTTCCCCTTCCCCCTCCCTGTGTTCTCAGGTCCACTCTCCACATCTGCATCTTTATTCCTGTCCGGCCCCTAAGTTCTTCAGAACCTTTTTTTTCTTTTTTAGATTCCATATGTATGTGTTAGCATACGATATTTGTTTTTCTCTTTCTGACTTACTTCACTCTGTATGACACACTCTAGGTCCATCCAACTCACTACAAATAACTCAATTTTGTTTCGTTTTATGGCTGAGCAATATTCCATTGTATATATGTGCCACATCTTCTTTATCCATTCATCTATCAATGGACACTTAGGTTGCTTCCACGTCCTGGCTACTGTAAACAGAGCTGCAATGAACACTGTGGTACATGACTCTTTTAGAATTCTGGTTTTCCCAGGGAAAAAAAAAAAACTAAAAATAGAACTATCCCTCTATTTCTTTTTGAACCAAGTGGTAAGTTTGAATAGAGGATGAAGAGCCCTGCGATGGGGTTTGAGGGCCGATATCACTGACTTTTCTCAGACACCTCCCCTCAGAGGCTCTGGCACAGACCCTGCTCATAGACTGGGTTTTAGTGAGGTGGTGTCAAGATGGAGTCCAGGACGGCATAAACAACTATTCACACTTATTTCCATATGTTGTCTGCTCTGCCACGATAAACTGGAGCCGCTTCAGACAGGCCTAGAGCACACACCTTCCTTTCTTGCTGGCCCTGGGGCAAGAAGAGAGATATTCCCAGGGTTTCTACACGTGGCTTTATTGTTCAGAGAGCTCAGAGTGATTTCCATTTTCAATCATTTAAATCAGGGGTGAGGCATGGGTTTGCATCAACTATAGTTCAGGAGAGTCACAAATGGTGCCTTTAGTGAGAAGGAAGATGGGACACTCAGGTATATATAAACAAATCCTTGGACCAGTTGTTCTCAAACGTTAGCTACATCAGAATCATCGGGAGGGCTTGTTAAAACAGACTGCTGGGCTCACCTCCAGAGTCTGATCATTTGCCTTTCTAACAAGTTCCCAGGTGATGCTGAGTCTGCCAGCTCAAAGACCACACTTTGAGCATCACTTCCCTAGACCATGAACTTCTTGTACAGAAGGAACTGGCCTTTCATCTCTGTATGTGCAATGCCTAGCACATAGGAGGTGTTCTTGTATGCTTTTTTTATTTGAATTTCATGAAAGATAATTACAATTGTTAGAAAAGTTATTCAAAAAGTCATTCTAGGGCTTCCCTGGTGGCACAGTGGTTAAGAATCCGCCTGCCAATGCAGGGGACACAGGTTCGAGCCCTGGTCTGGGAGGATCCCACATGTCATGGAGCAGCTAGGCCCGTGAGCCACAACTACTGAGCCTGTGCTCTAGAGCCCGTGAGCCACAACTGCTGAGCCCACATGCCACAACTACTGAAGCCTGCGCTCCTAGAGCCTGTGCTCCGCAACAAGAGAAGCCACCACAATGAGAAGCCCACGCACCACAACAAAGAGTAGCGCCTGCTCGCTGCAACTAGAGAAAGCCCACGCACAGCAACAAAGACCCAACACAGCCAAAGATAAATAAATAAAATAAATAAATTAAAAAAAAAAAAGAATGAAGGCTTAAACACATATAAGTGTACTTACAAATACTTTAAAAAAAAAAAGTCATTCTAGGGACTTCCCTGGTGGTCCAGTGGTTAAGACTCTGTGCTCCCAATGCAGCAGGCCCAGGTTCGATCCCTGGTCAGGGAACTAGATTCCTCATGCCGCAACTAAAAGAGCCCGCATGCCGCAGCGAAGATCCCATGTGCCGCAACTAAGACCTGGTTCAGCCAAATAAATATTGTTTTAAAAGCCATTCTATCATGTGTCCGTAATGCCATCTTTTTGTATCTCTTGGCTTAAGGAAAAAACACGTCTTCATAGAGCTTAGTTCTCCCCTTTTATCTCCACCAGCAATTTCTACTGAAGATACCAACTCAGATAACACTGTTTCCAGCAGTCAAATAGAGTCTAGAGATACAGATCATTCAAGTAAGTGCCGGAAAAAGAACTTTGCCTGGTGGTGACCATAAACTGTTCTTGATGTTGTATTGGGTTGGCCAAAAATTTCATGTTTTTTCTTCCGTAAGATGGCTCCAATAGCGCTTACTTGTCTTTAACTTCATTCAAAACAATTTTCTTAGATTGTCTTGTGTCAGATGTCATATCAGTGTGCATTTAAAAAAAAACATATCAAAATTGGTGAATTTTTGTGTAGCCATTTTAATATTGAAGATGGAAGAAAAAAAGCAACATTTTTGGCATATTATGCTTTATTATTTCAAGAAAGGTAAAAACGCAACTGAAACGCGAAAAAAGATTTGTGCAATGTATGGAGAAGGTGCTGTGACTGAGTGAACATGTCAAAAGTGGTTTGTGAAGTTCCGTGCTGGAGATTTCTCACTGTACGTTGCCCCACGGTCGGGTAGACCAGTTGAAGTTGATAGCGATAAAATCAAGATGTTAATTGAGAACAATCAACGTTATACCACGCGGGAGATAGCTGACATACTGAAAATATCCAAATCAAGCTTTGAAAATCATTTGCACCAGCTTGGTTATGTTCATCACTTTGGTGTTTGGGTTCCACATAAGTTAAGTGAAAAAAACCTTCTTGACCATATTTCCACATGCAATTCTCTACTTAAATGTAATGAAAACATTCCGTTTTTAAAACAAATTGTGATGGGCGATGAAAAGTGGATACTGTACCACAATGTGGAACAGAAGAGATCGTGGGGCAAGTGAAATGAACCACCACCAACCACACCAAAGGCCTGTCTTCATCCAAAGAAGGCGATGTTGTGTATATGGTGGAATTGGAAGGGAGTCCTCTATCATGAGCTCCTTCTGGAAAACCAAACGATTCATTCCAACAAGTACTGCTCCCAATTAGTCCAACTTGAAAGCAGCACTCGACGAAAAGCATCCGGAATTAGTCAACAGAAAATGCAGAATCTTCCATCAGGATAACGCAAGACTGCATGTTTCTTTGATGACCAGGCAAAAACTGTTACAGCTTGGCTGAGAAGTTCTGATTCATCTGCCGTATTCACCAGACATTGCACCTTTGGATTTCTATTTATTTCGGTCTTTACAAAATTCTCTTAATGGAAAAAATTTCAGTTCCCTGGAAGACTGCAAAGGCACCTGGAACAGTTCTTTGCTCAAAAAGATAAAAAGTTTTGGGAAGATGGAATTATGAAGCTGCCTGAAAAATGGCAGAAGGTAGTGGAACAAAAGGGTGAATACGTTGTTCCATAAACTTCTTGGTGGAAATGAAAAATGTGTCTTTCATTTTTACTTTAAAAACCGAAGGAACCTTTTGGTCAACCCAATATTTGCTTGGTTTCAAGTGACAGAAACACTTCTCTAAGCAAAAGAGAGAGAAAGCAGAACTTATTGGTTTGCAGAACTCATGAAGAGTTAGACCAAACCCAGCAGGGATGTGGCTGAGCCCAGGACTAGAACCAGGGTCCTAAAACCAGCCAGTGCTCCTTCCTCTCTTGGTCATTCTTCTTAGTCTCTCTATTTTGGCTCTGTTGGCTATCACTGTAGACTGGCTTTCTCCATATTACAATAAATTCAAGGAAGAGACCCAGCTCATCTTAGATTAAGGGCTGGGGTCACAGAAGAAAATGCATCTCCCACAGTGGCCATGTGGGTGAGGAAGGGCACAGGTCTCACAGGCGTAGATATTAGAGATGTCAGTCACTGATGCTTTTGGACAATGAAAACCTATATAAGAGTTGATAAGTTGGGCTTCCCTGGTGGCGCAGTGGTTAAGAATCCGCCTGCTAATGCAGGGGACACGGGTTCGAGCCCTGGTCCGGGAAGATCCCACATACCGCGGAGTAACTAAGCCCGTGCGCCACAACTACTGAGCCTGCATTCTAGAGCCCACGAACCACAACTACTGAGCCCACGTGCCACCACTACTGAAGCCCATGCGCCTAGAGCCCGTGCTCCGCAACAAGAGAAGCCACCGCAATGAGAAGCCCGCGCACTGCAACGAAGAGTAGCCCCCGCTCGCCACAACTAGAGAAAGCCCATGTGCAGCAACAAAACACCCAACTCAGCCAAGATAAATAAATTAATTAAATTTTTAAAAAAAGAGTTGATAAGTCTTTTCGTAAACATTCTTCTAAATCTTCAGTACCAACCAGATGTAATAACAGTCAGACACAAATACCATCAGATCACTAGAGAGCAGCTGAAGCCTGCAACCAAGAGGGAAGACCAGCCTGGAATTGAGATGTACTTGAGAAATATTCCAAACTACCAATGGGGTATTACATCTTGGTGCTTCTTTAAATCTTACCCTCAAACTAGGGGGTTATGAAATGTAAGGTAGAAGTTCTCTAATATAGACCAGACTCACTAGCAAATCATGTTTTAAAGGATATCAGCATGGCTTTCCTAGATCTTTGCAAGAGAAGATTTTTCTCTTCCATCTCCACATGGACCCAAAAACAGGACAAAATAGTTCCTCTGCCCTTGGCTAACCCAAACCTGAATTTTTCATATTGAAAACTCCTAGCATGTGAGGAGATTCCCAAATAAAATCGCAGTCAGTATGATCCATTGTCTTTTAGACATACATGAAAATCAGCCCATTCTTTCTACTCTGTTCGTTCTGAATGTTTTACATTTTAAGTACTATAATGTCAGTTTTAGTTTAGATGAAGGCCCAGGGACAGAGATTCTTTAGGAAAAAATTAAACTGTAGCAAACACTATGATGCTGCAATTATAAAAGCTCATAAAACACAAGGTCAAGCTTACTTTGAAAATGAGTGTTTGTTTGTTTTTTTCCAAAACGCTGACTCAAGTTCTATGTTGGGAGGATGCAGCAACACAATGCTTTGTCTCCGCTAAAATAGGTCACCAGTGCTGATTCCAGTGGACACTAACATTTCAGCTGGTGATTGCTGGGTGGTTTTCCTTTGTATGTGGCAATCATTCCGGCGAAAACTTCTGAGGTTTCCCACTGTGTTTTTAGGCTGAGATTTAATGTTTACTTTTCTATGTGCTCCACCTTCATGCTCTATTATTGTTGAAGGTGGAAATCCCGCAGGTAGATGAGTTCAGAACGTGTTGCTCTGGTGAGAAAGCAAACTATGAATAAATATAATTTGACAAATGAAAAATGTGGGGGGGAAACTGACAATCAAACTAAAGTACATTATGAAAGCGTGAATATTTTCTTCGAATCACACAATGGAGAGTGGAACAAAAAAAAGTAAAAGCTTAATTAAGCCATCTGAAGCAGATCTTAATACCTAACAATAGGAGTAGAAGTAGAAAGTGTTTATTTGGCGACGGCGAGGCCACTGGAACATAATTTGCATGGTGCAGATACGTACACATCAAAGTGCATGGGTTATTATCTGTGCAACCGTTTATATTTCTCTTATAAATTTAGACTTACCATCATTTTGTTATTTCCAAAGAGACAGAGTCTATCCCGATCGTTAATTTTATCAACAATTACAACTCTCCATTCTGTGCCAAACCCTTGAGGTAATTGCTGGAGATATAACAATAAATAAAGCTCCTGTCTCCAGAAGTTCGCCATCCAGCCAGGAGACAGACATGGAAATAAGTAATCTGAAGGAAGATTACTAATCCTTACAATATAATTGTCTCCTTATAGTTAAGCACATTCAATAAGCACTGAACTGTTGAACCCTATCTGACCATGGCCGCCAAGATTCTAGGGACCAGAACAGGAAAAGCTAGATAAGCAGCACTGTTATGGGTTACTGCTTTGGATGGAATTCTGTCTGTCTGGATCTGGAATGCGTTTGATCTGAGGACCATTCAAGGCGCTATGGGACAACAGGCCTTGCCTGTGTCTATTTTCCCCTACACTTTCGACATAAGAAAAGAGTATTTGGAGAATTCCCTGGCAGTCCAGTGGTTAGGTGCTTTCACTGCCGTGGCCTGGGTTCAATCCCTTGTCGGGGAACTAAGATCCTGCAAGACAGAGAGAATAAGCTCATATGACTGTGGAAGACTATTTAAAACTCCTCACTTGGACAGGCAGAGTAATAGAGGATTGCCTTGTATAGATATAAAGATTACTAAAATAAATGAATTTTGATTCACTCTAATTTACTATCAGACCCTTGCATTATTCCTGTCAGCCCCAGGTAGAACTATACCTTGGTCAGATTCAATTGTTGAGCTTCCTGGCTGGGAGGAAGGTAGAAGATACCTAACTTCCTAATTAGGGTGGGACCAGGCCGTAGGATGGACACAGCCCACCAGAACTGTCCCCCAAGACTGAGCCTTGGTCACTCTGCCAACTATGCCCTTTGGAGATGTCCAAGCTTACCAGGGGACTCTACTTCCCACCACATGACACCAAGTTGTCACTGGGGATCCTATTTCTTTAGTCTGGATACATCTTAATCCCTTTCTTCCTTCCTTTGTGACTGTTTCTCAGTCCTTTGAGCAGGCAGGTCCAGACCCCTTACCTTTTCAATTTTCAGCTTCTAGATATGGTGCCAGGTATAACTGTACATACCTGATGAGTCAATATGTAACCATGAAACATGAGGGCAATTCGTTTTCCAAAAGAATAGACACAATATCTAATAAGGGATTAATATCGAAAATATTCAAGGAAATCATACAACTCAATAGCAATAAAACAACCCAATTTAAAAATGGTCAGGGACTTCCCTGGTGGCACAGTGGTTGGGAGTCCACCTGCCAGTGCAGGGGACACGGGTTCGAGCCCTGGTCCGGGAGGATCCCACATGTAGCAGAGCAGCTAGGCCTGTGAGCCACAACTACTGAGCCTGTGCTCTAGAGCCTGCAAGCCACAACTGCTGAGCCCACATGCCACACGACTGAAGCCTGCGCACCTAGAGGCTGTGCTCCACAACAAGAGAAGCCACTGCAACGAGAAGCCCGTGCACCACACAACGAAGAGTAGCCCCAGCTCACCGTAACTAGAGAACGCCCGCATGCAGCAGTGAAGACCCAACGCAAAAAATAAATTAAAAAAAATAAAAATATTAAACATAAAAATGGTCAAAGAACATTTTTCCAAAGACAACACACAAATGGCTAACAGGTAGATGAAAAGATGCTCAACATCGCTAACCATCAGGGAAATGCAAATCAAAACCACAATGAGCTATCACCTCACACCTGTTAGGATGTTATTATCAAAAAGATAAGAGGAGCTTCCCTGGTGGCGCAGTGGTTGAGAGTCCGCCTGCCGATGCAGGGGACACGGGTTCGTGCCCCGTTCCAGGAAGATCCCACATGCCGCGGAGCGGCTGGGCCCGTGAGCCATGGCCGCTGAGCCTGCGCGTCAGGAGCCTGTGCTCCGCGACGGGAGAGGCCACAACAGTGAGAGGCCCGCGTACCGCAAAAAAAAAAAAGGTAAGAGATAACAAATGCTGGAGTAGATGTGGAGAGAAACACTTGTGCACTGATTGTGGGAATGTAAACTGGTGCAGCCACTATGGAAAACAGTATAGAGGTTCCTCAAGAACAGAATTACCATATGATCCAGCAATCTCACTCCTGGATATATCTCCAAAGGAAATGAAATAATTATCTCAAAGAGTTATCTGTACTCCCATGTTCATAGCAGGATTATTCACAATAGCCAAGATATGGAAACAAGTGTCCATTGACAGAAGAATCGATAAAGAAGATGTGGTATATATAAATATAAAATAGAATATAGAGTTGTAAATATACAATAAGGCTTTTTTTCAGCCTTAAAAAAGAAGGAAATTCTCTCATTTGTGATAACATGGCTAAATCTGTAGGACATTATGCCACGTGAAGTAAGCCAGACAAAGAAATACTGCATGATATCACTTATATGAGGGGAAAAAAAGTCGAACTTGTAGAAACAGAGACTAGAAAAGTGGTTATCAGGGGCTCTGTGGTGGGGAAAATAGGGGAAGATTGGTAAAAAGGGTACAAGTTTTTTGTTATAAGATAAACAAGGTCTGAGGATCTAATATATAAGATAGGAACTATATTTGATAACACTCTATGCATAATTGAAATTTGCTAAGAGAGTAAAACTTAAGTGTTCTCTCCAAAAAAAAAATAAGTAAATACGTGAGGTAATGGATATGTTAATTCACTCGAGGGGAGAGGTCCTTTCACAGTGTATACACATACCAAATCACCACACTGTACACTCTGAATATCTTATAATTTTGTTAATTATACCTCAGTAAAACTAGGAGAAGGGAGAAAATAGGGAAGTAGAAAGACAAAAAATGGCTACAATTATAATTCACCCTAGTTATTCCTCAAACTCAGAGGTGGTACCTTAAAAAAAAGCTATAGATGTTTAGACATTGCCCCAGAATCAGCATCTCTAGAAGAGAACTTGACACTTTTTCAAGCCCTCAGAAGTTTTTGTAGAAGAGCCAACCAATATCAAGGACTGAACGAAATGGTGCTTCTTAAATTTGTCTGGTCCAAAGAATCAGCTGGGTAGCTTGTTAAACCTTCTGAGTCCCATCTTTCTTCTGTAGGCCCTTATTTAATAGGTCTGCGGTGGTAGCCCCAGAATCTGAAAGCTTAAGAGAGCCCCCAAGTGTTTTTTAGATTGAGCAAGTTTGGGAAGCACTAAACTAGGCTGGATTTCCCAAACTTCTCTTGTGATAAGAAGCACCTGGGGCTCTAGCTGGAAAGAAAATTTCTTTGCCCCCAACCAGACCAAAAGAATCAAAATTTCTAGCTCAGAGGTCTGGCAGCCTATTTATTTAATAAAGATCTCCACTTGATTCTTATTATCTGAGAAATGGTAATACAGGCTCATTGAGTCCCAGCTTTGGCTTGTCATTAATATTACCTGGGAACTGTGTGTGTGTGTGTGTGTGTGTGTGTGTGTGTGTGTGTGTGTGTGTGTGTGTGTGTGTGTGTGTCTGCACACGTTCGGAGATGAGCACGTGCATGAGCGCACATGTATTAAAATACACAAACACGAAATTTATACATGTGTCACATTCGTGACATTTAATACATCCACAATTTTGTGCAATCATCACTACTATCTAGCTCCAGAACATTTTCATCACTCATCTAGGGGTTTTTAAAACATCCAGATGCCTAGGCTGTACCCAAATCAAATAAATGAGAATCCCCAGGGTGGGACCCAGGCATCAGTACTCTTTAAAACATTCCAGCTGATTACAATGTGCAGTCAACTTTGGAACCACTCAGGATTCCTATGCTCTGAAAGCATTTGTTAATTTGTCCCACCAGGGTCTCTCTTCCTGGTCCTCTGCATTGCAAGTACATCCTTACTTTGCTTTATTCATTCTCTTTTTTATTAATTTGATTCTCATACCCCATTAAGACCCTTAAATTCTTATGTCCTTCTCAGAAATGGTGACAAAATTTCCTAAGGCTTTGGTACCCCTCCTGGGGGCCTAGTCATGGGCCTGATCTCAAAGGTTCACATTCAGTTGAATGAGTTTATTTAGAGTAACCTTACAAGGATATTTTTAGGAAGCAATTGTTTAACTAATTTGGTAAACATAGATGGAGCACCAATTACGTGCCAGGTATTATGCTAGCCCAGGCCCTCCTCTCATGATGGGAATCGAGGGAAAAAGCAGATATAGGACAAGATGGCCTGTACTGTGACATTCCATCACAGCAAGATGAAAATGGGAATACATAAAGAGAGGTATCTAAACCAGGATCCAAAGACTTTTCCTGTAAAGAGCCAAGAATAGGTTTCTTTGCCTTTTGGAGCCGTCTACAACTGTCACACCTAATTAATTCTGCAATTGCCGTTTTGTACAAGAGCAGCCATAGGAAATAATACATCTGTGACTGGGCATGGCAATGCTACAAATCAAGTGGTGGGCTGGATTTGATCTGAGGGCTGACATTCTCCATCTCCTGATCTAATACACACTGGAAAGGGAAGAGGGTGTTTCAGAAACACGGAACTGTTAAAAAATAAACTGAGACATGTTAAAAATTTTAATTATTTATTTGAGCAAGAATCTATTTGAATTGGTCAGCATCAAACCCGAAGTGGTTAGGAGTGCTCTACTCACAGGAGTTAGGGGCAAGGGAAGATGCAGAAGAGAAGCAAGGAAATCATTTGATTGCTAGAGCTTAAGCAGTTGCCTTATTTAAGGGAAAGCCTCACTGGCTGTGATTGTCCTTAGATGTTGATTGAGGCTTTTACAGACATAGGCTTGGGTTTGCTTTTGTCATCTGCTAAGGCATTAGAACACTTAGTCTAATGAGCTCCTTCTTTAATTAATTTAAAAATACCAGGACACCACAGTGCATTATAGCACCCTGTGCTATACAGTATGTTCCCATCAGTTGTCTATGTTGTACATAGTATCAATAATGTGTATGTGTCAATCCCAATCTCCCAATTCCTCCCACCCCACCCTTTTCCCCCTTGATATCCACACATTTGTTCTCTACCTCTGTGTCTCTGTTTCTGCAAGGGAGGGAATATATGTATATGTATGGCTGATTCATTTTGCTGTGCAGTAGAAGCTAACACAACAATGTAAAGCAACTATACTCCGATAAAATTTTTTTTTTAATTTAACAATATTGGAAGAGTTGAAGCGCTATTTGAAGCTCACTAGCAAAGATGGGGGGAGAAAGATTCCAGGCAGAGAGAAAATGTACTGCCAAATTTTCGGTTCAGTGTAGCTAACCCTGGGAAGTGGGGAGGGCTGAGACTGGAGAAGGCAGGCGCCAGATTATTAGGGCTATGTGTAGATTGTATGCGGAAGCAATAAACAGGGTTTTAAACATTTGTGAACCGTCACCCTGACCAGGGGACGAGGATGGTGGTTTAGGTGGGTCAATGTAAGGCAAGCGTATTAGTTAAAAGGTTGCTGTGTTGTTGGGAAAATTGGATGTCCACACACAAAAGAATACCGTTGGACCCTGACCTAAAACCACGTATAAAAATTAAGTCAAAGTCGGTCAAAAACCTAAAAGTAAGAGGTAAAGCTATATAACTCTTAAGAGAAAACAGGAAAAGCTTCATGGCATTGGATTTGGCGATGATTCCTCGTCTGTGACGCTAAAAGCACAGACAACAAAAGAAAAAATAGATCATTGGGTGACATCAACATTTTTTAATTCTGGGACTTCCCTGGTGGTCCAGTGGTTGGGACCCCACGCTTCCACTGCAGCAGGCACGGGTTCGATCCCCAGTCGGGCAACTAAGATTTTTTTTATTCTATATGTAAAGGACACAATCAACAGAGTAAAAAGGCAGCCTGCGCAAGCCTCAAGGAGATTTCAACTGGGGAGAATAGGCAACGTCCCAGATAAAAGCAGAAAGTGACAGTGGTGCGGGAGAAATGAAAGAGGACGATGTGGTGGTGATGGCGACACAGGTTGTCAAGGTGATAACTGACTTGTGTCTTAAATGATGAGATAGAGTCTGTTTTTCAAAGATATGGAGGAAGAGTATATCACATGGAAGAAACGTCACGCACAAAGAAGCCAAGGCGGGGATGATCTCAGTGGGTTTTAGGAACAGGAAGGACAAAAACAAGAAAAAAGGTGAATGGGGCTGCAATCTTTTGGACTTGCTATGTTTGAAGATTTTGATTAGCCATCTCTATTAGCATTCATTCTCAAACTATGTCAGGGAGGCAGTTGGAGACACTGTATTAAAAAATGCATCATGGGGGCGGAGGGATTCATAGGTGGAGCACAGAGAATTTTTAGGGCAGAGAAACTACTCTGTATGATACTATAATGGTAGATACACGTCATTATGTTTGTCCAAATTCATAGAATGCACAACACTGAGTGAACTCTAATGTAAACTGTGGATTTTGGGTGATTATGGTGTGTCCTTGTAGGACCCTCAGCTGTAATGAACGCACCACTCTGGTGGAGGATGTTGATGATGGGGAAGGCTGTGCATGGGGCGGGGGGCAGGAGAGATGTGGGCATCTCTGTATTTCCTCTCAGTTTTGCTGTGAACCTAAAACTGCTCTAAAATACAGTCTTTTTAAAAGCAGATTGGGAAAAAAAAAAAAAAAACCCTGTAGGTAAAAAGGGACTTAAGAGACAGAATTTTTTTAAGACAAAAATTATAGCATCTTGTTCAGTGACAACAAGCAAGAAAGTGATTATCTTTAAAGTCAGGATAATGGTTCCTTTGTTGGGGGCAGCAGGGGGTTGCGACTGAGATGGGGCACACAGAGGACTCCTGGGTGGCTGGCAAAGTTCTATTTCTTCACCTGGGTGGTGATTCCAAGTGTGCTTGCCTTATAATAATTCATCAGTAATCACTCAAGGAGTAATCCTATCTTTAGGGGTTTAGGACGATTGGGACAATAAAAAATCCTGTTTTTTGACAGAGAGCTTAAAGCTGTGCAGGCAAGGTGTGGGGACCACTTGGCATTGCATTTAACAGAAAATCAAGGACTCTGATACTTGGTATCCAAAATATCTATTTCAAGGCCAACAAGAAGACTAAAAAATATAGTCTGGTCAAGAGAGAAAAAGCAATCCCAGGTTCAGCAGCTAGACAGCTGGCCTTAGGAAAAAGCATGTAAGATGTTCACATGTAAGATGTTCTAAGGACGCCTGCACTGCCTGCCCAACCCTGATGCCTGGAGAGTTACGGAACTTGATCACAGACCATCTCACGAGCGGGTAACAATAAGGGAAGGACCATAGAAAGGGAAGTGAAAGCCATCCAAAATACTTGTTACATTTCAACTTTACCTTGAACCAGTGCTGAGCCAGGTAAGTAACATGTTAGAAGGGCAGATTTGCTGTGGGAAATAAAAGATTAGGACACCACTCATTATTTAAAAATTTTTGTCATCAAGTTGGACAATTATTTTATAGGTCTTTCTGTGTTATATACTATAATTTGAAAGGTTTAAACAATAAAATATGTTCATTCTAATTTTTTAAGCGCATTAAAAGCATTCTCTCCTTTAATCCTCATGACAGCCCTCCTAGGTAGGTATTTTCCTGTTTAGATAATGATCCTGAGACATTAAGCTGCTTGACCACAGAAATGTATATATTTAGTGACAGAACCAAGATTCAAGTCCAAGTCTTCTGAATCTGAAATTCTTACTGACTTGCACTGCCTCTCACTGTAAATTCACAAGAGTAACAAAGAACATTTAAAAAGGAGGTCTTGAAGTGTGCTCCTGGAGAACTCCCAGGGACCATCAGTGGATTCTACTTTAGGGATCTGCCACATATGGCGGCTCTGCCAATATCCGGTGATAAGACACGGACCTGTCCCTTCCACTCCCCTCCCTCTCTGCGGACACTTCACAAGGCAGTGGTTCCTGGATGGACACCATCAGACCAGCACCAGACTTCTCAAAGTCCTTCGATGAAGAGTCAGGACGAACCTCTGAATGCCGGGAAAGTGTGATAGGAAACACGTTGGAATTCTAACTTGGTCTTTTCCTCTACTGCCTCTTCCCCAGGAGAGGGTCTCCCAGGAATACCTTCTCCTTTCCCAAACCTGCTTTACACTCTCTGAGCCCCATATCAAATTCCTCAGCCCAGTGGCCCCAGTCAGAAAACTTGGTCCCTCCCCTCAAGGAAAGGAGTTTCAGGCCCTGGGTCTCTCTGCACTTTGCAAACAAGAGCAATGGTTTGGATTCAACCAGATGTTCATTGAGGCTCTCCTCTGCTCAGTCAGCGAATACATCTGTCGAGTACCTACTGTAGACTCAAGGCTGAGGATGCTGAGGGTCTTGGTGTCAGCACAGGGCTGAGATTAGGGCTTGGGGCGGGGGGATGAGGGTGGGATCTCCCAGTGCCATGAACAAGGCCAGCTGTAAGTACCGTATTCAGTCTGCCCACCAGAGGGAGTTATAGATGATCCCTCCCAGGCACCCAAGGGGACCAAGCATGCCTCACCATGACACAGTCAGCATGCTATCCGTGCCTCATGCAGAGGCAAGGATGATTCTCCTATCAACATGGCTTTGGCCTTTCCACCCCTTTTAAAAGAAATTTGTTTTTAAGTCTTGAATGTCTGTCTACTGAGCTCCAGACATAATCCTTGGTGTTGGGAGTACAGTATAAATATAGGACACTACTCCCTGCTCTTTCGCAGGGAGTTTAGCGAACAGAAGGCAAAAACTGTTGGCTTTGCCCTTTTGGAGCAACATAGACTCTGCTGTTATTGAACGAAGGAGATTTACCTCTTTCCTGCCCTGCCGAGCCTGGCTTGCATTAGTGGAGAAACCACCCAGCTGTAAACGCTCACAGTAAAGGGCAATGGCGCCAGCGCCCATTAAATGAATTTGATTCCAAGTCGCCCCTGATGGAAAAGGGGCGGGGGCTGCCACCTCTGTGAGGATCACAGAGGTTACATGGAAAACCATTTGGGCTGCTTAAAACTCTGCTTAAAACTCATAACTCCTCTCTGCACAGAGACAGAAGCCAAAGTCCTGAGCACAGGCTCCCAAACCCTCGTATTCCCACTGCCGTCCCACTCCCCTCACCCAGCCCTCAACTGTCAGCAGTTTCTGAATCAGAAAAGCACGCCTTCTCTCTCCCCTGTGCTTGGGACTTCACTCTGCCCGGCCCACAACGCACTTTCCCCACTAACCAGGTTTTCCTGACATTCTCCTTCTCCTCCAGGCTTACCTCAGCCCCCAGCCACCTGTGAGGCTCCACTGCCCCCTTAGCTCCTCCCCCCACCCCACAGAGTTAGAGACCTCACTCTCCCCGCACAAAGCACCCAGTCCGTGCCAGAGACCTATGAGCAGTTGGGTCATATCATCACCGTGCTCTTACTTGCCTCTTTCCTTCCCTCTGTCTCTGTCTCTCTCTGTCTCTGTCTCTCTCAGGGACTGTGTGCTGCTATTTCTGTGCCTCCAGAACCAGCACCATGTCCATGCATGATTTTACTGGAGATAAGAAAATCAGAACCGGGAGGTGGGCTTCCTATCACAATCCCAACTACACTACCACTCCTATCTGACGGGTGTGTATATTGAGGTGTGTTTGTGTTTTCTAAAAAGGGCAAGGAAAAGAGGCAGATGTGAAAGGGAAGGTGGGGAAGGACAGTACTGTAAACTCTCCATTCCCCTATCATTCAAACCTGGACAGTATTCACTTTGTACCTCTATTCTGTTTCTCTCTCATTTCCCTATAGTCCATTTTCCACCCAGCAGCCAGGGGGATTGTTTTGAAACAAAAATCATATCATGTCACCCCTTTGCTTAAAATCCTGGAATGGCTTCCCATCAATCGTCTCACACAGAATAAAGCCAAAGTCCTTACAGCAGCCCGCGAGGTCTCCTATGACCTGCCCCCGCCCATGACCTCTCTGCTCTCAGCTCTTACTTTTCTCCCCTTTCAATCACTCAAACCCCACTGGCCTCTCAGCACCAGCTCTTCCCTCTGTGGGGAATCCTCTTCCCCAGATGCATCAGTTTTGCTCAGAGTCATTTCCTCAATGAGATTGACCTTGACTGCCTCATTCAACACATTCAAGATTGACCTTGACATTTCCATTCAACCACTTGCCTCTCCCCCGCCTCCTTACCTTGCTCTGCTGTTTTATTTTTTCTCTTTTCCATAGCTTTCATCACCTCCTACCATACCAGATACTTTACTTATATGTTTATTGTTTACCCAGAGATTTTTGTCTATTTTGTGGTTATATAGATGTCTTTCCCCTAGTCAGTTATATTGTTTCCTTTTTCACTACTATAATATTGTTAAGAACATCTTACTACATAAATCTTCACATAGACCTTTGATTATTTCTAAGAATTCGAGTCACTTGATCAGATGCTACATACTTATAAGACTTTTGATACCGATTACAAAGTTGATTTCGCATCATACTTCTTGAGTAGTATGTACTTGTTGAGAAGGAATGTTACCCTGTGTTGGGGGCAGTCTATAAACTTAATTATGTGCCCCAGCAATTCCACTGTAGGAGTCTACCCACAAGAAATGAAAACACATCCACACAAACACACGTATATGACTGTTCAGAGCAGCATTGTTCATCACAGCCCCAAACTGGGAATGACCCAGATGTCTCTCAGCTGATGAATGGATAAAAAAGACGAGGTATTTTCATACCATGGAACACTACTCAGCAATACAAAGGACAGAACCATTGGTCCATGCTACAATATGAATGAGCTTGTGCTAAGCATACATTTGTATGCTTCTATTTAAATGAAATGTCCAGAAAAAGCACATTGGTAGAGACAAAAAGCAGATCAGTCATTACCTGGGGCTGGGGTAGGAGCAGGGATTAACTGTAAACAGAAACAAGAAACTTTTGGGGATGATGGAAATGTTCTAAAACTGGATTTGTGGGGATGACTTTACAACTCTATTTACTAAAATAATAGAATACTTACAATGGGTGGATTTTATGGTACGTAAAACTACACCTTAATAAAGTCATCAAGGGAATTGGGAATAAATGTCATCAGAGGGAAAGATTAGGAAGAAAATTCATCTACAATGCATGCTGTGATTTTAAAAGGCTGAGGAATAAAAAGTATAGCATAAGGCAGAAAGAAAGGAAGGGGAGCAGGGAGGAAAGAAAGAGAAGGAGAGAAAGAAAGAAAGAAGGAAGGAAAAGGGAGAGAGAAATGTCATATATATATTTGAAGGCCCCTTTTGTGATGGCTCAAGACCATCAGAAGAGACCCCCACGGAAAATCCATGAAGTGAGTCGATTTGGCACAAATAATAATGAACTTATGGCCTCTATACTGTCAGCACGTGTCTTTGAAGAAGGGACATGGGCCCATAGCATCCCACAGAAGCAAATAAAGGCACGGAGGTAAAAAAAAAAAAAAACTAGGCCTGGTCTCTGAGCCAACTGTTATTCTTCATTTATTTCAAAGAAGATTTTATGGGTCTTAAATAATTATTATAAAGCTCTCAAATGTAGCATCATGTTTTCAAAAGGAATAAAAAAGGGAGCCTTCCAGAGTGATGTGGCTCTGTTGGTGGCCTTTCTGAGCAGTACTGGGGTGGGGAGGGGACTACAGGAGGAGCTATAGAAAAAATAGTCCCAGAGAGAAGCAGGCAGCAGCTCATACCTGAAGGCCTGGAATTCTTCACTACACACAAAATATGACTTTTCAGTACCATGCCTTTTTTTTTTTTTTTTTTTTGGCCACGAGGCACGGCTTGCAGAATTTCAGTTCCCCAACAAGGGACTGAACCCGGGCCACGGCAGTGAAAGTACCAAATTCTAACCAGTAGACCACCAGGGAACTCCCAAGTACCATGCATCTTAAGGCCACTCTTTTTTTAATTATATTCATACAGTTTGGATTTATGTGACCTTCTGTAGCAATGAGTCAAATGTGCAGGCCAGATTTCAGTAAGTGATTAAGGTTACCCATCACCTTACCTGTTTACGCGTCACCCAGTTGATGCCTGCTGAGGACAGGCACCGGCAGAGCTGGGAGGGTGCTCGTGAGGCAAACTCGGGCTGCGGGTTGGACCAGGGCGCCGAGTGGCCTGACACACCCCAGCGGGAGACGCAGAATATAAGGGAGGGCTGTCGTCTCCCGGAATGTCAGCAGATTCTTCACGCCCTCGCGCTCCGAGACGTGGGGAGGGCAAAGGGACTGAGAAGAACCAATGTGACTTATTCCCGGGGCAGCCACGGGGGTCAGTTGTGGGGACCACGTAGGGGTGGTTTAGAGAGGGCGGTCAGGGCAGTCCAGTGACTCTCGAACATGTTGCATCGGCTTATTATGTCTGAGTTTCCTTTTGCTGCATAACAAATTACCACAAACTTAGAGGCTTGAATCAATACCCGTTTCTTAGCCCACGGTGCTGTAGACCAGAAGTCCAGCTTGGCCTGGCTGGGTTGTCTTAACAAGGCTGAAATTAAGGTGTCGGCTGTGTTTCTTTCTGGAGGCTCTGGGGAAGAATCTGCTCCTGGTTGTTGGCCAGATTCAGTTCCTTCAGGCTCTGGAACTGAGACCTTCATTTCCCTGCTGTCAGCTGGGGGCCACTCTCACCTCCTAGAGGCTGCCCACATTCCTTTGCCAAGAAAGGCCTAGTCCTTTCTGAGGACTAGGTCAGGCCAACTGAGGATAATCTATCTTAATGCCAATTTATTGGGGACCTTAATTACATCTGCAAACTCCCTTTAGTGTTTGATTGAGTGCCCAGGAGAAGGTGTTTACACACCAGGACCTGGGAGGCTTGGGGGCCACTCTGGAATTCTACCTGCGACAAGTTACTTAGGAAAGCTTCTCCAGTACAGCTAAGTGATCCTTAGGGTGGGTGGTACCAAGCCCTAATGGATGTTTTGGAAATTCGTGGGCAAATATTTTGTTGTGGTAACGGGGATATGTTCCACCGGCATTTCGTATTTGGGGCCAGGTCGTAAAAAGACAGCCTCACACAGTGAGGAATTGTACTGTATGTTACACAGCTTTCAAAGGTCCCTCGAGGCATTCTTGTCGATGAAAAATCTGCGTATAATTGTCTGAAACTCTATTTTGTTTGCATGCTGTTTGCACTGAAGTTTACATAAATACAATAGTGGATAAGTCAGGGGAAGAATGTAGCTACTTTGTTTGGGACTTCACCAAGATTTTCACCATTTGGGGAAAATTGCATGACCGATAACAAGGCTGCTCGTGGAATCTGAACTGTCAACGCACCACCCCCTGCTTCATCTGCAGCTGTCCCTGTCTTCGTGATTCTAGGTACAAGCCTCACCTCACTTTATGTCTTCTCATATGACGATACCTGAGCACTTACCCATTGAAACATATTTTCTTTAAATTGATTTCTTAAGATTATGTATATAGGTAGGTTATATTAGCTATGAACTCTTTCAGGATTGTAAAGGGGGCATCTCAACATAGTGCTTATAATGAGGGGCCATGGATCTGAAGAGCTGAGAGCCAAAGGTCTACTGCATACACCTCCTGAAGCTGGGATTGGCCAAGAGCGAGAATGGTGGAGCTTGTGGTATATAAACTCGTGGAGATGAGGCACTTCAATAAGCTTTGAGTCGATTTAATTATTTTATTTAAAAGAGAGGAAACTCAGGCCAGAAAAGGAATTGGTTAATGTCACCCAACTACTTACATGTTAATACTGGACCAGACCCAGTTTTCTTAATGGTAAAGGTCAAATCCATCCATATGAAACTACTTGAAAGGGAATTCCCTGGTGGTCCAGTGGTTAGGACTCAGCGCTTTTACTGTGGTGACCCAGGTTCAATCCCTGGTTGGGGAACTAAGATGTCATAAGCGGCCTGGTGCAGTCTTAAAAAAAAAAAAAAAAAGGAGAAAGAAACTACTTGAAAATAAAATTCACATTGTGTAACTGAAGTGTTGAGAAAAACATTATCCTAAAGATCTGTCGTAACAATTTAATATTATACAATTAAGTCTACTATTTTCTAATGTTAAGATGTTGAAAGCCAGATTCCACTAATGTAGAGTTGATTATAGAATTGATTATATCAAATCAATTGTATTTGGGATAATAGCTAACTCAACATCAGCAGAGGAAGCATTTATTTAATGAACTTGTGATTTGAAATTATTCCTGCTCATTTCTATTTATTCTTCTGATAAAATAAATAGAACCTGGGCAAAATTTTGAATAGCCCAACATGCAATTCACAAGGCTGATTTTAGCCAATCTACACTAGGACTGGTTAGTCCAGTCCAAAACAGTGGGCCAAAATGAAGGCCCGAGCACTATCATACTTCTCCATCTTGCCCAGAAGGGCCAGTCACCAAAAGCTACTGGTTTTTCCTTCCTGGCTCAACTTTGTTCAAACCTACTTAGCTTTGAAGTTGCCATAAGCTTTCCTTTGCTGCCACCTACTGGATGTAGTGAGTATAGTTAAATAAAGCTTTTGTTGTCCTACGTATTGTATTTTAATGTGAAATAGGGAATTCAGGTATTGGCCACTCAACTTGGACTCAAACGTCCAAACACTGGACATTTAAAGTTGTTTCCTCTAATGACTAGAGCAACTTTAATGTCAAGCAAAGCAAATAAACCTATGAATCTCCGTTTTCAAAGCCCCTCTTCTGTCTTTATAAAGTTATAAAGTTCAATCATATGATTCCCTTCTTAAAAATCAGTGGCCTACAAGAGGGTAAATACACTTGTATTACTCATGTCTTGATGTGAAACAGAATGTACCCCACTCACTGCAAAGAATGAGGCACTGACGGACTGGGAGCCATGAATTAGGATAATAACTTTTAGGAAAAGTGGCTTTGGAAATGGGCCCTTATCCCAGGAAATAGGGGACACTTGGTAGCTTGGAATTTCAGTTGGATAAAAAGGAGAGATGGGGCTTCCCTGGTGGCACAGTGGTTGAGAGTCCGCCTGCCGATGCAGGGGACACGGGTTCGTGCCCGGTCCGGGAAGGTCCCACATGCCGCGGAGTGGCTGGGCCCGTGAGTCATGGCCGCTGAGCCTGCGTGTCCAGGAGCTTGTGCTCCGCGACGGGAGAGGCCACAACAGTGACAGGCCCAAGTACCGCAAAAAAAAGAGGAGAGATGAATGCAAAGAGATAGGTGGTGATGAAAATTAAAACCATAGCACTTGCTATTCTAGCACACCCCAAAGCACTTCACGAGTATTCTCATGTGCTTTCACAACAACCCTACAAGGCAGATACTGAACCACTTCACAGATGAGGAAATCGAGGCTTAGCAGGGGTTAAGTTGGCCAAGGCACCCATCTGGTAAGAGGCAGAGATGATGGCACAATCCTCAGGTCTCAAACCACAGCTGTGCTGCCTGCACTGGCCCCAGGAGACCACAAACAGTGGAACTGTCAAGAGCCAGAGCCAAAGCAGCACCTTGGATCAACGTAATTGGTTTTAGTTCAATAAATCACAGCCAAGAGGAGCCTAGGGAGACAGGACAACCACATATCATGTGGTATCCTAGATGGGATTCCGGAACAGAAAAAGGACATTAGGTGAAAACTAAAGAAATAAAGTCTGGACTTAATAATAACGTATCATTGTTAGTTCATTCATTGTGACAAATGTACTACCATACAAAGGTAAGATTAAAAAAATAAAAAAGCCTGTTTTTTAGAGAATGAACACTGTGGAAAGCATCTGATTCCTAAGAGTGAAGAGATGCATTACTATAAAATTTGATTTTGAATCAGGTTAAGGATATTAACATGACCAGGGAAAGGAAACCATCAGGTGACTTAAATTGTCCAAATCCAGGTATTTTGTACTAGGAGGGAACATTATCCATACTATTTCATCTGCTGAGACTTCTCTACTTCTCTTTCTCTTTTGTTCATAAATATTCACACACACACACACTCCACTCCTATAACAGTTTATGTTACATTAATAAAAATGCTCAAGGCATGGTCACGATGTGCTGAGCTCTACGTGCCTTATCTTAGCTCCAACCTCCTAATCCTGGGAGAGGTCCAGTAATGCCCATTCTACAGGATTATACCAGACAACCCAACCACACAGGCAATCCACAGCACCCCACTCCTCGCCGGTACACCAAGCCAGGTCAAGAATGAAAAGGATGAACAACTTAACACTATAATACAAATGAATTAATAAGATCACATCATTCAAGGGACACAAAGTAACTCCCAAATGTCAAGCCATTATTGAACATGTCAGGATGTGCAGGAAACTGAACAGGTTCCAAGTAACTTGGGCTTTAGGAGAACATAAAGATGATCATTCAAAGTTCTAAAGTAGCCTTGTAATGAAGCCCATTTCATCTTAGAAGACTCAGTTGCACGGACTTCAGTTATAAACTGAAGAAACTTGGGAGGTAAGCTAAACTAACCAGCAGCAGCTCAGACAGAGTTCATTCCGTAATTCATTCATTACAGTCCTAGAGAAAAACTTAAGCTTTTTTTACTATAAAAGTAATATAGCAATTTTAGAAAGCTTGGAAAATGAGGATATAAAGTTAAAATCACTCATAATCTCAACATCCAGAGGCAGGAGCAGACCCACGTTTTTTAAGGATCTGTAAATTTCACAAGGACACAAAAGCCAGGATGCTGGAAGGAGCCATTAAAGTGTGGGGCCCTAAAGCTTAAACTTCATTCACCTTAAGGTAGGTCCACCTCTGCCCAGCAATGATCATTAATATCGTGGGCTCCTAGAGCCAGTCTGCTTGAGTTTGAATGTCAGCAACATTCCTCACTAGCTGAGTAAGATTGGGCAAGTTGCTTAAGCTTCGCTGTGACTAAGTTTAATTTAGAATATAGTAAACATCTAGCTATTATGGTCCTGTCTTTTCTAAACACATATGCATACACAGTTTACAAAACTATCTCACTAGTTTCATGCATAAACATTTTTTCATGATCATGGGTCTTTAAGACAGACCATATTACACTAAATAGATGTGTAACCTAAATATTCCTCAATTGGACATTCTGGGTATTAGTTAAAAAGGGGGGAAACCTAGCATCAGGTGGCTTTATCTACTGAAAGCACAACAAGTCACCTTCATTACATTCTCTAACACCATATACAAAAATAAACTCAAAATGGATTAAAGACCTCAATGCAAGACTGGATACTATAAAACTCCTGGAGGAAAACATAGGCATAACACTCTTCAACATAAATCGCAGCACTTTTTTTAATCTGTCTCCTAAAGCAAAGGAAATAAAAGCAAAAATAAACAAATGGAACCTAATTAAACTTAAAAGCTTTAGCACAGCAAAGAAAAACATCCACAAAACAAAAAGACAACCTACTGAATGGGAGAAAACATTTGCAAACGATATGACCAATAAGGGATTAATATCCAACATATATAAACAGCTCATATAAGTCGACATCAAAAAACAAAAACCCGATTAGGAAGCAGGCAGAAGGGGGCTTCCCCTGGGCTTCCCCTGTGGCGCAGTGGTTGAGAGTCTGCCTGCCGATGCAGGGGACACAGGTTCGTGCCCCGGTCTGGGAAGATCCCACATGCCACGGAGCGGCTGGGCCCATGAGCCATGGCCGCTGAGCCTGCGCATCTGGAGCCTGTGCTCCGCAACGGGAGAGGCTACAACAGTGAGAGGCCCGCATACAGCAACAAAAAGAACACAAATAACAAATGTTGGCAAGGATGTGGATAAAAGGGAACCTTCGTACACCGCTGGTGGGAACGTAAATTGGTGTAGCCACTATGGAGGTTTCTCAAAAAACTAAAATTAGAACTACCATATGACCCAACAATTCCATTCCTGGGTATATATATACAGGGAAAAAAAACCAACAACAACACTAATTCAAAAAGATATATGCACCCCAATGTTCATAGCAGCATTATTTACAATTGCCTAAGTATGGAAGCAACCTAGGTGTCCAGCAGATGAATGGATAAAGATGTGGTACATATATATTTATACAATGGAATATTACTCAGCCATTAAAAAAATGAAATTCTGCCATCTGCAACAACATGGATGAACCTAGAGTGTATTATGCTCAGTGAAATAAGTCAGACAGAGAAAGACAAATACTGTATGATATCACTTATATGCGGAATCTAAAAAAGTACAACAAACTAGTGACTATAACAAAAAAGCAGCAGACTCACAGATATAAACAAACTAGTGGTTACCACTGGGGAGAGGGAAGTGGGGGACAATATAGGTGTAGGGGCTTAAGTGGTACAAACTATTAGGTATAAAATAAGCTAAAAGGCTATGTTGTAGGAACTTCCCTGGTGGCACAGTGGTTAAGAATCAGCCTGCCAATGCTGGTCCGGGAAGATCCCACATGCCGTGGAGCAACTAAGCCCATGCGCCACAACTACTGAGCCTGTGCTCTAAAGCCTGTGAACCACAACTACTGAGCCCACGTGCCACAACTACTTAAGCCCACGCACCTAGAGCCAATGCTCTGCAACAAGAGAAGCCACTGCAGTGAGAAGCCCACGCACTGCAACGAAGAGTAGCCCCTGCTCGCCACAGCTAGAGAAAGCCCACACACAGCAATGAAGACCCAACACAGCCAAAAATAAATAAATAAAGGATATGTTGTATAACAAGGGGAATGTAGGCAATATTTTATAACTATAAATGGAATATAACCTTTAAAAATTATGAATCACTATATTGTACACCTGTACTTACATAATATTGTACAGCAAACTATACTTCAATTAAAAAAACCAAAATTACTTTCATTGCCAAAGATCAGTAACATTCTAAAGAATAAGCCAACTGGACATGATCTTTGATAAATCCAAGATGTCAGTTAATAGGGTTTATTGGAGAAACAAGAACCTCTTGAGTTGCACAACTCCAAGGGGGTGCTGTCCTCACATAGAATACAAAGTTGATGTTACCCCATGGGGTTACACATGGCTGAGGTCTCAGGGAGAGCAGTAGGGAAGATGCTGATACTAGAGGGAAACTTCTACAAGCCAGGCCCTTCCCAGACATCTTCACTCTGTCTTTTTTTTTTTGCGGTACTCGGGCCTCTCACTGTTGTGGCCTCTCCCATTGCGGAGCACAGGCTCCTGACGCACAGGCTCAGCGGCCATGGCTCACGGGCCTAGCCGCTCCGCGGCATGCGGGATCTTCCCGGACCGGGGCATGAACCTGCATCCCCTGCATCGGAAGGCGGACTCTCAACCACTGCGCCACCAGGGAAGCCCTGTGTTGTCCATTTTAACGTGAAACAATGAAGACGTGGGAGAGGGTAATTTCTTTGCCCAAAGTTACTGAGAGGCAGAGTGCAGGTCAAAGACATTTGATAAGCCCTGAAGTCTATAATATTGACTCCCAACCGAGGACAGCTACCTCTATTTCCCTAGTAATTAGCAGTGAGAATTTGGGCATGTAAACTAACTTGTGTTTCCTCAGTAAAACAAATTTCTCTGCACCTCCAGGGTTGCAATCTCCCACATACAACAGCCATTACATGACCCTCCATGGTGTGACATGCTAAGGTGTGTTAGTTTGTCAGCATTTTAATAATGCTTCTCATGCATAAAGTCTTACAGCTACATTTAGTGGTATAATTGTACTCCTGAGACCAAAAGCAGTATTTCCACCAGCTCTTATTAGCAGGAAGGAGGCTTGTTCTGTTCTTCCCCTAAGTCAATCTCCAAGGTGACTGCATGAAAGTCACACACCAAATTAGAACTGAAAATGCATCCCTCTGGCTTCAACTCCAAGCAATTAGAATCACCTGAGTCACCATGCATTTAATTTTCTACATTAGAAGGAATAGTAGTGATCACTTTCCCCCTAGGAACCAAAATATCCTTCACTTCAAAGTTGGAATCAGAAGTATTATCACCATAGAATAATCAAGAGTTGAAAACTTTAAGGCAGCTGAAACCCAAGCTACCTGGGCTCCTGGCAACAGACAGGATAAAGCTCTTCTGTGAGGATCACACTAAGAGCAGGAGGTCTGGGGGTTTCTTCCCCACAGGGCTTAATGCCTGTAACTAGAGAGTAACTGTTATATTCAAGTATCAATTGTTGAGAACAAATGTCATTTAACATTTAATGCAAGCCTGTAAGTTACATATTAGTGTATCCTAATCTATAAAATAGTTAAGGTTTAACAAATGGCAAAGGCATTTTTTTTTGAGGTTGATCAGAAACTTTTATTTGGTCCTTATCATTTATTAAGCAACCTACAAAATCATTTTCTCTCTCTCTACCGCGAGCAGCAGCAGCTGCACCCAGGCCAGACACGGAAGACACAAGTAGTGGAAGACCTTGCAGAGAAAAGCCAACAGGTGAGATCTCAGCTTATCCAGGCTTAGGTGAAGGCAGAACAGGAAAAGTGTGTAAGTCCAGTATTCCAAAGACTCTTCTTCAAAGCTGAGGCCTGCAGAGGGCCTAGCTGAAGGATGCAGGTACAGGCTCACAAAACTGCCCAGCTCAGCAATCAATCCAAAGTACCTTCCAGAAAAGCAAATTCATCCACAGCTTCTATTGCATTACCCACATCTCTCCTCTGAAGGGTTTTCCTCTTCCCTTGTTGAGCACAACAGTAGGCATCTTTTGCTATGGTTTCCACAAACAGTTCCACGGCTCGTGCCAAAATGAAGCTGGCTTCCTGTCCCGCGAGCATGTTGGGGTCCGCCTTCACCAAGGCCTTCACTTGCACCAGAGGCAGCCTTGAGAGATGAGCCCCAGGCGCACTCGTCAGGGATTGGGGCTGTGGAGCTGCTGCATCCCCACCGTTGCCCTCCTCCTCCCAGGAAAGCCCCGTTTCCAGCCACCATTCAGGCCCCACTGACACTGATTTTTAAAAAACTAATTTCTGGAAAGTAAACTATCGCTTAAAAAAAAAAAAAAAGCAAAACCCACATTGGAGTATGTCAAAGGGACACAGGAGCCAACTGACATAGCTCTCAATGGCCAAAGCTAGAACAATTTGAACAAAATGTAGTACTAGATTATAACCCAGAGTATAAAATAGCCATGAGTTCATACTGATATAAATGAATAGGGGATAAGAGACATATATCCCTTGCAAAAGATTTCCAAATAATTTATATAGATACTCTACCTTCAAGAAGGTAGAGCTTAATTCAACCTACTCCTATAGGGTCAGCTGTGCAGACTTCTTTCCAGTATATAATAGAGGGCTGTAGGGTGGGGAAAGTAGCTTTACTCAGAGAAACCTGACAAACGCCATCCAGCCAGGTGATTAAGGTTAACATTAACCGTAAGGAATGTTGACGCTATGTACCCTGATATGACGTGATGAGACCAGCACTTTACCTGTGGTTCACCTCCCCCAAAACTCGTAACACTTGTCTAATGAGAAAACATTAGGCAAATTCCGAGAGGGGCATCCTACAAAACACTTGATCAGTACTCCTTGAAACTGTCAAAATCATCTAAAGAAAATCATCTAAAGAAAAGCCTGAGAAACTGTCACAGCCAAGAAGAGCCTAAAGTGTATTCTGGATGGGATTCTGCAAAAGAAAAAAGACATTAGGTAATAACCAAGGTAATGTGAATAAGGTATGGACTTTAGTCAATAGAATTGTCAATAATGGTTCATCAATTGTTACAAATGTATCATACTAATGTAAGATGTAATGGGGGAAACGAATGAAAGATATATGGGAACTCTAGTATCCTCTCAATTTTTCTGTAAATCTAAAATCATTCTTATAGCATAAGGAATATGGTCACTAATACTGCGATAATTTTGTAAGGGGACAGATGGTTACTAGCCTTATCGTGGTGATCATTTCATGATGTACTTAAATGTCGAATCACTATGTTGTACATCTGAAATTAATATTATCAACTATATTTCAATAAAAATAATTATTCCAAAATATATTTAATTTTTTTTAAGTCTACAGGTACACACAGTAACATAAATGTACAGAAAAAAGTGTAGAAACACACTAAACCGATAATATTTTTATGGTAATTTTCTTACCTGTACTTTATAAGTTCTTATATGGAAGATACATATGTAATTACTATGATAATTTGGGATATATTGGGACGGAAAAATGAAAACCAGTTTACTATGATAATTTGGGATATATTGGGACGGAAAAATGAAAACCAGTTTAGGCTTATCAGCAGAAAAATTTTATTCCTTTTAAGGACAAACCACATCCAAGGCCTTAGCTAACAGACACAAACCAAAGTAGCCATTAAAGCACTAGATATTGAGGTATAAGACATACAATGAGGGGAATGCTTTGCCATCAGAGGGTGACACCAAACTTGCTCGATGGAGCTCTGCTAGTGCGTGGGCGAAGTTGAGGGTAAGTGCGTATCTGTGGAACCGAAGGAGAACAGCTGTGCTCTACAAGTACTGAAGCATTTAGACCACATAGTTAGGGATATACTTTCACGATGAAGGGAAGGGGGGAGAAAGCGAAGTGCCCCCCCACGAAGCATTAGGCTGCCTTGCAGAGGGCCACGGCGGAGAAGCGGACCTCCCCTTGCTCACGCTCAGTGAATTCTCTGCAGACCTTGGCGGCATCCTGAGGAGGAGGAATGTCATGAATTAAGGTCTAAACAGCAACAGCTCAAAATGAAAGCTTCAAGGGGAAAGTATTAGTAAGGTCTATTTAATGCCCAAAGGTCACCCTGACCCACTTTAAACCTCCCAATAAACTTGAAAACCAGGGCTTAAGGCAAGAGGAAAAAAATCAGGTGATGAGGGCTTCCCTGGTGGCGCAGTGGTTGAGAGTCCGCCTGCCGATGCAGGGGACACGACACGGGTTCGTGCCCCGGTCCGGGAAGATGCCCCGGTCCAGGAAGATCCCACATGCCGCGGAGCGGCTGGGCCCGTGAGCCATGGCTGCTGAGCCTGCGCATCCGGAGCCTGTGCTCCGCAACGGGAGAGGCCACAACAGTGAGGGGCCCGCATACCGCAAAAAAAAAAAAAAAAAAAATCAGGTGATAGGAAAGACAAGGACCCACATCACAAATCCAGCTCCAGAAGCTTTGATTCCTTTATTCTTTCTACCAAATGCTCTGTGCTTCTGCCACCTTGTGCCTGGTTTTGACAAGAAAACTATACTCTTGGTGCTCTTTCCCTCAAATCCAAAGACAGAAAATTGATTTCTCTTCCATAAGGAAAAAGTTCTAACTCAGAAATTCCCAGAGTAAAGACAGATTGATTTCAAGTAAACATTTTACAAAACAGGCTTTAAGTTTAAATACCTGGTATTCCAAGTACAGATAAGTGATGGATTCCTACATATTTAGGGAATGACATGTGTTACTAATTCTAAGACCTAGATTACAAAGATTGGGAACAGAAAACTGACCCCAATATTACTTGAGAAATTCTGGGGTTTAAATGCCTTGGGATCAGAATATCAATCACTGTTCAATTTGTTAAAAGTCCAGTGCAAAGAAAGCACCACCAACAATGTTAAATACGAGACCTTCAAGAGGACAGTGGACAGAGAACAGTCAGAACATCAGCTCCCAAGGCCTAAAAATCACCAACCTGATAATGAGTTGTGGTCCTGAAAAAGCATCAACCCCACCCCGGTTTTGTTTCTGCTTTGGAACCACTTAGAAAAACTGAAGAGGATCTAGAGTAACATCTACATTTTATTCTATCAGAATTTTTAATATATTGATATCCCAGACCTGCCTTCCCCAAAGCCACTTTCCTTTAGGACCCATGCTGTTGATTAACGTTTAAGGGTGTGCCTGTAAAGACAACAGCCATCTCCTACATAGACAATAAGCAGTGGCCTAACTCACTCAAGTTTAGGATACTTGGGTTAAGTTTATGGACTTTCTCACCAATTTAACAAGTTAATTCGGGGTATAGTTTAGACAACCTAAAACATCTCTAACCATATAGAACCAGCCTTACTTAGGATAAGAATTTCCACTAATTAAGATGCTATTTTCCACAGGGAGATCAGCTTGGTGCTTTGTGACTGCCTGGAGGGGTGGGATAAGGAGGGTGGGAGGGAGGGAGGGAAGAGATGTGGGAACATATGTATAACTGATTCACTCTGTTATAAAGCAGAAACTAACACACCATTGTAAAGCAATTATACTCCAATAAAGATGTAAAAAAAAAAGATGCTATTTTCTAGTCAATTAATTTAAAATGTGATTCTGGTGTTTTTTTTTTTAAAACAAAAAAAGTTTTACCTTCCCCACACCTCATAAATTCTACTCACATAACAGTTTTAAGTGTCCTATGCAGAGCACATTTTATGGTACAGGCATACCTCATTTTATTTCACTTCACTTTATTGTGCTTTGCAGATACTGCAATTTTTTTTTTTTTTTTTTGGCAAATTGAAGGTTTGTGGCAATCCTGCATGGAGCAAGTCTATCAGCATCACTTTTCCAGCAGCATTGGCTCACTTCATGTCTGTGTCACATTTTGGTAATTCTCATAATACTCCAAACTTTTCATTATTATTGTATTTGTTATGGTGATCTGTGATCAGTGATCTTTGATGTTACTATTGCAAAAAGACTGACTCACTCAGATGATGGTTAGCATTGTTTTAACAATATTTTAAATTAAGATATGTACATTGGTTTTTTATACATAATGCTATTGCACACTTAACAGACTACAGTATAGCGTAAACATAACTTTTATATGCAGTAGGAAGCAAAAAAACTCAAAACTTCTCTTTATTGTGATATCTGCTTTACTGCAGTGGTCTGTAACTGAATCCACAATGTGAGGTGTGCCTGTATTAGGATAGTGTTTGATAGAAGTTGGTATGTACCTAGGAAGCTTTATTAGATGGACCAGAATCTTTCCTCCCAATAGGTCATACCCAGAAATTCTGCCCCTGTTCTTATTCTCTCCCATAAGTGAATCCTGACTCTCATGCAAATCCCCATTCTGTTTCTCTAGGTCTAGTTCTCATTCCGTATCACTGTTCTCATTTACCCCTGGTATATCCAAGAATTAGCTCTGACTGATCTCAGGTGTATATGACAGCAGGCTAGAGAAAGTGACTGTCCTTCCTAGGACTGCATAATTTGGTCCACTAGTACCTTGAGGTCATCAGGTCTATGATGTTCCAAAGACAGGTCTACTATAAAGGTAGTATTGTACAGTGGCTAAGAGCACAGACTCTAGAGACAGACTGTCTAGATTTGAACCATGATTCTGTAGTTTGCCATTGACCTTGGGCATCACTTACCTCTGCACCTCTGTTTCCTCATCTGTAAAATGTAATACTAACTACCTCAGAGCATCATTAAAAGGAGTCCATAAAAGAGGTAACTAACTTAGAACAGCATCTAGCATGGAGTCAGCAAACTGCAGCCTGTGGGCCAAATCCAACCTGCTGCCTGTTTTTGTTAATAAAGTTTTAATGGAACACAGCCATACACATTCATTTAGACACTGCCTATGGGGCTGCTTTGGAGCTGTCCCAGCAGAAATGAATACCTGCAACAGAGCCCATATGCTAATACAAAGCCTAAAATATTTCCTGGCTCTTCACAGAAAGAGTTTGCCACCCCCCGTCTACACACAAGAAGCACGCAAAAAAGTTTAGCTGTTATTACAGCAAATGAAGTAATTATACCTTAACATCATTTTAAATTTTATCACAATTAAGCCATTTTCCTTTCTAACAGCAAATTGACTAAACTCTAGAGATTCATTTTTTAGAGGGCAGAGGACTAGTCTACCAACTCGTGTTCAGAATTAAGAGATTTCTGCCGTCACTTTTACCAGGACAGTTACACAGTGACCCTGGATCTTAAAGTTCTGGTCAGGCATGTTTTGAATTTTCTTCCTTTGACCTGTTAACAGTGGACCGACCGTGTGGGAAGAAAACAATCACAGAGGTAACTGCCTAACCAGAATCCATAGTATGCTACCTACAAGACTGACCCAAATCCAGCAGTCAGAGAGGGATTAGGAAAGGCTTGGGTTGCTGTTCCATGAGTCTGAGTCATTGGCTATGATGCATTCTGACAAGAGGACAAGAGTCACCTTAACTCCACAAGGAAATAAACAATGGCTTTCAGGCTAAATCTAACTGTGGGCTAAAGACAGCACGCAATACAGATTAGGCAGGGCTGCTCTAAAGGATGCTGTTTAAAAACTATTTGCTAAAAAATAAAGCAAACAGAATTACTGAGATGATCTTTAAGCCCTAAAGACTGCTCTCATCCCAGATGACTGATGCTGTCTGTACCGAAAACGGTCTGCACTTTAGAACAGACAAACTGGCTAAAGAAATATGGGCCCTAGTGGAAATGGATTCCAAAGACTACCTGCAGCAGTGAGCCCTCTGAACTGGTGCCATGGTTCACCGGAAAAGGCATCCGTCCATCTGTAACGAAAAAGCCAGACATGTCAGCTTTCTCTGCATTTTCTGTCTACTGTGCTTGTCCAGCTTAAAGGCAAGTTTTAGATTCTTCCAAATACCACTGCCACTCCCATAAAGGTTAGGCTGGTTATGAAGCAATAGGCTGGAAATGAGGTTCAAGTGTTCCTAGATATCCACCCCAGGCAATTCTAATCTAAAGCACCAAGACCACAAGACCACACAAGGCCAAACTAGCTACCCTACTAGAAGGGCTTGTGCCCATCTCTTGGGAAGGACCACAAAGCAAGTCAGAAGCAGTCTATGACGTACACAGAAGGTGGAGGGAAGAAAAAGGATCCTTGAGATTTCATTTGCCCCTCAATGACTGCTGAGCGGCCCCAAGTTTTCTATGCCCTTGCTTGCCATAGGTAGTATCTTGGCTTGAGATTACACAGCTGCAAGTCTTTCTCCATTAAAAGGAGATGACTCTTCTTAATACAGAGATGGACATGTCTGAATTCTTTTTACACAAACCAGGTTGTGTTTAGGCATTTACCTCCTTCCAAAAGTATTCCTTGCCTGGAAAGGATGGTGGTGGAGACCTTATACTGGTGATGCTATTATAGTGGAAGGTGGAAAGAGAAAATCTGAACGTGTATACTTTGAACTGGCTGATCAGTTCTCTTTACTGGTTTGTGACTAAAGCCATTCATCCCGCAGGCCAGGTTCCTGAGGGAGGTGCTCTGGGTATGATAAAGGGTTAAGTGCCCCCTTGAGAATACCTCGGTGTTCTGGCTTCATAAACGGATATACTAAGTGCCGCCATAAAGTCACACACCAGTACTGTAAGAGGAATTATGTCTGAGAGAATGCATGCATCTATGTTAGATTCCAAAACTGGAGTGAAACGTACCGAGTTCATAGAGGTGGCCATCCACGTTGTTAAACAGAATAAAATGAAAGTTCACTTTGTCATCTACCTGCAGAGAGTCAAGATATTTTTTCGAAAATGAGTATTTTTTTATTGTAGTATAAACTGCATTTAAAAATAAAGCTGAAAGAAAAAAGATATAAATGACATAACATTGTGTAAGTTTAAGGTCTACAACCTGTTGATTTGATACACATATTTTGCAATATGATTATTTTATAAGCAGAACTTAATTTGTTAAAAATAAATTCTCTGAGTAAATATGCTCGAACCAACCTGCCTACATATTAAATGATTATAGCGAATATTTATTTCTTATGTACTAGGTACTATTCTAAGACCATTCAAGTAGATATACTGTAACTCTCAGAACTCTAACACTTGCTTTTCACTGAGGAGGAAATTAAGGCTTAGGGAGGATAAGTACTTCACCCAAGGTGAAGACTAGAATGTGACAGAGTCAACTGCAGTTATACAGACACTATCACTGACTTCAATCTAATCAACAGTTGACTTGAAGGCTGTGTTCAGATTAATGGTACATTTAAGTCATCTAGAAACTTTTAGTCCTTGTTGGTCCAGCTTGCTCTCCAACAGACTGTGAGAAGAGTATGTGAAATGTTCAGTTATTAAGATGGGTGCTACTCAATTAGACCCATTTGGATCTATATAAAACACTACCAGCCTGAATTTACTCAAGACTGTGTCAACTGCCAATCAGATATTTTGAAGAGCCTTTTCTATGAACAGGTCTGGTCAAGGCATTATTCTGGTAGAATTTCCTGGCATTCATCAGCCTTGGGTGGAAACATGTGCTGTGTTCCAGTAAGAGGTTCTTGCACATATTTCTGGGGAAACATGGGTGACACCTGGACAGCCTGGCTCTAACTTGTATTTACCCGACACTGGCCTTCCTGTGCCACGGCATCATGGGCTGCCTGGATGGCCTGCAGAAAACAGAGAACAGTTAGCACGAAAACCTCCAGAGTTATTGAAAATCGATGCTCTAGAAGTTCTCTTCCTACCTCATTCTTTTCAAAGCATTTTGCTCTGTCTTCAGGGGACAACTTCTCTGTTTCAGAAAGAAACTGTTTCAGAACTGACCCATCCTCTTTAAAAAAAAAAAAAAAAGAGAGAAAAGAAAAAAAAAGCATATGTTAGTACCGGTCTAATGCAAATGGTTGCAATTTATTGCTGACTTAAGCCACTGCAATAGTCTGTCACGTTTGGAAACCTGACTTTTTACCATGGCCTCTGAGGATGTGGATGAGCGAGGTGCCTCTTCCCCAGCCTCTTTTTCCAACCACTCCCCTCTCACTGCATTCAAGCCAGAGAACTCTCAGTTCCTCCAGCATGCCAAACTCTTCCTCACATCCTCCCTGTCCCCTGACCCCTCCCCACCTTCCACCTCACCCTCACCTCTCAGGTCTCCTACCACCTCTGTTACAGCACTGATCCACTGGTAACATGTATTTGTGAGACTTTCAGTGCCATAAAGGCAGGAACTGTCTTGTCTATTGCTCTTATCTACAGCACTTAGCAATGCACAATTAATGTTTATTGCATACATGATGTAACAGTAACATTCTAATCTATCAATATCAACAGTTCTGAAACCAAGACTTTTATTTCAGGGTAGAAAATGCAATCTTAGTAATATGGTTATCCAGAAAGACTTCAACTTACAGATCTTAAATAGAAATACAAAGACCCTAACAGTCTGGCCTAGAGACAGCTAACTAGCTGATGGTTGGCATAAGCATTTTGTCATCGCTCAGTGTGGATGAGTCTAGGATGCAAGAGCAACTTGTATTTCAAAAGACCTCAATCTGAACTTTCAGCTCTAAACTTAAACAAATGTGTTAAATGGGGACCATTGAAAATCTGGAAATTATAGGAATCCTCTCAACTTTATGAGGAGGGCTGTGACTCAGATTAAGCCGATGGCACCGTCATGACCATGTTTATGGAAGAGTTACAGTATCTGTGACCTCAGGAACACAGTATTCTAAAAGAAGTGACACTTACTGCAGAAGAAATAAAAAGGATCAAACTACGACTTTTTAATCAAACTACGACTCACTCAAGTCAATATTTGAAAAAAGCAACTTCTAGAAGATCTGGACCTTTGTGGCCAGACGAGCCTTTTTTTTTTTTAATTTCAGAAGTATACCAGGAGTAGAATCTTGGCCACAATTCCCTTGTTTAAATTAAAAAAAAAAAAAAGTATTTGACCTGCTACAAGCAACAGCATGGACTGTTAGTTGAACTTATTCAATTCTCAGCCACCCCCATCCATTGTCTAAATCAGGAGTTGGCCGACTACTGCCACCTAATAAAGTTTTATTGGAACACAGCCACATCCACTGCTCTACATCTTGTCTATGGCTGCTCTTGCACTACAAGGGCAGAGATTATATGGCCCTCAAAGCCTAAAAGATTTACTCTCTGGGCTTTTAAGAAAGTTTGCTGACCCTTGGCCAAAATGATACGCAATGCCGTGTATTTTAACATATTTCAATGCTGTTACTTGCGCTTCTGACAACTTAAGGGCTGAGACTCATCTCTTCTCTATCCTCCATGGCATCCACTGGAGGCGAGCTAAAACTCCTGACCCAGCTTTGTTCACAGATGGATCTCTCAAGGTGCCAGCCTGCGGCTATGCCTCCCTGCAGGGCCTCGCGCTGTGTCCTGCTGCTTTAGGCTGTTTTGGTTCTCCTGTTGCTTATGAGACACAGCACCATTAAAGAAAGGTCCTGAAGGTTGGCATTTTACGCCTTAACAGCATCTCTAATTCTTTAGAATTGTCAAGACCAGCAGGAGGATCTGCACATGAAGAGCCCAGGCAGAGAGGCAAGTACAAAACTGCACTGTCACCCGCCCCGCCTCTCCAGGTGGAGGAAACCACACTATGCTTCTTGGATGCGCTTCCCTTCCTCAAAAGGGAGGAACGATGAGAATTCACCCACTGATTCTATCTGCATAAGTAGATTTTCAAAAAACTCTAAGGCAATGGCTTTGCCAAACAGAGGCTTGGGGGTGTTGGAAGGAAGCATTACAGTTAATTAAAGGTCAACCAGAGGATGACTGGCCTCAAAATCCACTCACCGAACTCCAGTTTGTCCTGATTATTGGCCACTGCATGAATGAGTCCGATGGTTCCACAGGAGTTGCCAATGGTCTGCTTCATGAAGTATACCTTAGGACTTACTTCTTGTCCCTTCAGCTCTTCAATCTGCTTTTTCCTGAAGTTCTCATGCTGTGAGTGCAAAAAAACCATTTTTACATCTCAAAATGAAAATGCAAAGAACAGACAGCAGCACAGCGGGTTCTACCACCTAAATGGAAACAGAAGTGGGAAATGTGACCAGGAGCCTTGGATCTAGGTGCTGGCTGGTGCCCAGAGAATGGCCCGTCTGCCACCCACGCCCACGCCAGCCCGTGGGGTTCTGACACTCCACCCTGATGCTGCAGTGCAGTAGCGGCCTTGGATATTGCCCAAGACTTTGTCTAGACACCACTGCAACCTTTTAGCTTGAAATGGATGGCGAGCTGAAGTCAGAAAAACAGACAAGTTCGTTATTTTCTTCCTTTAACACTAACGACTTTCACACAGGCATTCCAATCAAGCGCTGGGCAGCTGAATGCCCAAGAACACCAGCTAGTTTATACCTCACTATTCTTTGAAGTTCTACTTCTATTCTGCCCAAATACATGTTTCTTCAAAAACAAAACAATACAAAACTTAACTAAAGAAAGGAGCAATTTAAAGAAATTAACTATTCCCTCATCCTTTTTTAGGAAGGAAAGACAACTGGTCTGGGGTGTTGAACTGTGATTTCACAAAACTTTCTCATCCTACAAGAGGAAGATGTAACTCTTGTTTGTCCTTGACAACTATACAATTTGAGGAGACTGGTTTCCTCAAAGCATTATCTCTTTGTACAGTAATATAGTGGGCTTGTCTGGCCCTTTCACTAACAAGTTCTAAAGACCTTAAAAGTATGACTGCTCAGTTAAAAGTAGGGTGCTGATGCTATAGAAACACTAATTTCTTACTACTGGTATAAACCGTACGGAACCCGAGAAGTACATATATTTCTAGTTCTAGCGGCCTTGCATTACTGTACACAGAACTGAAGTAAGCCTCGTCTGTGGTACCATCAGAGGAATAAGCTCTCTTGTCCCCCAAGATCAACTTAAACTCCAACTCGTAGGAAGTTCTGGCATCATGTATCTACCTACTGGATCCTTGAATTGAACTACTCATTGACTGTTAAGGATTTTCACTTTTCTAAAAAAGGTTTAATTTTTTTGTAATGGGATAGCGTCATCCTTTAGGGTTGTTCGAGCTCTTGCATGCAGACATTTCTGTAAGTATTTCATGATCCCTTAAAATGTGTTAAAATTAGTCCATTTAGGATTTCATAATATTCTTAGACAAAATTAGATGCTTTCTAAATTAACATTAGCTTGTTTGGAAGTCAACCTATGAACCTCGACTTTTCTTTGAATTTGCTTCAGTATTTAGCCCAATAGGTGTTTTGTGCCACGTAACAGGCATTCAGTAAATCTGATAGACAGAACTGGAGCGAAAAGACAAAGTATCGAGCTCTTTCAAACATAAAACGTCCTACCCAGAATGTTCTACTAACCAAGATCTGCTTGATCCAGCAAAATGAGAGCAGTGGGCTTTTGCAAGACAAACGCGCTGCACCACTGCCTCCCCAAGGCCTTGTCTTTGAGTGCTGCTGCTCAAAAACCTCCGAGTCATCATGGTTCCTCTAATAAGAAACCTCTGGGAGAGGCTCAAATGAGAGAGAGAACATTGCATTTGATTTGATCAATAGGGAAGCTAATTTGACTTGCAATTATTTGGGAGCTCCATTTTCACCTAACTAAAGGCTTTGGCAATAACAAACATGTCAGTGGGACTATCCAAATAGCTTTAATAAGTGTTTTTAACCCACAATACTTAGCCCATTTACTAGGAGGAATGCCTGGAACTTCCCATAGGCCTTAGTTTATGCTGAGGATGCTTCTAGAACCCCCAGCATTAGGATGGTGCTTCAGTTTAGCTCACTCTGTTTGAAACGATGCCGTATATACTAATGTCCCAAGTTTCACTAAAGCAAAATTCAACCACTCCTCAATCAGGGGTCGAGTGGCAGCAATAGGAGATAGACAAAACCATGCTAATTAGTGGGATTCCACACATCCAAGACAACAATTACCCCAGCTAACTTTTTATATCTGATGCTCAGCCTTTGAGGTACATATATACTTGCACACTTGCAGGCGGAAGACCATCTAAAGGGAAATGAAAAAGCATTCCCAAGACTGGTCTAGTGCCCACCTATTCACTTAACTACAAGGTCAGAGAGGAAAGAGGTTGAGAGGTAGAAGGAGGTTCTCACACAGGAACCACACACAAATGATTAAGCTTTAGAAAAACACATTGGAGAAACTAAAGACCAAGTGTGTACGTTGTAGGGAGTGGAGGGTTGGGAAGAAACCCCTGAACCCACTGAAGACCCAGGCAGCAGAGGTGGAAACTTAAAGAACCTATTGTTTTCTTGTGGTTTAGGCAAGCCCATCCCCCTCCATTTTACAGCAAGGTGGGAGTCTGAGAACCAAACAATAAAACGACACGTCACAGCCGTTAAAGGAGAACAACCAGCCAGCCATTCCTTGGCTCAAACTGCCAAAAAGCCTAGGTTCAAACTGCACTCATGAGTAGGGTGAACTGTCTTCCTGGATAATTGGGATGATGGAACTGAGATACTGCTTCTCCTCCAAATTCAAGGCAATACTGGATGGATGAACGACCAGGCAATAAACTCTGTTACAACAGAAGCCCAGTGAGTAGGTACCATGAAAGTGGGAGTTCCTCCCTCCATCCGCCACAAGGAAGGGGCAGTGTGCCAGCTCTGGGCGCCCAAGCCAGGACGGGAGGAGAGCCTGCACCGTCCTCAACGCCTCACTCCGGTCTAGGAGCAGCGCGCGCAGCGCCTGCGCACCCCGGGCCCCACGCCCTACCTGGGCCGTGAGAGGAAAGAGCAGCAGCAGCGCGCAGGCAGGCGCCGGCACCGAGCCCAGAGACTCCTCTTCCAGTCCCAGCACGTCCTCGAAGCGCCACTGGCCCGCAACCCCCAGCCGGGCCAGCACCTGCGGGGAAAAAACATGGCGGCCAGGCGCGGAGACAGGCTAGTGGCGGGCACCTACCGGGAAGCGGGGGAGGCGGGGCGGGCTCTGCATCCTCGCACCTCTCCCCGGGCCTGGGAGGAGCCCGGCCCCGCCCCGCCCCCCACCCAGGCCGAGCGCAATGACACAGCACAAAGCGCGGCCCACACGTGGCTCCCGCGACGCCCGGAGCTAGCATCTGGGCGTAGCCTCCTCCATCCCACCTCTGACCAGTTTCGCAGTCACCGCCGCCCCCGAGGCAGGGGCAGAGTGAGGGCACCCCGGCCGCGCCCCAGCCCCGCCGCCTCCGGAGCGCGCAGGGCGCCGCTCGGTCCCTGAGAAACAGCCGGAGCCGGTGGGCGCCTCCGCCTCAGTGCTCCCGGGGGAGGGAGACAGAGGCAGCCCGAGACGTCACTCACTTTGTTCAGCATCTGGAAGGCAAATGCAAAGAAAAAAAAATGCAAAGATAAAAGCAGTCATTGATACCGCTAGCTGGTGAGGGCTGACCCTCGGCCCTGCGCTCCCCGAGTAAAAGTACACCTGATGCTCACCTCCGGGTTAATCTCCATCGGCTTCAGCTGCATCTTCGCGAACAACGGCAAGAAGCTCAACCCAGAGAAGAGGAAAAACAGAGAGCGGAGACGCCCAGGCTGCAGCTATAAAGCACCGGCCTGACGCACTTTGGATGCCTGCGCAGGGGGAGCAGAGGCAAAACCAAGCGAAGAGAAACGGTCAGTCGCAGCCAAATGGGCACGAACCCCCCCTCTTGCGCAGCGCGGAGTGGTACGGCCAAGCCCCCAAACCTTGCAGTCTCACTTGCTGGTGAGATAATCTGGTGGTTGTGGAGATGGGTTTTGTTGGTGGGTGTTCCTTGAGCGTGTGGAGCAGTCCTTTTGATGGAGTCTGATTTTTTGTGAAGTTTCTGGAAACCCACACTTAAGACCATCCCAGTTACCTGAAAGCTTAGAGTCTCTGAAGCATTGAGAAAAAGCCCAAATTCAACAGGTATATATTTAATATGAATATAAATCTAGCAGCAGTTTGCATTTGACCTTAGATAATTCATCCTCCATGTTAAAGCAAACCAGCACCGAGGTTCGTTTTTAATTGACCGCCTAGAATAAAACATAGTCTGTAATATAGCACATATTGCATTAGTGATGCTGATGTAATGTGACTCCCAGGGAAGAATTGGTTGGTCTTGGGGAAGCGGTAGAGACCTGGGGGATGTGGCTGTAATACGACACACAGAGAAGGCAGGCTGTCGGAGACTTTAGGAAATAAATCCAGGGAAAAAGACAGGTATAATTTCAAGATGAGAGGCTGTAAAAGGAAACGCACTTTTTTCAAGGAATGGGAGGCTTTGAAAAATAAAACATTAAGTTCACAATAGAATACTCCCAGTGAAGAAGAAAGGTAATGGCAACTTTAGAAACCACTGTTCTCTAATGATCTCAGGTGGGGTTTGGGTTTTTTTCTACCAGCATATTCAAAAGATGGAGACAAATAGCATATGCCTAAGAATGAATAAAAAGTGGAACAAAATCTGTAAGAATAGTGCAGGAAAACAAAACCTCAGAATGAAGTGGGGCTTGCTGAATCCTAAGAAAAGAAGAAGGTTGGGTATTTTTTCACTTATGCTCAGAACAACATAATGATGATGGTGAAAGAATAGACTTACTGTTTAGGGGATCCAACGTTAAAAGATGACATAGAGAAGGGAGGGGATCTGCTGTTTTTGAGTTATTACCTTTACTGTGGATCAGATTTTTTGCATGTCATCTCACAACCCTTAGAGAAGCCAATGAAGAAACTCTTCATAGTGCAGTTTTACAGCTCAGAATCTGTGGTTTAGAGAGGTTAATTTGCTTTAAGGTCACAACTGACCTTCCACTTCTATTTTCTTCCCATTTTTACCATCAGAAAAATGACCTTCACACAGAACATGAGAGAGGAAAAGACATTAGTAAGGAGAACTTAATGGATGAATTTTGTGGTATGTAAATTATGCCTCACTAAAGTTGTTTCTTTAAAAATAGAAGACTTGGGCTTCCCTGGTGGCGCAGTGGTTGAGAATATGCCTGCTAATGCAGGGGACACGGGTTCGAGCCCTGGTCTGGGAAGATCCCACATGCCGCGGAGCAACTAGGCCCGTGAGCCACAACTACTGAGCCTGCGCATTTGGAGCCTGTGCTCTGCAAAAAGAGGCCGCGATAATGAGAAGCCGGCGCACCGCGATGAAGAGTGGCCCCGGCGTGCCGCAACTAGAGAAAGCCCTTGCACAGAAACAAAGACCCAACACAGCCAAAAAATAAATTAATTAATTAAAAAAAAAATCCAAAGCATTCTCTCTGAAAAAAAAAGAAAATAGAAGACTTGAAAGTCTTGACAAGTGAATAGTAGTACAAGAATACCTGGCTATGTTGAATGAGTTCTTGCCTTTAAGACTGAGACAAATTACATCCTAATTTACTTCATTTTTTCAACAAATACCGATTAAGCACCTACTGTGTAATGGGAATACAAAGGTGAACAAAGTAACTTCTGTCATTGAGCTCTTATCAGTAATAAGAGTGGTGTGAGTGGGAGTAGAGTTCGGGAACGCTTAGCGTAGAGAATCGGAAGGACTTCCTGAAGGAAGTGACATTTAATATAAGGCTTGATGGACCTGTAGAAGTTAGCAGTTTACAGTTATTGCCAAAATAAATAGTAAAAGAAATAATGATAACTAACATAACATTGTAGATCAACTATACTTCAATAAAATTTTTTAAAAAGAAGTAATGAGGGACTTCCCTGGTGGCACAGTGGTTAGGAATCCACCTGCCAATGTAGGGGACACAGGTTCCAGCCCTGGTCTGGGAAGATCCCACATGCCACGGAGCAACTAAGCCCATGCGCCACAACTACTGCGCCTGCACTCTAGAGCCCATGAGACACAACTACTGAGCCCACGTGCCACAACTACTGAAGCCTGCATGCCTAGAGCCCATGCTCCGCAACAAGAGAAGCCACCACAATGAGAAGCCTACGTACTGCAACAAAGAGTAGCCCCCGCTCGCCACAACTAGAGAAAGCCCGTGCGTAGCCACAAAGACCCAACATGGCCAAAGATTAATTAATTAAAAAAGAAGTAATGATAACACTTTCAGAAATCTTTGTTAAAGGTAATCACTCATTCACTCAACTAATATATATATATTGAGGGCCTACCATGTGCCAGGAAGCATCAGAGCAATGAATTAAACAGCTCCCTGCTTACAAAAAGATGCCAGAGACTAGACATGAACAAACTGTATCCTGATCTTTTTTTAATTTTATTTATTTATTTTTTTGCGGTACGTGGGCCTCTCACTGTTGTGGCCTCTCCCGTTGCGGAGCACAGGCTCAGCGGCCATGGCTCACGGACTTAGCCGCTCCGCGGCATGTGGGATCTTCCCGGACTGGGGCATGAACCTGTGGCCCCTGCATCGGCAGGCGGACTCTCAACCACTGCGCCACCAGGGAAGCCCTGATCTTTTTTTTAAAAAAGAGGGGAGAGCCAGGGGAGAATGTATCACTGAAACTGTAGACCAGGAGATTCGATATCAATCATTAGCCAAATTCTAGGACTCATAAGTAGAGAATTCTTTGAAAAAATAGAACGCTTGCATTTTGAAGAAGTTACGTCTGCCAACACTTATCTCCTTTTCTTTTGGGCTTACTAGCTAGATGGACTGGTAGAACACTTCTCATTATTTTCTTTCTTCATGCTGCCTGGGTTGACATCAATTGATATTAAAGTTGAGGTGGTTTTATAGCTTATTTAAGTTACTCTACCTTTAAAAAAGAAGTGCTGCTGAATGAAGTAATCTCAACCTGTAGCTACCCAACAATGGTTCTAATCCTGTCTTGTGCAGTTTTATTGGAGCAGAGAGAGAGGGAGAGAGCACATGCAAGCGAGAATAAGCAAACTAAATGGCAGAGTCATGAGATTCAGAAAAATGAGTTAAAAATTAAATGATGAAATTTAATAGAGATTTTGGTGATAGTTGTACACCCCTATGAATATACCAAAAAACTTTAAATGCGTGAATGTTAGTAGCAAAGGTGTTAAAAATTCAGTAGGGATATGTATGAAGCTCTGCACTCAATTGTAGTACAGTTGGTCTTTATAGTCACTTTTTTCTTGATTCTGTGGTTGTAAAGGTATGTAATAATGTGGAAAATATCAAGTGAAAAACAAGTCCACAACATTTTGTTTATAAACATTAAAAATGAATACACAAAGATCAGAAGGAAAACCATTTTTTAAAAAATCAAATACACAGGGTAAATATGGAGTAGACCTGTTAGAGGTGGAAAAACAAAATCAATGAGTGGATAAGTTGTCCTTCATAAATAAAGATGCCATTTCTGATTCACCAGGAATAGGGTTTTTATCATAAGTGGTTTTTTTGTTTTGTTTTTTAGCAGTAAAATTTGGGATTGACCCTTTAGAAACCAACCTTTTTTTAATTCTGATAATTAATAAGACAGATATATTCAAACGTCCTTGGTAGAACAGTCCTACAGTATATGGGAGTCAATCCTGAAGGCTCAGCCCACAAAGTTTTTTCTCTAGCACTTCCAGTGGTTTTGTAAGCACCTAATTCCCTGTATTAAATTCCATTCTACTTAAAATGCCTAAAGTAGTTGTGGACTCCTGCATTGCTATACTGCAGGCATACCAGTAGAAGTACATGAGATGATTTTAGGTGAATCACAAACATGTAATAGTTATTTGTTTTAATGCACATCATAAAAGCTGTGTGTTCTTGTACGTGTGTATAATTAAAACAAGTTTGTGATTTCACAGCTGTTAAATCTTTGGGCAGGTCTAACATATACTAAGCAAATAGTATTATTGGTCTATAAGGATATTGCAAAAAAAATAGGAGTCATTCATAAATCTCAAAGATAGGAAACCTCTAATGACAAAAGACTGTTACTAGTTGAAGGGGTAGAGTATACAGTGTCTTTGTGAAGACAGGCGACTCAAGCACTGAAGCAGTGCTCCCCAAATATTTTGAGAAGTGGGTATTTCTGCCTGAAATCAGAAGTTACCCAAGGAGGGAGATGAGGACGGAAAGAGCACTAGCCTTTTTTGTTATACAAAGGACATTGTATTTGTCATCCCCATTGAATCATCAGACAAATCCTCTGATATTCATACTTCTACCTTGATTTTGCGGGTAAGTAAACTGAGGCCTCAGAGAGACTGTTTAAATTGCTAAAGTCACACAGCTACTAAGTGTCTGAGTCTGGGTTTCAACCCAAGTTTATTTGATTCAAAAACTTGTGCATGTTCAACTGTCCTGCCTACTTCCATCTAAGGGCCAGCCTTACCGCCTTAGTCATAGTAAGTCATAATAAGTATGAAGATCAACCTCTGAGAAAAAGGACCTTAAATGACTTCCCCAGTGTCCAGGGCCAGAGCAGGTCACCCAACTCTGATAAGCGTGGCTCACTTTGAGGTCTGAGAGTCTAGTTTGAATTTATAATTAGCACATAAATTATTGACAGAGTACTTCCTCAACATTTAAAAAAATTACTTGGCAATTCTCCTGTCAATAAAGTTTCCCCAGAAGCAAGGTTCTGACATCCAGATATTTTAAAGTTAAAAATAACACAATAAAAAATTACATATAATGCAGAGAAATTACCGCACTTAGTTCCCATGGTAAAGTCAGTTTTCTTACTGTTTCCTAAAAGTGGTTCATTAACTGGGTATCTACAAATATGTCGGAAGGAAGAAAGATAAATGTGAGAGAGGAGAGTGCATGTCCTCATTGATTTATACCTTACTTCATATAGTCATGTATTTATTCAACACATATTTTTGAGCACCTACTATGTGTCAGACACTATACTACGCTTACCTGGGTTGGGGGTGAGGTTAGCAGATGACAGCTATAAGGCATAGACCATGTTTCCTGGGCTTTTAAATGTCGTCAATTTTAAGATAAATGATCAATTTAAGAGCTTCTTTTGTGGGGGGAAGGGAGCAGATCCTGTGCATCAAATGTATTTATCAGTTGTAAGGCATCTCTCTTTTCAAAAATGTTTAAATGTGAAAAACAGGTGCATCTTAGACACAAGGAAACACTGGTTCTGTTTTTTATCAAGCTCTTCACAGTCAACTCATGTTCAGGACAGCTAGCAGCATGCACTGTCCACAGTGAAAAATAAATGCCTTATGTTTCTAAGGTATAGAGAAAGGGCTTGAGGACATAGGAGAAATATGACACAGCTGGCAACTGGTAGCAGATAATGAGAGGTGTTCTCAGGACAGGTGAAATAGAGATCCTGCCCTACTGTCCCTCAGTTACTATTTCTTGTGGAGCTGTGAAATTGGAAATCAGAGGGCTTTGGTGGACCCGGATCAGCCATCCAAAATGTGAACACAGGCAGTTTAATTAACTTCTTTACATCCCAGTTTCCTCAACAGTGAAATGAGTGTTACAGGAACACTACAATTTCTCCCAATTCTAGCGTCCCAAGGACCTTAAGCAGCAGAAAATAAAAGATATATAGACCAAATCATATAAAAATTTGGGTTACGTCTACTTTCATCTCTAATTCCTTAATTTTAGCCATTAGCCCTATTTGATGTAACTAGGATATAATAAACAAGATTTATCAGTTAAAATTGGTTTCTGAAGTGTGCTTCTGAGCTGTTTGTTACATATATCCTTTTACCAGGAGATTAGTATATGAGGAATATGATAAGCAGAAAAAATTTAAATCTATAAACATACCAGGAAATGTCTTCTCGAGAACACTGCTGAGTTCTAAGACCTAACCAAGCATTTTTCCAGAATCCTTTGAGTACATAGATCAATTTATAGATGTCTAGTGTCTTGGTCTTACCTGGACATTTAGCTTCAGTGGCCTAAGAACATGAAGCAATTAAAAAAATAATCTCAACCCATACATAAATTCACTACCCTAAGAAATTTACCTTTTCATTTCTCCACATATTCCTTCTAGTACTTGGCCATCTGTATAGCAAACCCTGTTGCTATCAACATTTATTATCCTCTTCCTTCTAACTTGGCTGCCCACTGTTCCAGTCCCAACTCCGTACTGCTTTCTTAGATCCCAGCTCAAGTCTATTTTCTTTTGGGGGATCGTTGAGGGCGAGGAGGAGGAAGGGAGGTTGTCACTGGAGAACTCCTTTGCTTCTTGTGAGACAGACAGCATTTCAAACAGTGTGTCCTATGCACTGTATTAGTAGACCTTCCATGGAAGAGCCCCTTAGAGCACTGGGTCAGCCATAATGCCAGAAGCAGATACCCTGGTTTTTTCTTTTTTCTTTTATATTGGAGTATAGTTGATATACAATGTTGTGTTAGTTTCCAGTATACAACAAAGTGATTCAGTTATACATACACATATATCTATTCTTTTTCAGATTCTTTTCCCGTTTAGGTTATTACAGAATATTGAGTAGAGTTCCCTGTGCTATAGAGTAGGTCCTTGTTGATTATCTATTTTATATATAGTAGTGTGTATACGTTAATACCAAACTCCTAATTTATACCTCCTCCAACCTTTCCCCTTTGGTAACCATAAGTTTGTTTTCTAAGTCTGTGAGTCTGTTTTTGTTTTGTAAATTAGTTCATTTGTATCATTTTTTTAGACTCCACATATAAATGGTATCATATGATATTTGTCTTTCTCTATCTGACTTCACTTAGTATGATAATCTCTAGGTCCATCCATGTTGCTGCAAATGGCATTATTTCATTCTTTTTATGGCTGAGTAATATTCCATTGTATATATGTACCACATCTTCTTTATCCATTCATCTGTCAATGGATGTTTAGTTTGCTTCCACGTCTTGGCTATTGTAAATAGTGCTGCTACGAACATTGGGGTGTATGTATCTTTCCAAAGTATGGTTTTCTCCAGATATATGCCCAGGAATGGGATTGCTAGATCATATGGTAGCTCTATTTATAAGTTTTTAAAAAATATTCTATTTATTTGTTTATTTGGCTGTGTTGGGTCTTAGTTGCTGCACGTGGGATCTTTCATTGTAGCCCACAGGCTCTTCCTTGCAGCATGAAGCCTTCTCTAGTTGCAGCGCGTGGGCTCTCCAGTTGTGGCACACGGGCTCCAGAGCACATGGGCTCAGTAGTTGTAGCGCACAGGCTCTCTAGTTGCAGCACGCACCAATTTACATTGGTGGTTGCACCAATTTACATTCCCACCAGCAGTGTAGGAGGGTTCCCTTTTTTCTACACCCTCTCCAGCATTTCTTGTTTGTAGACTTTTTGATGATGGCTATTCTAACTGGTGTGAGGTGATACCTCATTGTAGCTTTGATTTGCATTTCTCTAATAATTAGTAATATTGAGCAGCTCTTCATGTGCTTTTTGGCCATTTGTATGTCTTTTTTGGAGAAATGTCTGTTTAGATCTTCTGCCCATTTTTTGATTGGGTTCTTTGTTTTCTGATATTGAGCTGCATGAGCTGTTTGTATATTTTGGAGATTAATCCCTTGTCGGTCAGATCATTAGCAAATATTTTCTCCCATTCTATGGGTTGTCTTTTCGTTTTGTGGATGGTTTCCTTTGCTGTGCAAAACCTTTTAAGTTTAATTAGGTCCCGTTTGTTTGTTTTTGTTTTTATTTTCATTACTCTAGGAGATGGATCCAAAAAGATAATTGCTGTGATTTATGTCAAAAAGTGTTCTACCCGTGTTTTCATCTAAGGGTTTTATAGTATCTGGTCTTACATTTAGGTCTTTAATCCATTTTGAGTTTATACCCTGTTTGTTTCTTTTTATCAGCTACCAAACTTTCACCAGCAGCCCACTACTCCTTAAAAACTGCCCTTGTGAAAACTGACTAGAACGGAGCCTTATGCCTATCTCAGTAAGAGGACCTCAATCATTTAAGCAGAGTGGGCAGTACATTGTATCTCAGAAAGGGCAAATTAAAGAAACACAATGTACCCCTAAAAGGAAAAAGAAATCCATGCTTAGATATAAGTAGTGAAACTGCAGAACACCAAGAACAAAGAAAGATTTTAGAATCAGCCACAAAGAAAGCATAAATGAAAATGACATCAGTCTCCTCAGTAGCAACCAAGGAAGCCAGGAGACAATGGAATAATACCTCCAATGTGTTGAGAGAAAATAACTGTCATCCTTGAATTTCGTATTCAGCAAAACTATCTTTCAAAAACAAAGGTGAAAAAAATTTACATATAAACATAAGCTGAGTTTACTACTTAGAGAGTTGTACAAAAGTAACTTCTAAAAGATGTAATTAAAGAAGAAAAAATGATTAAAATAATATTCAATGGGGCTTCCCTGGTGGCACAGTGGTTGAGAGTCCGCCTGCTGATGCAGGGGATACGGGTTCGTGCCCCGGTCCGGGAAGATCCCACGTGCCGCAGAGCGGCTGGGCCCATGAGCCATGGCCGCTGAGCCTGTGCGTCCGGAGCCTGTGCTCCGCAACGGGAGAGGCCACAACAGTGAGAGGCCCGCGTACGGGAAAAAAAAAAAAAAGATAATAATAATATTCAGTGGAAGCATATATGTAAATCCAAATAAATAGAATAGTGCTAAAATACGATTTTGCATAATAATATATATGATGTGAGGAAGTGCAAGGAGAGTGAATATATTCACAGTTTCTTTATTGTTCTGGCAGAGGTTAAGAAATTATTTAACTTTAGGCTTTGTTAAGTTGTCTCAAGGGCAATTGATAAAGAAAAGGAAAAAACATGTAAATCCAAACAATTAGAGCTAAATAGGAGAAGGGAAGAAACACAATCAAACCCCCACAAAAGGCAAGATAAGAGGAAAAAAAGCATAGAAAATCCAGGACAAATAGGGATAATAAGGTAAGAGAGAGAAAAGTAGAAAAAAGTCCAAATTTAAAAATCATATTCAATATAAATGGACTAAACTTACGTTTTATCAAATTAGATTCTTTAAATCTAGAGATGTGCTATTTTTAAGAGACATGCCTAAGGCATAAGGATATGGCAAGATCAAAAGTAAAAGGAAGGGGAAAAGTTTTCCAGCAAAATTATTAACCAAGGAAACCTAGTGTAACTATATTAATATCCACAGAATGGATTGTTAAGCAAAAGCATGATTAGAGATAAGGGTATCATTATGATTATTTAATTCATCAGGAAGATACAACAACTCTAAAGTTGCATGCTCCTAATAAAGTAGCCTCAAATGTGTAAAACAAAATTTGAGGGCTGCCCTGGTGGTGCAGTGGTTGAGAGTCTGCCTGCCGATGCAGGGGACACGGGTTCGTGCCCCGGTCCGGGAAGATCCCACATGCCGCGGAGCGGCTGGGCCCGTGAGCCATGGCCTCTGAGCCTGTGCATCTGGAGCCTGTGCTCTGCAACGGGAGAGGCCACAACAGTGAGAGGCCCACGTACCGCAAAAAAAAAAAAAAAAAAAAAAAATTTGATAGGACTGCAAGGGAGAATGGATAAATCCACCATTACCATGTACCCACCTTTCTTAATTATTTATAAGTCAAACTGACAATATAGTGAAGAGTATGGTACCTGGTTAAAACCTATGTGTGGTTTTTTTCAGGTCTGATCACAGGCAGTTACAAAAGTTTTACCTGGCAGGCCTCTTGGGGAAGAGGCCTACATCAGATTTGGGGTACAGCCAATGCATTGCAGCCTCTGAGAGGACTTGCAGGCAAGGACTCAGGCCCCTCTGGCCAATCATGCTCTTTGGCATACTTGCATTCCTACTCCCAGAACCTTTATTTCTAAGCTTTTGTCTAAGCCTTGGGCAGATCTCTTCTTCAGGTGCCTGGGCTGAGGCCTCCTTATGGGGAGCAGAGGGGAACCGTCAAAAGCACCTTTGCCCAGGCTTACTCAGTACTTTTCCACGCCTCATCCTTCCCCCCTGCCCTCAGCCCCGACCCCAGAGGCCATAAAACTATTGGTGTCTTTTGTTCCGGGGCTCCCGCAACAGTGAGATGATCCCCACATCACTGATCCAGCTGACCTGGACCAGTGTGTACTTCCCTGGGGGAAAGCGGAACAGAAGGAGTCTGCACTTTCTGCAGTTTAGCTACTTGCTTGTTCCAAAGCAGTAAGTGGTTAAGCCCTTTCATTTTTGGCTTGTTTTCATCAGCTACTCTGACACCTGGCAGCTCACTCTCTCTCTCTCCCTCTGTCTCTCTGTCTCTCTCTCTCTCTCCCTCCCCGTTTCTCTCTCTCTCTCTCTCTCTCTCTCTGTCTCCCCCAGCTCAGCTGGCTGAGCTTCTGACATATAGATTAAAAAACAAAACTGAATACCACAATAAAACAGTCTTAATCTAATGGTCGTATATAAAACTCTGTACCCAACAATTTTAAAATGTGCATTCTTCTCAAGCATTCATGGAGCATTTATAAACACTGATTAAGTGCCTAGTCATGAAGCATGACTCAACACATCTTATAGAATTAGTATTATGCAGATGACATTTTCTAATTGCAATGCAGTTAATTCAAGTACCAATAATAAAATGACAAGTGAGACTTTGAAAATTAACTTTGGAAATTAAATGCATGCTCTTTAGTAAATCATGGGTCAAAGCCATAATTGAAAGTTGAAAATATTTAGAACTAAGCAATAATAAACGTTTAAATATCAAAATGTATGAGATGCAATGAAAGTAATATTTGAGGGAAATTCGTCACATTAAATGCTTCTTTTAGAAAAGAAGAAATGTGGAAAATTAGTGAGCTAAGCATCCAACCTAAAAGGTTAGCAAAAGAATAACAAAATAACCGCAAGGCAAGTAGAAGAAAGTAGATAATAAGGAGCAGAAATAGATGATGTAGTAAAATACAGTAGAGATGACCAACAAACAAAAGTTTGAAAACAAAAGATTAATAAAATAGACAATCATCTGGCAGGATTTATGGGGGGGCAAAGAGATAATGCACAAATAGATAATATTAAGGATGTAAAATGAGAATCACATATGCATTATAAATTTAAAAGACGGTAAGAGTATAATACTATGAATAATTTTATGCCAATGAATTTCAAAACTTAGAGAAAATTTTCAAATACCTAGAAAAAAAATAGAAAGCCTGTGCTGTGAAACCAAATAAAGCAGTAATTTTAAATCTTTCCATGAAGAAATATCCAGACTTAAATTCTTTCATGGTGAGTCTTACCAAATATTCAAGGAACAGATCGTAAACATTCTTACATAAACTACTCCTGAGAAGATAAAACCCGGAATGCTAACTGAGACATCAGGGAAAATGACAGTGCAAGAATCTCTAAAAATTTACCCCTTTATAAAAGCAATGCTCCATATCCCACCAACACTTATTTTCCTTTCGATTGTAGCCATCCTTATGGATGTGAGGTGGTATCTCATTGTCATTTTGATATGCCTTTCCCTGAGAGCTACTAATGTTGAGCATCTTTTCATGTGCTTATTGGCCATTATCTTCCTTGGAGAAATTTCTATTTATGATAACCTTTTGAATCTATTCCAATAATAGTTTGGCTCATAGCACTCCACCAAAATTGCCCTTGATATAGCCACTCTTACTTAAATGACCAGCAGCATTCTCTCATATAAACATTGTGGACGGCCACCTCTTCTGGGATTTCCACCCTCCTGACACTCCTTTTCTGTCACCTTTGCTGATTCCTCTTCAGCTCCAGGATTGCTGACACTAGATGGCCCCCATGACTCAGCGGTTGAACCTCTTCTGTTTATTTATACTCACGCCCTTGAAAAACTCATCCAGCTCATGGTTTTAAATCCCATCTTCATATTGGAGACTCCCAAATTTTTATCTCCAGCCAGACCTCCTCTCTAATCTCAAGTCCAACTGCCTACTCCACATCTCCATGTTGATGTTTGATACCTAACTTGTCCAAACTAAATTCCTCATCCTCCCCTCTAATCTGCCCTTTTCATACTCTTCCTCATCTCAAAAACTATCCACTTTACTGAACTTCTAATTGCTCAGGCCAGAAACCTCAGCATCATCGCTGAGTCCTCTTTCTCTCATGCCCCACATTCAATCTGTCAGCAAATCCTGGCAGCTCTATCTTTAAAATATATCCAGAATTCTTACCACTGAAAAAATTACAAGGCAGCCATTAAAAACAACATGCAAGACATTTTACTTAAAAACATGGAGTGGAAAGTGGCATGCAAGTCCTATGTGTAATGTGATTCCAACAATGAAAATATGCTTCTAATGAAGATTTGAAAGAAAGCCTCCAAATTATATCCTTAAAAAGCCACAGAGATATTTTCATATTGTCCCATATTTTTCTTTGAAAATATTTATCAAGCTATAAAACTTCTGGGAAGATTTCAGTGTTTGTAGTACTGATGGATGTTTATGGAGCACAGTACTATTTTATTTTATTTTTTATTTATTTATTTTTTTTTACAGTACTATTTTAAATAGCCCTTTGACATCAGTGGGGAAAGAAGCCCATATTTCTGGAGACTTTTACTTGTACCACATGCTGTGCTAATTGTTTTGCACATACTATCTCATTTAATTCTCTCACCCTTTTAAAAAAAAACAGCTTTATTGAGGCATAATTGACAAACAATAAATGTTTACAATGTTTAATGTATAATTTGATGTTTTGGCATACATATACACCCGTGAAACAAGCACCAAATCAAGATGGGGGCAGATCCACCACCTGAGAGGTCTCTTTGTTCCCCACCCCTCCCTGCTTCCCAGCTCCCCAAGCAACCATTGATTTACTCTCTGTCACTGTAGATCGGTTGGCATTTTCCACAGCTTTATATAAATAGAATCATACATTATGTCCTTTTTTTTTTTAGTCAGGCTACTTCTAAATGATCTTTTTATGTCTTATTCACATCTTATAGCTGAAGAAAGAAATTCATAGGAGTTATATAACTTTCCTAAAATCATACAGTAATAAGAGATGAACCTGGAATTTCACTCCATGTCTGCTTGTCACCTCTACATGTTAAAAGTGAAGCTCCAAATGGTTAAAGGAATTGCCAAAAGTTATAATACCAGTGACTGGCCAAAGTAAGACAGAAACCCACTGTGCCACATGCCTCTTGGTTATTTATGTGGCTGTTGGAAAGAGCATTAGGACTCCTTCTAGATTTCACTAGACCACATTTTTCAGAAGCCCAGCCATTAACCTGACCTTGATGATGGCCTTGGACAGAAGATCCAATGTGGTGTGCTTGGCAAAAGCTTCCTTCAACACAGTGTCTTTCAATTTGTCAGAACAAAGAAATCTATTTCTCTAGAAACTGCCTTTGATTTCCCTTGAATTGCTTTCCTCTTCAGAAGATACCTGAACTGAGAGTAAAGGGAACCGCTTGTAGTTTGGGTCCCTCCCCCTCCCTCCCTCCCCTGCCTCCCTTCTCTGCTCCTTACTCCTCCCTCCCTCTCCTCCTTCCTTTCCTTTTTTTTCCCCTCCATTTCTATTCTTCATAGTATTCATTTGCAGTGAATCTTCATCATTACTTTTGTTACCGCTGCTTTATACTCTAGGTGGCCTAGACTGCCAGAGTAATGCATGGGATTGGAGCCAAAATGCTTGGTTTGTGATTCTCTAAAACTGCCACATTGTTACAGCCTGATTTCCAATTAATATGTTTATATTTATTATTATTTACATATATTTATTAGGCTTATATGATGTCTTTGTATCTACAAGATCACATAAGTTTTAGTATCTGCGAAGTTTAATTAATGGGTTAGGAGTTGTTTACATATCAAAAAACAAGGTTAAAAAGATGGAAAACAGTTTATATAATAAGCAGTAAGATGATACCCTGAAAAAGGTATTAAAATTATTGAATGCTTGTCAGAAAGGCCTTCATAGAGTTTCTTTTAAATTTTTTATTGAAGTATAATTGATTTACAATATCATGTAAGTTTCAGGTGTATAGCACAGCAATTCAGTTATACGTGTATGTATATATGTATTTTTCAGATTCTTTTCCCTTATAGTTGTTACATAATATTGATTATAGTTCCCTGTGCTATACAGTAGGTCCTTGTTGGTTATCTGTTTTATACATAGTAGTGTGTATATGTTAATCCCAGCCTCCCAGTTTATCCCTCCCCCTCCCCCCTTTCCGCTTTGGTAACTATAAGTTTGTTTCCTATGTCTGTGAGTATCTTTCTGTTTTGGAAATAAGATCATTTGTGTCTTTTTTTTCTTTTAGATTCTACATATAAGCAATATCATATGATATTTGTCTTTCTCTGTCTGACTTCACTTAGTATCATAATTTCTAGGTTAATCCATGTTGCTGCAAATGGCATTATTTCATTCTTTTTTACGGCTGAGTATATTCCATTGTGTGTGTGTGTGTGTGTGTGTACACACACACACACATCATTTTTTTGGCTGTGAGGGCATGTGGGGTCTTAGCGTGGCACGTGGGATCTTAGTTCCCTGACCAGGGGTTGAACCGTGCCCTCTGCGTTGGAAGATTGGAGTCTTAACCACTGGACTGCCAGGGAAGTCCCTACCACATCTTCTTTATACATTCATCTGTCGATGGACATTTAGGTTGTTTCCATGTCTTGGCTATTGTAAATAGTGCTGCAATGAATATGGGGGTGCGTGTATCTTTTCGAATTACAGTTTTCTCTGGATGTTTACCCAGGAGTGGGATTGCAGGATCATATGGTAGCTCTATTTTTAGTTCTTTAAGGAACCTCCATACTGTTCTGCATAGTGGCTACACCAATTTACATTCCTACCAACAGTGTAGGAGGGTTCCCTTTCCTCCACACCCTCTCCAGCATTTATTGTTGTAGACTTTTTGATGATGGCCATTCTGACTGGTGTGAGGTGATACCTGGTTGTAGTTTTGATTTGCATTTCTTTAATAATTAGCGGTGTTGAGCATCTTTTCATGTGCCTTTTTGCCATCTGTACTTCACATGTTTTAAATCATCTGTTTAAAATTGATATTAAGGACTTCCCTGGTGGTGCAGTGGATAAAAATCTGCCTGCCAATGCAGGGGACACGGGTTCGATCCCTGGTCCAGGAAGATCCCACATGCCACAGAGCAACTAAGCCTGTGCGCCACAACTACTGAGCCCACGTGCCACAACTACTGAAGCCCTCATGCCTAGAGCCCATGCTCTGCAACAAGAGAAGCCACCACAATGAGAAGCCCGCACACTGCAACGAAGAGTAGCCCCCACTTGCCACAACTAGAGAAAAGCCCATGAGCAGCAACGAAGACCCAATGCAGCCAAAAATAAATAAAATAAAATTGATTTTAATTGTGTGTAACTATTGTACTCTGTGCATGTAAACTTAAATGTTAGAAACCATGTGTTTTGACAAAATTTCTGAAGCTCTTTGCTAACTTACCTATGAAAAATAATGTTTTATATCCACCAGGGCAAAGTTTTTAAGGAGATACAACAAACTGTGACAACAGCTCCCATATCACAAATGCAAGCTAGAATACTCTGGGGAAATATATCAATATGAATGTTAATCGATACATGAGACTGACTTATAAAACGGCAAGCCAGAAAGGGATAGAAATCATCTTTAGAGTCTGGCTATATATGCCTCATATTCCTGGATTTATGCCCAGCAACTCAGCAGAATAGGAAGAAAGTACTAAAGTATTTTTTAATTGATGATATTGATGAGTGAGGGATAAGTCAACCTCCATCCTTTCTCATGAAAAATTCGAGGTTATAGGCTTGAGGTTGTATTTATGAGACCCTGAAACAGCATTTAAATCTGTTTTTTTACAGGCAGATGAACAGTATACATTGAACCTGGCAAATTTTTAATAAAGAAATAAAATGTTACCTTTACAAAGAGATTCTTTATAACTTCTAGACTTGTAAAACCTGCTTGTTCTTATCTCTAATATTGTCATACTTGTCTGTTATTTGTTTTCATGTAGCATACCAGGCCTAGGAGGATATATCCAGGGCAAAATTTATGTAGGTGATAAGAGAGAACTAAATACAGCATGGTAAAAGAGAGAAGTCAAAGTTTCTAATTTAAAATATCCAGCTGAAAAATATGAAATCAAGGGAACAAAAGTATCAAATGAACATTAGGGTAAAAGGTGGGAAATGAAATGTTCTAATTCAGGCAGGATTTCAGCTCTTTTTGACTTCAGTGACATTTAATTCTGGAGATAGCAAGTTCCTGGGTCTCTCTATTTTTATATGCCCCACATTATCTGAGCACAAAGAGTAGAGGTAGATGTGGAGGTAGATGTGGATACCCACATATTTTCCAGTTCCCTTGGTGGTTATTTCACCTGCCTGAACTTCGCTTTTCCCACACGCTAAGATGAGGCTTCTCACAGTACACACCTCACAGAGTGTTGCTGGGATTAAGCTAGTTCATGCATGTAAAGTGCTTAGCAAATAAGCCCTCAAATATGTCAGACATTACAAAGGGAAGGTATAGAAACGTATTATAAATTGGTCTGGTGGAACTCCAGTTTCTTTCCTTTTCTTGCCTTGGTCCGACGGTTGAAGGCTGTTTCCTTGTCTTGTTCAAAGCAACCATCACCAGCTCTGCTCATCAAACTCTCCGACACACATCAAACTTTCCCACCTCAGCACCTCTTACAGAGAAGGAACTTGAACTCTGGGGACCCTCAGTTGCCTGCCTCAGGAGAGACATGCCTTTTGAGATCGTGTATTTCGTCTAAAATTTTTGCCCATCTTGTACCCTACTTCGTAATACATGTGCATAATGTAACATATTTACCGCAAATTTTCTGACACATTTGTCACTCCAGGAGGATGTGGGTTTATCCTATGATTTCCAATAACTCCTAGAATGTGGTTCCATGTTCCAAGAGTATAAAAACCCAGAGACCGACTCCCAGCCCTCAGGATCTGTTTAGTTAGGAAGAACTAATGAAGGCAGATCCTTTGTCCAAAGCAGGAATTTGGCCGCTCTGGGGACCTGAGCAAGCATGGTTTCACGTTTCCTGACGCTGCCTCTCTCAGGAGCATTTTGCAGGGGGAGGCGGTTGTCTTAGGTTGGGTTCTAAACAAGCAGAGCCAGAAGAGGAATTCAGTGCATGATGATTTGTTGATGGAAAAGCATTTCTCCGGGAAAAGCCTTTAAAGGAGGGAAGGAAGCAAAATAAAGGGAAAGAGGCAGGCAGGGATGTGGTCTCAGGTAAAGTCTGACTTGGCCTGATCCACAGGGGAACGCTGCGGAGCATGAACCACCCTGCAGAACCGTTCTTCCTCTGGGACAAGGCAGCGGCCTTTGTGCCTCTCAGTTGTTGGCTGTGCTGTCTTGCTGGGCTGTGTGAATGCTCCATCACGCCGGCAACATCCAGCTTGTATGGCTGGGGACACAATCAGTGGATGCCTCCGTCTTGACCTCATTCCCTCATTTCCTTTGCTATAAAGTGGGTCTTGGCCTGCTGTGTTCCCATGCCAGGAGGAATCAAACAATCCATAAGTCCTCAGATAGTGGTGTTGGATGAAGCCTTGCCGGCATGAAAGGCAAAGCCATACCAACAATACATGCCTGTTTCTATGAAAATGAACTGCTGGCACTCTCACGATGGAAGGAGTTCAATGTAGTCAACATGCTGCCACCACATGACTGGTTGGTCTCCTTGGGGAATGGCACCATGACAAGGGCTCACCAAAGCATTCAGTGTGCCAGCACCTCGTGGTCATCTGGCCTTATCAACATAATATTGTCACTGTAATGGGTCAGCATGACGTCCTCTGGGATGTCCAGAAAGTCTAGACCTCTTCACACTGTGTTATGATAGAAGATGAGAAAAGAAGCATAGCCCTGGGGCTAAACCATAAGTGTATATTGTTGCCAATTCTATTTGAATGCAAACTGTTTCTGCCCTTCTTTTTGAATTGGAATAGAAAAATACACATTTGTTAAATCAATGACTGCACACCATGTAACTGGGGCCATAGTAATTTGTTCTAGCAAAGATACCACATCTGACAGGCAGCTACGGTAAAGCTATTACTTATGGTCTACAGTCATCTTCCAGGATCCATTTGGTTTTTGCAGGGGGTGGACCACTGAATTGGAGACATTATAGGGACCACCACTTCTGCATTCTTTGGATCCTGAAGGGTGGTGCTAATCTCCACCATCACCCACTCTCAGACTATGATACCGTTTTTGATTTACTATCTTAGCCAAGGAATTATGGTTTCAGAGCTCTTAGCCCACAGGCCAAGGACCCAATGAGGGGATTGCATCAGCGGCCAGATATGTACATTCCTCTTTTACGTTTGAGAATCAGAGAAATGATCGCTGGGTGGGTTTGCAAACCTAGTGGAACCACTGTAAGCCAGGCCTTGGTCGGATCTCCTTTTATTACTCTAACAGGGGCTGTGATAAGGTAGCAATTCAATTCAGAGCCTGTGTCCAATAGTCCTTGAAAGGTCTGGGTATTACCTTTTCCCCAGTGTACACTTATGTAAGTAAATATCCATGGGTCCCTTTTAAGAGGGACCCAGGTTATCATTACCATGCATACTCACCATGGTGCTGCAGGATTCTTATTCCTGGGGACTCAGTCAATGAGTCTAGGTCTGAAAACAATCTGATCCTGAAACCAGGCAAGGAATTGTAGCTTCTTATTGGGGTGCCCTCTCTTAGGCTTGTGGTCTCCTATACTTGATTCCTTCTACTAAAAAGTGCTACTTCCCTGCTTGCCCAGAGGTCCAATCCATGTGAAATCATATTCAAACTCCCACTGCAGATTGGTAGAATCCAAACTTCCTTCACTTTCTGTACCTCCTCCACCAAACCCTAAGTTCCAGGAGCACTGAACTTTTAGCATTCTCAAAATAGGCAATGCCCTTGCAGGTTTCCAGATACCAATTATACTATCAATATTGGTTGTATCATCCTAGTAAATTTCTACTCTTCCTTCAAGACAAAGACAAAACGTCTCTTCTGTGAAGCCCGTCCCTCACGCCTTTCCGCTGTGCTCCTATAACCCTCTTTTATTCCTTGATTGTACATTTATCACACTGTATGAGAATTATCTGCTTACATGTGAGGGCTTGATAGCAGAGTCTGCCTTACTTCTCTTCCTATTGTAATTGAGCAGGACCCTATAGGGCCTTCCCGGGACAGACCTCTACCCCATATCCTCTGCTTTAGCTCCTTTCTGAAGTACCTAGATAATAATATCTAATGCATATTTCCTGAGTTTTTCAGATGCTAAAACCACCACCAAATGGAAGAAATTAACTGCTTGATGATCTTGAGCTCGTAGCCCCCAGACCTTCTGGCACCTAAGGACTGATCACCATCAACCAATCAGAGAATTGTGCAGGAGGTGATCACCTACCCTGGGATGCCCCTCCCTCACCTTGCCTTTAAAAATGCTTTGCTGTAACCCTTCAGGGTGTCGGAGGTTTTGAACACTCGTCCTCCTTTCTCGTCCCTGTAATAATCCTTTGTCTGCTGCAAACTCCGTTTCAGTTTGTTTGGCCTCATTGTGTGTGGAACACACAAACTTGCCTTTGGTAACACTATCCCCTCATCTTGGCATGCTTCAGCACATGAGTTGGAGCTCAATAAATGTGTGCTGAATTAATTAAGCTTCCTTCTTAGCCAACTGTCTTCAAAGTGGCTGTGATTAGTACAGGGCAGTGTGAGTGGTCTTAATTAGCCCTATTTTGCAAAATTCATATGCTCAATTTTCTTATTCTCATATGTTAATTTTATAATTGCACTTATTACATGTTTTATAGATGATACCTGGGAATGAGATCTCCATCATCCCTATTCCCACAAAGATCTCAAAATAAAATTTTACCTGATATTTATTTATTTATTTTATTTTAAAAATTTATTTATTTTTTGGCTGCGTTGGGTCTTCATTTCTGTGCGAGGGCTTTCTCTAGTTGCAGCGAGCAGGGACCACTCTTCATCGCGGTGCATGGGCCTCACACTGTCGCGGCCTCTCTTGTTGCGGAGCACAGGCTCCAGATGTGCAGGCTCAGTATCTGTGGCTCACGGGCCCAGTTTCTCCACAGCATGTGGGATCTTCCCAGACCAGGGCTCAAACCCATGTCCCCTGCATTGGCAGGCAGATTCTCAAGCACTGCACCACCAGGGAAGCCCAGGGCTACTCTTCATTGTGGTGCACGGGCTTCTCATTGTGGTGGCTTCTTTTGTTGTGGAGCACAGGCTCTAGGCGCACAGGCTTCAGTAGTGGTGTCATGGGGGCTCAGTAGTTGTGGCTCTTGGGCTCAGTAGTTGTGGCTTTCGGGCTCAGTAGTTGTGGCGCACGGGCTTAGTTGCTCCATGGCATGTGGGATCTTCCCGGGCCAGGGCTTGAACCCGTGACCCCTGCATTGGCAGGAGGATTCCCAACCACTGCGCCACCAGGGAAATCCTTACCTGATATTTAAACAAGAAAAAATCCACACATAATGGATATAATCCATCTTATGTTAGAAGAAGGCCAGATATTGTCTGTAAATGTGTAAATGAGGAATGGGTTTGCCAAGAAACTTCAGTTTAGGTGGTCAGCAGGTCAAATGAAGGAGGGAGGATTGGAATTCGATTATGATTAATATGTTTCTAGTATTCTAATAAAATCAGTCTGAAAAAGCGTGGCCTAGCATAAACCAGGAAGCCCCAAAAGCCAGAAGGTGGCAGAATCCCTCCCAGCCCTGCCCATGCCTACAGCCTGACCCCTGAATTGGAGTCCTCCAGTGCCCGTGGCAGGGGTCCACCTGCTGCCATCTGATACAAGCAGAGGCTGTCGGAACCTCAGGTCATTAAGTTCTCACGTCACACCACTCTCATCCCTTCTTCTGATTCCGCCAGACCTAGCAAATGACCTTCTGCTTGTATATAATTTGGTTTCTATCACATCGTACTGGGCGTGATAGTTGCAGTTCTTACTATAAATTAAGTAATCTGCCGGTGTGGTGAATATGAAGTATTAACTATAAAGTATTCTGACCAAACTAAGTCTCTGTGACTAAAAGCTGGAACTCTGATCCAGGTTTGGCAGCCAGCCTGCCTCTACCCGGGGGAACCTTACCTTCTCTCAAACCACTACATATATGATGGTTTTCTTATACATGGGGTCCCTTAGGACTCATATGTTTCCTTATTGTATTACTTTCTGAGTATACATCTTGTCTCTTCCTTTAGGTCAGTGTTCTTCAAGTATTTTTGGCTAGCATGGACTACATTTATACACATTTATTACATGTATAAACAATGTACCCCCCTCACACATTTTTAAATTGACATCTAAAATTTTTTTTCTCAAGTTTAAAGCAATGCAAAGAATATAATTTCTGGTGCATTAGATATATTTATAAAGTATTATTCTTTTAAATGTATTCAAAAGAATTAAATATCACAGAAATTTGATACTCACTATCATGTATTTTTAATATACTTAAGCCAGCTGTTCATTAATAGTTGGAAATCTTATATTGTCCCTTTTTGCTCTTTATTTCATATTTCCATTCCATTTCTCCCAGAAAAGTTTATCCTAATGTAATGTATTTTTGTCCCTAACAGTATTTCATTTATCATTCTAGCATAATTCTCTGCAATACAGAAATTAAATTTTATTTTTATTTCCTGTGACCTAAGTCTGTAAATATTTTAAAGTATCTCCTAGTTTGAGTTACTATTACTACCAGCAGATTATTAATTAAAGTACCATACATGTGTTACAAGTTTTATGAATAATTATTAAACATAAAAATGTTTTTGGAAGTGCATCTCAATGAGATGAATGAGGCTGCATTTAAAAAAATTAATTTATGTATTTTGGATGAATAAAGGTACTACTATTGCTAGAAGGTTTAATAGTAATGATAGTAAAACTTTTTCTTCTACTATTGAGACAGGGCTTGACATCAATTCCATTCGTTTTTCGGTGTTACAGATATAGCTTGGAGAAACCTTATTCACATGAAAAGAATAGATAGGAATGGAAGGAATTTTGTTGTACCAATGCCACTACAATTTTTGCACTTCATCTAAGTTATATGCCAAAATCATATAAAAATTATGTTCAGTCATCTATTAGCTGATGATTCATTCCTTCAATTTTAACTGCAAAGAATCAGAATCACAGGACTTGTACACCAACACAGCTTTTATAGTCTTTAACGACCTCAGCACTGCTGGCAGCATGTTGAACTGTACCTTTGCTTAGTTTTACACCTGAGGAAACACACCAGAGTTAGAATCAGGTTGGGACAGAGACGTGCCTTTCTTTTGTAAAGAAGATGAAGAGTGACCGTGAAAGGGAAGATGGGAAGGAGGACCAGCCTGACACAGATACCTTCCCAGGCTGACTTTTAGGAAGGATCTTTCTCTCATTGAAGTGGTTGTGAGGATTGGGGAATAGAAGCTACTGTGCTCATCACAGAGTTTTTTAGCTACTTTATGTACAGACCCTGGTTAAAAGAACTTACCCACTTTAATTTTTTTTCTTTTTTTTACTTTTTGGGTTAATCTCTCCTAATTTCTATCTGTGTTTTCTCCAGTCTAAGAGAATTGGACATATCTGTGGATAATTATAACCAGCTAGGGAGACATATAGTAGCTTGAGGGTATAGAGGCTGTTTCTACATGTTTAACAAATGTAATTATCTGACATTACTTTTAGAGGACATTCAATTGGTTCATGTAGTGGACATGTGTTGTTTTTGCCTACTTAGCATTCATTCCTCTTTTATTAACAGCACATCCTTTTTAGGGGGAGGGGAAAGACACCCTCAGTAGTTCCCAGCCGTTTGCTTTGGTGGGGCTGGACTCCCTCACTCCCTGATGTTCCTGGCTTCAAGATGGGCAGGAGCCTTAAGCCAGCCTCTCAATTCCAGGACTTTGGCCAGAGCTGGTGGGATTACTGGCCAGGAGAGTGCAGTCTGGAGCAGCTGGATGCCATAATGGGGAGAGGCCCTACCAGAGGGTGATTCAGCCCAGACAGAAGCAGGGAGGCAGGACATGGAGCTGGAGAAAGACCCAGTTCTGATGATATCCTCGGAATCCACTGGTCCCAGTCATCACCAGCCTGCACTCAAACTCTCTAGTTATATGTGCCAATGCATTCTCTCTTTTGCCCTAGTCTGCTCTGGCCCTATAACTCAAAGTACCCTGACTAGTGTGGTGGTGGTCCTCCTCAATAAAAGTCTTTCTACTCCGCAACACCAATGAAAAAGTGGGAATTATTTTGTAAATATAGATTATTGTATGAGGTATATATCTACACTCTTGAATACAGTGAAAAAGTATTATTTCTTTATTTTCAGTGTACTTACATGAAATTTTTTTTTAAATTGTGATACAATACGCATAACATGAAATTTTTCTTCTTAACCGTTTTTAAGTGTCCAGTTCAGTGGCATTAAGTACGTTCACATTGTTGTGCACCCATCACCACTGTCCATCTCTAGGACTCTTTTCATCTTGCAAAAATGAAACTCTGAAAATATAACTCCTTACTTCCCCCTCCCCTAAACCCCTGGCAGCAGCCTTAATTATATTATACACATAGAAGACTGTGTGAGGCTAATACCTGAGGGAAATTGTACTCTAAAATGTGAGACATTTATTGTGTCTCTCTTGTTACTGCAAATGACATTTGGGGGATCCATTTATCAGATGTGCTGTTCGTTCTGTATATTGTTGCAAAATCAATACTGAAATAAAATGGAGGTAAAATAACTCTGAACCTAGGGAGGTTTTTTTTTTAGTGTGTGTCATCAATGTGTCTCCTCAGAAAAAGACGATAATGTTTTGCAAGAATGTTTTAGACTTTATTTTGTCTTTGATACCTTTGACAATCTCTAAAGTTTAGAGACATTAGTTTATGTTAATAAAAATTTTTCTGTATGCTGTTTATCTATTTTGAAAGGTCTTTATTTGGAGTGGATGGGTGTATTGGTTTCTTAGGGCTGCCATAATGAAATACCACAAACTGGATGGCTCAAAACAACAAAAATTTATTCCTTCACAGTTCTGGAGGGTAGGTGTCAGCAGGGCTGGTTCGTTCTGAGGGCTCTGAGGGGGAATCTGTTCTACGCTTCTCTCTTGGTGTTCCTGGCTTGATGCCATCTCTCCAATCTCTGTCAGGTTTAGTTGTTCTCTATTTTTTTGTTGTTGATGTTTTCAGGCCACCTTGTTTTACTAGGGTTATAAATTAGTACAAAAATGGATACTTTCAGGTAACCAACTGTGTCATCCCAGGATTACATTACAACATGGATATAGAGTTGACAGGTCTTACCCAACTTTGACATTCTTGTACCCTGGGGGTGAGTGGGTGTTTAACAAAGTTTTTCTTTTTTTATTGAAATATAGTTGATTTACAGTGTAGTATTAGTTTCAAGTATATAGCAAAGTGATTCAGATCTATCTATGTATCTATATATAGATATATCTATATCTATCTATCCATCTATTCTTTTTTAGGTTCTTTTCCATTACAGGTTATTACAAGATACTGAGTATAGTTCCCTGTGCTATACGGTTGTTTTTTAAGTGATGAAAACAGGAGCCAGTGTGTTTGTTTTCTGATGACTACAATCCAACAGGAACTTTACCACTCTAACATATATAACGTTTAGTGTTGGCTTTCTTTACTGTAAGCTCTGCTGACTTTTGATCGTTTATGTTGCAGGACAACTGACCCAGTGCGGAAGAGCCTTAAAAGCTAAGGAGCTCTCTCCTTCAGGACTAAGGATGGCTTCAGTTCCAGGGATGCTACAGGCCAGTTTATAAGCAGCTAAATACTAGCTGTAGGTACTTTTGGTACCTTATAAACTAGTAATAGAGTTCAAAAAAATGTTTTCTGCACTAAAGTTTCGTAGATACTACAATTCTTACAAAGAAGGTTTTGAAACCGTGCATAATCATGGCAGAGTAGATGGGTTATCCTGGGGTAACAAACAACCCCTCAAATCCCAGTGGCTTAAAACAGCAGTGGTTTACTGCCTGCTCACACTACATGTCCAAAGAAGGTCAGAGGGAGGCTGTGCTCACTATAGCCCCTCAAGGATCCGGGCTGAAGGAGGTATCACCTGGACATGAGCACAAGGCATATTAGTTCTTAAAGCTTCCGCTTGGCACTGACACACATCATTTCCACTCATGTTTCACTGGACAAAGCAAGTCATATGGCGATACTTGATTTAAAAGGAGGGTGGGAAATGTAGTTCCACCATATTCCCAGGAGGAGGACAACTGGAATATTTGTGGACAGGCCTAATGTCTACCACACCCTGAGTGGCAGATGGGTATTTAATGCAAAGCAATTCTGGTTATTGGAACCATTCCAACTTAGTAGCATAGAAAAGGGACCCCAATGTCAGTTGGTCAGACTTTGGAGATGGGTGGCATGTTCTCAAATGTCTTTCCTCTGCTTCCTTATATTCTTGCCAGGTTATCTACTATCTGATATTCTATGTTCACTTTTCCTGTAAGAACTATATGGTGATTTGATGGCACTCTAAAATTTCTTCTATTTCAATATTCTTTTACAATAACTTCCGAACAATTACAGTTGCCAATGAGTTCTCTAATCTAGATTCTACCTGCACTTTTGATCTCTTTCCACCCACATCTGGGACTTCTTATTTATTTATTTTAAGTAACCTCTGGCCGGAGAATTGCATAGAACTCAGTTCTGCCACTCATTTGTGTACATTTAGGTAAATTACTTAACCTACATCTCCAAGGCTCAACTGCCTTACCTATGAAGTCAAATAATAATTGTTCTTACCTCCTAGGGTATTTTGAGTATTAAATGAGGTGATATTTGTAAATACTACCTAATATGGATATTAGCTAAATCTGACAAAATGCTTATTAGATGCCAGCACCTTAGTGACCCACTTAATTTTCATAACAACTCTATGAGGTAAATATTATTATTACCCTCATTTTATAGATGAGGAAATTGAGGCACAGAAAGTTAAATAACTTGCCCAGAGACACACAACCAGTAAGTGGTGGATCAGAAAGGCAACACCAGACAGTCTGTGCCAAAGACCATCGTCTTAACCTCTGTGTTCAGTGGAGTGGGACATAGTAAATGCTCATTTTTATTTTATGAATATTATTATTATCATTTGTCTAAAATGAAGCCCTATAGTTTTCTCATGGAAAAAAGTTAAAACCTCTTCTTTCTTGAAAAATATGATATTTGATAAAAATGCATGAATTCTTCTAATATTATTTAATGAAAAATAAACCCTAAGAGACACAATGGCATCTGTCTTGGTCTCTCCTGGTCTGTCTTGGCCTCTCTCTCTCTCCCTCCTGCCCTTTCTCTTGGATCAGTTGCTCTAGGGGAATCCAGTGGCCATGTCCCATGTCATGAAGATACTCAGGCTGCTCACATGAGGAGGAACTGAAGTCTCTGGCCAACATCCAGGTAGACACTGAGGACTGCCAAAAATCATGTGAGCAAGTGTGGAAGCAGATTTTCCCCAGTCCAGCTTTCAGATGACTGCAGTCCCAGCTAACAGCTTGACTGCGATCTCATGAGAGAATCCAGCTAAGACGCACCCAAAGAAATGGTGAGACAATAAATGGTTGTGATTTTCAGCTGCAAGGGGTAATTTGTTACACAGCAATTCATAACTAAAACAGATACTGGTACCTGGAAATTGGGTGCTGCTATAATAAAAACTTAAAATGTGGTAGTGGCTTTTTAAAGAAATTGTTTTAAGTCCTTTACCTTTCTATATAAATTTCATATTTGCTTGTCAATTTCTTCTTCTTTTTTAAAAATTTATTTAGGCTGAACTGGGTCTTAGTTGTGGTATGTGGGATCTTTAGTTGCAGCATGCGAACTCTTAGTTGCGGCATGCATGAGGGATCTAGTTCCCCGACCAGGGATCAATCCCGGGCCCCCTGCGTTGGGAGTGCGAAGTCTTACCCACTAGACCACTAGGGAAGGCCCTTGTCAATTTCTTTATATAAGTATCCTAGGATTTTGGCTGGGATTGCATTGAATCTATAGAACAACATAGGGGTCGTTGCCACCTTACCAAATTGATTCCTCCATTCCACAAATATGGTATATCTCTTCATTTAATTATAAGGTTTTCTTTAACTTTTCTTTGCAATATTTTGTAGTTTTAGGTATATAGCTTTTACACATCTCTCATCATTTTTATTCCTGATATTTTTATGCTATTATAAATGTTTTTAAAACTTTCAATCATCACTGGTAAATAGAAATACAATTTTTCTTTTTTTTTTTTTTGTGGTATGTGGGCCTCTCACTATTGTGGCCTCTCCCGTTGCGGAGCACAGGCTCCGGACGCGCAGGCTCAGTGGCCATGGCTCACGGGCCCAGCCGCTCCGCGGCATGTGGGATCTTCCCGGACCGGGGCACGGACCCGTGTCCCCTGCATCGGCAGGTGGACTCTCAACCACTGCGCCACCAGGGAAGCTCAGAAATACAATTTTTTTGATGCTACCATAATTTTTTTTTAATTTCAGTTTTTCATTGCTTGTAAATAGAAATTCAGTTTTTGTGTGTCTGAGCATTGGCCTTGTATCCTGTGACCCTTTTACATTTCCTTTTTGGTTCTAGTAGCTTCATTATAGATTCAATTGGATTAGCTATATAAATCATCATGTCATTTGCAAATAAAGACAGTTTTACTTCTTTCTAATCTGAATTCCTTTAATATGTTTAACACATACAAACACACACACAGGTACAACAACATGTGTATGTGCAGCTGGAGGCAATTTGCTAAAATTTTGTTAAGAGATTTTATACCTATATTCTCTGTAGTTCTCTTTTCTTGTCTGTGTTTATCTGGTTTGGTATCAGAATGATTCTGGCTTCATAAAATGAGTTAGGAAGTTTTTCCTCCTTTTCTATTTTATGAAAAAGTTTATTTAGAAGTTTTACTGTTTCTTCTTTTAAAGTTTCATAAAATTCACTAGTGGCTTGAAGTTTTCAATTTCTTTAATGTATATAGGGCTTTTCAAGTTTTCTTTTTCCTCTTTATTAGCATAAAGTTGTTAATATTCTTTTATTAACTTGATATTGGCAATTTATAAATTTTATTTTTCTTTGATCAGTCTAACTAGAGGCTTACCAATTTTATTGATTTATTTCAAGGAGCCAGCATTTATTTTCATTGATATTTTCTACTATTTTTTCAATTTCTATTTTATTAATACTGTTATTTCCTATCTCCTAGTTACCTTGGGCTTAATTTGTTGTTTTTTGTTATTGTCATTTGTTTTGTTTTGTTTTGTTTTAGCATGAAAGCTTAGATTATTTGTTTGAGTATTTTCCTTTTAAAAAAAGTATTTAATGCTATAAATATTCTTCTAAACACTTAGCTGCATCCCACAAATTTTGATATTTTGTATTTGCATTCAAACTACTTTCTAATTTTTCCTGTGGTTTCTCCTTTGACTGATGGATTACTTAAGAGTGCATTGTTTAATTTTCAAATATTTGGGGATTTTCCAGATAATCTATTAGTGATTTCTAGTTTAATTCTGTTATGATCAGAGAAAAAGCTTAGGATGATTTCAGTTTTTCCTGTGTACTTGAAACATTTGTGTATCTTGCTGTTGTTAGCCAGATTATTCTATAAATTTCAGTTAAGCCAAGTTGGTGACTAGAGTATTCAAGTCTTTTTTTAAATAGAAGTATAGTTGATTTACAATGTTGTGTTAATTTCCAGATCTTTTATATCCTTTCTGATTTTTTGTCTACTTGTTTTACTCACTACTGAGAGAGGAGTGTTGAAGACTCCATGTATAATTGTATATTTGTCTCTTTCTCTTTTCACTTCTATCAGTTTTTGCTTTGTGTATTTTTGGCCTTGGATTTTTAGGTGCACACACATCAAGATTGTTGTGTTACTGACAAATGAATCCATATCTCATTTTATATTGTCTGTCTTTAACCCTGGTAGTTTTTCTTGTTCTGAAGTTACTTTATTTTATATAAATGTAACTAGTCCTTCTTCTGATGTCATAGACTGAATTGTGCCCCTACTCCCCAAATTTATATATTGAAGCACTAACCCCCAAGTACCTCAAAATGTGACTATATTTTGGAGATAGGGTCTTTAAAGAGGTAATTAAAGTTAAATGGAGTCATATAGTTGGGCTCCAATCTAACATGACTGGTGTTCTTATAAGAAGAGGAAGAGACACTAAGCAGGTACTTGCACAGAGGAAAGGTCATGTGAGGACAAAAGAGAGAAGGAAGTGATCTGTAAGCCAAGGAGAGAGGCCTCAGGAGAAACCAACCCTGCTGGCAACTTGATCTTGAACTTCCAGCCTTCAGAACTGTGAGGAAAATAAATTTCTGATGTTTAAGCCACTCAGTCTGTGGTATTTTGTTAAGGCAGCTTTAGAAAAATAATAACATTTGACTAGAGTTTTCATCATATATTTCCTCCAAGATTTTAATTTACCTATATAATTATATTTAAATTGGCTTTCTTGTAGATAGCATATAATTGGGTCATCTATTTCTATAGCCAATTTGAGAATCATTGTCTTTTAATTAGAGTGTTTAGACCACTTACATTTAATATAATTATTAATATGGCTAGACAGGTCCACAATTTTATTATGTTTTTTGCTTGTTTCCTATGTTTTGTTCCCTCTTCTTCCTTTCCTATATTCTTTTGGATTATTTAAATACTTTCAGTATTCTCTCTTACTTTATGTATTGTACTTTTAGCCATGTCTCTTTTTCTTTTAGTGGTTACTCTAGGGACTATTAAATGTAAGCAGTGTAAAACACTGGTTAAAAGAAAGAAATCTGTTTATTTTTTCTTTGTGACTTCCCTTGCAAATCTTAGGAGATTAATATAAATGAGGCACTGTCATCTTAAACCTCATTGGAATTGAGGTTAATAATCCTAACCACACTGGATTTATATAAACACAAGTCACGTTGACAAAGGCAATGTGCTTGACTGATTTTCTGCATCTCACTGACTTTTTTCAAGATCAAATCCAGGAAAAATAAAGTGAGAACAATAGACTTCTGTGCAGGAGTTTTGTCTCAGCCAAAGTAGCATCAGATTTAAGACAATATGAAAAATCAAGTCATCTTACTAATATCATTCTCAAACTTGAAAAATTGCATGGGTTTTCCTGGGCTTAGAGTTTAGTAGATGTACAGACTGTTAAAATAAGGAAGTCTTAAATAAATGGAAAAATGTTATACATTTATGTATGAGATTATTCAATAGAGCAAAAATGTCAGTTCTCCTCAGATTAATCTGTATGAAATATAATACTAATCAAAATTCTAAACATATTTCATCAAAATGATATATTTACTATAAATTTTATAAGGAAGATATATTGTGAATGAAGGGTTATGGCAGATTTGATAAAGCAGAAGAAAGAAGAGAGGCTTACCCTAGCAGGTATCAAGATATATAACAAAGGTACATTTCTAATTTAGTACTTTTCTTACAATAAATAACACGTACATGATGATATTGTCCCCATCTCCTCAAAACTATTATATGATTCAATAATACAAAATTTGGGGACTTCCCTGGTGGCACAGTGGTTGAGAATCCACCTGCCAATGCAGGGGGCACGGGTTCGAGCCCTGTTCCAGGAAGATCCCAAATGCCACGGAGCAACTAAGCAACTAAGCCCATGCGCCACAACTACTGAGCCTGCACTTTAAAGCCCGCGAGCCACAACTACTGAGCCCATGCACCACAACTACTGAAGCCCGCGCACCTAGAGCCCATGCTCTGCAACAGGAGAAGCCACCTCAATGAGAAGCCCGTGCACTGCAACGAAGAGTAGCCCCCACTTGCCGCCGCGCAGCAATGAAGACCCAATGCAGCCAAAAATAAATAAATAATAATACAAAATTTGATGTAATTTCAATGAAACTAAATGTTTTTCTCTCAGTGATAACCTTCTAGACAGGATATGAAGCTAGAACAAAAAAATAAAAAATGGTAGAATATTTGCCTGCTCCACCTTTCCAGTTTTTGGACTTTATCCTATTCCTCCACTTCTTGGGAACTTCTTTTGTTGTTGTTGCACTATAGTTGATTTACAATGTTTCAGGTGTACAGCACAGTATATAGTAGTGTGTATCTGTTAACCCCAAATTTCTAATTTATCCGTCCCCCACATCTTGGGCATTTTATTTCAAGATTATTGCTAGTGCACAGTGGAAGAAAATATATTGTATTTTATCATGTTTACTAATGTTGTGACTGACTTTTTTTTCCTTTTTAATTGAAGTATAGCTGACATACAATATTATGTTAGTTTCAGGTGTCTGTAACTTTGATTTTTTTTGTTTGTTTTTTTGCAGTACGCGGGCCTCTCACTATTGTGGCCTCTCCCGTAGCAGAGCACAGGCTCCGGACGCGCAGGCTCAGCGGCCATGGCTCACGGGCCCAGCCGCTCTGCGGCATGTGGGATCCTCCCGGACCGGGGCACGAACCCGCGTCCCCTGCATCGGCAGGCGGACTCTCAACCACTGCGCCACCGGGGAAGCCCTGTAACTTTGATTTTTAACTTCTATAATCTAAATAACAATTATTACTTGCAAAGTCATTGTCTTGAAAACTATTTTCACAAGAAATCATAACTCATTTCATTAAAATAAAGACAGAAAATTCATCCTCAAGGAAAACTCATTTGTCTTCTAAGAACAGCATTTCAGAGATTCAAAGAAATTAGAGGTGGAAAAATCAATTAGAGATAATCTACCAGCTTGTCAGAAAGGATTGCTTTCTACAAAATATATTCTATTTCTTTGTCTAGGTTAATTTTTAAATGTCTCAAGGGATGGAGCACTTGTTATATCCCTCTGAAGTCTTTCCTTTTATATAACTGACCTTCCCAAGAATCTTGTTTTTTTTCTATTATCTAACCTCCATGTTAGTTATTAATTCTGTGCTATTGCTTTTAATTATACTGTTTTCCTGTAGTAATTCCTCTTCTCCCAAATTCTGTTTTTATACTCTCAGATATTTGTAAGAAGCTAGGCTTCATTTAAATTAATTACATATGTTTACTTATAATAAAAAAATCTTTTACATCAAAGAGATCGTTAGGTCTTTTTCTCCATTCTCCCTTTTTGTCCTGTCTGTCTCTCTCTGACACTCTCCCCTCCTTCCTCCTTTCCTCCTTCCCTCCCTCCCTCCTTTCCTTCCTTTCTTCCTTCACTTGTATTCTTTTTGTAGACAAGGCAATGGGGTGCTTAAAAGTGGAAGGTACTGGCAGGAACACGTAGAGAAAGGAGAAAACAAATTTTTTGCTTGATCCAGAAGACTATCAATTCCTTTGCAAATTAGCAATATGGTTCTTGTCTATCTCTGCTATGACTGAAGCATTTTTCTCTTGTTAATGATTTCTGGTTCTTTTGTAACCCCTTTTGTCTTTCAACTTTATTTCAGATTTCCCTCTTTCTATTTAATTATGCTTATAGAAATTTAAAATTCAGTATTTTTCCAGATTGGATGGTATTATTTGTTTTACCCTTTGAACAAGAAGGTGATGGGTTTCCTCCATTTACAAGATTTAAATTCTTGCCCTTATCTGTGCAGATGATTGATTAACCGTGAGACATCAGGTACGTTGGTACTCTGGACTAAAATTTCTACTGTCTGAAGATAAGCAAAACAAGGATTTTAGAAGGGGTGAGAGAATGTCATATGGCCAGTGATGGAGATTGCCCTGAGCATAAGAATATAAATTCTTTGTAGCCAGGGTCGGTTCAATAAATGCCACAGTCTGCAGTAACAACTCTTGGTAACCTGGGCGAAAGGCAGACACAAAGAATGCGATGCATTTTATTGTGTGCTGATGTGCTAATAAATTGAGTTTCTGTGAATTCCTGTATAAAGTCCATCCATTATCATTGTTCAAGAACCATGGAATAAGTGTTTATAAAATTTACTAAATATATTTTTAATAGTGAAAATTTACAGAGAAATTTAATTAGCTTTCTCCTCTTACCAGGAAGCTGTCAGAGCTTTAAAGCAAAAACAAAAATAAAATTTGTGGTGGAAGTCCCTAGAAAAAGGACCATATACTACCTTTCACAGAGTCATAACATCTCATTAGGTAAGAGCCTAAGCTCTGGAACAAGACTGCCTTGCTCAAATTCTGCCTCTGGCTTTTAATAGCTGTGTGACCTTGGAAAAGTAACTTAACACCTCTGTGCCTGTTTCCCCTTATAAAATGGTGATACAGCCTGAGGAAGAATTGAGTTATAAATTGAGAATGAACGGAGTTAAAATTGTAAAGTACTTAGTACAGTACCTTAATAAAAGCTAATTTTCATTTTCTCTTTTCTTCATTCATTGAACAGATATTTATCAAGTGTCTTCTATGTGATAAGGCCAGAAATAGGAGTTCACAGTATAGCAACAAAGAATCATACAACATCTAGCTGTATGTAGGGGGGCTCTGGAATGTCAGGCTCTGGAATCAAGAAATGAGCAATTAACTGTTACTGAACCGAACTTGCGTCCACTCACCCACTGCACAGCAAAGCCAACTTACTGACACCAGATTGTGTTAAAGGAAAGCACACCATTTATTTGTAGGGTGCCCAGCAAGGAGTGTGAGTGGCTCATGCTCAAAGGCCCTGAAATCCCCAGTGGCTTTCAGTGAGGGGTTCTTAAAGGCAAGAACTGGGGTGAGGGCTGCAGGGTGTGTGAGTTTTTTTCTATCTGGTTGGTGAAATAACAGGGTGAAGTTTCGGGAGTCTTAATCATCAACCTTCTGGGTTCCAACCAGTCTGGGGTCTACATGCTTATAGTCACCATCCTCCACCTGGGTGGGTCGGGGGCGGGGGGCCTTAGTTCCTGTAGAACAACTTAGAGAGTGTCAGAGTGTTATGTATATCCCTTAAGGAGGAAGTAGGACTCTGTTTTCTTGCTGAATTATTGTCATTATATTTCTTGTTTAACAACTTTTACTTTGTTTCTGCATTCTCTCAGTTCTCTAATTAGTAACTGCTTATGTCTATTCTTTGGAATTCAGGGAAGGCCTAGGAGACTAAAGCTTTTTTCTATAAACAAGAAACAGGTGACTCAGAGGGGCTTTTGTACCTGGGAGGGCCCTGCAGTGTCCTGCTCAGTTTCATGACATGTGTAGTACATTCAAGGAGGAATCTTGGTCTTTAAAGAAGGAGTAGGATTTTGAAAAGTGCAGAAGGTGAATGAATAAAGCAGGGAGTCTAAAGTAAATAGCATAAGCAAAGGCACAAAAGCATGGAAGTACATGATGCCAGTGAGTGATCAAGTATGGGTAACACATCACGGGGTGGGAGAGTTGGGGAGGGGATAAGGCCCTCTTTCCATTTTTGGTGAATCCCTTATCGTATGAATTTGGGTTGTGGGAGGCCCTACCTCCCAATAGGGAATCTGAAGGGAGGCAAACGTTCCCTCTCTCTGCCTTCTGACTGCTGAGACATGGACGTGTGACCTTATCTATTTCCACCTGTGAACTTGAATAGGGAGACTGTGATGCTAAGTTGCCAAGGTACAGGAATAGTGGCCACAGCAAGTGACCAGTGGAGTGGGGCAATTGGTGACATAGTATGCCATAGTCTGGTCTGTGTTATTTGCTGCCAGCTTCCATAGATCCTGACCCTTTTCTGAACCAATTCTCCATCTATATGTTGATACAGTGGGCTACATGACAACCCTCCAGTAATTTTTTCTGGATACATTAACTACAGAGGGTTCCTTTTGTTTGCAACCTAGAAGTGTCTCAAACAATAGAGAATTTCATCTTTTTTGTTTGTTATCAGTGTTTCCAAAATTTTGTTCAATGAATATCAATTACTTCTGTAATAAAACACTTTTAATTTAATGTAAAATAAAATATAAATGTAAAATATAAAAATCCTTGAAAGTAAAGAATTGAATTAAAATGTAAAAAGAGCCACCTAATGGCAAGAGGATAAAATAGATAAATATTGACCGTAATAGTATTAATTTTAAGGTAATATATATTGAATGCTTACCTCTGAGCCAGGTGCATTATTATGAGCTTTATGTGCATCATCTCAGTATATACTTTCAACAACACTAAGTTGTACAAACTGTGATTATCAACCTTTTCAGATGAGGAAACTGAGGTTGCAGAGGGTAAGTCACTTTTCCAGAACCACCAATGGCATGGTGGTGTGGCTAGGGTTTAAACCTGGGTAGCCCGAACACAGCGTCTGTCACAGATGAGCTGGTTATCACTTTTTCCTAGGAGAGTTGACTAAGATTTTGTACTAGAGATAATAAGAAAGAATATGTAGGATTTTGCCAGGTACAGAATACATAAAATGATCAGTTCAGCTTGAGAAGGGTGTGTGCAAGGGCAGAGACAAGAAAGGCCATTACCTATTCCAGGAATTTGTCAGTGCAGGGGGTGTACTGGGGGCGTGGAGGTGGGGAACAGGTGGTCGAAAGGGAAGCTGGTAGTAGAGGAGTCCGAATATAGGTTTGAAATGGAGTGGGGGTGGGGCGGTCATGTGAGTCCTTAGGTTTAGTAGTTCTTATCCTTATGCAACTGGAAGTCATCAGTGGTCTTAAGGAAAGGGAGTGATATCATCAGCATCGTTTTTTAGAAGGATCAGTCTGGCAGCAGCACGGAGGAAGTGCTCGGACTGGGAGTGATGACTGTCCCTAAGGTCAGTCAGCAGGATACTGAAACAGTGCATGAAAAGCCAGTGAGGACAGTGGGAGTGGGACAGAGAGGAAGGCCCATATTTGAGAAACATCCCTGAGGTGGAAGCAACAGGGCTTGGTGACTAATTTGATGCAGGTGGTTAAGGAGGAAGGAAGAATTGAAGATGACTGAGATTCCTAGTTTGGAAACCTGAGTAATTGGTGATATCATTAACTGAAATAGGAATGGAAGGAAGGAAATCTCTGTGAGGCCTACCAGAAGATTTATATGTGTTATTTCATTTGACCCTAAACAAACCAATGATGAAAAGGTTAAGATGCCCATTTTGTAGATAAGAAAATCAAGGTCCAGTGAGGTTGAGTAACTTGCCAAGATCACACAGATGATAAATAAAAGAGCTGGGATGTGAAATAAAGTTTTACTCCAAATCTGGTATCTTTCCATGATGGTATTCTATACTCTGACAACAATTTTAGTTTGGAAAAATAGGACTAAAGCTTAGAGGAAAGCTAGATAGAGCTAAAAACATGGTTCCTTTCAGAGGAGGAAATGATTAAGAATGAGGGGAGATTAAAGTCTTACACTATTGGGATAAAGGACTAGAGCAGCACTGTCCAATAAAATTTTCTGCAGTGATGGAAGTGTTTTATACTTGCACTGTCCAATATTGTAGCCATTAGCCCACACGACTATTGAACACTTGAAATGGGGCTAATATGACTGAGGAACTGAAATTTTAATTCTAATTATAATGAATATAAATTAAAAAACCATATGTGGCTAGTGACTATCACATTGGACAGTTTAGAACTAGAGAAACCAGCCAGACATGGAGACAGTCCATCAGAGGAGAGGCCTTGTTGGTAACCCCAAAAATCACTAGGTATTTGATCATCTGCCTTATATCTGTGGGTAAGATTGGTCCTAAGTTTGGGGACTGTAATTCATTAATTAGGAAGGGGTTCTTTCCTACTGCAGACAACAAATTAATTTTACCAAGTCTTATTTTTGGAAGGAGAGTAAGTACAATACTCCACTCCTTTCTTTTCTTTTCCCTTCCCTTCCCTTTCCTTCTTTTTGCCACACCATGCAGCTTGTGGGATCTTAGTTCCCCAACCAGGGATTGAACCCACACTCTTGGCAGTTAAAGCGTGGAGTCCTAACCACTGGACTGCCAGGGAATTCCCCCCGCTACCTTTCTTATATGAGACAAAAATCACAGCCATTTTCTCAGTATTTACATTTTTCTGTATAGAGTGTTACTTAAGAGCTCAAGCTCCAGGCAAACACCTGGGTTCATATCCAAGTTCTGCCACTGAACCGGTTTGTTGTGCCTTGAGTTAAATTACTTCACATTATCAAACTTCACTTTTACTACCTGTAACATAGGGATAACAATAGTACTAACTCTTAGGGTAATTGTGAAGATTAAGTTAAATAACCTATGTAAAATGCTTAGCCAGTATCTGGAACTGGCTTAGCACCCACTAAAGGCTGGCTATTCTGTAAATAGTACCTTATTGTGATGTTTGCACTTTGCACCTCTGTGTTTTGACATTACTTGACTCTGTTTTTGCATAAGTGAAGGTATTCTCCCAGTTCTCTAAATGTCAGAACATTCCAAAAAAGAAATACACATTCATCAAGATAAAAAAGTGGGTAGGGTTCTGAAAAGTCTTATTTGTAGTCATTTGTGTATTTCACTTTGATTTCTGTTTTGATAAAGTACTTTAAATCAGTACAGTGGAAAATCTTAACCCTGATATTTTGTTGTGATCATTAAAATTCCCTTGGTTTAACCTTAGTTCATACACCACATGATCAAGCAAAAATACTAAAAGCTCTAAATGTTAACTCAAAAGATTTCTTGATGTCTGGAAGTTCTGAAGAATGTCGTACTGCTGTAATTAAGATATTTAATGCCTAGTCTCTGATTATCTTAGAAGTAGTTGGATAGGTTGTATAGTGGTTGGATAAATCAAGTACTCTTTAAAGACTAATGACTTCAGAAATAGGAAAAAGTAATAGGATCTCTTTCGTTGCCATCGATTTTGTACTTGGTAACCTTTGGACTGAAAGCATTGTGATGTAGTCTTGCACTTTGTATAGTGTTTATGCAAATAACAAATGTATTTTTTCATTAGATTGGGATGTCAAGAAATCTGTGTTCAAGTGCCACTTCTGCTGAGTTGTCTGTTTAGGAAAAGCCATCTTTGGGCTACAGGTCCTCTGCAGCATCTAAGAGTTGACCCAGACTTGATTCTAGAATGATCTCCTAAGTATCCTTCCAAATAAAATTCCTTGAATCTGCCTTTTCTTTTCCCCTTTGGTCTCAAAGGACGTACACAGGTAATTTTTACTTCCGTGCTTTTATAAACATGCTCTTGGAATATTTCATTTCCTTGGAAAACAATTCATGGGTGAGTCAGCATGACGGGGAAAAAAAACACAATAGATATCAAAATTGCATGAGGTGGTGAAACGGAAAATGATTTTCTTTGTAAACCGAAATGATGAGGTACAAAGAAACCAATGACTTATTTGTAAAATGCGTGGTGGAAGGCTCTAGGCAGCAGAGCTAACGTGCTGTTACTTATGAAGCAACGCGGCGGGTGGGTGGCCAGGAGTCCTCTCCATACTGCCTGAAAATGGCTATGACTATAAACGTTCCTTTCCGTGAGGGAGAAAGAAAATGTGTGTCGGGAGGCGAAAGAAGGAAGGAAGCAAGGAAGGTTAAAAGCTCCCCCCAACCCCATCCTCTCTGGAAATACATCATTAAGGGAATTTCCTCCTGCAGCCACGGAACGTTCTGTGGCCGTTTCCACGTCACTATTAGGGGCAGCCAGGGATTTTGCTTTTTATGGCGGTGACTTCCCAACTCCTCCTGCGGGTCCCCTGTGGGTCGCCGAATGTCGCCCTCCGCCCGGGACGAAGTCAAGCGGCGAGAAGGGTCGGTAGGCAGGCGGGTGGCGCAGCGGCCAGAAGAGGGCGCAGGAGCGTTTCCTGCGTGAGCGCGGCCGCGGGGCCCGTTTCCGGAAGGCTGATTGCATCAGGTGTGGAGCTCGGCGCCTCCTCTGCCCAACCTGGCGGCCACTGCGCCTGCGCGCGTCTCCCCGCCCCGCCCCGCCGCCAAGGACTCCACCGCGGGTTTTCCTCCCGGTCCCGAAGAGATCAAGCCTGCAGGGGCGGGCGCCGTTTACCGCCCCGTACCCCCGGAGTGGGGATGGTAGGGCTGGACTCCTGGAGAGCTGTGGAGTCTGAGGGAATAGAGTACCTGCGGAAAGATGACCTTCCTGGAAGGCCGGTGGCGCGTCCCGTCTCTGCTGCTGACGGAAGGGGTGGTCTTGGGCTAATTTCCTCGCCTCTCTAGGCCTGAAGGACATAGGCTAGAACTAAAAGGCGTTAGAGTTAAGAGTCTGAATTTTCTCAAAGTAGGTTAAGCTGCGGCCCCCAACTATCCGTGGTGCACGAACTCCATAGGCGTATCTTGGGGTGCAGAGACTCAGCCCCAAGGATGAGAACTTTCATGGATTTATAGGGATTTCTCAGTGGCAATATTGTCTTTGCGTTGCGGAAGGAGTGACGTGATTGTTGGCCTCCAGATTGGTCTGAGGGAAATTGTTCGTGGCAGAGGTTTGGGGGTGCAAATGCCAGAAACCCCTCTTCCACAAGGCAGCTTCCCCCTACCACTCATTCCTTCCAACCCCACTCGAGTGTGCGTCAGGGCTCCATTATACACTCTTTTGTACACACCTAGTAGATTTCCCTCCTAACACTCTTCATTTTTTTTTTTTTTTTTTGCGGTACGCGGGCCTCTCACGGTCGCGGCCTCTCCCGCTGCGGAGCACAGGCTCCGGACGCGCAGGCTCAGCGGCCATGGCTCACGGGCCCAGCCGCTCCGCGGCATGTGGGATCTTCCCTGACCGGGGCACGAACCCGTGACCCCTGCATCGGCAGGCGGACTCTCCACCACTGCGCCACCAGGGAAGCCCCACTCTTCATGTTTGAAATGACATTTTTGAGTGATTATTTAATGGATTTCTGACCACCTCGCTGGACTAAGCTCTATGAAAGCAGGGGTCTAGGTTTTTTTTTTTTATTCACTGCTATTCCCAGGCTAACCATATGATCTTGTGGGTCCTCAATAAATTTATGACGTCGAAGGAAAAACGTAATGCCGGCCCCAACTGCATTGAGTCCTCTCATGAAGAATAAGGACCGGTGGGGTGTGAGTTTGCTGTTTGAGGAAGGAGTGCATTCTGGAGGTGTGAGGAAGAGGATGAGTGAGGAGGAGCCATCACTTTGTCGTTACTATTAAATTACTTTTAGCACAATCCTCCTGAAGGAGATAGTAGGTAAGGCTGTGTGTAGAGCAGTGGTTCTCAAAGTGCGGTCCTCAGACCAGCAGCAGCACCAGCATCACCCGGAAAGTTGTTAGATGTGCAGATGCTTGGGCCGCACCACAGACCTACACATTCAGAGACTCTGTCCAGCAATCAGTTTCCAAAAACCCTCCAGGCGATTCTGACGCAGGCTCAACTTTGACCACCGCATGGGTGAAGAGCAACCCCAATGATGCTTTGGGGACGTTATTCACAGTGTCTGGGGCAGAGCACTGATTACTACCTATTGAGTATCCATTCTTATCAGGATCTTGCTTGTCTGTTTAAATTGGTTAAAATTTAGTTAATATTCCTGGAGGTGAAAAGGAAATTATGTTTTCCCCCTCCTGCAGGTGTACTTCTTCCTTGAGGCGATCTTGCTGTGATTGTCATATCAAGAAATGGTGTGTGTGTGTGTGTGTGTGTGTGTGTGTGGCATATGCCTGGGGTTCTAGATAAGGAGACAGAAGGAAGGAGATCTCACCTACAAGTTGCAGCTGGATGGGCCTGGGTAGCTCTCATCTGAGGACATTTTCCCATTATAAGGGAATGCAGACATGTGGGAGAAAAGACTAGCCAGGGATAAGGTTACCTTTTGGTGCAGACAGACGCCGAGCCTTATGGAGGGGTTATCATACCGGGATGCATCGCCTTGGGTCTCGACACTCTGGCCCGCATTCCTCCCTGCCATCTTCTCAGATGATAAGGGGAGCGCGAGTTCAAGAGGCCCCAAAGCCTCTGCCTGCAGGGGTCGCTCTAGGAGCGCGGCCCGCCCCCTCCTTCCAGGCCCCCGCCCCCGGCCCCGCCTTTCTCGGGATCCGCCCCCGCCCGGTTGGGCCCCTCCAGCCTCTCCGCGCAGCCGCCGCCAAAGCCCGGAGAAGTGGAATCTCGCCGGCGCCGCTCTCTGAGCGGGACTCGTGGAGCGGCACTGGGCATGCTCAGTGGCCAAAGCCAGTCCTGGTTTCAAGTAGGAAGCTCGTGCGCTGTGCCCGTAGCTGATCCTGGCGCTCCTGGCAGGGCGAGATTGGAGCAGAGCTGCCGGGCGCAGGAGCCGAGGCGAGCGCCGCGCGAACCGCCGGTGAGCCCCGCTTTCTTCCTTGCTTTTGCTCTCGACCCCGGGGCGGCCCGGGAGTACTGGTGAGAGACCCGGGCAGCGGCAGCAGCTTGCGGCGAGTGGCTGCGCGTAGCCGGGGCGGCTGCTCCTCTCCTCCCGGCCCCGAGGGCTGCGCGGCCACTGCCGCTCGCCCAGCCGCAGCCACAGCTGCAGCAGCTGCCACCGCATCTGCAGCGGGCGTCTGCTGCGGAGTCCCGTGCGCCCTGCGCCCGCGCCGCAGGGCTGGGTGGCACGGCGCCCGCGGGCTCACTCCTTGACTCCATCCCTCTGGCTTCTCGGCGCCCTCTTTCCATCGGCAGCCGGGGCTTTGCAGGGCCTGGGGCGGGGGAGACAGGGTTGGAGGGGGTGCTGGGCGGGGGCTGCGGAGGGGAAAAGTGAGGGTGGGCGCCGGCGGGGAAGAGCGCACACCCCCTTGCCCTGGCACCGGCCTCCGCTGTGCGGCTGGGCTCTCCCCGTGCGGCAGCGCGCTCCTGCCGGGGAGTTGAAGACCGAGCTGGCTTATAGGGGATTCAAAGGGGGAAAAGTTCATTTCCCCCTCGGAGGCAGGGAGCGTTTTAACTAGAAAATGGCTGTGCGAAGGGGACCAAATCAGGGAAGCTGGTCCTGAAATCCCCTCTGCTGCCCGCCGGGCGGAATGGAGGGTTGAACGCTAGAAATGACATTTGTGCGATGAAAAAGATTGCTGGACGGAGGGAGGGGTGCGGAGTCCCATAGAAACAATGAAAGGTGATCTTGATGTCGGCGGTGAGGTCTAGAACTGAGGGGTCAGGGGCCAAGGGCCGAAGGAGCGTGGGACCTGGATTTTAAAAAATCATACATTGAAGAAATCAGATTTAGAGTTGTAGCCGTTTTGTAGTCAAGTTCAGCGCTGTTTAGAGCCATGACTGTCCCAGACGGTTTTGGATGGATTGAGTGGTTGGGGAGGACCAACACTGAGAGGAGAATAAGGTCAGTGTCGGAAGCTCAGACAAGATTGGGTGCAGGTTTTTTAGAAGTCCCTCAGTCACTGGCTTTACATTGCGCCTGATGACTTAGGTAAAATACTTAAAGGATTATCATAAAATGATGCCAGCAGTGGTGTTTGAATTCCAAGAAATGAAGAAACTTTGTGAGGTTGGCACTGGTTTGTCATTTGTTTTAATATTTCACTGATTTAAAAAGCAAACAGTGGCATCCTGATCCGTTATTCTGGATTTGGTTCTCTTAAGTCTTTGGTTTATTTTTCTTGTCATGGATTTATACTTCAAATCTTGTCTTTAAATGGCCATGATAATTAAGAATATCTGAATTCGGGTAGATGGCCTTTCAGGAAGGGGGATTTCTTTATGAAGCCGCTTTGTTGTGTTTTCAGTTTGTAGCTTGAAAGCAGTTATTTGTTCAACAGTTGTTCATCGTAACTTGCACAGTCCTAGAAAGGGCACTGTTTTGAAAGGATGACGTTTGTCAGGAGGATGAGGAACGTCCACGCTGGGGGAAATGCTGAGAGAACACAGGTGGCAGTAGAGTACAATGGTCCGGTAGTCAGAACACCTGGGGAAAACAGATGCAAGGTTTCTATAGCTGTCCTTTGGTCATCGGCTTACTATATGACCTCGAAAAATCACTCAGGGTCTTCCTAGGCTGGGCGTGGTCTAGATATTTGCTCAGGGCCTTTGAGAAAGAACTCTAAAGTTGAGATCCTTTTCCAGGGAAGGTGTTTACTTCTTTCATTCTCTCTTCAAAAGGATACTTTTAACTAAGTAATTCATCTGCAGGGAGCCAGCAGGGTCCCCTTTTCTGAAACTTTTATAAAGTGGTAGTGGAAAAACTCGATGAGCTAAAGTGTGAAAGACTGGCTTTTTACAGTTAACTGGAGTAATAAGAATACTGACTACAGAATCATCTAGGAAAAGTCTACTAAACAGTGCAAGAATCCACATGTACAGAGATAAAATATTTTAAAACTTAACTCTTTTTATGTCATGTTTCAACTTTTTGATGACTTTTTTTTTCTGCCACCAGAGAAACAAAAACAAACATCAAATTCTTTTTTTTTTCCTCTCTTTTCTGTTACAGCAGGAATTAATACTGAAAGGCTTGCCATTGTACTAGAACAGGGTTATGTTGATTACCCTAATTTCAGGATATCTAAATTTGTCTTTTATGAGAAATGGAATGTTGTCTCTCTGTGCCTTCTTCAGTTACAGTTTTAAAATATTCAGTACCCTGATGATATAACCCCTGAACTTTTCCAGGGGCACAGAACAGACTTTTAGTAAAGTATTGTAAGAAGATATTACTACTTATGTGGGTGATGGCTATTTTCCTATCCCAAGTTAAGGAAAATAGAATTTGTTCATTATTTACTATGTGTCAAGTCTGATATTGAACTTCTTACATGTCTTATGTGTCAGCATCTTTGACATAAATGTCAGTTTCCCAAGAAAGTCCCTCTGAGGAGGTGGACAGTCCTTTGCTTGTACAGCAATAGAACTTCAAAGTTTTATTTTATATGAGACTATCTTCAACTGTTTTCATTATTATTCAGTAAGCATTCTCTTGTATAACATATTTGTTATTTAGAATTAGACTTGATTGGAACAGCATGTCTTCAAAATGATTTGAATGTTTTTAAGAAGCCTCCCTCCAGGTTTAGAAACTGTTTTATGTTCATTTATTTTCAACAACATTGTACTACCAACAAATAAGTGTAAGGAAGATAAGCCCAGATTACCCATTTTAATTTTATGTGTTATTAGTGCATATTCTGCATGTTGATATGTGTTGATGGCGTTTCTTTCGGTTGAAATAGTTTGTCAAAGGCAGAGTGACAGATTCTCCATAATAAAGGGTCTGGTGGGATTTGACCCTGGGCCAGGGTCATCCACTACTTAAATTTACTGTGTGACCTTGGGAAAGTCAGTTCACTTCTTTGGATCTCAGTTTTCCCATATGTAAAATGAGAGCGTAACAGTAGAAAGCACCCTCTGGGTGTCTGTTGGGCCTTCATGTCCCAGTCCAGGGGCCTGTGATGCATCCATTTGGAAAGGGGGACTGTAGATAAAACCTTAGATGAAGCCGATTTTGTTTCACTAAGTCTGGCCTGTCCTGCTTTGTGGAATGCCCTTCCTTTTTTTTGGCCAATTCCTACGTCCATTCTGGTTTTTATTTGTCAAAGGATGGTTGTCATAACATTAATTCTTTGTGGCGCTGCAAGGTTTAGGTAGGAGATAAGGTAATGATTAGATTTGGGTAGAGCGCCGTAGATATTGGAAACTGTTTTACGGCATCTTCTGAGGAGACACTCTGCTCTTGGGCATGCAGGTAATCCAATGAATAAGTCTCCTCTGGGGCTGTAGAGGACGCTGCCCTGTACCTTGGTTGCCGGGGCCTACCCATGTGAAATTTGGATAAACTTTTCCCATGTCCCTGTCCTGCCGATTCAGCTGTTGATCAGAATTGCCGCCCTTGGTCTCTGGAATAAAATTATCATTATCAGTTCATGTTAGCACCATCGCTGTATTGAGCAGGTGCTGTATTGATCTGCTGCCGTAGTAGCAGGAGTGATGGCTGTCGGGATGCAGCTACGTGAACTTTTCTTTTGGCAAGCCATGATGATGGGGCAGAGAGCAAAGGAAACCTGGTGTTTGTAGTGTACTTTGCTTTTAAGATGGTCACAAAACTCAGCCTCATTAACGTTTAAGTGAGGCAGGTGAAGAGAAGCCAGAGTTGTCAACGTTTAAATAAGTGATAATAAATAGTAAGTCTAGAGCTTCTGATCATAACTAGGCTCCAGTGTTGCTGGGCCTGTGGTAGGAGCGGGGCAGTAACTGCGAACACCAGGTGAGAGCTGGAAGAGAGGAAGGACATGGAGGCTAGAAAGTCAAGTCATCACAACTTGGCAAGAAGTAAGAAGCCTTGATCGGTTTAAAGGTATCAGAGGCCATTGGGTGTAGAGTTACAGGAGACATTCCCTCTGTACATAACCTTATTTCCATAATATTTGGATCCTACCTAGTCTTCTAAGCATTGAACAAATGCTAGGGCAGGCATTACTTTTACAAGCAGGAAAAAAGTCACAATGTATCACTTATTGGTGTATAAAATGTGCAGATTCATATGGACAGCTATGGAAAGAGAACATGCGAAAAATAAATGGTATGGAATTATGGATTAAGGTTTTTCTTTATTGTTTGTGAATGATTTGGTCACTGTAAATAAAGCGAACCATTCTATCCTTTGCCTCTTGTGAAAATCTTGCAAAATTTTGTCTGCTAGGCGATAACTGAGGTTTTTGCAGTGTAACTCTCCTGGAAAGTATGCTTCAGGAATGCTTGGAGTAGGAGGCAGAATGGTTTGTTTTGATTTTTACCTTTCAAGTTGACTAAAACGACTGCACTTTTGGAACTGAGCTAGGAGAAGTGTGTGCTTTGGAGGACAAGGTTGGGGAGAACTTGCAGAGCTCCAGAGAGTGAAGGGAACCTCTGTTGTTGAAGAAGGAAGACTTGGCATTACTGGTGGTATGGAAGGCAGCGTTTCCCAAATCGCTCCCCTATGAATCAGAGCTTAGTTTCTACACAATATGAAAGTAACTGAGTGTCTACTATGTGCACGTCACAGTGCTAGGGCTGTTGTCTGTTGGTGAGGTTTCCACTCTCCTTATCCAAGTGATGATGGCAGTGTAGTGAATATTTCATAAGTGTGTTCAAATTAGATGTGTCCTTTTCTCTGAGATTATATCATTCGGATATGGGGTAAGATTTCTTTTACAAATTGATGGGAATATTTTTATTTGGCAGCTTAATGGTCCATGAAATTGATAAGTCTGGGAATCTGGGCCTGAGATGTAGAGAGCTCTGCCCTCAGGCTCAAGTTGAATAGTGGAGGCCAGGCCAAACTGGAGCTTCTGGGTGGGCTGATGGCGCCTCCAGGCCTTCCAGGAATGTGGAGTCATTGGTACAGACCCAAGGTCCTAGGAGCTGAGAAGAAGCTAATTTTGAAAGTGCTCTGGGAACCAGCGAGTATTGTTGAATTATAGCCCAAGACTGACAAGGAAAACGCCAAGATGAAAGATGAGGTTCTGAGAGAGCAGAAAGGACAAGGGACTGAAATGTGAATTTTAGCAGGCTGGGCTGCGAAATGACACATCTTGGTTTTTGTTTCTTTGCATACAGGCCTCTTTTTGCCCAAACAGCATGCTTTAGCAATTCAGGATTGGTGATTCTAGGAAATGCTGATGGAGTTACAGCCATAGAACCGGGAGTTGTGTTATAGCCGGCTTGGTTTGGATCTCTGCAGTGCCATGCCCTCCAGGGTGTGCCTTGATAAGTCGCTAGAGGAAGTTTAAGAATAATTTGCTCATGGAATTGGTATTATTCACCTTTAGTTTGAGTTGCTCTTAGTGGGTGGGAGGAGAGGAAAAAAAAAACCCAAATTATTTTTGAGTTTCAAATAGTAGCTTAAGAAAATAGGTAATGTATTTTCAGATAATACTTAAAAAATCTGTGCTTCGTAATATCTGGATCTCACTGGTCGTAATAATAATATATTATTAATATTGTGGATCTCTTTGTGCAAAGAGCTTTACAGCTGTCACCCTATTTAATTCTTACAAAATACTGTAGTGCTATTCCTATTTTAGAGATAAGGAAACTGAGGTCCTTTTCACTAAAGGCTACACAGTGAACAGTGATGCTTGCCTTGGAACTGTGATCAACACAGAGGAGTCTATGGGTTGCTGAGGAACTGCCAGGGTGAAGAAATAACATTTATTAATTAAGGGCCACCTCTGCCTGGTGCTATACGGGAAACATTTCACTTTGTCTTTTGGGGTACCCTCTTTTTTCCCTTTTTATAGGTGAGGAAACTCTGGTTCAGAAACATTAAAGGACTCACCCAGGCCCTAAACAAAGCCTGTATTATTATTTCCACCACAACATGAAACTTTCCTAGATTCAGCCTTGGGCAGAAAGTGCAAATTTCTCCTTTTGTCCATTTTCAAAATCCCGTTAACCTAAATCTGCATATGCTTAGTGGTGGAGCTGTTGCCTCCAGATTATGGCCCCCATGTGCATTTCTTTCGTCTGAACACAAATTTAATAGTTGGAAAATCCAAATATAATTTCTAAATATGTCTGAAACTAAGGGTTGCTGTGTTGAATCTCTCTGGGCAGATTCCAGTCTAGGATATTTCTATTGTGAATACAATACACCAGAATCTGATTAGCTGTCACATGCCAATCATGAGGCAGTGTTGGGGTGACAGAGGCCTTTGATGACTTCAGAAAGTTGATGTGAGGATTTCAGGGCCTCTCCAGCAGCGCTGAGGCTCACTTGATACTTCTGGCTGCTAGAGAGAGGATGGTGGGTACCCCTTTCTGGGAGCATCAAACTCCTGCTTGATGGCTTTGTTCTTACCTTCTGATCTTCATTTGGTTTCCCAAGTAGACCTTTGTCCTGGGCAGTAGAGTCAGGCAGCAGACCTGCCACGTTGAGTGTCTTGATTTGCTGGGCAGTACTCTGTATCGGTGGAAGTTATGAATAAATAGAATTTCCTTACGAGTTAAGTTTCTTGAGTTGATTCATTCTTAAGTGAACAAATACAACTGAATTTTTGAGTAGAACTGAGGCATGGTCTGGACTCACAGTGATCTCAGAGGGGCGTAGATACTTCGGGAAACACTGATTCAACGTTGCATTCTGAGCAGAGCCTCTTATCCTCCCCGATAACCAAGTTTTATTTTTTTATACCTTTTCCAGATCACTAGTGCAGACAGACATGCATTCATTTGGGTACACTCAGAAACTTCGGCTTCGTTTGTCCATGCCTTTGTTCAGCAAATGTTTATTGAACACATACTTGGTGCCAGGTACAGTGGGAAGTTCAGGAAGACAGAAAGGAATGTACCAGAGTGTCAATATAAGGTGCTTCAATAGAGGCATGTGTGTGAGGCTCTGAGGGAGGGGAGAGTAGGGAGGCCTTACAGGCCTTATAGGAGCCGTGGCAAAGGACTGTGGCAGAACCTGCTACAGAAAACCCTTCAGCTGTCTCCTTTTCCATTTTTCTTTGGCTTAGTGGAAGTGTTGTAGCCTGCATCTTCTATCCAACACCTAGGATTTGCCACTGCTTCTATAAAGGACCTAGAGATTTGGCCTTTCAAATCTCTGTAGCTGTGGTTCTCAGAGGGAGCAGTTTTGCTCTCTGGGGAACATTTGGCAGTACTCCCTGGAAACTTTGATTGTCATGATTATGGAAGAAGTACTGCTGGCATCAAGTGCGTGGAGGCCAAGGATGCTGCTAAATATCTTGCAGTGTGTGCACAGGGCAGCCCTATGGGGAGGCAGGTGAAATTTGGTGGTTACCAGCCAGACTTCTAGGATTCCAGTACTGCTCTGCAATTTCATAGCCATGTGATCTCGGACACCACAGTTACACTTGGACAACAGAATTACACCGTGCCTCAGTTTCCTCATAGTGTGGTAGTTATGAGGATTTCGTGAGGTAAGGTATGATAAGGGCTTACGGCAGTACTTGGGAGAGTTCCTTGGTGGTCTAGTGGTTAGGATTTCGGTGCTTTCACTGCTGTGGCCCGGATTCAATCCCTGATCGGGGCAAGCCGTGCGCCGAGGCCAAAAAAAACCACAGAAAAACCCCAAACAAACAAAGAAACAATACTTGGCATAAAGTAAGACCTTAACAGCTATTATTATTTTTAGTTTTAAGCAGCAACTTTAACTTTTGTCTCTGAAGAGCTTGAGTTTGGAGAATCCAGGACAGCTGAGCTTATGGCACCACCTCTCAGTATGCTTTGGGGTAAGAATTGACCATTGTTTTTGTTTCTCTTGTTCCTTTTCGGCCATGGGTTTTATTTTCCACTGTTACCGCCTCTTGATTCTAGGGCTTTCCTTTGCCTTTCATCCATTTTTTTTCCCAGGGACCCAAATTTATGCCTTTAATGAACCTTCCCCCTAGAGGGCTGAGAAACATATTTATGATTTTCCTTAGCTCTGTCTATTTTGGGAATGGTGAGAAAACGGGAAGAAGGTCAAGGGAGATGTTGCATTACTTCCTGATTGTCACAGCTCCCTTCTTTATCAAATTCCATGCAGGATTGAGAGGCAGGTGGTACCGTCTGCTTAGTAACTCTTCCCTCTACGCCCACCAGCTCCACCCCCAAGTTAGGTGCCTGCTATTTCCAAAATATCCTGTAATTGGGTCACAGCATTATGTGCCTGCTGGAGATCATTTCTAAAAATCAAAGTAAAGACTCGGTCTGTCTCAGAGGGATTTGAAATGTCTCTGTCCTCTACCTCTGGGCTTTGCAGAGTTGTTCTGAAAACAAAAGAAAGCAGACTTGTTATCTCGATTAGGTGGCAGTCTCTCTGTGGCCTAGAGCTGTGTCATATTTTCACTTGCACATGCGCTCAAACCATGGTCCTTTCTGACTTTCAGCTGGAAGGTGAGCTTGTGGACTCCACACAGCAGATCAAATTTACTGTTGAATTTTTATAACGTGATTGACTTGTAAAGGTTTTCCTTCAGTGTTTTGAATGGTATCAACAGACTAGAGAAAAATTAAGTTCAGTTGATATAGGTTTCTAATTTCCTTCCCCATGACACTGTCCTCTCTCCCCTGAATGAGAGCAGTGGCCTCTCAGTGGCCTCTCGGCTTGTCCAGCTCCATTCAATCAGTTTGGCTTTCCAAGTGCTGGGCGCCGTTCCAAACGATGCACATGGAAACTGACTGGGACGGCCACTGCCTCTGACAGCTAAAGAACTAGCTACGGTAAAATGCGATGTGTGCTTCCCAGATCAGCATCTGCTCTGTTTGGGTGTGGGGTGTGTGTCGGGCAAGCTTCCCAGGAGGAGGGCTGCTCCATCTATCCTACCGCACACCAGGTCTCTCCGTCTCTGCCGCTGTGTAAGGTGCCCCTGACTCCCAGCTCCGAAGCGTGCCTCCACCTTCTTCCCACCGCTCTTGCCTCTCACCTAGGAGTCTGCAGCTCCTCCTCCAGGGCCTCTCCTTGTTCTCAAAAGGGTCTCCGAGGTCATCTCTTGAGATCCGCAGGCCTGGGCACGCCCACCCCACCCGCAGGGGCTCCTCGCCGCCCTCAGGAGGAAGCCCAGCTCCTTGGCACCGCATCTGAGCCCCTCGTGGCCTGCTTGCTCTGCATCTCGTGCTCTGAGCTCGGGCCACACGGTATTTACAACACGACAGTTTTCTCTGGCCTTTTGTCCTATTCCCATTGCCTGCAACCATCCCTGCCGTCTGTGTGCTCTTTACCTGCTTGACTTTTCGTTCCTCCTTTCGGGAAGTAGCTTAATCATCACCCACCTCAGTGTGCGGCAGGGTGACCTGAGGGCTCTTTAAAACACACGCGGCCGGCCCCACCCCAGGGCTTCTGATCCCATAGGCCTGTGGTGTCTGTAGCCTGATGAAAGCTTGCAGTGTAATGATTTCCCAGGAGACGCTGATTCTGCTCATCTGGGGACTGCACTTGGAACATGGTCACCCAGGACAGGGTGACTGGTTCTTCTCGCTCCCATGGTGAGCTCCCTCACACCCACTTACATCCCACCTTTGTTAGCACGCAGAATTGTAACCGTTTACTTCCCTGGCTCCTTTTCCAGTCCATAAGCCCTGGAGGGACAGCACTGTGGCTTCTTCATCTTTGTGTTCCCAGTGTTTTGGAAGTCCTGGGTGCTTGATTAACATTTGTCAAAGAATGAGTATGTCAATGAACAAGAATGTTATCGTTGGAGGCTTTGATAAATATGCCCCAGGACATTTTCAGCAGCTAGTTTTCCTGAGAGTTTATCCCTAGATATGGTGGTATAGGCTTATAGTATGATGTTAATGGGGTCGGTATGAGTTAACATAAGAGCCGATTAACTTTGTGGTTTTTGTGTCCAGATTCTAGAGAAGTCTAGGGGAGGGGCTACCTTTAAACCCATTATTGTTTCTGGAATGAATCAAAAATACATCGTTTTCTTATAGTGGCTCAGGATGAAAATATGTGTTCACAGGAAATGCAGATGTCATTTAATTTAGCCACAGCATAAGCATGGCCCCTTTATTTGAAATAATAAATCATATTGAACTGAAATTAAGTATAACCAGATGTTTAATCATTTCTCCAAGCCAGAAGGAGGGATAGCCAGAATACTTCATTTCCTTATTCATTCTGCAAATGTTTATTAAGCACTTACTATGTGCCAGTGGGTTCGAGGGGCATGGCGATGATTAAAACACTCTCTGCTGTCTCTGTGGGAGGGTCTGTGAAGAAATAGAGACGGGTGATGTGATGCAAAGTGCCTAGTGGGTTCCTTTAGATCAAGTGGTCCTAGTATGTGACTATTAAGCTGTGTCCCTAGTGGCAGTAAGTGATGGCCACGTCAGGATCATGGAGAGGAGCAATTTTAGGCCAGGAGAATGGTACAGAGGGCCTCACTTTAAAGCATCTCTTGGTGGCAGGGAGGATAAGTTAGGAGTTTTGGATTAACAGATACACACTACTATATATAAAACAGATAGGGCTTCCCTGGTGGCGCAGTGGTTGAGAGTCTGCCTGCCGATGCAGGGGACACAGGTTCGTGCCCCGGTCCGGGAAGATCCTACGTGCTGCGGAGCGGCTAGGCCCGTGAGCCATGGCCGCTGAGCCTGCGCGTCTGGAGCCTGTGCTCCGCAACGGGAGAGGCCACAGCAGTGAGAGGCCCACGTACTGCAAAAAAAAACAAAAAACAAAAAACAAACAAACAAACAAAAAACAGATAAACAACAGGGACCTACTGTATAGCAGAGGGAACTATATTCAGTATCTTGTAATAACCTATAATGGAGAAGAATCTGAAAAAGAATACACACACACACACACACACACACACACACATAATTGAATCACTTTGCTGTATACCTGAAACTAGCACAACATTGTGAATCAACTATACTTTAATAAAAAAAAAGATACTCAAGGAATACGCCCCCCCTCCCCCCACCCCAAACGATAAAAGCTCCTTAAGGAGCCCTAATGATCCTGTAGTCCTGAAAACTGGATTGATATCACATTATTATTGTGCCTGGTCATCGGTCATCCAGGCTTCGGCTCTAGGCTTGCTTCCAGGTACTCTAAAGCAGTGTTTCTCAAAGTGATTGGAAACCTGAGTGATTGGAAATATATTGTGAATAAAGGTTTCTGCCATTAAATTCAGAAAATTGTGTATACCTACTCTCCATCAGCATATTTAAGAAGTCCTGCTGAAAAGAAGTTTGTTAACTTCCTGTAACCCAGCATTTGCCTGTGGGTGCATCTTGCACAGTCTCTTCTGAACTGGTGTTTCTTGGCGCACACCTTGGACAGCCAGCTCTAGTTCTGCTTTGCATGCCCCTGAAAGAACATTTCATGTGAGGCAGACTTCTCTGCTCACCCTTCAGTGTTTTCTCATCATTGTGGAGGACTGCAGGATCTTCAGTGGGGACAGCATTTCTTTTATTGGTTTTCCTCATGCCTGATCAGTTGATCAGTCCCACTGGCTTGGGTCCAAAGATAAATGGCATCTCGAGCCGGAGAGATCATTGCTCGCTTGGTGCATTTAGGGGAGGAGCTGGCTAATGGAGAGTGGTTTTTGACTTGAATTGTTCAAATTACGACTTCATTCCATCTTTCGGATATCTAGACATTGTCTTGGAGGCCAGCTGACTCTAAGTGGACAGAGGGAGAGAGGAGTGACCAGCTGGAGTTGCTAAGGCTGAGCATTAGGTATGAGAAAAATAAACTTGGGGTCAGACTTGGTTAAGCCTGTCCTGGGTTTTTGCTGACATTTTGGAATCTTGAGCCCGACTTAAAAGAATATGGGCTTTTAGATTTTTTTCTGTTGAGGTGTGTTTAGTTTTGGTCCTACGTGAGGTCAGAGCTGATGGACTAGGTCTGTCTTTGTGAAGAATTTCATTCTCTGATCATCTTTATGGTTGTAGTTTGGCACAGAGGGCAGGAAATGGACTAGGTCGGGCGAGCGCACTGAAAATTTTCATTTGAGGGAGAGCCCTGGATGAGTCTTTTTGAAAGAATATTTGCATAGATAGAATAATTCAGAGTAAAAGAGTGTTGGTTCAGTTTCCAGGGATGGGAGGAGGCCCCTATCCTGTGCTGCTGATTTTTAATGCTTGGGGCAACTCCCAGAAAGATGCAGTAGGACTTAACTGAGAAGAGGGTTAAAAGAAGCTGCAGATATAGGTGGAATAGCCCCCAAAACCCTCCACCCAGGGAAGGAGCCAGTGTGGAGCACAAGGAGAATTAGGGCTGCGGGCCCCTGGGGGTCCCTTCTAGTTCTGGGAATTTAGATCTTGAATTTGCAGTGATTGGTGCTTTTGGGTCCCCCTTGTCAGGGTACTGTTTTCTTGACATTGGTGCTTGCCCTAAGTGGGGCAGTACCTTTAGTGTGAACAGTAGATTCGTTGCATACCATTACTGTGGTCAGTATCTCCATGTCTTCAACCATCCATTATCCTGAATTTCAGGGGCAAGAAAAACCCCGTGTTTGAATTAATCGTATTGCGATGATTTGAGCAGAAAATGTATGAGCAGTGGTGCAACAGAAGTAACACTCACCACTCTTATTCATGAGACTTAGCAACTGGGTCAGTGTCGTTTTCTAAAAATGTCTTTTTTTCCAGGACTTGAGGTTATTTGTACTAAAATAAATAGAGGAAGTCTTGCATTCCATCTACTTAACATATAATGGTCTCCCGATCAAAGCCATCTCCTGCTGACTTGAGTTTTATTTTAGCTTAAGTCATTTTCCTTTACTGGTAGCAGATCGTGCTGTTATGTGTATATTTTACAAGCTGCAAGTAGAAATAAAAAGCAAAAATAAGATGTGGCATTGTATTGAATTTTGTCTTTTTCCCCCTTTTGTTCTGAGAACATGTGGCTTACAAGAAAAACCAATAAAGATAGACGACTGGGGAGAGTGTTGATTTGTGGCATTATTATCTTTATTTCTTGTAAAGAAAACAGGATTTTCATTAGATGCTATTGTGCTGTTTTCCATTGAGAGAGATAATAGTGGGATGGATGGCCCCATTCAGAGTCTATATACATTTTTGCTTAACATTTAAATGATTTTTGTATGAACATTTGTAAAGGTGTTTCTTTCTGCAGCACCAGCTATTAAACAGTGTGGTGCTATCTTGCCCAAAACAATTTCCTTCCATAGGAGAGCTCGGTGGATACACGTTTTTATGAAATCACATTTGCTTTTCCTTAGTGTTGACCTTGAAAGCTAACTTTTGAAATGCTTGCAGATATATCTTTTTGATAGATGGTTAGGTCAAAGGAGGATACCCAATGTGATGTGATTTTTTTTTTTTAACATCTTTATTGGGGTATAATTGCTTTACAATGGTGTGTTAGTTTCTGCTGTATAACAAAGTGAATCAGCTATACATATACATATATCCCCATATCTCCTCCCTCTTGTGTCTCCCTCCCACCCTCCCTATCCCACCCCTCTAGATGGTCACAAAGCACTGAGCTGATCTTCCTGTGCTATGCAGCTGCTTCCCGCTAGCTATCTATTTTACGTTTGGTAGTGTACATATGTCCATGCCACTCTCTCACTTCGTCCCAGCTTACCCTTCCCCCTCCCCATGTCCTCAAGTCCATTCTCTACATCTGCGTGTGATGTGATTTTAAACGTTTCATTTGCATAAAGCAAAAGTTCGTGGGAGAATGAGTAGAAACAAGTAGAGATTTCACAGTGATGTTGGGGATGACTCTGCTGGCTTTCCCTCTCTTCTTCCCCAGCCACCCTCAGTGTTTCTGTATCCTTTTAGCAATGAGTGAAAGGGAAAAACATAATTCTCATGTATTCATTCTTAATTCATCTAAAGGATGTGCATTTCAGGGGTGTTTCTTCAAGGAGACTAACTGGGAACGAAAGAGAACTGGCATCATGCTTAGTGAAATAAACCGGTCACGAAAGGACCAATATCGTATGAATGTCTTTATATGTGGTGCCTGGAGAAGTCAGGTTTATAGAGACAAAGTGGAAGGTGGTCGCCAGGGCCTGGAAGGAAGAGGTTATAATGGGGAGTTATTGTTTAATGGGTTCAGAGTACCAGGTGGGGAAGATGAAAAAGTTCTGGAGATGGATGGTGGTGATGGTTGCACAGCACTGTGAATGTGCTTAATTCCACAGAACTGTACACCTAAAAATGGCTAAAATGATAAATTTGGTTATGTACACTTTACCACAATTTAAAAAAAAGTTTAACCCCCCCCCCAAAAAAAAAGAGAGAGAACTGGTCCTGTGTCCTCACCAGCAGAGGTACCGTGACCCAAGGACTTCTGACTTATTGTCAACGTGGAACCTGAAGGAGTTAATTTGCACTGGACTGAAGCTGCTGGGGCAGCTGTTCTGATGTCTGTGCAATCTGCCCCCGGGGCTGAGGCTCTGAGATTGTGCGGGTTCCCAGGACCCCAGGAGCTGGGGAGGGTACAGGTGCCACTCAGCTGAACCTGATCCTCAACTCCTGTGTTTTCAAAAGCTTTCTTTAGTGTAGGACTAACACTGATCCAGACAAGTTTGAAATCGTGAATTGGGTATGCTCTATGTGGGTCATGTTTTTGGCCATGTATGTTACTGAATTCTGCTTTGAAGATGAAGCGATTTGGTAAAAATTAATCTTCATTGGGATGTCCTCAAAAACTGTGGCACCTTTCCCATCTGTTCTGTTGAGTGTGCCCTCATAGCCAAGTGACCAGCTGGCCTCACCCTTCTTTTGCCTTGTCCATTTGTGGTTCTAAAGAGAGCATGGACTTCAGATCTAGACAGAGCCGAGTTTCACTTTGGGCCCTGCCTTGGGATAGGTGGATATAGGTGGGTGCCCTGCCTGAGCCCCAGTTTCTCTCTATAAAATATCTAGAGTGATACCTACCTGGGTGGGAGGGTTTCCTGTGATAATGTGAAAATGTGTGCTATAAAGTGATCAAGATATTTACTGCCTTGATTTCCTGTTGTTGAAGTCGTTGGTAGGTGGACCAGGCATTTTAGATTAACTCCACATTGGTTATTGTGCTGTGGAAGATGGTCCTTGATCAAAAACTTACATATGTTTAGTATTAAAATATTTAAACAGATAATTCTTTTAAAGAAGAATGATGGGGAGATATTTGTAATTGGTAGTAGGTTTTTTTTTTGTGTGTGTGGTACACGGGCCTCTCACTGCTGTGGCCTCTCCCGTTGCGGAGCACAGGCTCCGGACACGCAGCCCCAGCGGCCATGGCCCACGGGCCAAGCCGCTCCGCGGCATGCGGGATCCTCCCGGACCGGGGCACGAACCCGCGTCCCCCGCATCGGCAGGCGGACCCTCAACCACTGCGCCACCAGGGAAGCCCGGTAGTAGGTTTTTAATGCTTTATATTCAACTACATAGTCTTGGTGTTGACTGTTACCTCCCCCCTCCCCTTTAAGTATCTTCAGAGAATGTGGATGACAGTTCCTCAGTGTCTTTGATGCCTCATATTATAGTTTAATAGGTGTGGAAGACCTACGGGCTGGGATTTGATGCTGGATTGGTCTCTATCAGCAAAAGTTACCTACTTTTTCTCACCTGAAGAGGATCCTGTAGAGATTATAAGGGTTAATGTTTATTGGGCACCTCCTGTGACACCTCCTGTGAGACAGCAGCCACTGTCTGTGATGCATGTGTTAACGTGGAGATCATTTGGTCCCATGCCTCTGTGAAGTAGCTGCTGTAGTTATCTGCAGATACAGGTGGGGAAGCTGAGGCTCACCCAGTTTGTCCCAGGGCACACAGCTAGAGCAGGTGATAGGATTGGGCTGAGTGTAGATTATGAGGACAGAACTCGGCATGGGGAAGGCACTCGGTAAATGTGAATGCAGGTGCTTGAGTACACACACATACCCTTTAATTGATATTTCCCTGAGACACAAGAGCGTTGCAAAATCAGGAAATATCCTGGGAAAGTAGAGAGAGTCTAAGGACCAACCAGCATGAGAAAGCTCGCGTCAGAAACACAAACTGTGTTTGGTTGTAATTGTAGCTGCTTTGCATTTCTTTCTAATTGCTGTTTTAAACACAGAAAATGTCTATACTCTCTGTAGGGTAATATATACTTTCAAAGGACTGTAACTGGGGTTGTGATGTTTTTCTTGAGGAAAAAAATCAGTTATTTCTTTAATCATCGAGCATTCTGTCCTGAGAATGCGCTCAGTATAATTAGAGAGGATAAGCTCCAGCCGCCAGGGGTGAGCAACTGGCGGTCTTGAAATGTTCTGTAAATGTATTAGTCTGAAAATTGCATTTTAATGCAGTGTACTAGCAAAATTGAATTTTACTTGCTAATTTATTCCATGTTAATAGTGACCTTTTTCTACAGGAAGCCTGTTACTTTATTAAAAAAAAATATATAGGTCATTTGTTTCTTCCAAAATAATTGAACGATCTTTTGGAATAACCTATTAGTACTTCCACTTCTATTTGAGTCAGGATAGTGATGGAATACAAGAAAGCAGATAGAATTTCAGGTCAAGAATTTGATTTTAGGAAATATCATTTTCCCTATGATGTTTGCCTTGACTAGCTTTAGTGTGCTGTGAATCCTGATTTAAATGCTATATTTTGATATTTAAAAAGAGTTAAGGCAACTTTGTGGTCCTTTTTGCCATCTAGGTGATGCTAGTATAATAAAATGTATTCATTGAATTAGTTATCAATAATGTCATCCAAGAAAACCATCTTAATAATTCCTGAGTAGTGAGTTGGTTAACAATTATTTATGCCAGAGAATTTCCCCAAGTCTGTTTTAATAAACAAACAAATAAATAAATAATTTATTTATTTGGCTGTGCTGGGTCTTAGTTGCGGCACACGGGATCTTTAGTTGCGGCATGCAGGATCTTTAATTGTGGCACGTGGGCTCTTAGTTGCGGCATGTAGGATCTAGTTCCCTGACCAGGGATCGAACCTGGGCCCCCCTGCATTGGGAGCATGGAGTCTTAACCGCTGCACCACCAGGGAAGTCCCTAAAGGGCCAAATTCTGAATTAGCCTGTTTTGGAAATTTCTGGTTGTTTCCTTAGCATACAGAGAAAATCAGGCTTCCAGTGTGTGGTAAAGGTATTTCACATGATTGACAGATAAAGAAAGCACAGTTGATGTAGGGTGAATGTGCAAGTTTGACATTAGACTCTGGAGGTATAGGGAAGCTATCAATGGGAGAAATTTGAAACACACCTGTTTACCTGCATAGTTGTGTACTTCATTTACATGTTTCCTTGAGGGCTAATTTTTGTTAATAAAAATTTGAAGGCCGCATGTAATCTTTAACTGTTAGCCGTAGGCCCCAAAGAGTCAAAAGAAATGGATACTTCTCTTAAGAGTTTTAAAAGAGAATATCAAACGATTATAGGTCACTAGTATAGAATATTGTTTGATGATTGTTCATTGGTCAAAATTCAGAAGTATTGCCTTGATGGAAGAAATGGAGAGAGAAATGAAGAGAGTGGGAAGGTAAGCAGATTATAAGTATTTTACTTTGAATTTTTCTGGTATATTAACTGGCTTCCATTCTAGGGAAATACTTGCTTTTTTATGATAAAATTTCTAATTTACTTAAAATATGTTTACATTTTGATTGTGCTCTGTTTACCTTGTATGTAAAGAAACGCTTGAATCTCAAACATTTAACCCTTGAATCTCAAACATTTAACCGCTCCCCTCTGTATTCAAAAGAGTGATTTGAGAGCTAACAAATTTTGCACCGATCAGGAGAATTAACTGGCTAGAAAAACGGAGTCATTTCCCTGCATCTGTGGAGTCAGTTCTGTATAGGGTATTTGTTACCTTTAGAACTGTGTCTCTCCCCTTGTGCACCCCCCCCCCCGCAACAAATACCTTGAAGTCTTAACCTCTGGTACTTGTGAATGTGACCTTATTTACAAAATGGTCTTTGAAGATGTCAAGTTAAGATGAGGTGAAACTGGAGTAGGGTGGACGCTTAATCCATTGTAACTGGTGTCCTTATCAGAAGCGAAATTTGGGCATAGACACAGACTGGGAGAATGCCACGTGAAGACAGAGATACACAGACGCAGAAGAAAGATGACTATGTGACGATGAAGGTTACGCCAGGGCTACCAGAAGCTGGAAGAGGCTAGGAAGGATCCTCTCCTAGATGCTTTGGAGGGCGCATGGCCCTGCCAACACCTTGATATCAGAATTCAAGCCTCTAGAACTCTTAAGAGAATACGTTTCTGTTGGTTAAGGCACACAGTTTGTTTTTGTTCCAGCAGGCCCAGGAAGCGACAAGACTTTATAGAGTCAGACTGCTTAAGTTTGAATCCTGGCTTCACATTCTAATGTTGTGATCTTGAACCTCAAGTTATAAGGCAAGCTATTTATTTATTTATTTATTTTTGCGGTACGCGGGCCTCTCACTGTTGTGGCCTCTCCCATTGCAGAGCACAGGCTCCGGACGCGCAGGCCCAGCGGCCATGGCTCACGGGCCCAGCCGCTCCGCGGCACGTGGGATCCTCCCAGACCGGGGCACTAACCCGTGTCCCCTGCATCGGCAGGTGGACTCTCAACCACTGCGCCACCAGGGAAGCCCATAAGGCAAGTTATTGAAACTCGTGGTGCCTCAGTTTCCTCATCTGTAAAGTAGGACTAAAAAGAATACCTTCCTCATGAGGTCATTTTGAAGATAAAGTAATCTATGTTTAATACTTTGGCAGTGCCTGGTGCTATTACATGTGAAAAATTCAGTCGTTTAAAAACTATATAGAAATGATTTTTGATCCTTCAACAAATATCTGTTGAGCTTCTTTTTTAATGACAACCCTCATGCTAGACAGTGAGTGTTCAGGGTGAACCCTCATAGATCCTTTAGAAAGAAGATTCCACGTGGCATCTTTATGGGCAAGAACTGGGTTTGACCTTTCCTTGGACCTTGGGAAGTCCAGTACAGGACCTATGAACTGCACAGTCAGTGAGCATGGAGCCAGACTGCCTGGGGTCAAATTCTGGTTCTTGCTAGCTTTGACCTTGGGCGATAACAGAATCGTTAACATTCTCTGCCTCCACATCTGCAAAATGGTGACAATAATTATACTTTTGTCAATAGGGTTATGGTAAGGATTAAGTGAATTAAAATACATGAAGTGCCTAGAATAGTAAGCACTTAATAAATCTTGTTATATTATTAAATAAACCCAGAAAGGTTTCAAACTTGTAAATTAAATCATTTGTTTGAAACTTATTAACTGTGGAGAATTCAGATATGA